>NW_026521916.1:113972-713972 GCF_021234435.1 Artibeus jamaicensis
CAAACTGTACTTGAAAAATAATTAAATAAAATTATTGAGAAAAAAAATTTAGGTTTAGAGAGGGAAGATGGCGTCGGAGTAAGAGGGTGCGGATTCTAGCTCCCGCACTCGTGGGTGAAAATCCTGGCAGATCTATAGAAAAGCAGCGCACTAATTCATCAGTTATCCAGCATTTGTGAAATTTGAAAGAACAGAGACTCTGTTGGACGCTGAAACACCAGAAAGTGGCAGGTCAGTGGGGCTTTGGGGTCCAAAGTAAAGACAAAGAAGCGGCGGGGGCTGGCGCCCCAGGCCAGGTGGCCCGGGTGCTGCATCTACAGCCGGGGTCCAGAACCATCGGTCTGAGACCAACACCAGAGAGGTCTACCACAGGTGCTTGGGCACCCAGCGGCTCCAGTAGCCACCAGCGTGGGCCAGCAGCTCCCCCTTCATCCTGTATAAGCAAAACTGGATAACACCAGGCAGAGACCCGTTTGCTTGCCGGCTTGCATTTTTGGGGAGGGGTACAAAGACACAGAGCCCGGTTTAACTGCAGACTCTGGGATTGCAAGCCTGGGAGGAATCCAGAGACGCATTAGCCTCACGGGTTTGGTTGGGGACTGAGCAGGAATGAGAGACAGGATGTCCGGAAAGTTTTGTTTTGTTTTATTGAAAGTGGACTGAGGGTGTTCTCCTGCCAAGGCAGATTGGCTTGTTTCCTATCCGACCTTGCAGGGAGCCAAGGGGAAAGTGGAGGCTTTTGGGGACTAGCCACACGAATGGGAAGCACCCTGCCGGTTACTCCGGGTCCCAGAAGGTCTGTTGGAAGCGGAGGCCTCTGAGCCAACACCAGGGGACCGGGGAAGCCCGCTGCCGGTTGCGCCAGTCCCAGAAGGACGAGTTCGCGGGCACAGAGAGTCTGGAGAGGCGCCGCAGGACAAGGACGCTCCCTGACGGTTTCCTGCTTGCACCCATAGCTGGTCTCTGGCGCGCACTGGCGCAGGGTTCTTTGAGCCGGGGCTACTGGTCCTAGAAGCGCCAGACGGTTTCCCGCGCGAGCGGGGGCGCAGAGAACTCTAGGCTGACGCCACTAGGGTCGGGAAGTGCTAGGGCCGGCGCGGTCCCGGGAAGTGCGCGGACCCGGGAAGTGCCCGGGACCGGCGCGGACCCGTGCCCGGGCCGGCGCGGACCGGCGCGGACCCGGGAAGTGCCCGGGCCCGGCGCGGTCCCGGGAGGCGCTGGTTGCACAGTCCCGACAGCCCGGGAGTGTGCCCGGCAAGTGCGCAGGCACCCACACCCCAATCCGGTAGCCTGGCCAGTGCGCGCGGCGGGTGCACAGGCGCCCACACCCCAAGCTGGTAGCCCGGCTGATGCGCGCACATGCGCCGGCATCCCAGCACACAGGGAGATCCTGCTACAACCGGTTTGGCTAGTTTGAAGCCAACAAGAGACATTCCTTTTTCTGAGGCTGTGTTTGAGAGATTATTTTGGTGCTTTTTTTTTTTTTTTTTTTTTTTTTTTTTTACTTTATTTTATTTTTAGTCTTTCTTTTTTTATTTACCTTTCTCCCCTCTCCATTCCTTTTCTTTATCTTTTTGCTTTTTTAAAGTAATCTGTTATTTCTTTTAAACTTTATTACTGTTTCATCTTTCCATACTTTTGTCCTCTTTTCCCGGATTTTCTGTTTTATTTCTTTTTCTTTTCTTTCTAAACTTACTGCTATTTATTCCATTCCTCTACCATTTTTTTCTCTCTTCCTTTTATTTCTTCCCTTATCATTTCTTTTACCCACAAGAGTCACAATCAACTTGAAAATATAAAAAGACCAGAGCTGGACCCATGGAAGAGGCCTCCCAGTAGTGGAATCAGAGAGACAAATTGCACATTGTTGTAGGAGAGAAGCCACAAGTTGCTGCATATTTGAGTAGGTGGAAGCAGAGAACAACAGGATAACCAAAAGAGGCTGCACCATTGAAATTCACAGGCATTCCACCACAAGTTCATACCATAAACCCAGGGTGTCAAAACAGATTAATCTAAGAAGCTGAGGCTAACAAGAAGAGTCTCACAAACAATGGGAAGACAAAGAAACAATCCCCAAATGAAAGGAAAGGAGGAAGCCTCAGAAAGAATGTTAGATGAAACAGAGGCAAGTCAACTATCAGATACTGAATTCAAAGCACTGGTGGTCAGGAAGTTCAAAGAGCTCACAATCGGCTACCAGAAACTACAGGGAAGTTACAATGATCTCACTGTGAACTATATCAACATGAAAAAGGAAATGGAAATTATTAGCAAGGGCCAAGAGGAAATGAAGAATACAATTTCTGAATTAAAAAACACAGTGGAAAGCATTAAAAATAGGGTGGATGAAACAGAAGATCGGATTAGTGAATTGGAGGACAAAGTAGAAAGCATCTCACAGAAAGAACAGGAAAGGGAAAAGAGGCTCAGAAAGAATGAAGAGAGATTAAGAGAAATGCAAGACAATATGAAACGTAATAATATCCGAATAATAGGAATACCAGAAGGAGAAGAAGAAGAACAAGGGATAGAAAACATATTTGAAAGAGTAAAGAAAGAAAATTTCCCTAATTTGACAAAAGAAAAAGTCACACAAATCCAGGAATCTCACAGAGTCCCATTCAAGAGGAACCCAAAGAGGCCAACTTCAAGACACATCATCATTAAAATGGCAAACTTCCAAGACAAAGAGAGAATCTTAAAGGCAGCAAGGGAGAAAAAAGAAATAACATACAAGGGCATCCCAATAAGGTTAGCCACTGACTTCTCAATGGAAACACTCCAAGCAAGAAGAGATTGGCAAGAAATATTCCAAGTAATGAGAACCAGAGGCCTACAACCAAGGCTACTTTACCCAGCAAGGCTCTCAATCAAGATAGAAGGCCAAATAAAGAGCTTCCAAGACAAAAGAAGTCTAAAAGAATTTGCTGCCACCAAGCCAGTTCTACAAGAAATACTAAAAGGTCTGCTCTAAGGAAAGGAAGGAAAAGAGACAGACAGAGAGGAACACAGATACAAAAATGGCAATGAATAAGTACCTATCAATAATAACCTTAAATGTAAATGGATTAAATGCTCCAATCAAAAGACACAGAATAGCGTCATGGATAAGAAAGTATGATCCACACATATGCTGCCTACAAGAGACCCACCTCAGGACAAAAGACCATCACAGACTAAAAATCAAAGGCTGGAAACAAATTTTCCAAGCAAACGGACAAGAAAAAAAAGCCGGGGTAGCAATTCTCATATCAGACAAAATAGACTTCAAAAAAAGAGCCATTAAGAGTGACCCAGAAGGTCACTTCATAATACTCAAGGGAAAAATCCACCAAGAAGACATTAACATCATAAATATATATGCACCCAACATAGGAGCACCAAAATATATAAGGAAAATCTTAGAGGAATTCAAGAAAGATATAGACAGCAACACAATTATAGTGGGGGATTTTAACACCCCACTATCAAAAATGGACAGATCTTCCAAACAAAATATCAACAAAGACATTGTGGCATTAAACAACACCCTTGATGAAATGGACCTAACTGATATATACAGAGCTCTTCACCCCAAAGAAGCTAAATACACATTCTTTTCAAATGCACATGGAACATTCTCAAAGATAGATCACATGATAGGGCACAAAACAAGCCTCAACAAATTCAAGAATATTGAAATCATACCAAGCATTTTCTCTGACCATAAGGGACTGAAACTGGAAACCAACCCCAAAGGAAAAAACCCAAAACACCCAAAATCATGGAGACTGAACAGTATGCTATTAAACAATGAATGGGTCAAGAATGAAATTAGGGAAGAAATCAAAAAGTTTCTGGAAACAAATGAAAATGATCTCACAACAACCCAAAACTTATGGGATACAGCCAAGGCAGTCCTGAGAGGGAAGTTTATAGCAATACAGGCCTACCTTAAGAAAACAGAAACATTTCAAACAAATGAACTTACTCTACGCCTGCAAGAACTCGAGGAACAACAACAAAAACAGCCCAAAGCAAGTAGAAGGAAGGAAATAACTAAGATCAGAGCAGAACTAAATGACATAGAGACTAAAAGTACAATTCTAAAGATCAATGAATCCAGGAGTTGGTTCTTTGAAAAAATAAACAAAATAGACAAGCCTTTAAGTAGGCTCATCAAGAAAAGAAGGGAACGGACACAAATAAACACAATCAGAAATGAAAGAGGAGAGATTACAACTGATACCACAGAAATAGAGAGGATTGTAAGAAATTACTATGAAGAACTGTATGCCAAGAAATTTGAGAACCTAGGGGAAATGGACACATTTCTAGAAAAATATAATCTCCCAAAACTCAATGAAAAAGAAGTAGAACACCTGAATAGACCAATAACAGCAAAAAGAAATTGAAGCAGTAATCAAAAAACTCCCATCACACAAAAGCCCTGGACCAGATGGATTCACAGGAGAATTCTACAAAGCATTTAAGGAAGAGCTAACCCCCATTCTTCACAGACTATTCCAAAAAATCCAGAAGGATGGAAAACTCCCTAACTCCTTTTATGAAGCCAGCATCATCCTAATTCCAAAACCAGATAGAGATACAACAAAGAAAGAAAACTACAGGCCAATATCGCTGATGAACATAGACGCTAAAATCCTCAACAAAATATTAGCAAATCGCATCCAACAATATATCCAAAAGATTATACACCCTGACCAAGTGGGATTCATCCCAGGGATGCAAGGATGGTTCAACATTCGCAAAACAGTAAATGTAATTCATCACATAAACAAAAGCAAAGACAAAAACCACATGATCATATCAATAGACGCAGAAAAAGCTTTCGATAAGGTACAACACCCATTTATGATAAAAACACTCAGCAAAATGGGAATAGAGGGAACATTCCTCAATATAATAAAGGCCATTTATGAGAAACCTACAGCCAATATCATACTCAATGGACAAAAACTAAAAGCTTTTCCACTAAGATCAGGAACAAGACAAGGATGTCCACTTTCACCACTCCTATTCAATATAGTATTAGAAGTTTTGGCCACAGCGATCAGGCAAGAAAAGGAAATAAAAGGCATCCAAATAGGAAAGGAGGAAACAAAATTGTCACTGTTTGCAGATGACATGATAGTGTACATGGAAAATCCTATAGACTCTACCCAAAAACTGCTCAAACTAATTAATGAGTTTGGCAAAACAGCAGGATACAAAGTCAATATCCAGAAATCAAAGGCATTTTTGTATACAAACAATGAATCAGCAGAAGCGGAAATCAAGGAAAAAATCCCATTCGATATAGCAAAAAGAAAAATAAAATATCTGGGAATAAACCTAACCAAAGAGGTAAAAGACCTGTATGCAGAAAACTACACAGCACTGAAGAAAGAAATCAAGGAAGACACAAACAAATGGAAACATATACCTTGTTCATGGATTGGAAGAATTAACATCATCAAAATGTCCATACTACCCAAAGCAATATACAGATTCAATGCAATACCTATTAAAGTACCAATGGCGTATTTCACAGACATAGAACAAACACTTCAAAAATTTATATGGAATCATAAACGAGCCCGAATAGCAGCTGCTCTTTTGAGAAAGAAGAACAAAGTAGGAGGGATCACAATACCTGATATCAAACTGTATTACAAGGCCACTGTAATCAAAACAGCCTGGTACTGGCATAAAAACAGGCACATAGACCAATGGAACAGAACAGAGAGCCCAGAAATCAACCCAACCCTCTACAGTCAATTAATATTCGACAAAGGGGGCAGTAACATAAAATGGAGTAAAGATAGCCTCTTCAGCAAATGGTGTTGGGAGAACTGGACAGCTACGTGCAAAAAAATGAAACTTGAGCACCAACTTACACCATACACCAAAATAAATTCAAGGTGGATAAAAGACTGAAATATAAGCCGTGACACCATTAAAGTCCTAGAGGAGAATATTGGCAAGAAAATCTCAGATATTCCACGCAGCAACATTTTTACGGATATGTCCCCTAGAGCAAGGAATATAAAGGAAAGAATAAACAAATGGGATCTCATCAAAATAAAAAGCTTCTGCATGGCTAAAGAAAACAGTATTAAATTAAAAAGACAACCAACTGTATGGGAAAACATATTTGCCAATGATACCTCAGACAAAGGTTTAATCTCCAAAATATACAAAGAACTTACACGACTCCACTCTAAGAAGACACCCAACCCAATTAAAAAATGGGAAAAGGACTTGAACAAACACTTCTCCAAGGAGGACATACAGAACATTCAGAGACACATGAAGAGATGCTCAATATCGTTAGCTATCAGAGAGATGCAAATTAAAACCACAATGAGATACCACTTTACACCAGTCAGGATGGCTATCATAAACAAAGCAACAAACAACAAATGTTGGAGAGGTTGTGGGGAAAAGGGGTCCTTAGTTCACTGTTGGTGGGATTGTAGACTGGTACAACCATTATGGAAAACAGTATGGAATTTTCTCAGAAAAATAAAAATTGACCTGCCTTTTGACCCAGCAATTCCACTGCTAGGATTATACCCCAAGAATCCTAAAACATCAATTTCAAAGAACCTATGCACCACAATGTTCATAGCAGCACAATTTACAATAGCCAAGAGTTGGAAGCAACCTAGGTGCCCATCAGTAAATGAATGGATCCAAAAATTGTGGTACATATACACCATGGAATTTTATGCAGCAGAGAGAAAGAAGGAGCTACTACCTTTTGCAACAACATGGATGGAACTGGAAAGCATTATGCTGAGTGAAATAGGCCAGGCATTGAAGGACAAATACCATATGATCTCACCTTTGACAGGAAGCTAAAGAATAAAACAAACAAGCAAACAGAATAAAAACAAAGATGCTGAAATAGAGAACAAGTGGGCAGCGACCAGAGGGGAGAGGGAAGGGAACTTGAGGGGAAAAAGGGGGAGGGATTTTGAGGAACAAGTATGAAAGACACAGAGTTGAGGACTGGGGGTGGGGGGCGAATGGGAGGGAGGGGGGAGACCGGGCGGGGGGGGGAAGGGAAAAAAAAATGTACTTGAAAAGTAACTAAATAAAAAAATAAATAAATAAATAGAAAACTACTTCAAAAGGAAAAAAAAAAAAAAAAAAAAGAAAAAAAATTTAAAAAGAGAGAAAGATATTTACCAATGGTGAGTTAATTAAATCATGTGTGATTCCAGAAGGCAAAGAAAGGTACCTAGAAAAAAATAAACTTTTGGGGCAAAAAAAGTTACACAAAAAGTTGAGGACATTGGAAACAGCATCGACTGTTAATTTTATTTAAACTTTTTTATAATCCACTTACTTAAAAGTTATCTGTGCATGTATTTTCTTCCAGTGATTTATTTTTCTTTTTTAAAATAATTTTTATTTTTTCAGTTACAGTTGACATTCAATATTATATTAGTTTTAGACGTACAATGTAGTTATTAGATATTTATATGATTTACAAAGTGATGCCTTCAATAAATCTCACAGCATACATAATTATTATAATGTTATTGACTACATTCCCTCTGCTCTACTTTATATACCTGTGACTATTCTGTAATAACCAATTTGTATTTCTTATTTCCTTCACCTTCTCAACCCATCCCTACCCTCCCATCTGGCAACCATCATAATGTTCTCTATATCTTTAAGTCTTTTCCTGTTCTGCTTTTTTGTTTTTTAGATTCCACATATAAGTGAATTCATATGGTATTTGTCTTTCTCTGTCTGACTTATTCCACTTAGCATAATACTCTTTAGGTCTATCTGTGCTGTTGAGATGGCAAGATTTCAGTTCCTTGTAGGTAACTAACTACTTTTCTCTTACTGCTTTTAAGAGATTCTCTAACCTTTTGCATTTTTATTATGAAGTATCTGACATAAGTGTCTTGGTGTGGACCTTTTTGGAGTCATCTCCTTTGGGACTCTCTGTGATTCTTGGATTTGCACATCTACTTCCTTTGCCAGGTCATTATTTCTTTGAATAGGTTTTTAATTTCTTGCTCTCTCTCTTCTCCTTCTTGTACCCCCATGATGCCAACATGCAACTGTTGGTACAGTTGATGGTGTCCAAGAGGTCCCATAAACTATTCTCATTTTTTTCTAACTTTGTTCTTTTTGCTGTTTTGGCTGGGTGTTTTTGGCTACCCTGTTTCCTCTCCCAAACCATTGATCTGATCCCCTGCTTCATCTGTTGATTCCCCCTATTATTCATTTCAGTTACTGTATTCTTCAACTCTGTCTGGTTCTTTTTTTAAATTAATTAATTTATTTTTAGAGAGAGGGAAAAGAAAGGAGAAATAGTGGGAGAGAATACACTATTGGCTCTCTCATGTGTGGTTGCCTCTCATGTGTCTCCTATGGGGACCTGGCCTGCAACCCAGGCATGTGCCCTGACTGGGAATCGAACTGGCAACCTTTTGCTTCACAGGCCTGAGCTCAATCCACTGAGCTACACCAGCCAGGGCTGTCTGTTTCTTTTTTATGTTTCTATTTTCTATCTCCATATTTATGTTTCCTATCTCTTTCTTGAAATTCTAAATGAGATCATCTATTCTTCCCCTAAGTTCATTGAGCATTCTTAAAACCAGTGTTTTGAACTCTGCATTTGGTAGATTGCTTATTTTCATTTTGTTTAGTTCTTTTCCTACATGTTTGTCTGTCTCCTCATTTTGGCTGCTCTCCTTGAATTTGTTTCTATGTATTAAGTAGAGCTGTTACATCTCCTGGTGTTGGTAAAGTGGCCTTATATAATAGTTGTCCTCACAGCCCAGAGGCATAGTCTCCCCGGTTACCTGAGCCAGTTGTGTCCCTTGCAAGAGTTGTGTGTGCCTTCCTGTTGTAGCTGAGCCTTGATTTCTGTTGGCAAATCAATGTAGTTGATCCTCAGGCTAATTGGTTGTGAGGACTGGTTGTGACTAGTGGAGGATTAGTTTTGCAGGGACTAACCCTATGGAGCATGATTTGTTTTAGCAGGGCTCTGGTGCCTAATGTATCTCCCCTTTACATGTGTTGTTTGTGAAGGTGGTTGAAGTGGTGCTCTGTTGTGGTCTGAAGGTGGCTACTGGGTGTGCTAGTCCCTCTTGGGAGGGACTCTGGTGTAGGCCAAGTTTACCTGCTGCCTGTGCCCTTTCCCAGAGCCATTTGATATGAACTACAAAGTGATCTGCAGATGGCTGCCACTTGTGGTGGCCTTAGAAGTGTTGGGAGAGGCTAAGCTGTGAATTGAGGCCAGCAGCCCCTAGTTCCAAGCTTGGGATTTAGCAAGTGGTTTGGGGCATGCTTAGTGAGTGGTACAGGGTATGTTAAGGCCAGATGCTGCTTAATTGGGGTTTATGAACATCTGAAAGATCTTGGTAAAATCTGCAGCATGCTAAGACAGGGTTTTTGTATGGAAAAGCCACTGGAATAGTTTGGGTGGGCTCTCAGGTTGGGTCAGCAGTATCTCAGGGAATCACCAGGGTGGGGCAAAGGTGTTACTAGATTAGTGGAGATTTAGACTTGGGGTCTGCCTGTGCCTGCTGGCTGGGTTGAGGGAAGGCTCAATAAGGGAACAATGGCTTCTGCCAGCACTTCTGTCTGGGAGAAAACCACTCCTCCAGCCCACATTCTGAAACCAGACAATTTTGTTTCTCCCCATATGACTGTGGCACTTTTTTGAGCTGCTGCTCTAGCACTGGAGCTCAGGATAAGTCTGTCAGTGAGTGAGTCCATGTGCAGGATCTTTAAGAGGAACTCCTGGGACTCCAGGAGCCCTTTATCTCAGCTACTCCCCACTAGTTTTCAGAGCCAGCAGTTATGGGAACTTCTCTTCCTGGCACTGGAACCCTGGGCTTGCTAGCCTGGTGTGGGACTGGGACCCTTTGATCCTCAGGGAGGATCTCCACAGCTAAGATATCCCTCCCAATTTTTAACCACCACAAATGGGTGTGGTACCAGCCTGTTGGGCCTCTCACCTCTCCTACCAGTCTCCACTTGGCTTGTCCCTCACATCCTTAGTTATAGGACTTCTGTTCAGCTTGACTACAAGTGGCTTTCATTGATGATTGTTCTGCATTTTGGTGATTTGATGATCTGCATTTGTAATTTTGATGTGGTCATGGGAGGAGGCCAGCAGTGTTCACTTATCCACCATCTTAACCAGAAGCCAACTGTGAATTTTAAAATAAGGTAAATGATTTTAAGTGGTTTTCCTAGGCTTCTAACAAGTCAACAGATATTTCTGATACTGTTCAGTTGGTTTTTTTCATCCAAGGAGCAAGGAGTTCCCAGGAGTCCCTGGAACTTCTTAGTGAATTTGAAGTCACTGAGATTCACCTCTATGAATGGTCTATGTGAAACAATTATAACTGGGAATATTTTCAAAGTTGAGAAAACAGGATGCACTTATTCAGTACATCCTGAAGTGTATGTAATCTGGTGATAAAAATGTATGCAGAGAAGAAAATGGCTTAGTTGAATACATCTACAAAGCTTTTGAAAATGTAAGATGTTCAAATACTTCATTGTACATATTACTTGTATTATCCATCAGCAGGTACTTCTGTGAAAAATATTTGACTCTCATGTGTTTTTGAACAAATAGTGTTAACAGTGAACTTCTGGTCTATGGACTTAATATTCTTCAGTCCCATGAAATTTTGTCATAAACAGAAGCAAATCCTTACTCTCCCTACCCCACAACAGTTCAATATTTTGCAGTGGTAAAATTTTGAGATTTTTTTAATCAGCTCAAAGTCAAAACAATTTTTTCTAAATGAAGACTTTTCTCAACTACTAAAGTTGAATTCTGAATGATTTTGGAAATTAGCCTTTGCTTCAGACTTAATAATGTTTCTCAATGAGTTGAACCTAAAACTACAGGGCAAAATAGACTTTACATACAAAATTTACACTGCAATAAAGTCATTTTGATGACAACTCATATTGTTTGAATAACAAGTAATATCAAGCTGCTTTATTTATTTCCTATGCCATCAAAATTTAAAATAAGAAGTGAGATCTCCATCCCACTTGTATTTGCAGGAAACATATTTCTCAAGCGCAAGCTATAGTTCCAGCAGTATCTTTTGGACTTCAGCACAAAAAAGAAAGGCCCTATATTTCAAAATCTGTTTAATCATGCAATTGAGAAGCTTCCAGTTAACATTCAACTGATTAATATTCAAGTGATTAATATACAATGTAACAATATGCTAAAAGGCAAATATCAAGGAAAGAATATAATTATATGTTATACATGTATTTTATAAATGCCTCAAGCAGTTAATATTCTCAAAATTATATGCTTATGATTGATATCAGTATTTGGCAGTACTTCTTTGTGTGACAAGACATTTTCTTATTAGACAGAAGTACTGGTGCCTGCATAATATTATCCATTTTGCCTGTTAGCCTACAAAGCCTCAAGATTTAATATCTGGCCTTTAACAAAAAAGGGAAGGGAAGGGGAGGAGAGGGGGCCTCCTGACCACAGGATTGTGGGGGTTTGTTTTGTTTTGTTTTGTTTTGTTTTTTTGAGAAAGGGGAAGGGAGGGAAAAAGTGAGGGAGGGAGACATCAATTGGTTGCCTCTGGAATACACCCCAACCAGGTACCAAACCCACAACCCAGGCATGTATACTCACTGGGAATCAAACCAGCCACGTTTTGCTTCATGGAATGATGCCCAACTGAGCCACACCAGTCAGGGCAGGACTGTGGGTGTTTGAAAATTGCAAGAAAACTTCATTAAAAGTGGCACTGAAGGATTTCCTTCTAGAAAAAATTTAGTTAACTGTGAAGTCTAATTATGCAAACAGCCCTGTCTGTAGTCATGTAATTTAACTAAAAGTAGAATTGGACCTGAAGTTACATTTTGCTGCCATAAACTTAACATGTACAATTTAGTTTCTGCAAACACCATCATCTGTCTCACATCAATGCTGCCAATTTGAATTTTTATTAGCCTTATAGTTTTGTTTGTATTTCATTTGATTTGACTTCAGACATCAATAAGATCCTAAGTGGTTTGCGTATTTGCTCATATGTGTAACATTATAAAAATTACTTTGTCACAACTGAGGTCTAGTTTTTTTCCTTAAAAGGGTCTAGTTAAATACTCAAATTTGAGAAATACTGCCTTGAGTTGAACTTCCTCATTATAACAGGAACTATTTCAGTCAGGAGTTAGATATAAACATAGATGAGAATCCTTTAATCCTCCCAGATACATTTGCATTTACTGGAAAGGAATGCTGTATAAATACATATAGCATTCCTGTCTCTTCAGGAAATGTTAAAAATTTAAGTGAAATATTTTTCAACCAGTGGTCATGGAAATGGTGGAGTGTCCAGAAGAAGCTATATTAGGTAGAAGGGATCTTGATAAAAGTCTGGCCTTACCCCTTCAAATGCAGTGGTTCTCAAACTTAATGTTCTCAGAGTCATCTGGAATGTCTCTTTAACATAAAGATTCAAAAACTTTTCTCCCAGATTTTCACTCAGTAGTTCTAGAATGAAGCTCTGGAATACTGACTCCTAACAAACACCTCAGAACATTTTGACCTGATGATGCAATGACCACCATATTTTGAGAAACCTCTTAATGATTCTTGGTTTTCATGGACTTTATTCTGCCCTTTACCTCAGGACCAACTTTATTTCTTCTATGAGAACTCCCTACCATAAGAGGTAACATAGGAAGAAAGTTCAGCCCATTTCACCTTGGTATTTTATTCACTGTTATGATAAATCTTTATACTTGTTTGCAGAACATTCTAGAATATAGCAGTGCCCTGGGCTATTTTGTTTGTAACTACCTAGAAGTAACTCAGGTTTAAAGATTCAACTACGGAATAAGTAAACTTTCAGTTGATCAAGACTCATTATCTACCAATCTAGTTATTTTTTAAACAACCTTAATAGTCTTAGAATTTAGTGATTTTTCCCCTGAAATCTCCACTGAAGCTTCAAACATACATGAAAAAGCCCCTTTTCATTGCCTGCAAAAGAGATGAATACTTTGATTTTAGATAAAAATCATTAGTCCAGCTCATTATTTTTTTATCATTAATATAGAATCTGTACTACTGAATAGAAGTCTCAGTGCAAGTCACCAAAAACCCAGTGTCTCTAAACAGTTCAAATAACAAGTCACTTAAAATCAGGCCACTTCCTAAGCTAACATTTCTGAAGAAACCTATGATTTTTAATGGCTATGTTTGTATAAATTACACTCTAGTCCCTACAACCAAACGCCAATCAAAACATAATACATTATTAGAAACAAAAACTTTGCCTTCGCTGGTGTAGCTCAGTGGATTGAGCCCGGGCCTGTGAAGCAAAGGGTCGCCGGTTCAATTCCCAGTCAGGGCACATGTCTGGGTTGCCGGCCAGGTCCCCAGTGGGGGACACATGAGAGGCAACCACACATTGATGTTTCTCTCCCTCTCTATCTCCTTCCTCCCCTCTCTCTAAAAATAAATAAATAAAATATTTTAAAAAAAGAAACAAAAACTTTTTCTAGGAAGGAAAATACTTTTAGCACTGGAAAATTACAGTATCAAGGCTCACCTTGAAATTACTTTCAAGGAAGTAATTTCCAGTCCCAGTTCAGGTCCTGATCTTGACATGACTGAAGGTGACCTGGGTTCACTGCCCAGTTTGCTCATCCATGAATCTGGAACAACACACCTACTTTACAAAGGAATCATGAGATATAGCACAGCAAGTAATGGTAGCATTTTCCCAATTTAAGATATGAAATTGGAACCTCATTGTTTGTGATATCCCCCCCCCACCCACCCATCAATGACTCTCTGCTATTTCAACTATTCATTGCTTTTTTTGTTCTCAGTTTCAATAACTTCCAGTCAGATCACTGTGGGCTCCCTAACCTTGATGTCTCCCTGGCTTCAGTCATTGTAGGTGAACCCCCAAATAAGTTTTCTGATGAACATTACTCCTGAATCACAGCCCACCCTTGCTTCCTGGTGACCTCCGGCTCCACTTACAGTGCTTGCCACCATGCCCTGGCCTGGGCTGTCTCTGGACAAGCCTGCCAGCTAGTTAGCTAGCCACCTATGATGGGAAGGCCACAGCCATTCTTGCATAGGATGGAGTGCACATCTATCCCTGACTCCCACCCCCTCCTCCCAGGTGCGGCCCTGCACACACTGTAATAATGCCCCTCATGTGTCATAACTATGTCAGGACCTTCCTCAGGGCAAATGCTCTTCTTTCAGATTCCTAGTGCTCTGTACACAAGGCAGTTCAACATATGCCCCCCTACCCCAACAGTGATTGTTAGAGTTGTCATTCATCAAGGATTTGGTTTGTAAATTTGGGTTGAATAAATATGAAATGAGAGGAAAAAGGATGCAAATTCAGGAAGCCTATAGTATCCCCAAAACTGATTTTTATCTCTACCCTCAAGTATCCTATTTCACATTTTAATATTAAACTCCACAAGATTTTTCCTAGCTAAGTGGATTTCCTCTTTTTAATTTAATCAATAATCATGTCACAACTACACAAACACCATGACCTGAAAATACTATTTTAGCTCAGTATTTGTTTTTAGTATATCATGAATTATACTTGGAAGGCATTTGTATGATTCATTACTATATATAGAAACAGTAATGTCCCACTATTGTGGCATTGTGGGAAGGAGCTCCATTCCGTATAAATGAAATTTCTGGATAAGTGAAAATTAACTCCTTAAAGACCAATCCTGTGAAAAATTTCATCTATTTTCATGGAACTCTTAGTTTTTGATATAATAATAAAGTCAGACACTTTAGCACTAATGTAACTGATTATCAATGGATGTTTTTCTAAAATAAGATAGATGCTTGCATCCTATACAATGAAAATCAAACACAATTTAACTTTTCTAATCCATATCAAGAGTATATTAAGAGTATCTATTACTGAATATTGTATTAATTGAGCACTAATTTTACTTCTAAGAACTCTTGTCACTGAAGATGTCTAAAGGATACTCCATGCTATTATTTTATCTGCAGATCCCTTTTAATTTACTGCTTTTAATCTACTCCAGACAAGCAAACCAGGTAATTAAACTTAAAAGTTAGAAATTTCTTTTTTTTTTTAATATTAAATTTTATTTAGTTACTTTTCAAGTACATTTTTTTTTTTATCTATTTCTCCCATCCCACCCCCCCCCCCGCCCGGTCTCACCCCTCCCTCCTATTCCCCCCCTCCCCCGCCCCCAGTCCTCATCTCTGTGTCTTTCATACTTGTTCCTCAAAATCCCTCCCCCTTTTTCCCCTTAAGTTCCCTTCCCTCTCCCCTCTGGTCGCTGCCCACTTGTTCTCTATTTCAGTGTCTTTGTTTTTATTCTGTTTGCTTGTTTGTTTTATTCTTTAGCTTCCTGTCAAAGGTAAGATCATGTGGTATTTATCCTTCAATGCCTGGCCTATTTCACTCAGCATAATGCTTTCCAGTTCCATCCATGTTGTTGCAAAAGGTAGTAGCTCCTTCTTGCTCTCTGCTGCATAGAATTCCATTGTGTATATGTACCACAATTTTTGGATCCATTCATTTACTGATGGGTACCTAGGTTGCTTCCAGCTCTTGGCTATTGTAAATTATGCTGCTATGAACATTGTGGTGCATAGGTTCTTTGAAATTGATGTTTTAGGATTCTTGGGATATAATCCTAGCAGTGGAATTGCTGGGTCAAAAGGCAGGTCAATTTTTATTTTTCTGAGAAAATTCCATACTGTTTTCCGTAATGGTTGTACCAGTCTGCAATCCCACCAACAGTGAACTAAGGACCCCTTTTCCCCACACCCTCTCCAACATTTGTTGTTTGTTGCTTTGTCTGTTATAGCCATCCTGACTGGTGTGAAGTGGTATCTCATTGTGGTTTTAATTTGCATCTCTCTGATAGCTAACGATATTGAGCATCTCTTCATGTGTCTCTGGATATTCTGTATATCCTCTTTAGAGAAGTGTCTGTTCAAGTCCTTTTCCCATTTTTTAATTGGGATCGATGTCTTCCTAGAGTGGAGTCGTGTAAGTTCTTTGTATATTTTGGAGATTAAACCTTTGTCTGAGGTATCATTGGCAAATATGTTTTCCCATACAGTTGGTTGTCTTTTTAATTTAATACTGTTTTCTTTAGCCATGCAGAAGCTTTTTATTTTGATGAGATCCCATTTGTTTATTCTTTCCTTTATATTCCTTGCTCTAGGGGACATATCCGTAAAAATGTTGCTGCATGGAATATCTGAGATTTTCTTGCCAATATTCTCCTCTAGGACTTTAATGGTGTCACGGCTTATATTTCAGTCTTTTATCCACCTTGAATTTATTTTGGTGTATGGTGTAAGTTGGTGCTCAAGTTTCATTTTTTTGCACGTAGCTGTCCAGTTCTCCCAACACCATTTGCTGAAGAGGCTATCTTTACTCCATTTTATGTTACTGCCCCCTTTGTCGAATATTAATTGACTGTAGAGGGTTGGGTTGATTTCGGGGCTCTCGTTTCTGTTCCATTGGTCTATGTGCCTGTTTTTATGCCAGTACCAGGCTGTTTTGATTACAGTGGCTTTGTAATACAGTTTGATATCAGGTATTGTGATCCCTCCTACTTTGTTCTTCTTTCTCAAAAGAGCAGCTGCTATTCGGGCTTGTTTATGATTCCATATAAATTTTTGAAGTGTTTGTTCTATGTCTGTGAAATACGCCATTGGTACTTTAATAGGTATTGCATTGAATCTGTATATTGCTTTGGGTAGTATGGACATTTTGATGATGTTAATTCTTCCAATCAATGAACACGGTATATGTTTCCATTTGTTTGTGTCTTCCCTGATTTCTTTCTTCAGTGCTGTGTAGTTTTCTGCATACAGGTCTTTTACCTCTTTGGTTAGGTTTATTCCCAGATATTTTATTTTTTTTTTGCTATATCGAATGGGATTTTTTCCTTGATTTCTGCTTCTGCTGATTCATTGTTTGTATACAAAAATGCCTTTGATTTCTGGATATTGACTTTGTATCCTGCTGTTTTGCCAAATTCATTAATGAGTTTGAGCAGTTTTTGGGTAGAGTCTATAGGATTTTCCATGTACACTATCATGTCATCTGCAAACAGTGACAGTTTTGTTTCCTCCTTTCCTAGTTGGATGCCTTTTATTTCCTTATCCTGCCTGATTGCTGTGGCCAAAACTTCTAATACTATATTGAATAGAAGTAGTGAAAGTGGACATCCTTGTCTTGTTCCTGATCTTAGTGGAAAAGCTTTTAGTTTTTGCCCACTGAGTATGATATTGGCTGTAGGTCTCTCATATATGGCCTTTATTATATTGAGGAATGTTCCCTATATTGCCATTTCGCTGAGTGTTTTTATCATAAATGGGTGTTGTACCTTATCGAAAGCTTTTTCTGCATCTATTGATATGATCATGTGGTTTTTGTCTTTCCTTTTGTTTATGTGATGAATTACATTTACTGTTTTGCGAATGTTGAACCATCCTTGCATCCCTGGGATGAATCCCACTTGGTCATGGTGTATAATCTTTTGGATATATTGTTGGATGCGATTTGCCAATATTTTGTTGAGGATTTTAGTGTCTATGTTCATCAGCGATATTGGCCTGAAGTTTTCTTTCTTTGTTGTATCTCTATCTGGTTTTGGAATTAGGATGATGCTGGCTTCATAAAAGTAGTTTGGGCGTTTTCCATCCTTTTGGATTTTTTGAATAGCCTGTGAAGAATGGGGGTTAGCTCTTCCTTAAATGCTTTGTAGAATTCTCCTGTGAACCCATCTGGTCCGGGGCTTTTGTGTGATGGGAGTTTTTTGATTACTGCTTCAATTTCTTTTGCTGTTATTTGTCTATTCAGGTTATCTACTTCTTTTTCATTGAGTTTTGGGAGATTCTGTTTTTCTAGAAATGTGTCCATTTCCCCTAGGTTCTCAAATTTCTTGGCATACAGTTCTTCATAGTAATTTCTTACAACCCCTTCTATTTCTGTGGTATCCATTGTAATCTCTCCTCTTTCATTTCTGATTGTGTTTATTTGTGTCCGTTCCCTTCTTTTCTTGATGAGCCTACTTAAAGGCTTGTCTATTTTGTTTATTTTTTCAAAGAACCAACTCCTGGATTCATTGATCTTTAGAATTGTACTTTTAGTCTCTATGTCATTTAGTTCTGCTCTGATCTTAGTTATTTCCTTCCTTCTACTTGCTTTGGGCTGTTTTTGTTGTTGTTCCTCCAGTTCTTGCAGGCGTAGAGTAAGGTCATTTGTTTGAAATGTTTCTGTTTTTTTTTAGGTAGGCCTGTATTGCTATAAACTTCCCTCTCAGGACTGCCTTGGCTGTATCCCATAAGTTTTGGGTTGTTGTGAGATCATTTTCATTTGTTTCCAGAAACTTTTTGATTTCTTCCCTAATTGCATTCTTGACCCATTCATTGTTTAATAGCATACCGTTCAGTCTCCATGATTTGGGGTGTTTTGGGTTTTTTCCTTTGGGGTTGGTTTCCAGTTTCAGTCCCTTATGGTCAGAGAAAATGCTTGGTATGATTTCAATATTCTTGAATTTGTTGAGGCTTGTTTTGTGCCCTATCATGTGGTCTATCTTTGAGAATGTTCCATGTGCCTTTGAAAAGAATGTGTATTTAGCTTCTTTGGGGTGAAGAGCTCTGTATATATCAGTTAGGTCCATTTCATCAAGGGTGTTGTTTAATGCCGCAATGTCTTTGTTGATATTTTGTTTGGAAGATGTGTCCATTTTTCATAGTGGGGTGTTAAAATCCCCCACTATAATTGTGTTGCTGTCTATATCTTTCTTGAATTCCTCTAAGATTTTCCTTATATATTTTGGTGCTCCTATGTTGGGTGCATATATATTTATGATGTTAAAGTCTTTTTGGTGGATTCTTCCCTTGAGTATTATGAAGTGACCTTCTGGGTCACTCTTTATGGCTCTTTTTTTGAATTCTATTTTGTCTGATATGAGAATTGCTACCCAGCTTTTTTTTCTTGTCCGTTTGCTTGGAAAATTTGTTTCCATCCTTTCACTTTTAGTCTGTGATGGTCTTTTGTCCTGAGGTGGGTCTCTTGTAGGCAGCATATGTGTGGGTCATGCTTTCTTATCCATTCGCTATTCTGTGTCTTTTGATTGGAGCATTTAATCCATTTACATTTAAGGTTATTATTGATAGGTACTTATTCATTGCCATTTTTGTACCTGTGTTCCTCTCTGTCTGTCTCTTTTCCTTCCTTTCCTTAAAGCAGACCTTTTAGTATTTCTTGTAGAGCTGGCTTGGTGGCAGCAAATTCTTTTAGACTTCTTTTGTCTTGGAAGCTCTTTATTTGGCCTTCTATCTTGATTGAGAGCCTTGCTGGGTAAAGTAGCCTTGGTTGTAGGCCTCTGTTTCTCATTACTTGGAATATTTCTTGCCAATCTCTTCTTGCTTGGAGTGTTTCCATTGAGAAGTCAGTGGCTAACCTTATTGGGATGCCCTTGTATGTTATTTCTTTTTTCTCCCTTGCTGCCTTTAAGATTCTCTCTTTGTCTTGGAATTTTGCCATTTTAATGATGATGTGTCTTGAAGTGGGCCTCTTTGGGTTCCTCTTGATTGGGCCTCTCTGTGATTCCTGGATTTGTGTGACTTTTTCTCTCATCAAATTAGGGAAATTTTCTCTCATTACTCTTTCAAATATATTTTCTATCCCTTGTTCTTCTTCTTCTCCTTCTGGTATTCCTATTATTCGGATATTATTACGTTTCATATTGTCTTGCATTTCTCTTAATCTCTCTTCATTCTTTCTGAGCCTCTTTTCCCTTTCCTGTTCTTTCTGTGAGATGCTTTCTACTTTGTCCTCCAATTCACTAATCCGATCTTCTGTTTCATCCACCCTATTTTTAATGCTTTCCACTGTGTTTTTTAATTCAGAAATTCTATTCTTCATTTCCTCTTGGCCCTTGCTAATAATTTCCATTTCCTTTTTCGTGTTGATATAGTTCACAGTGAGATCATTGTAGCTTCCCTGTAGTTTCTGGTAGCCGATTGTGAGCTCTTTGAACTTCCTGATAACCAGTGCTTTGAATTCAGTATCTGATAGTTGACTTGCCTCTATTTCATCTAACATTCTTTCTGAGGATTCCTCCTTTCCTTTCATTTGGGGATTGTTTCTTTGTCTTCCCATTGTTTGTGAGACTCTTCTTGTTAGCCTCAGCTTCTTAGATTAATCTGTTTTGACACCCTGGGTTTATGGTATGAACTTTTGTGGTGGAATGCCTGTGAATTTCAGTGTTGCAGTCTTTCAGTTATCCTGTTGTTCTCTGCTTCCACCTACTCAAATATGCAGCAAGTTTTGGCTTCTCTCCTACAACAATGTGCAATTTGTCTCTCTGACTCTACTATTGGGAGGCCTCTTCTATGGGTCCAGCTCTGGTCTTTTCATATTTTCAAGTTGATTGTGACTCTTGTGGGTAAAAGAAAGAAATGAGAAGGAAAGAAATAAAAGGAAGAAAGAAAAAATGGTAGGGGAATGGAATAAAGAGCAATAAGTTTAGAAAGAAAAGAAAAAGAAATAAAACAGAAAATCCGGGAAAAGAGGACAAAAGTATGGAAAGATGAAACAGTAATAAAGTTTAAAAGAAATAACAGATTACTTTAAAAAAGCAAAAAGAAAAAAAGGAATGGAGAAGGAAGAAAGTTAAAAAAAAAAGAAAGAAAGAATAAAAATAAAATAAAGTAAAAAAACAAAAAACAAAAAACGCACAAACAAAAATAATCTCTCAAAAACAACCTCAGAAAAGGAAATGTCACTTGTTGGCTTCAAACTAGCCGAACCGGTTTTTCTGGTTGCAGTTGGCTGAGGGTCGATTGTTGTGATTTTTTCAGCCAGCCCCTCTCAGGATCCAGATACTTGGCGCCTCTCCCCCAGCTCCCTACAATGGGGAACTAGGACTTCCTGGCAGCACTCCCCTCCCAGGGGTTACTGCCATAGGCTGCTTTGCTGTGTTTGCAGGCACCTGCACCAGCCTAGTTGCCTGGTTCCCTCAGGATTGAGCACAGGCCTGCCCCCGTTCAGTTGGGAAGCCCCAGACCCTCTGCCCAATCCTGGGTTTGCTGCCAAGCTGGGTGTGAAGCGGACCAGGCTGCCCTGTGTACTGGATTCAGAGCCCCAGGCTGCACCTCTGAGTTCTCCTGGGCTGGCAACCACAGAGTCTTTGGTTGGGGCCCTTTGTCCTCCGCACCCTCTCTGTAAACTCTATCAAACAAGTCTCTCCTGGCCCCCCACCTTGCTTGGCCAGAAAGGGAGGGGGTTGAGGGTCTCAGCTCTTTTCCCAGGACCCCTCAGCGTCCCGGGCTTCCAGATAGTCTGAGGGGGGTAGACTGGAAGCCAGGAGCTGATCTGAGGACTGGGCGCCGACCTAGAAACTCTGTGTGCTCGTCATGGCACGCTGCGTGGTGTGTATCCCTTCTGCTGCTGTGTTTGTCTGGATCCCCTGGCCAACCTCTGGCAAAAAAAAACCTAGGGATGTAGCAGCACCACGCCGGGTGCTGGACCCAGAACTGTGTGCCGGCTGAAATCTCCTCTGCTCCCCTCTGGTTGGGTCTCTTGGCCGGTCCGGACCCAAAAATCCTAGGGAGGGAGCTTTCTGGGCGCTGATCGTTGGCCTAGGCGCCCTCAGGCACTTGCCCAGACACACTGCGTGTGGATCGACTAGTTCCCCAACTTGCGCACAGGCTGAAATTTCTTCCACACCTCTTTGCCTGGGCCACTCGGCCTGCCCGGCAGAAAAATCCCAGGGAGGGAGCCGTCCGGGCGCTGAAGGCCGTCCCAGGAGCCGTTGGGCTCTCGCCACAGGGCGCTGGTTCCCCTACCCTGCACCGGCTGTTTCCCTCTGCTCCGTCCCCGAGACTACTGTACCGCTGCTGTCTCCCTACCGTCTGGTTCCTCCCTGACCGATGAGGTTTCTGGTCTCTTATTTTCATACATGCTTGGCAACTGCTGGCTTGCTGGCCTCACCTCCTCCGATCGGATAGGTTTCTGTCTCTTTTGTACTAGGAACTGGTATCTGCTCCGTCCTAGTCCACCGCCATCTTGAAACCCAGAAATATTCTTCTTCACTGCTGGTGGAAATGTAAAATGGTGCACATGCTATGGAAAATAGTATAAGGATTCATCCCAAAATTAAAAATAGAATCATGTTACGATTTAGTAATTCCATTTCTTACCCAAAAGAATTGAAAACATGTTCTCAAAGAAATTTTGCACATTTATGTTTATAGTATTATTCATGAGAGCCAAAAGGTGAAAGCAACCTAAGTGTTCATGGACAGATGAATAGATTAGCAGAACGGGTATATCCATACAACAATCTGTTATTCAGCATAAAAAGAAAGAAAATTTTGACACATGCTATGACTTGAATGAAGCTTGGAAACATTATGCAACATAAAATTAGCCTGTCGCAACAAGATAAATACTGTATAATTCCACTTACATGAGGTACCTAGGGTAGTCAAATTCATAGAGACAGTGGGAAATGGGGAGTTGTTTAGTGGGTACAGAGTTTCAAGTCTGCAAGATGAGTTCAGGAGATTGGTTGCACACAATGTGAATGTACTTAACACAAACAATTGTAGTCTTAAAAATAGTTAAAGTGGTAAGTTTTATACGTATTTTACAATTAAAAATAAATTTAAAAGAGAATTAGAAACATGCATCACTTCCTCAAATATTTCTCTCGTGCTTAGTAGGTATTAGGCCCTTTCTTGGTGCCAGCGATAAGGTGCTAAAGAAAACAAAGTTTGGGCTTCATGGAGCTTGTGTTCTGGTATATCATATATAATAACAGCTATATCTTTGTAGTCCACCCAATAAAATGCATGATTCTAGGACATTGGCTTCCATAAAATAAATTATTTACCTAGAATATCTGCAACCTGACTTGTATGTAACTGAAAGATATATCTGAAGTTTAAATATCTTAATTAAAAAAGAGCATAGTGATTAAAATTTTAAAAATTCATCTCTGTCCAACATCATTTGGGTGTGTTTGCCTAGATTTTCTTTCCATTATATATGTTAAGAAATGGGATGTGAGAAACCAGATGCACAAATGGACAATGGCCAGATCATAAATATAAAAGTAGAACTTTATCCCTGGCCATGTGTGGTTCCATTGGTTGGAGCATCATCCTGTAACTGAAAAGTCACGATTGCATTTCCTGTTGGGGCACATACCTAGTGCCCCAACACCCCTTTGGGCCCAGGCACTATGACCCCTGGTCCCGGTGCACATAAGCAGCCAATTGATGCTTCTCTCTCACATGGATGTTTCTCTCTCCCTTCCTCTCTTTCTGAAAGCAATGGGAAAAAAATATCCTCAGGTGAGGATAAATTTATTTTTTAAATAGAACTTTAACCCATCATTCACAGCAACCTTCCCATGAAACCAGCCTGCTATAAGACACAGGAAGCAAGACTGCTATCTCTAGTGAAATCCAAGAAGTTAAACAATTACATCTGTAAAAATCAGCTTAAAATAACCAAGACTTGATTAATAACTAACAGCTTCCCTAATTTTTTTTCTGCTTCCCACTTAGGACCAACCAGAGAAAGCCAAATCACAAATACTCCTAACAAATTACAGAGGATTCCCAGCTTCTAGTTAGCCACCTCCAGCTCCCTCAGGACACCAATCTCCAATCAAGGTACCCCTGAAGCACTTTGCAAACCCTTTGCCTACCATAGACCCTCATCCAAAACACAAGAGAGGGTGGCTGATTCATAATACATAGCTTTTGCTCTACTCATTTTTTTCATCTTCACTTATTTCCACAAATGTTTACTATATAATTGCAAATTGCTATTCAATGTTTTAAAACAGTAATTACCAAAACATAAAGAACTACCAGGAATTATTGCAACTACTGAGTTACTAGCAAGATCACTGCCCTCGCCCATACCATCTCTCCCTTTCACATGGGGTTGCCTCAGCTTTAACCAGTCATCCAACAGAAAGCATAATGACCATGTGATCAGGTAGTTCTGGACCAAATAGTTCTTGCATTATTACAATGCATAATTTTTAACAATGGATAATTATTTGACAAATTATTTTAGAATAATTACTTTGCCATTAGATTCTTGGGTAATCTACAGGCAATATTCCCAATATTCTTGGTAATATTTTACATTTTTGTTTGTTCTAATGTTTATGAAGAGTTGGAGTGACCCCAAATTGATGACCTCTAATAGTGACATTTGTACAGTTTACTTAAAAATGTACATGCAAGAGGTTAGGGACTATTTCTGTTTGCTTGGATCTAAATAAACATCAGGTGTAAAAAAGTATTTGATGAGCTGGGTCAACTGTGATGCTGGATAATCATTTTAATCGATATTATTCTTAAATAAATGATGTGCTTTTCTCCCTGTACCTCCCTCCATGTATATTACCTCTCCCATTCAATAGGGAGCATCCATTTGCCTCAGTCAGTATTACAATTCTCATGGCAGGAAGGCAAGGAGATAATGTTATATTTTCAGACAAGTCTGCTTTTGATAATTTTTCAGATCACAGACTTGCAAAACAGGCTTTCAAACAGATGGAATATTTTGATATAAATAGGGTATTCCAAAATGGCAGAGGAGTAAGTGGAAGCTGCACAAAGTTTCTTTTGGGACCAAACTGGAATTACAACTAAATTGTAGAGAAATCATCCTGAATAATCAACTGAACACTAGCTGGAGAGAAGCCTTATAACCAAGGGCAGACAGAAGAAACTACTTCACCACAGTGAGACTGGTAGAGAGTGTGGAGAAGGCATGAGAGGGCTTACTGGGCTCCCACAGGTGGCAGCTGAAGCTCCAGAGGGATATTTCAGCAACTGGGGGCATCCCCCTGAGAAGTGGGGGTTCTAAGCCCCAAGCTGGGCTCTCCATCCTAAAGCACCAGAGCTGGGAAAGGAACCCAGACAACATCCAGCTGTAAAACATTGTGGAGCTTCTGTCCACCAGGGAGAGATGGCTGGAGATACAGAGAGCCACTTGAAGGACCAACATACAGAATTCTGTTTACAGCCACTTATCCTGGAATTTGACAGAGGGAGGGCAGAGTGGACTAGAGCCACATGAGGAGAGTCTGGGTTGGTGGCTATGAAAGCAGAACTGAAGTGTCAGTGTTCAAGATCCCTGTGCTGATACATTCCCCATACTGCAGAGGCCGTCTTTCTTAGGCAGAGCACTCCCTTCCAAGTGACATCAGCCTGAGGGGAAGCCATAAGCCCCATCCACAAGAATTACTCTCTGCCCTACCCTGTGGAGCATAAACCAGACTACTGAGTGGATTTAGAGGTTATCTCAGTGACTAATTTTAAGAACTAAGAAGGATCTCTGGGAGCTTTGAGACTTTAGCTGACCCTCTACCTGACTCGGTGCTGGTAAAAGCCAGCCATGGTGCACAGCCTGGTTCTTTCTCCACATACCCAGGCCCAGCAGTGGGAACCATACACTTTGATCATTGCACACAGGTTGCCCAGGGCCAGTCATAGGCATCATCTGACAAAGGTCTACACCACAGTCTTTACAGATCTACCTGACACAGAGAAACAAACATAAAGAGGCAGCCAAAATAGAAGACAAAGAAACAAGCCCAAATGAAAGAACAAGAGAATTCTCTAGAAGAACTAACTGAAAGACAGGCAAGCAGTGTATCAAATATAGAGTTTAGAATAATGATTGTAAAGATAATTAACTTCATGAAAAGAGATATAGAAACCATGAAATATGGCCATTCAGAAAGGAAGAATGCAGTATCCTACATAAATAATATACTGGAAGGAATAAACAGTAGGTTATATGAAGCAGAAGATCAAATCAGTGGTTTGGAAGAGAAGGTAAGAAAAAACACCCAAGCAGAGCCACAGAAAGAAAAAAGAATGAAGAGAGATTAAGAAATCTTTAGGATGACATGAGAGTAGCAATACCCACATGATATGAATACCAGAAGGAGAAGAGAGTGAGCAAGGGATCAAGAAACTACTTGAAGACATAATGACCAAAAACTTCCCTAATCTGGTGAAAGAAAATGACACACAAGTCCAGGAAGCAAGGAAAGTCCCAAACAAGACAGACCCAAAGAGGCCCACAACGAGACACATAATAATTAAAATGGCAAAGCTTATTTTTTTTGTATTCAAACATTGTTTTTTTATTGTTTTTTTTTTAAATTTTTTTATTGATTATGCTATTACAGTTGTTCTATTCCCCCCTCATTCCCCTCCACCCTACCCCCCGTCCCTACCATTACCTCCCCTTTAGTTTATGACCATGTGTCTCAAGTCTTTTAGATTCTATATTTCCCATGCTATTCTTGCCCCCCCCATCTATTTTCTATCTACTGTCTATGCTACTTATTTTCTGTACCTTCTCCCCCCCTTCTCCTCCTCCCACTCCCCTGTTGCTAACCCTCCATGTGATCTTCATTTCTATGGTTCTGCTCCTGATCTAGCTGTCCTTTTAGTTTGCTTTTGTTTTAGGTGTGGTTGTTAATAACTGTGAGTTTGTTGTCCTTTCATTGTTCATGTTTCTTTAACTTCTTTTTTCTTAGATAAGTCCCTTTAACATTTCATATAATAAGGGCTTGGTGATGATGAACTCCTTGAATTTGATCTTATCTGAGAAGCACTTTATCTGTCCTTCCATTCTAAATGAAAGTTTTGCTGGATAGAGCAATCTTGGTTGTAGGTCTTTGGATTTCATGACTTGGAATACTTCTTTCCAGCCCCTTCTTGCCTGAAAGGTCTCTTTTGAGAAATCCACTGACAGTCTGATGGGGACTCCTTTGTAGGTGACTGTCCCCTTAGCTCTTGCTGCTTCTAGGATTCTCTCTTTCATTTTAATCTTGGCTAATGTAATGATGTGCCTTGGTGTGTTCCTTCTTGGGTCCAACTTCTTTGGTACTCTCTGAGCTTCCTGGATTTCCTGGAAGTCTATTTCCTTTGCCAGATTGGGGAAATTTTCCTATATTATTTGTTCAAATAAGTTTTCCACTGGTGGCTGTGCCTTTCCCCTTTCTGGTACCCCCTATAATTCAGATATTGGAGCGTTTAAAGATGTCCTGGAGGTTCCTAAGACTCTCCTCATTTCTTTGAATTCTTGCTTCCTGACTCTTTTCTGTTTGTCCATTATTTGCTTTCTTCTGGTCCACTCCGTTGATTTGAGTCCCAGTTTCCTTTTCATTGCTATTGGTGACCTGTGCAATTCCATTCATTTCAATTAGTTTCGCCTTCATATATTTGTCTAATTTGTGGCTATAATCAACCAGTTCTGTGAGGATCCTGATCAGCAGTGTTTTAAACTGTGCGTCTGAGAGTTTTGCTATTTCTTCATCGCTTAGATTTATAGGCTCTGGGGCTTTGAGATCTTCTTGAGCCATTTTTGGTCTGTTCTCGCCCTTTAAGTATGAGGAGCGTAGCCTTGGACTCCCAGGTCGCTGGGTTGTGACGCTGTATGTGGTCAGAGCGGGGAAATGGCGACCCCCTCTGCTCTTACGCGCTGCTGGGTGAGGATCAGCACCTTAGGTGGTTCACCAGGGCCGGGCCACTCAGGGTTGCTGGGTTCTGATACTGTATATGGAGGTGGGGTCAGAGGAGGGAAATGGCAGCTCCCCCCCTTTCACTTGCTGTGGGGACCCGCTGGGTTCTTGTCCAATCGCCCACTCCCTCGCTTGTCTATCCACGCACAAATGCGCAACCACAGTCAACCCGCAGCCCTGCTCACTTGCTGTTTCCCCCATGGTCGCTCGCTTAGTGGCTCGCTCGGTCGCTCACTAGGTCCAACCCCGCGCCTGGATTCCGTGCGCCTGAGTCCATCCAACCGAGTTTTCCTGTGCAACCCCGCTCCACCAGCTGCTGGTTTCGCCCCTTACTGGTCAGGCTGAAGAATTTGTTGTTAACAGACTTCCGAAAAGTTCAATTTTCTGTGTTCTGGCTGTGTTTTCTATTGCTAATATTTAGTTGTCTCTAAACTTGGTTGTGTGAGAAGGCACGGCATATCCACCTATGCCTCCATCTTGGCGGAAGTCCTCAAAATGGCAAAGCTTAAAGACAAGGAGAGAATCCTAAAAGCCACAAGAGAAAAACAGGTAGTTTACCTATAAGACAACTCCAATTAGACTGTCATCTGATTTCTCAGCAGAAACATTTTAGGCCAGAAGGACTAGCATAAAATATTCAAGGTGATGAACAGCAAGGACCTATAACCAGGGCTACTCTACCTAGCAAAGCTTTCCTTTAAAATTGAAGGAGAAATAAAGAGATTCTAAGACATGAAAAAGCCAAACAAATCTGTTAATAACAAACCAGTATGGTAACAAATGTTAAAGGACTTGCTTTAAGAAGAAAAAAGCCCAGGTTGGCATGGCTCAGTGCCTTGAATGCTGGCCTGTGAACCAAAGGGTCACCAGCTTATCACAGGGTGCAGCTACCAGGCCGCCCTAAGAGGGATTTGTAATGGGGTCCAGAACTCAGTTTGTACAGGAAATATTAAATATAAATGTCCTCACCCACACAAGTCTGAACTGGGGGATGGCACACATAGAGCAGGACCACTGGGAGTTCTGCATAGCAACAGTTTTGCAACTAACCTCAGGTATGGTCATTTAACATATCTATAACTTTTAACTGGTTTTGTGGATATGTTAAATAGCTGTGGCCATACTTTGAACCAGGGAGATGGGAGTGACTTCCATCCAGGATGTAACTAGGAGGCAACTCCTCCTAATTACAGCACCTAGGAGAGCTTGCAAATAATTGGCTCCAATCCACAGGGCCATACCTGCCTGAAGTTATTGTGGCAGCCCAGAAAAGCTGGAAAAATATGGGAATGCTGGCAGGTATAGCCAATTGTGGGAGGAGTCAGAAATGGGGCTGCAGAGGAAGACTGGGCACTGGGATTTAAACCCAGGCACAGCAGCCATGGTAGGTTGGGACCATGCAGCTTTAGTGCAAGTCAGGACCATGTGGCTTTGAGGCCCCCTTTGCCATGCAGCTTAGAAAGCTGAAAAGCAAGATATAGCAGTGATACGGAACTCTCTCTTAGCAGTTTGGAAGAATGCAAGAGAAATGTTGGGGGAAGGAAAGGGATAAAAGGACTCTTGCTTGGTGGGCCATAAGAAGGTACCACACAGGTTTGGATTAAGAACTTGAGATCAGGGCAGCAACACAGCTGGTAATGCTGGGAACTGAGGGAGACCTGCCAGCCAAGCACAGACTACTGGGAAGAACCAGGGGCTACCTGAGTCACAGACTTGTATTTCTTTTCTTGAGATATGGTACCCCTGACTGGGCAAAAGGGGGAAGGAAGGACTGTACATGTTTATGGGTGTCTTAAGGGACATTGAGATCTTAATGAAGACATCAAGTCATTACTCTAAGTCTGTATAACTTTTAGAATAAATAATTCTTTTCTTTCTCACCAATCTCTGGCATTGAGAGCTGTAATTCCCTAGTGGCAGATATGGCAAACCAAAACTGGGGAACCCGGGAGAAGTGGGGTCCATTTGGTAATGGTATATCATTCAGAACAGACTCTACCCCAGGTCTGTTCTATAACAAATTCAATTCCAGTCAGGGCACATGCCTGGGTTGCATGCCAAATTCCCAGTAGGAGGCATGTGAGAAGCAACCACACATTGGTGTTTCTCTCCCTCTCTTTCTCCCTCCCTTCCCCT
The DNA here is from genome assembly GCF_021234435.1 of Artibeus jamaicensis. Lineage (NCBI taxonomy): Eukaryota > Metazoa > Chordata > Mammalia > Chiroptera > Phyllostomidae > Artibeus > Artibeus jamaicensis. The sequence goes on from NW_026521916.1 coordinate 143,706, forward strand.
CTCTCTAAAAATAAATAAATAAAATCTTTGAAAAAAGAGAAAACAGAGGAAAATCATTAAAAATTAAAAGGCAATAAATATGTATCTATCAATAATCTCCTTAAATGTAAACAGTTTATATGCTACAACCAAAAAGTCATAGACATAGGGTAGCTGAATGGGTAAGAAAACAAATTCCATGTATATGCTATCTTCAAGGGACCCACCTCAGATCAAAAGATACACACAGACTAAAAGTAAAGGGATGGAAAATGATATTTTGTGCAAGTGGAAAGGGAAAAAAAGCTGGGGTAGCTGTACTTATATAAAAAGAAAAACAGACTTTAAAACCAAGTTTGTAGTAAGAGACACAGAAGGACACTACGTAATGATAAAGGGAACAATCCAACAAGAGGATATAAACTAGTAAACATTTATGCACCCAACAAAGGAGCATCTAAATATGTATTGTAAAGCAATTCTTGATGACCACAGAATGAGAGATTGACAGGAATACAGTCACAGTGAGACAGGATAGTAAGAAGCAAGAAAATTCCTGTGTAAGTGGATGGGGAAACTGAGAAAAGAAAAAATCTGAGACAAGAAAATTAAACAAAGCCAAACAGTTTGAGCCATTTACAGCCAGCTGGTGAATTACAAGACCTCATCTCCTCTAACCAAGGACACTTGAGCAAATGGTTTATACCTCTTCTCCCCAACCAGAGAATACATATTCTCCCTGGCCAGAAAACTCAGGCATCCAGGGAAGAGAAGAATGCTAACACAAACAGAGAGATAACACTGGAACAAATTGGAAACAATTTGGAAAGAAGCTGTGTGACTCCCCTGTCAGCTGCCCCTCCCAAGAGAAACAGCATGTCTGCATGTCTGTGCTCACCCTAGAAATTTCCCATTCATAAATTCCCACGTTTTCTCTATACCAACTTGCCTCTAAAAGCTCAAGGTAAGGTGGATGTTATGGTTTTAACCCACCAACCTTCTCAGATTGCTAGCCTCTAATATTAATAAAAGCACAGTTATAATCCAATCCCTGCCTCTGCTTTTTGGTTGAGTAGTGACAATAGCAAGAGCACCAGACTTGGTTGCCCTCCAGTTTCAGTAGTAGGGGATTTTAGTACCCCCTTAGCTTCATTGGATAGATCTATCAGACAGAAAATCAACAGGAAGACAGGGGCCTTAAATAACACACATAATCGACATCTTCAGATCATTTCATCTCAAAAGAGAAGACTATACATAGTTTTCAAGTGCACATGGCATGTTTTTCTAGGATAATCCACATGTTAGGACACTAAAACAAGTCTCAACATATTTAAGAAGAGTGAAATCTAATCAAACATCTTCTCTGACCACAATACTATGAAGCTAGAAATCAATCACAAGAAAAAAACTGAAAAATATTGAAAGACATGGAAGCTAAATAACATGTTATTAAACAATGAATGGACAATGGCGGTCCCTCTGCCACTTTCCACCACTGGGGCCTGCAGAGTCTGCCTCACCGCTTTGCTCCTTCACCGGTTTATCTGCGCTCGAATGTGTGACTGTGGTCAGCCCTTAGTGGGTCCGCCCGCTTCTCCACACCCGGGATGACCTACAGCTGCTGGCATACCTGGGTTGGGCACCTGGGTGGATCTTTCCTGCCCGACCCCGCTCTGCTGCTGGCTTTGCCCCTCTTACCGGTTTGGCTGAAGGGTTCATATTGTCAGACTTCCGTGTAGTTCAATTTTCTGTGGTTTGGCTGCATTTTGTTGCTAAAACCTTGTTGTTTTTAAACTTGGTTGTGTGAGAAGGTACAGTGCTTCCACCTATGTCTCCATCTTGGCGGAAGTCCCTCTCTGACCCGCCCCCACATATAGCATCACAAACCAGTGACCTGGGTGGCCCCGCCCTGGTGAATACCTCCTCTTACCTAACAGGCACAAACAGATCAAAACATGGCTCAAGAAGATCTCAAAGCCCCAGACCCCATAAATCTAAGCGATGAAGAAATAGCAAAACTTTCAGATGCACAGTTCAAAACACTGGTGATCAGGATGCTCACAGAACTGGATGATTTTAGTCACCAATTAGAGGAACATATGAAGGCTAAACTAATTGAAATGAATGGAAATGCACAGGAAACCAATAGTGATGGAAAGGAAACTGGGACTCAAATCAAAGGAGTGGACCAGAAAGAGGAAAAAAATGACCAAACAGAAAAGAATGTAGAAACAAGAATTCAAAAAAAATGAGGAGAGGCTTAGGAACCTCCAGGACATCTTTAAACGTTCCAACATGAGAATTATAGGGGTGGCAGAAGGGGAAGAGGAACAGCCACAAGTGGAAAACTTATTTGAACAAATAATAAAGGAGAACTTCCCCAATCTGACAAAGGAAATAGACTTCCAGGAAATCCAGAAAGTTCAGAGAGTACCAAAGAAGTTGGACCCAAGAAGGAACACACCAAGGCACATCATAATTACATTACCCAAGATTAAAATGAAGGAGAGAATCCTAGAAGCAGCAAGAGATAAGGGGACAGTCACCTACAAAGGAGTTCCCATCAGACTGTCAGCTAATTTCTCAAAAGAGACCTTACAGGCAAGAAGGGGCTGGAAAGAAGTATTCCAAGTCATGAAATCCAAAGACCTACAACCAAGACTGATCTATCCAGCAAAGCTTTCATTTAGAATGGAAGGGCAGATAAAGTGCTTCTTAGATAAGATCAAATTCAAGGAGTTCATCATCACCAAGCCCTTATTATATGAAATGTTAAAGGGACTTATCTAAGAGAAAGAAGATAAAAAAGATGAACAGTGAAAGGACAGCAAACTCACAGTTATTAACAACCACAACTAAAACAAAAGCAAACTAAGAGGACAGCTAGATCAGGAGCAGAACCATAGAAATGAAGATCACATGGAGGGTTAGCAACAGGGGAGTGGAAGAAAGAGAAGGGGGGAGAAGGTACAGAAAATAAGTAGCATAGATGATAGGTAGAAAATAGATAGGGGGAGGGCAAGAGTAGTAGGGGAGATATAGAATCTAGAGAACTTGAGACACGTGGTCATAAACTAAAGGGGGGACGATGGGGGAGGGGGTGTGCGGGGTGGAGGCGAATGAAGGGGGGGATAGAACAACTATAATGGCATAATCAATAAAATATATTTTTAAAAAAGAAGAAAAAAAAGGAGAGGACCCAAATAAATAAAATCAGATATGAAAGTGGCAAAGTAACAACTGATACCAAAGAAATACAAAAGATTGTAAGAAAATTTAGGATGGACTTTATGCCAACAAATTGGACAACCTGGACGAAATGGATAAATTCCTAGGAACATGAACCTTTCAAAATTAAATCAGGAAGAATCAGAATCTGAAAAAACATATTATACCTAGTGAAACTTATGTAGTAATCAAAAGACTCCCAACAACAACAACAACAAATGCTGGACTTGGATAGCTTTAGGAGATGAATTTCACCAAACATTTGAGAACTGTCACCTCTCCATCTCAAACTATTTTTAAAAATTCAATAGGAGGGAAAGCTCCCAAGATCACTTTATGAGGCTAGCATTATCCTAATTCTAAAAACATATAAAGATAACACACAAAAAAAGAAAATTACAGGCCAATATCCATAATGAAAATAGATGCTAAAATCCTCAGCAAAATATTAGCAGACCAAATCCAGCAATACATCAGAAAGGTCATACAACGTGATCAAGTGGGATTTATTCTGAAAATGCAAGGTTGATAGAACACTCATGCAAATCAGTAAGTGTGATTCACCACATAAACAAAATGAAAGATAAAAAGTACATGAACACATCAACAGATGCAGAAAAAGCATTTGATAAAATCCAGTACCCATTTATCATAAAAATGCTCAGCAAAGTGGGAATAGAGGAAACATATCTAAACACAATAAAGCACATTTATGACAGACCCACTGCCAGCATCATACTCAATAAGCAAAGACTAGAAGTGTGACTTCCGCCAAGATGGAGGTTTAGGTGAATGTGCCTTGCCTCCTCACACAACCAAGTTTAGGGACAAGTAAATATTAGCATCAGAAAACACAACCAGAACACGGAAAACTGAACTTTTCGGAAGTCCGCTAACAACAAATTCTTCGGCCCGACCGGTAAGGGGCGAAACCGGCGTCGGGTGAGGAGTTACAAAGGAGAGCTCGATCGACCCGGGCGCGGAATCCAGACACGCGAATCCAGACGCACGGGTTCCAAACGCAGGATTGGACCTAGTGAGTGACCCAGCGGCCCACCGGGTGAGCGACTACAGAGGAGTCAGTGGGGAGGCGGTGGCAGCGAGTTGACTGTGGTTGCCCGGTTGTGCGCGGGTGAGGGAGTGAGCGGTCGGACCGGCGGCGGCGGCGGGGGCGGCGCCATTTCCCCGCTCTGACCACGCCCCCGCATACAGCGTCACAACCCAGCGACCTGGGACTCCAAGGCGCCGCTTCTCTCACTTAAAGGGCCAGAACAGACCAAAAATGTCGCAGGGGGACCTCAAAGCCCCGGAGATAAATCTAAGTGACGAAGAAATAGCAAATCTCTCAGACGCACAGTTTAAAACACTGGTCATCAGCTTCCTCACAGATCTGGTGGACTATAGCCACAAATTAGAGAACATATGAAGGCTAAATTAAGGGAAATGAATGGAATTCCACAGGAAACCCATAGAGATGAAAAAAAAACTGGGACTCAAATCAATGGAGTGAACCAGAAGGAAGAAAAAAATGATCAATCAGAAAGGAATGAAGATATAAGAATTCAGAAAAATGAGGAGAAGCTTAGGAACCTCCAGGACATCTATAAACGCTCCAATATCCGAATTATAGGGGTACCAGAAGGGGGAAAGACACAACCACCAGTGGAAAAACTATTTGAACAAATAATAAAAGAAAATTTCCCCAATCTGGCAAAGGAAACAGACTTCCAAGAAATCCAAGAAGCCCAGAGAGTACCAAAAAAGTTGGACTCAAGAAGAAACACACCAAGGCATATCATAATTACATTAGCCAAAATTAAAATGAAAGAGAGAATCCTGGAAGCAGCAAGAGCTAAGGGGACAATCACCTACAAAGGAGTCCCCATCAGGCTGTCAGCAGATTTCTCAAAAGAGACCTTACAGGCAAGAAGGGGCTGGAAAGAAATATTCCAAGTCATGAAATCTAAAGACCTACAACCAAGATTGCTCTACCCAGCAAAACTTTCATTTAGAACGGAAGGACAGATAAGGTGCTTCTCAGATAAGACCAAATTCAAGGAGTTCATCATCACCAAGCCCTTATTATATGAAATGTTAAAGGGACTTACCTAAGAAAAAGAAGTTAAAGAAACATGAACAGTGAAAGGACAACAAACTCACAGTTATTAACAACCACACCTAAAACGAAAGCAAACTAAAAGGACAGCTAGATCAGGAGTGGAAACATAGAAATGAAGATCACATGGAGGGTTAGCAACAGGGGAATGGGAGGAGGAGACGGGGAGAGAAGGTACAGAAAACAAGTAGCATAGACAGTAGATAGAAAATAGATGGGGGGGGGCAAGAATAGTATGGGAAATATAGAACCTAAAGGACTTGAGACACATGGACATAAGCTAAAGGGGGGTAATGGTGGGGTTGGGGGGGCAGGGTGGAGGGGAATGAAGTGGGGAATAGAACAACTGTAACAGCATAAACAATTCAAAAAAAATAAATAAATTTATTAAAAAAAAAAAGACTAGAAGTGTTCCCCTAAATCCCAGGAACAAGACAGAGATGTCTACCTTCACTTCTCTTATTCAACATAGTACTGGAAGTCTTAGACACAACAATCAGGCAAGAAGAAGAAATAAAAGGCAACCAAATCAGAAATGAAGAAGTAAAGTTGCCTTTATTTACAGATGACATGATACTGTACATATAGAACCCTAAAGATTCCACCAAGAAACTTCTAGAACTCATAAATGAACTCAGCAAAGCCACAGAATACAAAATTAATATCTAGAAATCAGCTGCATTTTTTATATGCCAATAATGAACTAACAGAAAGGGAAATTAAGAAAACAATTCCATTAAAAATTGCTTCAAAAACAATAAAATACCTAGGTAAAACCTAACCAAGGATGTAAAACACCTGTACTTGGAAAATTATAAAACACTGAAGAAAGAAATTGAAGAAGATACAAATAAGTGGAAGTACATATTCTGTTCATGAAAAGGAAGAATTAACATAATGTCCATGCTACCCAAAGCAATCTATAGATTCAGTGTAATTCCTATCAAGATTTCACTGATATAGTTTGCAGAACTAGAACAAATACTTCACAAATTTATATGGAACCTGCACAGCAACAGCAATCCCAAGAAAGAACAAAGTTGGAGGAATCATACTACCTAATATCAAACTACTATATGGACATAGTAATCAAAACAGCATGGTCTTGGCATAAAAACAGACATATAGATTAATAGAACAGAATAGAGGGCCCAGAAATAACACCACACCTTTATACTCAATTAATATTCAACAGGGGAAGCGAGGGGACAGTTCATTCAATAAATGGTGTTGGGAAAATTGGACAGATATGCAGAAACATGAAACTATATCACCTTCTTACACCACACACAAGAATAAATTGAAAATGGGCTAGGGACTTAAATGTTAGAACTGAAACCATAAAAATCCTGGATGAAAACATAGTCAGTAAAATCTCAGATGTTTCTCATAGCACTATTTTATCTGCTTTATCTCCCCAGACAAGAGAAACAAAAGAAAAAAACAAGTGGGATTATATCAAACTAAAAAGATTTTGCATAGCAAAGGACACCATCAACATAATAAAAAGACAACCTATGGAATGGGAGAACATATTAAAAAATGCATCGGATAAAGAGTTAATATCCAAAATTTATAAAGAGCTTATAAACTCAACACCAGAAAACCAAACAATCCAATTAAAAAGTGGGCAAATGACCTGAATAGATAGACATTTCTCCAAAGGGGACATAGAGGTGGCTAGTAGACATATGAAAAGATGCTCAATGTCACTACTCATCAGAGAAATACAAATTAAAACCAAAATGAGATATCACCCACACCTGTCCAAATATCTATCATCAATAAATCAACAAACAAATGGTGGCAAAGATATGGAGAAAGGGGAACCCTTTTGCACTGTTGGTGGGAATGCAGACTGGTGCAGCCACTATGGAAAGCAGTATGGAATTACTTCAAAAAATTAAAAATGGATCTGCCTTTCGACCCAGCAATCCCACTTCTAGGAATATATCCGAAGGAACCTAAAACACTAATTCAAAAGAACATAAGCATCCCTATGTTCATTGCAGCATTATTTACTATTGCCAAGGTATGGAAGCAGCCCAAGTGTCCATCAGTATATGAGTGGATAAAAAGACTATGAGACATGGAATACTACTAGACCATAAAAAGAAAATTTTACCTTTTGTGCCATGACAGCATGGATGGACCTGGAGAGCATTATGCTAGGTAAAATAAGCCAGTTAGAGAAAGACAAATACCATATGATTTCACTTATATGTGGGAACTATGAACAAATTGAAGTAACAAGCAAAATAGAGGCAGACTCGTGGACAGAGAGCAGGATGACAATTTTTGGGGGTGGGGGAGGTTAGGCAGTGGGCAGATAGAGCAAAAAGGGAAAAGGACTGGCGGACATGAACAACAGTGTTGTGATTGTAGAGGGGAGGGGAGGGGAGTATAAGGGGGTTAAGTGGTCATGGAAAAATACAATAAAAAACAAAGAAACAAAAAAATAAATAAAATCTTGAGGGGGGGAAACTAAAGAGAAGGAATTTTTTAAATTCTTTATATCCCCAGAAGCAAATTTGGCTAGCTCTTAACAGTGTATGATCATTTGAAATATTTAAAAGTAAAACAGAACTTTATTTTAAACCAGAGTGCAAAGGAGTCCCTTAAAACAGGATGGAAAATTACAAAAGTCTCTTCTCATCTAGATCTGGGGAGAGGAAGCAGGGCAAGTGTCCTCAATTTTCCCTCCAGTTGGAAAGCTACTGCAGAGGGTGGCATCTCGTGGGTGGACAGGAGACATTTTGGAGATTTCTTGCACTATTTTTCCTGATATTTGTTTCAGAAACTTACTGAATCATCACATTACATTCCTGTTTATAACTTTAAGTTCAATGCATTATGTAACTGATCTTAAAAGTTGTTATTTAGGTATTCCTGTGAGTCTACAACCACTCCCAAGTCTATTCCCACCTCCATTTGTTACTGGGGAGATATGAATCAGGGGACTCTCCCTCTCCAGTTCTGGCTTTGATCTCAAGAGAAGAATTTAAGCAAGAGACAGAATGTATACTGGAAATGAGGTAAGTTTATTTATGAAATACATATAAGCACAAAGCTGCAAGCAGGCACCCAGCTAGTCTGAATACCCCATGAACAGAGGTAATAAAGTTGTTAGTACAATAAGTTTGTTAGTAAGTTTGCCTTATACACTTGAGCACCTGGCTACAAGTGGGCACTCAGCTAATCTGAGTGCACTGACTATTGGGGTTCAGGGGTTATATACTTTAGCCAGCTTCTAGGTTCCCCCTCCTTCTCTTCCTTGTAGAACATGAGATTAAGACACAAAGGCTTTCTTTCCCAGGTAAGAAAATCATTAAAGAGGCTTTCTTTTTTTTTTTTTTTTTTAAGATTTTATTTATTTATCTTTAGAGGGGAAGGGAAGGAGAGAGGGAGAGAAACGTCAATGTATGGTTGCCTCTAGCGCTTCCCCTGCTGGGGAATAGCCTGCAGGGAACTGGCCTGCAACCCAGGCATGTGCCCTGACTGGGAATCGAACCGCGAACCTCTGGTTCGCAGGCCTGTGCTCAATCCACTGAGCTATACCAGCCAGGGCTAAAGAGGCTTTCTTTCCCATGGAAGCAATATACACAGATTTTCGAGGTCTCCCCTTCTGTGTTGTTATAGTTTTGGCTATAATTTTACTTGTGGTGTTGGGAATGTCTGGCAATCTAACCGACCTGCTCAGCACTGCTGAATCAACTGGTGAGACATGTCTCCCTTGTTTCTAGCCTCCTGTTTTAAGTTCTTTATTAAATAGCACTGGGCAAAGGACCTGCTTTATTTCCCCTCCTGCAGCTCACTCTTAACACATCCATAGGAAAAGGAAAAATGCTTAATACAAAGGATCCTTCTATGGAATTGAATGTGTTAATTATGTTATTTCAAGGAAATTGACATACCTTTCAGAAAAGTGATTCTCATGTAGGGTTCCTTTTGAATCCATGATTTAAGACTCATTAGCACAGAGGGAAGGTAGGCCGGTAAGCGTTGTGGGGCTGGGTGGGGAGAAAGCATGAGGTAGCTGACTGAGCTGGTGGGGGGTGGAGGGCCCAATGAGACTGGCTGTGGGCGACCAGCGTGCATGGGTGGCGGCCAGGCTCTGGCCCAGTGCGGCAGGTTTACACAGAGGAGGGCACCGGCGTGGCGTGCGAGAACCTGCACATACATATGTTTGGTGAATCGGGCCCCAATAGTGGCAGGAACCCCCTCTACAGCATCTGCGCCCGTCTTGTGGCCTCCAGGCCTAAGTGTCCTGGGTCCCGGAGGAGGATGGGGCTGGCGCGGGCTGGAGTGCCACTCTGCCTGACTGTCTTCCACCCCACCCCCGCACGCGCTTCAAGGACACCAGAAAGATGCCCCCCAGCTCCAGTGCCCTGGACTTCTTCTAGCTCTTTGTTGGATGACAACATCCTCAACTGAGAATAGGGTGGTGCAGAGTAACCTGTACGCCAAGGAGTTCCAGGAGCTCCTGGGCAGTGACAGCACCTGGGCTGAGGTGATGTTGAGGGAGATGGAGCTGTTCCTGGGCTACATGATCTCCACCAGTGTCTGCCTCTGAGAGTTGGTCCTCCACTTCTGAAGCTTCTACAACAACAGGATCCTGTTGCTTGTCTCAAGCCAGGCCGGCTTCAAGAGGATCCTCAAGTACTTACTCTCACGTGATGGCCTTCCCCTCCAGCTAGAACATGCAGGCCTCTGCAAGGTGCAGCCCTTCCTCCACCCCCTGAGGATCTGCTTTGACTCCGCATTCAGGCTTTCCAAAACCCAAGGGCTACATGAATCCCTCAGTGACCAGGACCCTGTGTTCATTGCCACATACTGGGAGCAGGAACTAACTGCTAATGAAGAAAAGGCAGAAATTCTGCCTGTGGGTCAGGCAGTGTTCTTCCACTGGCTTCATCATCCAGGTGAGCTGCAGCCAGGCCTGGGGCCAAGGGAGAGTCAGGGACCTTGGCTCATTGTTACCTGATGAACTGCTCACTTAACCCTTTGTACTGTGCACCACCCAAATGTTCCAGCCCATGCTGGGTACCAGGGTAGCCAGCACTGTCCCCTGCATGTTCTTCCTACCCAATTCAGCCCTTCTGGTTAGTTATATAGCATCAGTAATCAAGACTCAGGCCTCCCGATCCTAGTGGTAACCTAGGTGTCTGGGCCCCACAGGCACTCAAAGGGAGGAAATCCACAGCCCACATGAGGTGAACAGGGCTGTGGACCCCAGAGCTAGGGCACAGAACATAGGAATAAAGATTCCAGGGTTTGGGCCAACATGGAGGTGTAGGTAGAAACCCTTCACTTCCTCGCATAATACAAAGGAGGATAATAACCAATCCAAAATCAATAAACAATCAGAAGTGCCAGAAAATCAAACTGCATGGAACTCTGAAAACCAAAGAATTAAAGAAAAATCAACCAGAACAGCTGGACCCCAAGAACTGGTAGTGAGGCCTTGCTGGCCCACTGGCTGAGAAAACCACAGCAAGGCAGCAGACTAGGCAGGCGGGGCTAGCTGCGGGGAGGTGGTGGACTTCAGGGGCCAGGCTGTCTGGAGGCAAAACTGAGACTCAGAGCTGACTGTGCACTATTGCAGGGGTTGCTGTGGTGGGATAAACTCCTAGTCTCATGCAAAAGTCCATTGGAAAGTGTGCTAGAGTAGAGCAGGGGAGCTGTATTGTTCTTTCTCTGGCCCCTCCCTCATAGGCAGTGCAGTAAGGCAGCAAAGAGGGTTTCCCTGCCTGGTAAATATCTAATGCCCTGCCCCTTTATAACTTATCAGGTGTGCCAAGACAAAGAAATATGGCCCAAGTGAAAGAACAGAACAAAACTTCAGATAGAGAACTAAGCGATGAGGAGATAGCCAACCTATCTGATCGAGAATTTAAAAACCTGGTAATCAAAATGCTCACAGAGCTGACTGAGCTTGATTGAAAAATGAAAAAAACAAATGAAAGGTACCCAAAATGAAATAAAGCAAAATATGCAGGGAAACACTGACAGTAAGGAAACCAAGACTCCAAGCAACGATTTGGAACAAAAGAAAAAAAATGAACATCCAACTGGAACAGAATAATGAAACAAGAATTCAGAAACATGAAGAGAAACTTACACACCTCTGGAACAACCCGACACATTCCAATATCTGAATTACAGGGGTACCAGAAGAAAAAGAACAACAACAATAAATTGGAAACTTATTTGAACAAATAATGAAGGAACACTTCCTCAATCTGGCAAAGTAAATAGACTTTCAGGAAGTCCAGGAAGCTCAGAGAGTCCCAAGAAAGTTGGACCCAAAGAGGAACACAGCAAGGCAAATCACCATTAAGCTACCGAAGATTAAAGATAAGGACAGAATCTTAAAAGCAGTGAGAGAAAAGGAGACAGTTACCTACAAAGGAGTGCCGATAAGACCATCAGCTGATTTCTCAAAAGAAATCTCACTGGCAAGAAGGGGCCAGAAAGAACCATTTGAAGTCATGAAATAGAGTAATCCAAGATTACTCTATCCAGCAAAGCTTTCATTTAGAACAGAAGGGCAGATAAAGTGCTTCCCAGATAAGGTCAAGTTAAAGGAATTCATCATCACCAAGCTATTATTATCTGAAACGTTAAAGGAACTTATCTAAAAAAAAGACCAACTTCCAGCCAAGATGGAGGCATAGGTAGAAACACATGACCTCCTCACATGACCAAGTTTAAAGACAACAAAGTTTTAGTAACAAAAATGCAACCAAAGCACAGAAAATTGAACTGTATTGAAGTCTGACAACAATGAACCCAGACTGGTAAGAGTGGCAGAGTCAACGGCTTGTGGAGCAGGGTCGGGCAGGAAAAATCCTGGGGAATAACCAGGAGCACAGGAGGCAGTTGATGGATCCCAGGCATGGGGTGGCAATGGGCAGACCCAGTGCAGATGCAAGGCAGCTGGCTGACCGAGGTCACACATTCATGCGCAGATAAACCAGGTGGAGCGAGCAGTGAGACAGACCACGCAGACTAGGGCCCCAGGGATGGGAATTAAAGCCTAAAAGCACCAACTGGAAAAACTTTTGGGGTTGAGGTGCCGGGAGAAGCTCCCAGGCTCACAGAGAGTTTGTTGGAGACCCACAGAGTCCTGGAGGGTACACAGACCCATACACCCAGGAGCCAGCACCAGGGGGCCTGGTTTGCTTGCAGGAAGCAGCAGAGGGGACCGAGGTCCAAGAGAGAGCAGAACAAATACCATTGTCCCTCTCTGACCCCGTCCCAACATACAGTGTCACAACCCAGCAACCAGGGTTGCCCTGCCCTGGTGAACACCTAAGGCTCATCCCCTCATACATAGCAGGCATTAACAGACCAAAACATTATGGCTCAAGAAGAATAGCTCAAAGCCCCAGAGCCAATACTTCTAAGCAACAAAGAAATAGCCAACCTATCAGATGCACAGTTCAGAACACTGGTGATCAGGATGCTCACAGAATTGGTTGATTTTAGTCACAAATTAGAGGAACAAATGAAGGCTAAACTAAGTGAAATGAAGGGAAATGCACAGGAAACCAATAGTGATGGGAAGGAAACTAGGACTCAAATCAAGGGAGTGGACCATAATGAAGAAAAAAATGACCAAACAGAAAAGAATGAAAAAACAAGAATTCAAAAAAATGAGAGGCTTAGGAACCTCCAGGACATCTTTAAACTACAATTCCAACATCTGAATTATAGGGGCACCAGAAGCGTAAGAGAAAAAGCAAGTGGAAAACTTACTTTAACAAATAATAAAGGAGAACTTCCAAAATCTGGCAAAGGAAATAGACTTCCAGGAAATCCAGGAAGCTCAGAGAGTCCCAGAGAAGTTGGACCCAAGAAGGAACACACCAAGGCACATTGTAATTACATTAGCCAAGATTAAAATGGAGGAGAGGATCCTGGAAGCAGCAAGAGATAAGGGGACAGTCACCTACAAAGGAGTTCCCAGCAGACTGTCAGCTGATTTCTCAAAAGAGACCTTACAGGCAAGAAGGGGCTGGAAAGAAGTATTCCAAGTCATGAAAACCAAAGACCTACATCCAAGATTGCTCTATCCAATAAAGCTTTCATTTAGAATGGAAGGGCAGATAAAGTGCTTCTCAGATAAGATCAAATTCAAAGAATTCATCATCACCAAGCTCATATTGAATGAAATGTCAAAGGGTCTTATCTAAGAGAAAGAAGATAAAAAATATGAACAGTGAAAGGACAGCAAACTCACAGTTATTAACAACCACACCTGAAAAAAAAAAGCAAATTAAGAGGATAGCTAGGTCAGGAGTGGAACCATAGAAATGAAGATCACATGGAGAGTTAGCAATAGGGGGTAATTGGGAGGAGGAAAAGGGGGGAGAAGTTACAGAGAATAAGTAGCATAGATGGTAGGTAGAAAATAGACAGGGGGAAAGCAAGAATAGTATGGGAAATATAGAATCTAAACAACTTGTGACACATGGACATAAATTAAAAGGGGGGAATGGTGGAGGAGGGGTGTGCAGGGTGGAGGAGAATGAAGGGGGGGAAATGGGACAACTGTAATGGCATAATCAATAAAATATATTTAAAAAAGAAACAGACCAAAAATATGAACAATAAAATGACAACAAACTCACAACTATCAACAAATGAACCTAAAAGGAAAGAAAAACAATGGGAAAAAAAACCCTAAGCAAACAACTAGAACAGAAAGAGAATCAGAGAAATGGACATCACATGGAGGGATTTCAGTAGGGAGGGGGAAGGGCAGAATGCGGGGAAAGGGTACATGGAAGAAAAAGCATAATTAGTAAGCATAAAATAGATGGGGAAAGATAAAAATGGTATAGGAAACAGAGGACTTAAAGAACCTATATGTACAACCCATGGACATAAACTAAGGTCCGGGGGATGCTGTAGGGTGGAGGGGGGTAGGGCAGAGGGGGAGTAAAGGGGGAAAATTGGAAAAACTATAATAGCATAATCAATAAAAAATACTTAAAAAATTTTTTTAAAGATTCAGGCCCCTACAGTGTCACTCAGAGGCTTCACCAAAACAATGGGTCACAAGAGGTGATCACTGTTATTCTTGAGAGTAAGTGTGTGGCAGATTCAGAAGGCCCCCACTCTGGCAGGTCCCTATCTTGCCTTCCAGTCCTGAGGAAGCCTTCTGCAAGCCAGCCTTGGCCCATGGGTAAAATCAGCCTTCTCAGGATCAAGGCCCTCTGAGCTCCTGCTTTGCTTGCTCCTGGCAGGTGTGGGAACACAGTTCTTAAGAGGTGATGGATTTCCACTCTAGGAAACATGTCATTGTCCAAGCTGCCAGCAGCAGCCATGGTACAGGGCCAGACAGAAGAAGGTGGGGGCTGGTAACAATCAGAGGTGGCATGAAGTGATGGCTCCTGGCCTGGGCTGGTTTCTACTACGATGCTGCTCAGGCACCTTCTCGCATCAGTCACAGCTGGTCCCAACTAATGGTCTTGCCTTACTGCAGCCCCAGGCCCAAGGCACAGAGAGTTTGTATTCCCTTTCTGCTGACCTGGACATGGATACCTAGGAAGACTCTGCCAAACAGATTCTCACTGCAATTGCAAGGGAAGTCTGTTCTAGGTACATGAACACACACAGAGACTTTTATTTTTGTACGGCCCTTTTCCCAAATAGGGCAAAGCAGGCTGAGATGGATGCTTCCCTGAGCACAGGTGCACAAAGACCTGTGCTACCCATTCTATCCCCATTTCATAGAACACCAGTACACAAACAGGGTACCCCACAGGTAGTTATTTAGGCCACGATACATCTGCCTTGAAGCTCGCACAATCACCTGTCAGTGTTGTAACTGGAGTGAGGTGTAGTTTTTCCATCCATCAGCTTCCTTCCTTGTATCAGCTGCCTTCTTTGGAGAAGACAGCTACTGCTGCTCAGGTAAGTTTGAAGGCTATCTTCTCAAACTGCTGTAGCTCAGCATAAATAATGCAGGTATCTCTCTCTAGGCACTTGCCTTATGTTCAGGGGAGTCATAGCCAGCTATCAGAGTCTCATATTCATATGGTTTTACTGCTGTTGATGGACACATAATTCCCAGTGTGGAATGGAATGTACAAAGTAGGATGAAGAGTTTGAGGTGTATTAATAGCCAGTTTAGCCCTTATCATAACACCTAAAACAACCATTGTTGCCATATATTCTCTCCTGTTACTCTAAATTGTCATTATCAAATATATGAATTAAGCATCGGGATTATCAACTATTCAAATAAGAGGTAAAACATCTCCATAAAAACATTCATATAATTTAAACAGTGAAGGTTTTGCCTTAAGTCTTGTTACATTTCTTTAATTTTTTTAAATTAAACTAATCTGGGGAACATTAGTTAATAACATTGTATCAGTTTCAGGTGTGCAAATCTGTAATGCATCATCAGTATATTTCATTGTGTGATCACGATCCAATATCTAGTGTCCTTCTATCACCATGTGTTTGACCCCCTTTACCCTCCTCATCCTCCCCAAGTTGCCTTCCCCTCTGGTAACCACCATACTGTTGTCTCTGTTTGTGAGACTATTTGTTCTGTTTGTTTATTTATTTTATATCCCACATATGAGTGAAATTATGTGGTTCTTGTCATTTTCTATCTGACATTTCACTTAGCATGATCTTCTCAAGATCCATCCATGTTGTCACTATTTCATCTTTTTATGGCCAAGTAATAGTCCATTGTATATTTATCACAGCTTTTTAATCCTTTTGTCTATTGAACAACTAGCTTGTTTCCATGTCTTGGCTATTGTGAATAATGCTGCAGTGAACATAGGGGTACATATATCTCTCTATAAGTAAGTGTTTTAAAAAATTTGGGGTAGATACACAAAAGAGGTATTCCTGGGTTATATGGTAGCTCTATTCATAATTATTTTAGAAAACTCCATACTGTTTTTCATAAAGGCTGCACTAATTTACAATCCCACCAACACAGCACAAGGGTTCCCTTTTCTCCACAGCCTTTTCAACACTTGTTTTTTCTTGTATTATTAATGATAGCATTTCTAACAGCTATGAGGTAGTATCTCATTGTGGTTTTGATTTGTATTTTTCTTTTTTTTTAGAGTGTAAATCCTATTTATTTTTTAATATATTTTTTATTTTATTGATTATGCCATTACATTTGTTCTATTTCCCCCCCTCTGTTCCCCTCCACCCTGCACACCCCTCCCCCACCATTCCCCCCTTTAGTTCATGAACATGTGTCTCAAGTTCTTTAGATTCTATATTTCCCCTACTATTTTTACCCTCTCCCCTATCTATTTTCTATCTACTGTCTATGCTACTTGTTTTCTGTACCTTCTCCCCCCTTCTCCTTCTCCCACTCCTCTGTTGCTAACCCTCCATGTGATCTTCATTTCTGTGATTCACTCCTGATCTAGCTGTCCTCTTAATTTGCTTTTGTTTTAGGTGTGGTTGTTAATAACTGTGAGTTTGCTGTCCTTTCACTGTTCATCTTTTTTATCTTCTTTTTCTTAGGTAAGTCCCTTTAACATTTCATATAATAAGGGCTTGGTGATGATGAACTCCTTGAACTTGATCTTATCTAAGAAGCACTTTATCTGCCCTTCCATTCTAAATGAAAACTTTCCTGGATAGAGCAATCTTGGATGTAGGTCTTTGGTTTTCATGACTTGGAATACTTCTTTCCAGCCCCTTCTTGCCTGTAAGGTCTCTTTTGAGAAATCAGCTGACAGTCTGCTGGGAACTCCTTTGCAGGTGACTGTCCCCTTATCTCTTGCTGCTTCCAGGATTCTCTCCTTCATTTTAATCTTGGCTAATATAATGATGATGTGCCTTGGTGTGTTCTTTCTTGGGTCCAACTTCTCTGGGACTCTCTGAGCTTCCTGGATTTCCTGGAAGTCTATTTCCTTTGCCAGATTGGGGAAGTTCTCTTTTATTATTTGTTCAAATAAGTTTTCCACTCATGACTGTTCCTCTTCCCTTTCTGGTATGCCTATAATTCTCATGTTGGAGCATTTAAAGATGTCCTGGAGGTTCCTAAACCTCTCCTCATTTTTTTGAATTCTTGTTTCTTCATATTTTTCTGTTTGGTCATTTTTTCCTTCCTTCTGGTCTGCTGCCCTGTGCCGGCCACTGGGGCCTGCGAGATCTGTCTTGATGCTTGCCTCTTCATTGGTTTATCTGCATGCAAATATGCGACCGACTGCAAACAGTCAGCTGCGCCTCTTCCCTGGGTTCTGCCCATAGCTAGCCCGCACCTGGGATCTGTGCCCTCGGCTGCCTGTGCACTGCCCAGGTTGGGAGATCTTTTTTGCCTGACCCACTCCACTGCTGGCTTCGCCCCTCTCACCGGTTTAGCTGAGTGGTTCGCTATTTTCGGACTCCGTATTCAATTTTCTGTGTGGTTTGGTTGCATTTATTGTTGTTAAAAATTTATTGTTTTTAGATTTGGTTGTGTGAGGATGCAAAGTGTTTCCGCCCTATGCCTCCATCTTGGCAGAAGTCCCTGATTTGTATTTTTCTTACAGCTAATGAAATTAAGCATCTTTTCCTATATATGTTGGCCATCTGTATATCTTCTTGGAAAAAGTGTGTAGGTCTTCTGACCATTTTTTAATTGAAATGTTTGTTGTTGTTGATTTTATATATATATATATATAATCTATACATATACATAACATATACATTATATATATGTATGTATATTCTGGATATTAGCCCCTTATGGGAGGTTTTGATTGCAAATATGTTCTTCCATTTAGTTGGTTGCCTTTTGTTTTGTTAATGTTTTCTTTTGCTATACAGAAGCTTTTTGGGTTAATGTAGTCTCATGCATTTATTTTTGCTCTTATTCCCCTGTCTTTAGGGTTCAGTTTATAAAATCCTCTCTGAGACCACAGTCCATAAGTTTAGTACTTATTTTTTATGCATTTTATTGTTCAGGTCTTATATTCAAGCTTTTAATCCATTTTAACTTTATTTTTTCCTACAGTGTCAAATAGCAGTCTAGTTTCATTACTTTGCTTGTGGCTTTCCAATTATCCCAGCACCATTTATTGAAGAGACTTTTCTTTCTCCATTGTATGTTTTGGCTTCTTTGTTGAAAATAGTTGCCCATATATGTGTGGGTTTATTCCTGGGAACTCGGTCCTGTTTCATTGGTCAGTGTGTTTATTTTTCTATCAATACTATACTGTTTTGATTATTGTGGCTTTCTAGTATTGTTTGAAATCAGGGTATGTTATACCTCTGGCTTTGTCCTATTTTTCTCAGGATTGCTTTGGCTATTTGGGGTCTTTTGTGGTTTCATACAAATTTGGGGATTTTTTGGTTTATTTCTGTGAAAAATGACATTGGGATTTTGATGGGGATGTATTAAATCTGTATGTAGCTTTAGATAACATGACCATTTTAACAATGTTAATTCTTCCAATCCATGAGCAAGGAATATCTTTCCATTTATTTGTGTCTTCAATTTTCTTCAGAAATGCCTTGCTGTTTTTAGTGTATAGTTTCTTCACTTGCTTTGTTAAGTATATTTTTAGATGTTTTATCCTTTTTAACAATTGTAAATGGGATTGTTTTCTTCATTTCTTTTTCTGATGTTTCATTTTTAGTATACAGGATCGCAATGGATTTTTATATATAGATTTTGTATCCTGCAAGTTTACTGTATTTGTTTATTGTTTCTAATAATCTTTTGGTGGAGTGTTTCAGGTGTTCTATATATAGAATCATGTTCTCTGGAAATAGTGACATCTTTTCTTCATTGCCAATCTGGACACCTTTTTTTCTTTCTTTTGTTTGATTTATCTGGCTGGGACTTTCAGTACTATGTTGAATAAGAGTGATGAGAATGAGCATCTTTGTCTTGTTCCTGATTTTAGAGGAAAAGGTTTCAGTTTTTTACCATTGAGTATATTGGCTGAGGATTTGTCATATATGGGCTTTATTATGTTGAAGTAGTTTCTTTTGATGCCCATTTTATAGACTGTTTTAATTATAAATGATTTTAATAATTCATAATTATAAAAGTCATATCTTGTCAAATGCTTCTGCATCTACGGATATGATCATGTGATTTTTATCTTTTATTTCATTAATTTGAGGTATCATATTGATTAATTTGTATACGTTGAACCATCCTCATATCTCTTGAACAAATCTGACTTAATGGTGATATATAAATTTTTTATGTATTTTTGCATTTTATTTGCTAGTATTTTCTTTAATATTATGTTTAGGATATTGGCCTGCAATATTTATGTGTGTGTGTGTGTGTGTGTGTGTTGTCATGGCCTTGTATCAGGGTTATGTTGGCCTAATAAAATGAATTAGAAAGTATTTCCTTTTCTTTAATTTTTTGGAGGAGTTTGAGAAGCATGTGTGTTAAATCTTTGAATGTTTGGTAGAATTTTCTAATGAAGCTAGTAGACTTTTGTGGGGGTGGGGTGAGCGGGAAATTTTTGATGACAGTCTCAATTTTCTCACTGTTGATCAGTCTATTTAGGTTTTCCTATTCTTCATGGTTCAGTCTAGGTTTATTGTCTCTGTTTTCCATTTGATTTAACTTTGCTTTCATTTTTTATTATTTCCTTCCTTGCCTAGATTTTGGACTTCATGTATTCTTCTTTTTCTAGTTTTTTAAGGTATAATATTAGATTGTTTATTTAAGATTGTTCTTGTTTCTTGAGTTAGGCCTATAATGCTATATAAAATTCATTCTTAGTATCACTTTTGCTATATCCCCAGAATTTTCTATGTCACATTGTTATTCCCATTTGTCTCTATGCAATTTTAATCTCTTTTTTTATTTCTTCTTCGTCCCTATAGTTATTCAGTATCATGTTCTTTAATTTCCACATCTGTGGCTTTTCCAGCCACAGATTACTACAAGCTTTTCTGCTTGTAGTAATTTCCAGTTTCATACCACTGTGGTCAGAAAATATGCTTGGTAAGATTTCAGTTTTCTTAAATTTATTGAGATTAGTTTTGTGTCCCAATATATGGTCTATCCTTGAGAATGTTCTGTATGCACTTGAGAAGAATGTCTACTCTGTTATTTTTGGATGAAAAGCTGTATAAATGTTGATTGTGTCTGTTTAATATAATATGCCATTTAAGATCATTATTTCTATATTGATTTTTCTCTGTGGATGATCTACTATTGCTGTCAATGGGGTATTCACATCCCCTACTATGATTGTATTTTGTCAGTTTCTCTCTTTACATCTGTTACTAATTGCTTTATATATTTTGGTGGTATCAGGAGGGTACATATGGATGTGTTATATCTTCTTCATGCATTGTCCCCTCTATCATTATAATATGTCCATCGCTGTCTCTTGTTTCCTCTTTTATCTTGTAATCTATTTTGTCTTATGTAAGTACAGCTACACCTGCTTTCTTCTGGAAGCCATTTGCTTGGACTCTCACCTTCCTCCCCTTCATTTTGAGTCTGTATTTGTGTTTGCAGCTGAACGTGTTTCATAAAAGGCAACATGTAGTTGTGTCTTATTTTTTAATCAATCCCACTACTCTGTGACATTTAATTGATTAATTCAATCCATTTACCTGTAGGGTTATTATTCCTATATGAGGACTTATTTTAGCCATTTTATCTTTAGTTTCCTGGATGCTCTGTAGCTCCATTGTTTCCTTTCCTCTGTGTTTCTGCTATATTAGTTTGGTAGTTTTCTATGATTTTCCCCCACTTCTTTTCTTTAAGATTTTATTTTTATTTATTTTTAGAGACAGTGGAAGGGAGGGAGAGAATGAGGGAGAGAAACATCAATGTGCAAGAGAGAAATGGTGATTGGTTGCTTCTTGTACATCCCCAAATAGGGACATGGCCTGAAACACAGGCATATACCCTGACTGGAAATCGAACTGGTGACCTTTCAGGTCATAAGCCAGTGCGCAATCTACTGAGCCACACCAACCAGAGCTTCCACTTCTTTTTATGTTACATATCTCTGTTCTAGATTTTTGTTATGTGGTTACCATAAGGTTTATGTAAAAAAAGTTATACATAGAAGAGTCCTTTTTCTTCTGATTGCATCTTATCTTCATTCACCTGTGCAAGTTCAGTCCATCCCCCTCCACATTTTTGTTTTCATTGTTACAGTTTATCTTTTTTTATACTGTGCATTTGATTCCATATTGCTGAAGTTAAAGTCTTTTAACTGTGGGTCTCTCCAACAAACTTTTCTGTGAGGCTTGGAGTTTCTTCTGCTGCCACTTCAACCACCACAGGTATTTTCAGTCAGAGGTTTTGAGGCTTTATTTCCCTGCACTGTAACCCTGAGTTGAGAGGTCTATCTTGCTCCCCAGTTTTTCCTTCTGGTTTATCTGCATGTGAATGTGAGACCACCCAATTTTCAAGCTACAGCCTCTCCCAGTACACCAGCCCCTGCCTTGCTGTGAGGCTTCTCCACCCAGCTGCCCATTTATGTCCCTCCTACCGGTATGGATGAATGTTTCTTCTTTAACTCCTTGGTTGTCAGACTTCCATACAGTTCAATTTTCTGTCAGTTATGGTTGTTTTTGATTTTTAAATTTGTTGTCCTTTTTTTGGTTGTGTGAGGAGGCACAGTGTGTCTACCTACACCTCCATCTTGGCTAGAAGAAAAACAGAGATAATTTTCATTGACTTGAATAATGGATGTGGAAATGAGCAAAAGAAGACTCTCTAAATGACTTATGCATTTAGGCTGGTAATAATGTAAATGTAGTTCTTGCAACTTTGTTTATTTTTGGTTTTCTTTCTTTTCTTTTCTTTTTTTTTTTTTTGGATGATGGGGAAAATTATATTGTAATGCCTCACAGCATAAAGAAGCACTTTGAAGTTTTCTTTATGTTCCCTACTGTCCTACATAACCAGGAAGCAACTGAGGGCTGCCTCAGCTTTTCTCCAGTCTTTTCATAGAACTGCACTTGCTGTTCCAGGTATAGGCAGATGACACATTTCTAATCACGAATGTGATTCATCTTTACTTGTAATTTATAAGACATCGTGCTGATGTGTTTCATCATGTTCTGTTTGTTTTGTGAGGTGATTTATTTGTGTGGATTCTGACAAAAAGATACCTGCAAGAAGGGCTCCTGGTGGCTAACTGGGCTCAAATTAAAAAAACAAAACAAAACAAAATGAAATGAAACAAAACAAAAACATTTTAGCAGTTATTTCTATACAGGGGCATTTCAAGCAAACTGCACTTTGGGGAGAAGCCCACACTGAACTACGTACATCCATGCTGAGCTGCTTGCCTGAACTGTTTCTGCCCTCTGAACCATGCCTTATAAAGGAGTTCCTAGAATCCTATATCAACCAATAAGACTGAAGCTTTCCCCATCTGATCAGAGCTGTGCAGCTTTGATCAACCAAAGCAACTCTATTCTGACCAATCACAACAGTGCTTTTTGGACCAATCAAATTGTGAAGATTTGGAGTCCTCATCTGCATGAGGGTGGACCAATCAACCAACATGGGTGGGCACTTCTGTGTATATAAGCCAGCTTCCCTCTGGCTGTTGGAGCACACTTCCTCCTTTTGCTGAAGACTGCATTTCCCTGCTGAGCTGAAACATCAAAGATGTCTTGCCAGAGCAGACCAACACAGATCAGAGCAAACTAGTGAGGAGCAGAAAAGAGTTGTCTAGCCAGAGAGGGGCATGGCCCCAGTGCTGACTTGCAGTTGTGTTGTTTTCACAGCAGGCCTGTATCACAACTGAGTTGTTTTGCATTGAATAACGTTTCCTTTTTCATCGTACCCTGCTGCGACCAGCGCAGAGTGGAGGTCGAAGAGTGGAGGTCCCAGAGTGGGGGGCAATATGAAATTAAGAAAGACACAATACAACAGTTTAAGGAAAAGTGAGGGCCAGGTGGAACATTGTCCTCTGATGGAGAGATAATGACCGTGAACATGGTCTCTGCATTTATTTTATAGGGATTGGTTATCTAAAGCCTAAGCAATTTTGCAGATTTAGGGAGATGCTGTGAGCAAAGATTGTTTGTTCCCAGGCTATCTAAGTAATAAATATATCTTCTGCAAAAGGTACAGTCACATTCAGTTGAAGCTTGCTACTTCCATTTCATTCTCAACCCGCCAGTTCTGGCTGCTGTTACCACTAGCTTGGGTCTGCTTTGCAGAGATAAGCAGTCAAGTGTGGCTTTGCCAAGCACTCAACCTTAGCTTTGATGCCAGCCTTCACCATCCTCCACACCACCCCTAAATGGGGATTCCTCTTGCTGTTGAATTGGCACCAATGACTATCAGTTGACACTAGTTGTAACCAGTTAACCACTTTGCTTTTTCTTCTTTAATCCTCACCCAAGGGTATATTGAGAAAGAGAGAGAGAGAGAGAAAAACATTGATTGGTTGCTTCCATCTGCAACTCAATCAGGGACCAAACCTGCAACCTAGGTATGTGCCCTGACTGGGAATTGAACCCACGACCTTTTGCTCAATAGGATGACAGTCCAACCAACCGAGCCACATCACCCAGGGCATTCACTTTCCTTTTTCTACCACTCCCTTATGAGCACCAATAATATTAGGGAAGCAACCAAAGAATCCTTTATATTCATGATTTCATTATTATATCCCACCAAGAAATGGAGATCTTTCTTTGGCTGTTCTTTCATGAGACTGGCAATTTCTTCATAAGTCGTCTCTCCTGCTTTGTCACTGCATCTGAGGTCAGTCTAACCTTGATAACTACTAGAAACCAACACTTGTTAAACTCTTTAAGGCCTTTCCTACCTTCTGATATTCCTTGGTTAATGGTCCCGTGCATTGCTTCTACTGCTCCTGCCTGTGGTCAGCAGCAGCCTCACACCATCCTCCATGACTTTGGTGAACTTACTAATAGCATCACACTTCTCTTTCTAATAAGTCCTAGTCAGGTGCCTCTCTTTCTATGGCGGAAAATATAACTCCTACCAGCTCATCTATCTCAGCCTTCCTCTTCCTAGTTTTCCATTCCTTTCCCAGGAATATGGAAATTGCTGGGGAAATCTCACTTTCTGAAATTACTAGGTGATGACACATCCAGTCATCCACACCTGGAGTCTTTCCACGTTCATTTTCGTAAATTCTTCTTACAAGTGACCTGTAACTTGCTTATCTAGAAGAGGGGATAGAAGTAGATTACCCAAATTTAACCAGGAGAAGCTGACAAAACCAAAGTACTTATACCTGTGTTTGGAGATCAATCAGTGTTAGTAAGTGTTAAGTGACATTCAGTGCAGCTCCTCAGCCCAAACATGTTGGAGTCTTTCTTGGGATCTACTGCCACACAGTCAAATGTAAATAAATGTAGGGTAGACTGACTCTGGGCCATAATCTCTAACAATGAAAAGAAATTTCTTTTTGGGTTTTTCAAGTTGCTTGGTCAACAAATTCCATTCCATTCCAGGTTTTGCAAGTCCAGGGAATTTGTTAAGTGGCAGCTTCATGGAAGAGGCTCCAGCACAGTTTTCACTCTAAGCACCCTCTGCTTTGGCTGACTAGGAACCCTTGAACTAGTGAGAAGATGACTTGGGGTCATCCCAGCCTTCATCCCAGTTATCATCATTACCAGTTGGTGGTCCTTGGTAGACCTGGACATGACCAAAAGCAGTTTTCCAGGTAGTAGAAGTATTTTGGGACCTACATCTCCCCTGGCTTGGTTCCTCAGTTATCTGTTCTGTCCCAGTGTTAAATTTGGAAGCTCTCCAGGCTTACCAGGGGTCATTTCCACTCCTGACCTGGTTATTACTGTTGGCAGCTGATGAATTGGCTTCAGCTGTATTTGCTGAGAGGGAATAGAGAAAGGTTTGATCAGCACTGAATTTCCAGAAGAATATGGATCTTTTTCATTACTGGGCAAAAAGAGGGCTTGGGCATGCTGGGATCCAGGGTGTGCCCTGTGTACTCCAACCAGCTCCCTGGATATACAGGCACCTGTCCAGCATCAAGAGGCTGGCTGAGGGCAGCAGCACCTCCAGGCTTCCTGATGGTGGGGCCTGGAGCATCAAAGAGTTTCCCTCATTGACCAAGATGGCATAGGGGTTTTTCTTATACTGAGTATGCCAAAAGCTAGAAAGATGAATAGATAGAAAAAAAGCCCTCCCTTTCCTATCCCTGTAATAACCATGGGCTTGAGCAGGAAGGGGGGAGGGATCTTTGAGATTGGAGCCCACCGTTCTTCTAGGCTGCAACACCTGAATAAACCTCTACTCTTGTGCACCAGCACCTGTCTCATGAGTTTCGCTTTTGTTGCAGAGGGCAGCTGAACCTGTGTTTTGGTTACAGTTTTTGGCAACTCCACCAGACAGTATGGACCTCGCTAAGTCCTGGAGGGCCCAGGCTTGAGTCCTAGCTGCCTGTGGCAGGCCAACCTTAGGAGTCATGCCGTGGGGACCTCCTAGCAGCTGTCAAGTGATTTTCTCAGTGAATTCTCTTGCACTCCTTTTAAAGGTGTCAGCTGCCTGAAATACTTGGCTGCTGAAAGGAAATGGGTTTTGGGGGAGCAGATGGACTCCAAGACTGATTAGCTGAACCAACATGCACACTGGGGGTCCTCATCCCTGCCACTTGGGCTTCTGCCAGTTGTGTTCTGTGCTATTTGGGCTTTGTGCCACATGGGCTTCATGCTGTTTTGGGTCTAGACAGGATCACTTACAATATCACTTGGCAGAAGATGCTAGGACTTGCTTGTGAGTGCTCATTTGGACTAATGAAATTATGGATCCAAGTTTTGTTTATATGTTCCCACTTTGTCTGGGGTATTTCTATAGCTATGGTTTTGGGTTTGTACTTTTGTGCCATCAAGGGTTGTTCTGTTTTAGCTCCTGAAGGGAGTCCACTGGGCCAAATTTTAGCAGAGTGATCCATGTACAACTATGATGCAATGACTAAAAAGGAATTGGTTTTCTATTGTAACACTGCTTGGCCTATGAATACTTTAGACTATTGGGGAAAATGGCTCCTAAATGGTGCCATAAATTACTACTCCATCATACAGCTGGAAATTGTTTTGCCAACAGTCAGGGAAGTGGGACAAAATCTCTTATGTCCATGCATTTTATGTCTTTACACAATAAGGATTTGGCAAAGAAAGGGAAGAAACTATAAATGCAGTTGGCAAAGAAAGGGAAGAAAATATAAATGCAGTGAGGGAAATTGACTTCAAAACCCTTCCTTGAAAGTAAGGCATAAGAAAAAAAGAAAAATGATGAGTTGAGTCTCTTTAATGCCCTGAACCTGGGAACACAGTGCTAACAGCAGGAAGATTTCCCCCACCACCACCCTTGCTGCTAGATAGCCCTGAAATACTGCACAGAGAAATGACAACTCCAACCCTTTCAGATAAAGGAATGGTCTTCCCCTTGAAGACCTGGCAACACATTCAATTTGGCCAGGGAGCATCCCTATCTGGAGTAAGACAAGTCCCTTTGAGGTAGTATGCTATAAATGGAGTAAACAGGGAAGGCTAGCCTGCTGACTACTATTGGGCCCATACTGCATTTTCCACTTTGGTTTTAATGAATTGGAAGATTTCTAAGCCATCACATAGGGAGGATCCTCAGAAAATGGAAGATCTTATCACCTCCATTTTTGCCACTCACCATCCAAACTGGGCAGATATACAGGCTCTCGTTAACATTCTGTTAACAGCAGATGAAAGGTGATTAGTTATAGATAAGGCTAATGAAGAAGCTCACTACCTCCAACATGAAAATCCCAATGGTACCCTCAACCCAGCCCAGACAATTCCCTGACAGAGTCCAACTGGGAACCAAATGGCAGGGGCCTAGCCCTCTTAGAACATTATAAAAGGTGGATATTGGAAGGATTTAAGATAAGAGTGCCTAAACAAAACACCTGAATATAATATGCATTATTCAATAAAAATTAAACAAAAACCCTTCTGAATTTGTAGAATCTATCAGAGCTATCAAAAGCAAATTGATGCTGACACATAGGCACCAGAAAATGCTTGGATGGTAAACATGACTTTCATTGCAAGAAGTGCCCTGGATATCAGAAGAAAATACCAGTGTTTAAATGGAGCATTGGGAATAAATTCCTCTTAGGTGGTGGACATAGCCTTTAAAGTTTGCCATGCCCAGGAAACAAGGAAATTAAAGCAGACCTCTGTTTTCTTAAAAACAGCACAGTGAAACCAGAAGGAGAGGCAGGGTCTGAAAAGAAGGAGAAAAATCCCACTAGGTGCCAATCAATGTGCCTATTGCAAGGAGGGCCATTGGAGAAAGAACTCCCCAAACTCTAACAGAAATATAAAAAGGATGCAAACACTCATCTAGAAATATTAGAAAGAAATGATAAATTTGATGATAAATGAGGAGGTCCAGGGGCTCCCATAGACACCTCCTGACCTATTACTATTTCCCCACAAGCACCCCAGGTAAATTGACAAGAACAAGCTAATTGATACCCTCCTAGACATGAGAGCAACATACTCAGTGCTAGCTACAAAACCAAGAAGAGTTCAGCTGTGGTGTCAGTTACTGGAGTGATTGGACAATTACAAAAACAGGTGTTCCTTCAACCTCTACAATGCCAGTTTGGTGATCAAAAACTTACACACTTTTCTCTACATATCCAACTACACCATTCCATTTGGGGGCTGAGATTTACTTTGTAAATTGCATGCACAAATAATTTTTTTCCCCTGAGAAGCACCAATTATGTTTAAGAGTCATGCTGGAACATGCCCTGCAGCTCTAGGTTCTCCTGACTTGCCCAGAAGGACCTGGAGTTGACCTCTTCCAACCCAAGAGAGCAGGTTGATTGAGCCGTTTTGGCCAGCAGAACTCTAGGTAGATTGGTTAACATCCAACCCATAAAAATTAACCTAAAAGAAGGGGTGCAGACCTCATGGAATAAAAAAATAACTCTTTAAAAAGAGAGCTTTGGAGGAAATTTAACGAGTATTGCAGAAATTCTTAAGATAAGGGTTAATTCAGCCATGCCTTTCTCTCTATAATAATACAATTTTGCCAGTCAGAAAGCCTCCCTCTAATGAGTATTGATTTGTACAGGATATTAGGGCCATAAATGATGTTGTTTGGGACCCTTATACTTTGTTGACCACAGTGCCCAGGAATAGCAAATGGTTTTCAGTCCTAAACTTGAAGGATGCTTTTTTCTGCCTCCCAATAGATGAACAGGCTGAACTATTATTTGCCTTGGAGTGGCAGGACCCAGAAACCAAAGTGACACTCCAATACTGTGGACTCTGTTGTCACAGTATTTCAGAATTCCCTGACTATATTTGGGGAAATATTAGCAAAAGTTTTAATGGGTATTCACTTGAAATTGGGAATTCTTCTACAATATGCAGATGACTTATCAATAGTTAACAATACTTATGAAAATGGGTTGCTCAACACCATCACAGTTCTGTATCATTTGGCAAAAAAGAGAGTATGAAGTATGGTCTCACAAGGCCCAGATTTGCAAACAGGAGGTGGCATATCTGGGATTACAACTAAAATAGGGCACTAGGAACTTGATGGCAGATAGAAAACAAGCCGTTGCTATAATAAAAATCCCAGAGAACCAGAGGCAGCTTTGTGGATTCTTAGGGATCACCGGGTTTTGCCAAACTTGGGTTCTAAACTTTGGCCTTTTAGCATAACCATTGTATAATTCTGTTATACATATATAATTCTAATTATATACATATAATTTCTTTGAAAGGACTAGGCTTGGAACCCTTGAATGGAGGAGAGACTGTCAGGCAGTGTTTGACACCTTGAATGAAAAACTAGGTTCAGTCCTCACAGTAGAATTGCCCAATTTATAAAAACTTTTATAATTATACATTTGTGAAAGCCAAGGAATTGAATCTGGGGTACTAACCTAGACCCTGGGAAAGTATCTCTCAACCCATAGCCTATCTCTCAAAGAAATTAGATTGCATGACAAAAGAATGCCACTATGCCTCTGGGCAATAGCAACTACCTGTTACATCTTACAAGAAGCAGAGAAGTTCACCCTGGGGCAACCTACTACTGTATTTGCACCACACCACATTCTAACTCTATTAGAACAGAAAGGAGGGAATTGGCTGACAGCAGGGTGCATGGAAAAATATCAGGCCATTTTATTAGACAACCTAAATGTTACCTTACAAACCACTACTACATTAAAACCAGCCACCTTACTCCCAGACTCATATAAAGTAGCTCAGACCTCCAACATGATTGCTTAGAAATCATTGACCAATTTTATTCCAGCAGAACAGATCTATTGGACCGGCCACTGACAGAACTTGACTGGGAATTATACGCATATACAGATGGGAGCAGCTTCATGAGGAATGGTTAAGAATGAGCCAGGTACAGTGTAGTCATGATAGACAAGGTAATAGAAGCTGAGACCCTTAGTGTACAAACCTCAGCTGGACTGTTAGCCCTCACCAGAGCCTTAGAATTATCCCAAGGAAAAAATGTTAATATCTACACTGACTCTAAATATTCCTTCATGGTACTCCATGCCCATGGGGCAATGTGCAAAGAAAGAGGGCTCTTTACCTCAGGGAATAAGAACATCAAACATGCAAAAGAGATTTAAAAATTTCTAGAGGCAGTGAATCAACCAAACCAGATTGCCATGATGTACTGCCCAGGACACCAGAAGTACAGTTTTTAAACAAGCCATGGCAACCAAATTGTCGATAAAGCAGCAAGACAAGCTGTGCAAGGGCCACCACTTCTTGGGGCTCTAATTCCCCACCTGGGCTTCTCAGAGTTTATACCCTATTACACAGAACAAGATAAGAAACAGGCCCATGAGTGGGAATTCTCTAACACTGACCTTAATTCTATATGGAAGAGCAACACTCGTGGTATGATCTTACTCCCTAAAGCTCAAGTATATCGCCTCCCTCAAACATCTACATGAAGGGACCCGTTATGGAAGGGATGCTTTAATGGACCTCATCAGACCACCTGGAAGGGTCCTCATTTACAAAGGACCATTCAGAAGATTATTTAATCCTATCACATACACATACCCACCAAAAGAAAATCCTAAGACAGAGTGCCCCAACCAGAAAGGGAATACAATAAAAAAGAGATATGCCCATTTAAGGACTGGCAAGTTGACTTTGCACAGATGCCTAAAACCATAGGAAACTTTAAATTTTCATTAGTTTTTGTAGACATCTTTTCTGGATGGGTAGGGCATATTGCACTAGGATTGAAATGGCAACTGGAGTAGCAAAACTTGTACTCACAGATATAATTCCTAGGTTTTGACTCTCTTACAGCATTCAAAGTGACAAAAACCATCCTTCACTTCACAAATCTCCCAGAAGAGAGGGCAAGCACTACAGTTTTCAATGGAAACTACATGCATTTTGGAGACCTCAATGTACAGGGAAGGCTCAGAAAATTAACTACATGACAAAAAAGACCCTGGTGAAAATATGCCAGGAAACATGTGAAATGTAACCAGTCACTCTGAAGTTGTCTTAAAGTAAGTCCTTTTGAGACAGTTTATGGGAGACCCTTCCAAGTTTCTGTTTTAGGAACACCCTCTTTAGATTTAGAATGTGAATCAGAAAATCAAACAATATGTTAACATTTAGGGCAAACACAACTTTGCACAAGTTTTCTCATTGCAGGTCCATCTACTCACCTGATGAGCCCTCACCACTGTCCCAGCTGGGTGTTACTAAAAACCTGGAAGACTCAAGGTCCTAAACAGCAGTTTGTCAGCAGGGCACATGGAAAAATGGACCCAACCCTATGGTGTCCTGCTGGCAACATATTCTTCTCTAAAGCTCACCGAATCAAGTCTTGGATCCACCACACATGAATAAAATGGAGTCCTGAGGAGGACTTGGATCTGATTGCTTCTCTTGATACTGCAAGGGGAAGGTGGACCTGCACTGAAAGAGATTCTAAATTCCTCTTTTGGAAAGAGACAGCACCCCCCAAAGCTAAGGGACAATATTACATTTTATTTCATTATTTTTTCAAATATATATACAGTCAAGTACAGCTGTCTCCATTTTCCCCTCACCACTCCCCTCCCCAACCATCCCTACCTCCCACCCTTGATCCTACCCTCTTTGGCTCTGTCCATGTGTTTTTTACAGATATTTCTGCACTTTATGCCCATACCTGGACTGATAGTGCCTTTGTCTCCATTTCCCAGATAGTGGCTTCCTCAGAAAATTTATCCCACTGTTGGGTGTGCCACCCAAAGCCCCACTCAGGGTTAGATCATGGGGATCCTTTGTCTCTCCATTTTCAGACTCCATTACAATTCCCTCTGCACTACTAAGCACAACCGTTACTAAATACTTGATTGCTTGTCTACACAATAGGTCTCACTTTGGAAACCCATCTGCAACACTGCCTCTTGAAACACAAAGTAGTCCAGCAGCTTTGCTTGTTCAGCAGTGCCGTCTTCTAGACACTGTGTATGCTGCCTTCCAAAGAGAACAATCTTCCCTCCTGTAAAGACTTCCCTCCATTCTTGGTCCTCCTTTTTTCTTTAAAAGATAGCAAGAATCTCTGGATCCAGGGATAGGTAAGACTATGACTCTTGACAGCAGAGAAACTAAAGGAAATCGGACCTCCATTCATTTACCCTTGTAAGATTACAAGGGTCGAGTTCTAAAGTAGGGAATTGTTACTATAGGCAGCAGTCAGTTTGGAGCACGGGCCTGTCTGTCCACTTCAAAAAGGTGAGCCACATGGGGGCTGCACAGGGAACTCCCTCCAGCTCCTCTGGAAGTGTAGGTGCCATGTCCAATGTCAGAAGGTAGGCCAAGGGATGCAGTATCTCTAGACTTCCTAAAGCAGGTCCTGCTGCTGCCCTCCTGTCCACTACCTTCAACAGTTAGGGAGGACCAGGGAGATTGGCCAAGGTGACACAGGGGGAGGTTCATATACCGAGCATGCCAAAAACTTAGAAAAATGAATGGGCAGGGCCCAGGCATGTCAAAAGCTAGCAATATAATTGGATAGAAAAAGAGTCCTCCTCTCCCTATCCCTATAAGAACCATGGGCTTGAGCTGGAGTGGTGGATGGGATTCTGAAAGATGGAGATTCACATGTTTGAGATGAAAATCCACCATTGTCCTAGGTTGCAGCACCTAATAAACATTCCCTGTTGCACCAGCACCTGTCTCAAAAGTTTGAATTTCGTTGCTGTAGGTATAAGAACCTGTATTTTCAGTTACACCTATACCCTCTTCCACTTCCATCCACCTCCTCTTCCCATGCAATCACCACTCTGTTGTTCATGCCCATGAGTTCTTTTCTTTTGTGCTCAATCTACCCCCATCCACCCCCTGCCAACAGCTTTAAGCCTGCTCTATTTATGAGTCTGTCACTATTTTGCTTGTTAGTTCACTTTGTTCAGATTCCACATATGAGTGAGATCATATGGTACTTGTCTTTCTCTGGCTCACTTATTTCACTTAGCATAGTACTCTCCACTTCATCCATGATGTTGCAAAGGGTAGGATTTCCTTCTTTTTTATACTTGAGTAGTATTCCATTGTGGAAATGTACCACAGCTGTTTTATCCATTCATCTACTGATAGACACTTGGGCTGCTTCCAAACTTTGGCTATTGTAAATAGTGATGCAGTGAACACAGGGTTACATATATTCTTTGAACTAGTGTTTTGTGTTTCTTTGGATACATTTCCAAATGTAAAATGCCTAGGTCATAAACAAGTTTCATTTTTAAGTTTTTTGATGAAAGTCCATACTGTTTTCCACAGTGGCTTCCCTGGTCTGAAATCCCACCAATAGTGCATGATGTGTATTTTTCTCACAACATTGCCAGCACTTGTTTTTTGTTGATTTATTGATGATAGCCATTCTAAAAGGTGGGAGGTGATATCTCATTGTGGTTTTAATTAGCATTTTTTTGATGATTAATGACATTGAGAATCTTTTCATATGTCTATAGGCCATCTGTATGTTATTTATGATCGAAGCCTTGAACAGTAAATATGACATAAACAAAATCATAATGCATTTTCAACATGCATGTTTGAATCCCAAATAGGCTTAATAACAATGGATTTTTAAATTTGTACATATAGTCTTTTAAAAATATATATTTTATTAATTATGCCATTACAGTTGTTCTATTTACCCCCTTTATTCCCCTCAACCCTGCACGCCCCTCCCCCATCATTCCCTCCCTCTTTAGTTTATGACCCCATGTCTCAAGTTCTTTAGATTCTATATTTCCCATACAATTCCTGCCCTCCCCCCTATCTATTTTCTACCTACTGTCTATGCTACTTGTTTTCTGTACCTTCTCCCCACTTCTCCTTCTCCCACTCCCCTGTTGCTAACCCTCCATGTATTCTTCATTTCTATGGTTCTGCTCCTGATCTAGCTATCCTCTTAGTTTGCTTTTGTTTTAGGTGTGGTTGTTAATAACTGTGAGTTTGCTGTCCTTTCACTGTTCATCTTTTTTATCTTCTTTTTCTTAGATAAGTCCCCTTAACATTTTATATAATAAGGGCTTGGTGATGATGAACTCCTTGAATTTGATCTTATCTGAGAAGCACTTTATCTGTCCTTCCATTCTAAATGAAAGCTTTGCTGGATGGAGCAATCTTAGTTGTAGGTCTTTGGATTTCATGACTTGGAATACTTCTTTCTAGCCCCTTCTTTCCTGTAAGGTCTCTTTTGAGAAATCCACTGACAGTCTGCTGGGAACTCCTTTGTAGGTGACTGTCCCCTTATCTCTTGCTGCTTCCAGGATTCTCTCCTTCATTTTAATCTTGGCTAATGTAATGATGATGTGCCTTGGTGTGTTCTTTCTTGGGTCCTACTTCTCTGGGACTCTCTGAGCTTCCCGGATTTCCTGGAAGTCTATTGCCTTTGCCAGATTGGGGAAATTCTCCTTTATTATTTGTTCAAATAAGTTTTCCACTGGTGGCTATTCCTCTTCCCCTTCTGGTACCCCTACAATTCGGATGTTGGGACGTTTAAAGATGTCCTTGAGGTTCCTAAGCCTCTCCTCATTTTTTTGAATTCTTGTTTCTTCATCCTTTTCTGCTTTTTCTTCCTTCTGGTCCACTCCCTTGATTTGAATCCCAGTTTCCTTTCCATTACTATTGGTTTCCTGTGCATTTCCCTTCATTTCAATTAGTTTAGCCTTCATATGTTCCTCTAATTGGTGACTAAAATCAACCAGTTCTGTGAGCATCCTGATCACCAGTGTTTTGAACTGTGCATGTGATAGGTTGGCTATTTCTTTGTCACTTAGATTTATTGGCTCTGGGGCTCTAAGTTCTTCTTGAGCCATGTTTTGATCTGTTCGTGCCTATTAGGTATGAGGAGAGGAGCCTGAGTTGTTCACCAGGGCAGGGCCACCCAGGTCGCTGGTCTGTGACACTGTAGGTGGGGGTGGGGTCAGAGAGGGACAATGGGCAGTCCCTTCTGCTGCTCCTGCCACTGGGGCCTGCACAGTCTGTGTCACCGCTCCCTCCTTCACCGGTTTATCAGCGTGCAAATGTTTGACTGTGGTCAGCCCTCAGTGAATCCGCCTGCTTCTCCACACCTGGGATCCACCTACAGCTGCCAGCCTGCCTGGGTCGCGCGCCTGGTGGGTCTGGTGGATCTTTCCTGTCCGACCCTGCTCTGCTGCTGGCTCTGCCCCTCCTACCAGTTTGGCTGAAGGGTTTGTTGTTGTCAGGCTTCCGTGTAGTTTAATTTTCTGTGGTTTTGGCTGTGTTTTTGTTGCTAAAACTTTGTTGTTTTTAAACTTGGTTATGGGAGGAGGCACAGTGCTTCCACCTATGCCTCCATCTTGGTGGAAGTCCTCTCTCTGTTTTTGTCTTGATGAGCCTGCTTAAAGGCTTGTCGATTTTGCTTATCTTTTCAAGGAATCAGCTCCTGGATTTATTGATCCTTAAAATTGTACTTTTAGTCTCTGTGTTGTTTAATTCTGCTCTGATCATTGTTATTTCCATCCTTCTACTTGCTCTAGGCTGTGTTTGTTGTTCTTTGAGTTCTTGTAGCTGTAGGGTTAGATTGTTTATTTGAAACATTTCTATCTTTTTTAGGTAAGCCTGTATCACTATGAACTTCCTCTCTCAGGATTGCCTTCACTGTGTTCCATAAGTTTTGGGTTATGTGAGTTTATTTTCATTGTTCCTCAAAACTTCTTGATTTCTTCCTTGATCTCATTCTTATCCCATTCATTGTTTAATAGCATGCTATTCAAGCTTCATGAATCTGAGTGTTTTTGAGTTGTTTCCTTGAGGTTGGTTTCCAGTTTCAGTCCCTTATAGTCAGAGAGAATGCTTGATATGATTTCAATTTTCTTGAATTTGCTGAGGCTTGTTTTTTATGCTATCGTATGGTCTGTCATTGAGTATGTTCTATGTGCATTTGAAAAGAATGTATATTTTTGAGATATATAGATATATCTCAGAACCTTTGAGATTAAAGGTTCTATATATATATCAGTAAAGTCCATTTGATCTAGCACATTGTTCAGTGCCCCAGTATCTTTGTTGATATTTTGTTCGAAAGATCTATTCTTTTTTGACAGTGTAGTATTAAAGTCCCTAGTATCAGTGTGTTGCTGTCAATATCTTTCTTGATGTTGTCCAGGATTTTCCTTATATATTTGGGTGCTCCTATGTTGGCTGCATATATATTTATGTTTATGTCTTCTTGATCACATCTTCCCTTGAGTATTATGAAATATCCTTCTGAGTCTCTTTTTATGGCCCTTGTTTTGAAGTCTATTATGTATTGCTACCCCTGCTTTTTTTCCTGTTTATTTGCATGGAATATTTGTTTCCAGCCCTTCAATTTTAATCTTTGTAGGACTTTTGTTCTGAGGTGGGTCTCTTGTAGGCAGCATATGTTTGGGTGATGATTTCTTATCCTTCCAGCTATTCTATGTCTTTTGATTGGAGCATTTAATCCATTTACATTTAAGGTTATTATTGATAGGTACTTATTCATTGCTATTTTACTTCCTTCATATGTGTGTTCTTCTCTCTCTCTCACTCTTTTTCATTCTTTTCTTAAATCAGTCCCTTTAGCATCTCTTGCATTTGTGGTTTGCTGAAGGTATATTTTTTTTAGCCTGCTTTTGTCTGGGAAACTCCTTATATCACCTAACTGTTTAACCCAGAGCCTTACTGGATAGAGTAGTGTTGGTTTCAGGCTTTTGTTTTTCATTACTTGGAATATTCCTTACCATTCCTCTCTGGCTTGGAGCATTTCCATGGAGAAGTCAGCTGCTAGCCTTATCGGGGCTTCCTTGTATGTTACTTCCTGTTTCTCCCTTGCTGTCTTTAAGATTCCCTCTTTGTCTTGGAGTTTTTGCCATTTTAATTATAATGTGTCTTGTAGTGGGCCTCTGTGGGTTCCTCTTGATTGGGACCCTCTGTACTTCCTGGATTTGTGTGACTTATTGTCTCACCAAATTAGGGAAGTTTTCCATCATTACTTTTTCAAACAGATTTTCTATCCCTTGCTCTTTTTCTTCTTCTGGTATTCCTATCATATGGATATTATTACATTTCATATTGTCCTGCAGTTCCCTTAACACCTCTTCATTCTTTCTGAGTCTTTTTTCCTTTTCTTGCTCTTTCTGGGAGTTTTTTTTCTACTTTCTCCTTGGGCTCCCCGATTCAGTCCTCTGCTTCAGCTAGCCTTCTTTTGATTCCTTCTACTGTTTCAATTCAGAAATTGTATTGTTCATTTTCTATTGGCTCTTCTTGACAGTGTCTATTTCCTTTTTATGTTGATATAGTTTGCTGTAAGTTTATATTAGTTTCTCTGTAGTTTTTCTAATTCTGTGAGCTCATTGAACTTTCTTATAACCATTGCTTTGAACTCAACTTGCCTCTATTTCATTTAGCATTCTTTCTAAGGATTCCTTCTTTCCTTTCATTTGGGGTTTCTTTGTCTTCTTTCTCATTGTTTGTGAGACTCTTGTTGTTAGCCTCTGCTTCTTAAATTGATCTGTTCTGACTCCCTGTATTTGTGGTGTGAACTTCTATGGTAGGAGACCTGTGAGGTTAAGTGGTGTGGTCTCCTTGATTTCCTGAACTTGCTGCTCTTGCAATGTTGTTGTTGTTTATGTTGGTACTCTAGATGTAATTGGATTTTGATTGTTGTTTGGTCATTCTTTGGTAGGTCCTTTTCTCATGCTGGTTGACTGAAGGTTACCCTGCCCATCATTTCTTCTATGCTGTTGTGCAGGTGCTGTCAGAAGAAAACCACAAATCTGGGAAACAGACCCACATCTGCAAAAATATCCCCCCCAACAATCTCAGTATCAACAACAAATGAACCAGTATTAATAAGGGTGTAAAGAGATTAAGACTAGTATAAGAGAGAACTAAACTATAAATTCTAGTGATTTGATATACACAAACTTGCTGGGCAAAAAATGAAAGTTATAAAGCTATGCAGGAAAGAAAATATTGCTAATCATGGAGAAAACCACCATGGATTTCATGTTGGCAACCTCTAATACTTACCACTGTTTTTTCTCTCTGGCTCCACCTCTGGTGATGTCAGATGTTGACCTTGTCTAAGCTTTGGCAGCCTGCTCTGAGACTGCAGAGATTTGCTGTCTATGGTTGTCTCCTTCAGTTATTAATCTAATCGCTCTGCACCCAGTAGTCAGGCTTAAGCCCCATAGGGTGAGGCAGAATTCCTCCTGGGGTTGAGGCTATTGTTTCCCCTCAGGCAGCTGCTGCTGCTTGGAGAGGAGTGGTGTACCTGAGCAGGATGGCTGCTGCCTTAGGGGTGATGACTCAACACTGGGATCCCAGTGACTACTCTCAGTTCTCTCCCCAAATCCTCCATCCCCACTTTCTCCTCAAACATCTCTAGTCCACCCTGCCCCGGCTTTGCCAAGGATCTATATCTGTGGCTGCCTCCTTCAGTTATTAATCTAGTCACTCTGCACTCAACAGTCAGGCTTAAGCACCAGAGAGTGGAAGCAGATTCTCTCTAGGGGATAAGGCTATTGTTTTCCCTCAGGCTGCTGCCACTCAGAGGGGAGTGGTCTGCCTGAGTGGGATGGCTGCTGCCATATGGGGGATGATTCAGCACTGGGCTACCTGCGGCTACTCTTTCAGCTCTCTCCCCAAAGCTTCTGGCTCTAGTCTCTCCTTAGGTGTCTCTAGCCCACTGTGTCCCCACCTTTACCAGAACCCCAGGTAAGTAACAGCAAATAAAAATTTGTGTGTTGGCCCTTTATACAGCTCTTTGTATCTGAAGTCATCTGTTTCTGGCAGAGAGCAACCCTGCCACTTTTCATCATCAGTGATCATCTGTGTACTTTTTGGGCTCTGGTGCTCTAGGCTGGGGATCCCAGCTTAGGGTTTTGACCCCATTCTTCTTGGGGCATCCAAGCTTATGCTTAATTATCCCTCTGGTGCTGCCACCTGTGGGTGCCCAGCCAGCCCTTTTGAGTCTCCACTGTGGGCACACAGCCAGCACTTCAGAGTCTCTACCACACTTATTATGTTTGTGTTGAAGCTGATTCTTCTGTCTGTCCAGGTTATAGGCTTTTCTCTTGCTGTTTTTCAGTTGTTTGTTCTGGGTAATTTCTCCACAATTTAGTTATAATTCCAGATTTGTCCTGGGAGGAAGAAGTGTGGCTTCTACTCATAATCTCTCTTTTTTGTTACTTCTTTAGTTGTTTGAAGAACATTAAAAATAATAAATAGAGTTATGGAAAGGTCAACCTTCTTTCTAATACACATTGAAAACTCAACCATTTCTGGGCTGGTGACACCTCCTCTGACTCACTGCAGCCCTGTTAAGAAGGGCAGAGAAAGCTTGTGAGTTGAAAATTTTTTAGTCAGTCACATTTTGAACATATTTAGAAATAACTGTAAGTGAAATAACATTTGTCCAAAAAATCTTAATCAAGTTTCCCAAATCAAAGGAGACACCCCTGCCTTCATCGTGAGGCCAGTTTCAGCCTAAGGCTGTATTGCTTTTGAATTCAGGTTAATATCAAAATCAACCTGAATGAATTTTTTGATTAATGACTTGAGTACCAAGAATCTAGAAACTGTGTTCACAGGGATAAGAAAATATAGGGCCTGATTAACTGTTGCTTATATTAGCTCTTCCCAGAAATTTGAGTATGAAGTGTTTCTTCACAGTATTACTAAATATCAAGGTCAAAGCAGAGGAAACAGAGGTCTAGGCACCATAGGAAGAGTCAGGACTAGCACCTATGTCTCATGGCTCTCAGTCACTAGTCCTCACTTAAAACATGATTCCATTACTCAGTCTACACTTTGTATTATCTGTAACAATGGTTTTTGTTTTGTTTCTGTAGTTTTTTTACTACACTTTGTATTATCTGTAACAATGGTTTTTGTTTTGTTTCTGTAGTTTTTTTAATACAGGATAGATGTTTAAAAATATTCACTGCCTGACTCAAAAGCTTTGAAATCAAAGTCATGAGACAGTGATTTGGGGATGCTAAGTGCTCTGGAAGAAGTATTCAAGTAATTAGTAATGCTGAAAATGCCTTATGACAAAAAATCTATGCAGTGAGTTCTGATGTGCTTTGGGACATGAAGTCTGTGCTCTCACTGTCCTGCAAACCCTCCACAGCAACCCGGGCTTCTTTACTCTCCAGCATTGCACTGGGCATTCTGGCTGCCCTTCCTCTAAGTATTGCTGGAGCAGGAGCAACCAAACAGTTAATGACATAAGTCATGTTTCTTGACTAGGAAGACTAATGGGTGAAGTTAGTGACCTAGTTTCTCTTCCTTTTCTTTCTTTCTTTCTTTCTTTCTTTCTTTCTTTCTTTCTTTCTTTCTTTCTTTCTTTCTTTCTTTCTTTCTTCCTTCCTTCCTTCCTTCCTTCCTTCCTTCCTTCCTTCCTTCCTTCCTTCCTTCCTTCTCTCTCTCTCTCTCTCTCTCTCTCTCTCTCTCTCTCTCTCTCTCTCTCTCTCTCTCTTTCTCTCTTTCTTCTTTCTTTCTTTCTTTCTTTCTTTCTTTCTTTCTTTCTTTCTTTCTTTCTTTCTTTCTTTCTTTCTTTCTTTCTTTCTTTCTTTCTTTCTTTCTTTCTTTCTTTCTTTCTCCCTGTACCTGTTCAATTTTCCCAGCACCAGCTATTGAAGAGATTCTCTTCACTTCATTATATGCTCTTGTCTCCTTTGTCAACTATTGACCATAAAGGTGTGGATTGATTTCTGAGCTCTCTGTTCTCTTCCATTGACCTATATGCTTATTCTCACACCAGTACAAAGCTGTTTTGATTACAGTGGTCTTGCACTATATTTGGTATTGTGACCCCTCTAACTTTGTTCTTCTTTCTCTAGATTGCTGAGGTATTCTGGTCTTTTAGGTACCATATAAATGTTTGAAATATTTGTTCTAGGTCTGTGAAATATGACATT
Organism: Artibeus jamaicensis; assembly: GCF_021234435.1. NCBI lineage: Eukaryota > Metazoa > Chordata > Mammalia > Chiroptera > Phyllostomidae > Artibeus > Artibeus jamaicensis. The sequence continues at coordinate 184,440 of NW_026521916.1, forward strand.
GGTATTTTATTAGGAGTTGCATTAAATCTATAGATTGCTTTGGGTACAATATGGTGGTGATTGCTAGAGAGAATGTGGTACAGGGGCTATGTGGAGGCAGGCAAGGGGAAGGGGGGAAGGGGGCATTTGTAACAGTGTCAACACTAAAATTAAAGAAAAAAGGGACTTCCACCAAGATGGAGGTGTAGGTGGAAGCATTGTGCCTTTTCTCACAACCAAGTTTAAAAACAACAAAGTTTCAGCAACAAAAAAATGCAGCCAAACCACAGAAAAATTGAACTATCGGAAGTCTGACAACAATGAACCCTTCAGCCAAACCAGTGAGAAGGGCGGAGCCAGCAGCAGAGCGGGGGTCGGGCAGGAAAGATCCACCAGACCACCTGGGTGCCTGACCCAGGCACACAGGCTGTGGGTGGATCCCAGGTGTGGAGTAGCAGCGAGCGGACCCACTGAGGGTGCAAGGCGGCGGATTCACTGAGGGCACACATTTGCAGTCACAGATAACCACTGAAGGAGCAAGCAGTGAGACAGACCGTGTAGGCCCCAGAGGCAGGAAGCAGCAGAGGGAACCGCCACTGTCCCTCTCTGATCCCACCCCCACATACAGCATCACAAACCAGTGACCTGGGTGACTCCACCCTGGTAAACACCTAAGGTTCTGCTCCTCATACATAACAGGCACAAACAGAGCAAAACATTATGGCTCAAGAAGAACAGCTCAAAGCCCCAGAGCCGATCAATCTAAGCAATGAAGAAATAGCCAAACTTTCAGATGCACAGTTCAAAACACTGGTGATCAGGATGCTCACAGAACTGGTTGATTTTAGTCACCAATTAGAGGAACATATGAAGGCTAAACTAATTGAAATGAAGAAAAATGCACAGGAAACCAATAGTGATGGAAAGGACACTGGGACTCAAATCAAAGGAGTGGACCAGAAGGAAGAAAAAAATGACCAAACAGAAAAGGATGAAGAAACAAGAATTCAAAAAAATGAGGAGAGGCTTAGGAACCTCCGGGACATCTTTAAACGTTCCAACATCCAAATTATAGGGGTACCAGAAGGGGAAGAGGAACAGCCACCAGTGGAAAATTTATTTGAACAAATAATTAAGAAGAACTTCCCCTATCTGGCAAAGGAACTAGACTTCCAGAAAATCCAGGAATCTCAGAGAGTCCCAGAGAAGTTGGACCCAAGAAGGAATACACCAAGGCACATCATAATTACATTAGCCAAGATTAAAATGAAGGAGAGAATCCTGGAAGCAGCAAGAGATAAGGGGACAGTCACCTACAAAGGAGTTCCCAGCAGACTGTCAGCAGATTTCTCAAAAGAGACCTTACAGGCAAGAAGGGGCTGGAAAGAAGTATTCCAAGTCATGAAATCCAAAGACCTACGTCCAAGACTGATCTATCCAGCAAAACTTTCATTTAGAATGGAAGGGCAGATAAAGTGCTTCTCAGATAAGATCAAATTCAAGGAGTTCATCATCACCAAGCCTTTATTATATGAAATATTAAAGGGACTTATCTAAGAAAAAGAAGAAAAAAAAGATGAACAGTGAAAGGATAGCAAACTCACAGTTATTAACAACCACACCTAAAACAAAAGCAAACTAAGAGGACAGCTAGATCAGAAGCAGAATCATAGAAATGAAGATCACATGGAGGGTTAGCAACAGGGGAGTGGGAGAAGGAGAAGTGGGGAGAAGGTACAGAGAATAAGTAGCATAGATGGTAGGTAGAAAATAGATAGGGGGGAGGGCAGGAATTGTATGGGAAATATAGAATCTAAAGAACTTGAGACAAGTGGTCATAAACTAAAGGGGGGGAATAGTGCAGGAGGGGGTTTGCAGGGTGGAGGGGAATGAAGGGAGGAATAGAACAACTGTAATGGCATAATCAATAAAATATATTAAAAATAAATAAATAAAATAAAAATAATTCAGTACAAAAAAAAGAAAAAAAATTAAAAAAGAGACGAATGGGTGAAGCATGTTTTATATACCCTTGATAAAGTAGATTCATTTTCCTACCCTTCAAAGTCTAACCTCCAATAAATTCCACCTGGGTTATACTAATTCAGACCGCTCAATACAAGGAAAAATGAAACCAAGTACATAATACAGATGTATACATGCCTGCAAAAAACCTCACTGCCTAAAAGCTGAAAGCTTTGTGGCATTAAATATATTTTAACACTTGTTGATTAGGTGAGGAAAGGATATTAAAAGTTCTGGCTAAAATAGTATGTGTGTCTGTGTATCTATTTAGTTTATTTTTAGAGTGGAAGGGGGAGAGAAACATTGATTTGTTGTTCTGCTTATTAATGTATTCACTGGTTGATTCTTGTATTTGTCCTGACCAGGGATCAAACCCACAGCCTTAGTGTATCAGGAGAATGTTGTTACCAACTGAGCTACTCAGCCAGGGCTGTGTATTTATTTTAAACAAATTAATACCAAAATGAATTAGTGGCCTAAAAATTGGAATTTCCAACATTCTCTTATTATTCATAATTTCATGTATCATAAAAAGTCCCTGAACTTAAATTGTTGAAAAGTAGGTACCATTATCATTACTCTAAGCCAAGGCTGTCAAGCTCATTTTCACTGGGGGCCACATCAGCCCCATGGTTGCCTTCAAAGGGCCAAATGTGATTTTAGGACTGTATAAATGTAACTACTCCTTAATAGTTAAGCGAGAGCTGGGTGCTGCTGCCAGGTAGAAATAAAGTGCCGGGCCAGATAAAAGAAGGTGGAGGGCCGGATTCGGCTCATGGGCCTTGTGTTTGCCACCTGTGTGCTAAGCAGTCACCAAATGCCATCAGTGTCTTAATCTTCAATTACATTTTCTTGATCTTTCAAGCTATAACAAGGCAAATACTGGCCCTGGCATCTAGGATATAGTATATGAGTGTATTTTAAACTATTCAGATATCACTGCTACCTCACAGTGAATACAACTCTTATTTTTTCAGGATTGTCAATAACTTCCAGGGACATGATCATACTTATCTGATACTTGTAAGGCCAACACAACAGTCTGATCACAGGTTAGATAAGAACTAAAATGCCAGAATGGAGGGACAGTCACAGGTAGTATGGTGAGTAAAAAGTCCTTAATCTCATTTTCCATTTTTAATTTTACCGAGAAACTATCCATTATATTAAAGTCACTCATTTGCTAAAAATATACAAGCTGGAAGTCATTTATAATGTTCCTCAATAAAGTAGCTCATTCTTTAGGCAAGTAAGTGTGTATTTATGTTTTCCTGGGGGCAAATAGGCATAGGTTTCCAAACTGTGTCAAAGTATTGCCCCTCCCCACATGACACTTTACCAGAGAGTTCCCAGAGTTACTATGAACACAATTCACTAAACTAGATCAAACTGCTTTTACCCCTTACCCTCATCGTGGGGTTTGGCTTAAATCAGAGTTCATGACAGAACATACCACCCATCCATTTTAAGGTCTTCATAGACTAAGAATGTTTCAAGGGAAAGGAAGAGTTACAGAAATAGCACATACATTCTGTAAGGTTGTGGCTGCAACATTAAATGGTCTTACGTGCTCAAGAAAGGCAGGAGTGTGCAGCCATTGGAGACTCGGGAACACTGGGTAAGGCCTGAGCCCAGACCTTAGAGGTCACTATTCTCCACCATTAGTGTGCATCACAAACATGCATGGAACTGGTTAAAAATAGAAATATCCAGACCTACTGAATCAAAATTCAAGATTACTGTTGTAGAAGAATTTAAAAACCCATTCCTATGTCAAGCTTGATGCTGTTTTGCCACAAGCCAGTGCTTCGCAGAGTTCCCAAACACTAAAAACAAGACCAAGCATAAGCCCTGTTAGAGCCATTTGTTCTGGAAAACACTGTCCTGTATCAAACACCCTTCTATAAACAAGTTGGCCATGATGCTTTAGAGAGACCAGATGGGAGTTTTGTACAGTGAGTGACAGGGTTTTCCTTCCAGGGTTTCCATCTATTCAGACCACAAGGAAAATAAATGCTTTGTAAGAGAGCTATGCTTTCACCAAAAGCTGGTTGATTATCATTTATAGAGAGATAGCTTGAAGATTCTGTTTGTGTCTACAACTGTAGCTTTGATATTTCAATAGTCAGTCCTTCAACTGTAGAATCATTTTCTCCTGGTCAGTACCAGGGATTTTAAGAACCGGAGAGAAACTGGCACATGTTTTCATTCATTAGGACAAGAAAGACTGGGGTAGTCCTACATCTAACCACTCGGAATCTCAGCAGCCGCACCTACCTGGGCCCTTGCCAGCCTGCACTTCACTGGCCAGCTCTGTCTGTGGGTCCCACATGGGTGAGCCATCAGGACAGAGCATCATGTACCCTGTCCAGCTGTACTCTCGCTCCTGAGCTCTAACAGCTCTATGACATGGGGCATGTTAGTTACCTTTTCCAAGCCTGTTTCCTCACCTGCAAAGTGAGGTTGAAAACATTTATTGGGTTGTTACACAAATTAGGTAAGTCCCATATGGTGCACAGTGTGGTGCCAGGCACAAGGTTAGCACTCAGTGAATGGCAGGGATGCTTTTGATGACCACCCTGCATCCATGTGAGTCAGTATCTAACTGCTCAAAGTCCACATATGTGCTGGCAGTCACAGTGTTGCCACAGCCCGTGTGTGGTTCTCTCTCCTAGACTTTTCCCCCACATTACATAAATCAGACAGTTTATTATTTTATACTAAGGTGTGTAACTTTTACCATGGACACTGAAATACCTATGTCAGAATATAGTTTATTTTTTCTAAAGGCAGTTACACAGAAAAACAGGGTATTATCAGGTTATCTGTCAAATATAGTACCCAAAGGGAAGCTAATCTTAAGGCCCACATCTCACCTAGGGAGCTGTGCACACCTTCCCACTACAGGAACAGCCCAGGCCCCAGTGTTCTTTGACTCTTCCATCCCTATGTGGCCCTGGGCAGGCAGTGCAACCTGGGCTTGCTCTTACTAATGTAGCCTCACTTGTTGGCTTCGAGGGAATGAATGAATATGCTTACCCCTGTGTCTCTCTCCAGAAACTTTACATCATGCAGCTCTGAATTTGAGACAGTAATTTAAGGAAACAGATGGCATAATTAATTACTAACCAAAGGTAACTCTATCTCAAAAAAGAAAATGGTAACAGAGATTGCCCTGAGGGCAACTGGGGAATTGGAGCCAGGGATGGGAGATTGACTTTTCACTATATACCACTTTATCTTTTGAATTTTGAACATCAAAAGTATTTCTAGCATATTAATATTTGAAAAGTTATAAGACATAATTTATATTTTTGAAAGTTATGCCTCAGCATAGAGAATATTGTAATGAGGACTTATCAGGATGATTGCTCTGTAAGGCATATAAGTGTCTGATCACTATGTTGTACACCTGAAGGTAGTATGTCATTTGTCAAAAAACTTTTGACTTATAGGCAAGGAGTATGGGGGCTTATAATTCATGACTTTATGCAGGTCACTATTTCATTTACATGAGCATATTATAATCCAGTGAGTTTTGCTTAATCAATCCAATTGTCACATGAACAAAGAGAGACACATAAATAACTCCAATAATGATACTAATATATAAATACAGTGTTTCAGTTGGGAATAACAGAAGAGTTTTGGAGGTGAAGGGCAGTTGATGGTCACACAATAATGTTAATGAATGTCCCTAATGCCACTAACCTCTACTTGTAAGTGGTTAAAATGAAACTCAAAACCCATTAGGCAATTCTTTTTTTGTGGTGTATTTCAGTTTTGCAAGGTGAGAAAGTTTTGGAGATTTGCTTCACAATGCGAATGTACTTCATACTACTAAACTGTACCCTTTAAACAACTGGTAAAGATGGCGAATTTCATGTATTTTTTTACCACAATATTTTAACAAACCTTTTGAAAGTGGTTAAAATGGTAAATTGTATGTTATGAACATTTTACCACCACTTGTAAAAAGTTCTTTGTGACCTGTGGAGATGGAAATCAGATGAGTGGTTGTCTGGCCCTGGGACAGAGGGAGTGAGGGGCAGTCACTGCTGGTGGGCATCAGGTTTCTTGGGGGTGATGAAAATTTCTAAAACTGGACTGTGGTGATGGTTGAGCAACTCCGAATATGCTACTAAAATCATTGAATTATAAACTTTAAATGGGTAAATTGTATCATATGTAATCTCTAGCTCAATAGTTTTTTAAACCAACAAACAAGTTTTGTCTTACCTGTGAGGGCTGGGGAGCTTGTGCAGTCTCCGCCATGTGCCCCCAGCTGGAAGGGTATGGAAGCATGGGAGGGGGCAGAAAAGGAAGGGAATCTTCTGGGTTCAGGATTATTCAGGTTTTGACTGGTTTCTGCACAAGGTAACCAAAGGAATTCCTATTATAGATTTGGCACAGGGCTTTCTCTCTAACTCTCGTCTACTGCCCAGGGAAAGTAAAGGCCTGAATTTGTAAAAGAATGGGGCAAATGCAGTGTGCATGGGTGTGTGTCATTTAATAACCCACTCTGGCTCACCCTTCAATGCTGTTTTTCAAAATATTATCACAATAAGGAAAGATTTGTAAAAAACTCTGTGTCCTCTTAAAAATTGACTGGCTTAGAAATAACAAAGGTTGCATTTTTATTTGATCAAGTACAGTCTGGTATTACAAAGCAGTTAGTTTTCTCCTTTTAGTCATCATTTTCCATCCCTGATGGAATTGTGTGTGCATAAAGAGAACAGCCCTGGAAAAAAATCTTAAATCTCATTATACAGTAGCCCATGGCAAAATGGGGTTTTGAGAAACATATAGTGTTAAAAAATACATCTGGAAATGTGAAATCTATTAATATGAAATGCACTTATGGGGAAGTGAATTTATATAGAAAAAAGCTACACATAAAGCATAAAGACAGATATGCCAAGCTTACGCAGTTCAGAATCAGGCCTTTGTGTCTGGGGTGGCATTAGAAAAGAGGCACATTTAAGTTTCTGAGCATCTTGACCTACTGCCATGAAACAATGCCAACTGGCAACAGCTCTGCTTGTCTCAGGTATGTCCCAGCTGCTTCAATGATTTTGATGCACTCCAGATGAACACCGTGTTGGTGTCACAAGTCCTCACTGTGTATCTGAAGGTGTCCTTTGGGTGCATAGGAAACATCAAGTACAGAGCAGAAGGGCGTATGCAGAAAACTGAGAAGAGTGGTTACTGAGGTGACATGGTCTCAGTTTCAGGCAGGCGTGGTGCTCTTACATGTCCAAATACCAAGAAGTTCATTCCCTTTATTTTCCGATTTTGAATGATTTAGAATCATGAACTACCTAGATAATATGACAAGGTGGCATAATCCCATGATCCAGAATCAGTGGTTTCTATACCAAAAGTCCTGATTCTGAAAATTTTACAATTAAAAACCCCACAAAGACTGCTCTGGATTCTACATTTTACTAGATGTACGATATCCATGCAGCTTCCAACTTTCTGCTTGCTGTGTTCAACAAGTTTGTGGGCAGCACCTATAGAGGCTGATTGGAGAGTTGTAAAAGCATGTTATTTTGGTAGCAAGAGCTTTGGTGTCAGGGACAAACTGCATGAGCAGGAATTCAGTTCTGATGCCCCTTTGAGAGCTCAGCCGAAGCCCCAGGCCTCACAGCTGTCCCCATCATCCGGAGCAGGGTCAGCACTCACCTCTCTGGGTGATAACCACCACCAGTTGCCTGCACACCTTTCTCCCAGAACTGCTTTGTTCAATATTGATGGTCATGCTTCACAGAAGCCTGAACCATCTCAGCCCCAGAGGTTGAATGTGCACTAGTTATCCAGTGCTTTGAGTTCCATTCTGCTTGCGGGTGACTGGCTATGATGAAAAGCTAACTAGTAAGACTCAGAGATGTGCTGGTGCAGGTCCCCTGAACCAGTTGTCCTTCCTTTTAAAACAGGACAAAAGGACAAGATGCTTGCTGTCTCCTCACTGGTGCCTGCAGTTATGATGAAAATATTAGCATTGGAAGACCCAGCCTAAACAGGGAGTGGGATAGGAAGGACCTGGTCATAATGCCATTAATTTATTACATTAAGCAACCTTAGGATTTCCTACCTCTGGACTTATGTGGTGAGGTAATAAAATGTTCTTATTTCTAAAGCACTGGGGAGTAGGGGAACATCTGCTATTTCTGGCCCCAAGTAATCAGACACAATCCTCTTCCCTGAAATGACCACCCATTCTATAGAGTGGAGTACACAAATGCAGGCACACACACACTCTTTTACTAAAGAGTTTACACTGTTTTACTCTTTTACAATCTTTTACTAAAACTGTGGTGTGAGCATGAACTTTACCCCTCATCTCCTAAATTCAAGCCCCTGGGAGTGGAGTGCATGTCTGGATTCCCTGTCTGCTTGCCCTCTTCCCCAGCATGATCACATCAAGGTCCAGTTCAGAATCTGCCTCCTACAGGATCAGTCTCTTATGAAGTCCCTGCCTGAAGCTTTCTCCGATTCTAACACACAGCATCTACTGCCTCTAATCTGCCTCCATGCTGTCTGCTGCTTCCTGAGTCTGCTCGGTGTCCACCACTGGGCACGTATTTGGTTTAGTGACTGACTGAACAGAAGACTGAGTGCAAAGCACCATATCCCTTCACCTGAAACTTGGGGTTTCCCTTTGCTCTTTTTGTTCTTGTCTTCTTTCCTTATCTTACTTCACTGTAAAGACAAAAACTGAGATAAAAGAAATTCAGAACTCAGGTTCTGAAGGAAGAATATGAATTTCTAAACAAAACTCCAAGTGGTATGCCCGGCCTCTGGGAGTTACAAATAAGCGACAGAATTACAAAATGGGGGAATAACTGCTAGGATTATATCCTAAGAATCATAAAACATCAATTTCAAAGAACCTATGCACCACAATGTTCATAGCAGCCCAATTTACAATAGCCAAGAGTTGGAAGCAACCTAGGTGCCTGTCAGTAAATGAATGGATCAAAAAATTGTACTGCATATACACAATGGAATTCTATGCAGCAGAGAGAAAGAAGGAGCTCCTACCCTTGCAACATGGATGGAACTGGAAAGCATAATGCTGAGTGAAATAGGCCAGGTGCTGAAAGACAAATACCATATGATCTCACCTTTAACAGGAAGCTAAACAACAAAACAAACAAGCAAGCAGAATAAAAACAAAGACACTGAAGTAGAGAACAAGGGGACAGTGACCAGAGGGGAGAGGGAAGGGAATTTAAGGGGAAAAAAGGGGGAGGGATTTGGAGAAACAAATAGGAAGGACACAGGGACAAGAACTAAGGGGGGTGGAAATGGGACGGAGGTGGGGAGCATGGGGCGGGGTGGGCTGGGATGGGAGAAATAGACAGAAAACTGTACTTGAAAAATAACTAAATAAAATTAAAAAATGGGGGAATAGCAGTTAGATGCTATATAAGTGACCTCCTGTTGCTGTACCTCCCATAAACATTGACCATTTCCACTACTGAAACTAGGGCTGGGATGGAGGCATCCTCAACAAATCACAAGTTAGGGCAGAAAATACATTACAGTCTAGCACAGAGTAGGCCTTCAACAAAGGTCTCATGAGTGAAGGAGAGAAGACACAGCATCATATGGTTAGGGTTTTGGGCTTATACCTTGGAGCTTTTTTATTGTAAACATAGAGTAAAATGTGGATACCAGTAATCATGCTGCTGTCTCAATGTAATGAACTTCATCTAAAGGTGTGACACAAAAAACATTTGATATAAGGTCAACTTCAAGATGTTTTGAAGTGGAAAATAAAATCTTGAGTTGTTTTTCCTCCAAAATTCCCACACAGATTTCCAGACCATGTGCAGAAAGGCCTATTGCACCACACAAGCTGAATTTCTCATAGTGGCTTTTCTGTGTAAAAGGTCTGGGGCATCCTTCTGGTGAGAGGGCAGAGCATTTCCAGAAATCAAACCCCGTGTGCAAAGAAGCTCACGTACCCTTGAAGGTATGTAAATGCCATTCTAACTATAACTTTCAATTCATTCCAGGTACTAACAACTTGTAACTTTCATTGTGTAGTATCAAACTAACACTAGAGGTTCTGTGAGATATTTTCTATTACACAAGAATAAAAACTGTAGAAATTGTTCAGATAGTTAAATGACCACCAAACACTACAAGCGTAACCAACATGGTTCTATTAAAAATGCTCTCCGACTATGGCATTCAAGGACAGCAATACAATGTTTTCTTTACAAAGCACTAATGTAAAAATGTACAAATGGCATAAATTCATTACAGGCTATTTTTTTCATATAGGCATGTTATTAGATTCTTTCAATTATTTCCTGAGGTATTTTTTGTGGTATAGTTTTATTGTACTGCTGGATGCATTCTCTTTGATCATCCTTTCCTAAAATGACTTTTAAAAGACCTGCAGAAAATTTTATTGCATAGCACACTATTCCCAGGACACAGAGATTGGGAAGTGCAAACATGTGGCATTGGAAAAAGTCTTACAAATACTGCATTTTAAGAATTTGATAAATACATTTTTTACAGTTTGTCTCTTTTTAAAAATTGAAGTTACAGCTAAGAGTTATCTACATACAATGAAGCATGTTAGGAATGTTAGACATTAGAGAATATGATGAATGATAGAAAGAAAAAAGCCATAATTCTTGCCGACTACATATTGTATTGCCTTTGAAAGCAACTGTACATGTAATCAGTTCATAGTTAAGTACTACTACTAATCCGTTTTAGGAGAGCAAATGTCTTTCAAGGTTTCAAGTTCCTCTATAAGCCTCTTGTTCTGAACTTCCAGCACTGCAACTCGACTCTCCAGACATTTTACATATTCTTTCTTTCGACGTCGGCATTCTTTAGCAGCTTCCCTGAAAAAAAAAAAGAAGCAAAAGGGCAAACAAAACAATTTTTGCATGCTATTGATTGAACAGACTAAAGTGAGCTTGGTGTATGTGATCACGGTTGCATTCCAAATTTGGAACAACACTCCCCACTCAATTTCAAACACTAAGCCAAACTGGATTCTTAAGGGTTACAAGTGTCCCTTCCATATGTCCAAATGGCAATTAGTAGAATTGCTGCATCTCCTTCCTTGATTTGAGTTCACAGTAAACAAGGTCCAAGTCAAAGACAGTTACTCTGCTTTATGGCAATAAAGATCTTTAAGGGCCTTGAGTTCCTCAATGAGAGTCTTGTTTTGGTTTTCAAGCACAGCCACACAATTTTCAAGACATTTGACATATTCTTTCTTCTTCCTGCGACACTCCCAGGCAGCTTCCCTGGAACCAACACAAGGCAAAAGACTCAGGAACAACCTCCCAGCACAGTCCTGAAGGGCTCTGTGAACTTTGGCCCCTCAAACTCAACAGCCAATCAATCCTAGGTAAGGTCTGCACAAAGCCACACAAAAAATGTTCCCAAGCCCATGCCTTTTTGTAAGGCGACTCTTAAGACAACAGGGATGATTTGGGAGCAGAGTCCATTTGCCCAGTATTCATCGTAAATGGTGTTTTCATAGGGCACACATTCCACAATAACAGTGACCAGAATGGTTTTCAGTAACCTAAAACATTAGAACCACATTTCCAAGTGGAATTTCTACAAAAACATTTATGGATCCTTTTGAATCACTTAGTTATTTTTGTCCACCAAAAGCCCTACATTCCATCATAATGAGTTACCTTTATTTCATCAAGAATAATTACAAAAATTAATCCCCAGAGACCTTAAATATCAATAATAGAGATTTTCATTCTTCAAAACTAAATCACAGTGAAACAAATAAATCAATCAGGACTGCAAGACAGTTGTTGGCTGGGAAACAACATGGATAAATGAGTCATAAATTATGTACATTTTCATAAACCAAAATAAAATGGATTCTGCTTCTGAAAATTAAAGATGGAAAGAAGGGAGGGTACAAAATACAATACTCAATAGTTCAGACAATTTAAATCCACAAATGTGAAAACACCAGGAAAATCATGAAAAGAAAGCTACTTAGTTACTTAAGGCTATTCTCTCATTATAGGCATTTACTATCCAACCTACTGAATTTTAACGCACTGTAGGCATACCCAGAGGAAAGAACAGACCAGCAGCCAAAGCAACAGACACAAGTAAAAATATGAGCCACAGTCATTTTCATGCATCTCCCCATCAAAAGAAACACAATGAATACAGCCAACATTTTCTCTCTCCTTTCTTTCTGGGCCCCAGGGGTTGGTGACAACATCATTTAATTCCTCTATAGATTGTATCCTGCTAACAGTTTTATTTTCGAGTTTTCAATTCAGAATAACTGCCTTGGGGGGTACCCTTCACATCAAAAAATCATACACTGAAAGGTAATTCAGGCCCTAGCTGGGTAGCTCAGTTGGTTGGAGTGGTGTCCTGACACTCCAAGGTTGCAGGTTTAATCCCTGATCAGAGCATATACAAGAATCAACCTATAAATGCATAAAGAAGTGGAACAATAAATCACTGTTTCTCTCTCATCTCTTCTCTCACTCTAAGGTCAATAAACTTAAAAAAAGAATTCAGGTATATTTTATCAAAGGTTGTGTCGAATATCTAAACACCAGTTACAGTAATGCCAATTACCACTGTTGCACATCTGAACTAAGAGTGAGCATACAACAGATCTGGCCAATTCTGTTTTATTTTTAGGATAGTTGACTCTTACCGAAAACTGATTATGTGTTTTTTCCCTGCAGGAAGCAAGAGTCAGCAGAAATAAGGAGATCCTGAAATGCCAATAAACTGCAGAAAAAGATCAACCCCTATTTCCTAACCAAGAACAATGCATTCACCCTGTGAACCCACAAAGTTCTCAGACTTCTCAACTCGTTAACAAAAAAGTAACAATGTATAAGTGAATCGAATCTCATAAGTACCGATTAACTTAATCTAATGATGCATGGGAAAAAGCTCAGAATAAATCCAAGGACACATATAAAACATGCCAGTTTGAGAACAGAATTCAACTATTCTACAAAGGAATAAAATATACATTTAATGAATACCAAGGTTTTCATAATTAAATCATTATATTAAATTCTAGACCTGGAAGGAAGATGGTCATTTTATCAAACAAGTCACCATTAAATGAAATTTTAAATTTTTAATGGCAGTGTTATGGGCTATTTAACTTAAATTTTTTTTACCGAGGTGTACTATGTACTGTAAACATCTATACTTGGTGTTTCACACATGTGCATGTGCTGCTACCAGAGTCGAATGTTCCAAGCACAAAGCTTTAACTGATCACACTAGTAGAAGGCACACTCCTAAGAACTTAACTTCTCAGCTATGGAAAACACCTGTTTCTTCTATTAATAGTTAGAGCTCAGCTTTCAGGCCTTGCTTTTGTCTGGATATATCTTCAGCATGGAGAGAAAATACATGGCAAATGGGAAAAGCTGACAAGGCTGTAAAGAAAGAAAAACTGGCTGGATTGGTAGAAATATAATTAAATATCCATTATAAGTGCTAGACAAAGAATAAAAAGAGGAAAAGGTATAAAAGATCTTTCATGTTATTGAGTGAAACCTACATTCTTTCCATAAAGTTGAATCTGAAGCTCATGCTGAGGTCTTTCAGGGGTGACTCTGGTGTTAGTGTAGTGGGCAGACTCTGGAATAGAGGCTGGCTGGTTGAGTATCCAGGTTCAGTCTAGTTTGCACTGTGCGATATTAACCAACTCATGTAAAGTCTCTGAACCTCAGTTCCTACCTGTAAGGTAAGGATAATAGCCAGACCTATTCTCATATGATAGTTATGTGACAGTTATGCAAACAGTAGAAACAAAGCACTTAAAATGTGCATATGGTGCTCACTCAACAGGTACTGAGCAAGATAATAGACATTCATTTTCTGCTTTTCTCTTGTCTTGCTTCGAAACTGAGATTTGAAAAGCTAAAACACTCTTCTCAGAATTCCTTGAAGGTAGGGATTCTATTAGCTATTTCTAGTCATTGAAATGTGGGTAAAAGTTGCTGGCAGAGCTTTCCAGGGTAAGTTTTTAGAAGGGTCAGACTTAACCAGCCCCCCACTTTAAGCTTCAGTTATTCTCTCCTCTTCCTGATGAAATGACTGGAGGGGAGGCAGCCACACTGCGATCACAGGAACAAATGTAGCACAGGGGAGATGGCAGGGCAGGGAGGAGGAGCCTGGATCCTGGATGACACTGTGGGGCCTTTGTTCTGGCTGCATGTACCTCTGGACCCACAATGTGAGATCAAATAACACCTACACCCTGACCAGCGTGGCTCAGTTGGTTGAGCATCACCCTGCAAAGCAAAAGGTCACTGGTTTGGTTCCCAGTCAGGGCACAAGCCTGGGTTGCAGTCCAGGTCCAAGTTGGGGGGTGTGTGAGAGGCAATGGATTGATGTTTCTCTCACACATCGATGTTTTTCTCCCTCTCTTCCCCCACTCCCTAAAAATAAATAAACAAACAAACAAACAAATAAATAAATAAATAAATAAAATCTTAAAAAAGGTACCACCTGCAAGGTTAAGCCTCCATTCCCTTTAGTTATTTAGAGTCCAAACACAAATGCTATCTAATTATTATTAACAATTTTTAAAATCCCAATATTTTAAAATTTTTCTCTCAGGAAGAGCTCATATGTATGTGTAGGTAGCTATGAGGCACCTTTTATAGGAACCCACTGCCTAATGTTTTATCTATTTCATTTTGGTAGTTCTGACATTTTTTAATCTAAAAATAAAGGTATAAAATGACATCAGGGAGATAACAACACTAAACTTCTAGTTCTTCCTTTTTTATTTTCTTTGGGAAAATAAGACATCAATGAACAATTCTGCATTATCATCACACTTTACATTATAAACTGAACTTCACAATGTATGTTCTGTGACCAGAGAGGCAGTTATATTTGAGCTCCTGGGATCTCTGAAAGTGCAGTTTTAAAGTATCCACAATCCTCCATCTGATCAAAGTTAAGGATCTTCAATGACAGAATCTCCACACACCAACTTTGATACTATGTGAGCCCTTCCCATTCAGCCCCTTCAGACTTTCTGAGCAAAATGCTGATGATGCAAAAGGTGAATCCAGCAGGACTTACAACCTGGAACAACCACGGATAAAGATGTGTGTATCTAATGGTCCTGTTGCCGGTAATCTGTCAAGTTCCACAGGGTACAAAACTCCATCTAGGGATTTGTGATAACTAATAAGCCTGGACACTGTAGCAAACATATGTAGTACTATAATTTATCAAATTGTGACATTTAAAAGGCTATTAGTAAAATGAATATAGCTGCTACTGCTTCATACTCAGTTACAAAGTATAGTGATGAACTTATTTCTGGATTTGAGAGTCTTAGAAGCCACAATTGCTACGTTAACTCAGTTGCTAGTACCTAGTAAAGTAGTATCATGTAGTCCCCATCATAGGCAAACACATGATTCCATCTGAAATGTTTTCTTCTCTTACAACAAGGACATTATTTAAAACTTAAGAAAGTAACAAGACTACTGGGAAAAGACTATTCTTACTCTTTTCATTTTGAAAAGTTGGATTGATTTGTACCATGCTCCCTAATAAAAACTAAACCAAGAAATAATATGCAAATGAGATTGATTGATTTATTTTAAATTCTCACCAGAGGGTATGTTTATTGATTTAGGAGATGCAGGGAGCAAGGAGGACAGAGAGAGAAACAGTGACTGGTTGCCTCCAGTATTTGTGTCCTGACTAGGGATTGAACCCATAACCTTTTGGTGTATGGGACAACACTGCAACCATCTGTGACACCCAGTCAGGGCACAAACTAGATTTAATAAAGAACTTTGAGTCCTGGCTGGTGTAGCTCAATGGACTGAGTGCTGGCCTATGAACCAAAGGGTTGTTGGTTCGATTCCCAATCAGGGCACGTGCCTGGGTTGCAGGCCAGGTCCTCGGTGGGGAGCACATGAGAAGCAACCACACATTGATGTTTCTCTCCCTCTCTTTCTCCTTCCCTTCCCGCTCTATATAAATAAATAAATATTTTTAAAAAAAGAACTTTGGAAAACAGCATTTGTATGATATACTGCTCTTTAAAAAATACAATTATAGCCCTGTCTGGTATGGCTTAGTGGATTGAGTGCAGGCCTATATACCAAAGGGTCACCGATTTAATTTCTAGTCAGGGCACATGCCTGGGCTGCAGGCTGGGACCCAGTAAGAGGTGTGCAAGAGGCAACTATACATTGATTTTCTCCCTCTCTTTCTTCCTCCCTCCCCTCTCTCTAAAAAGAAATTGATAAAATCTTAAAAAATAAAATAAAATTACAGAGGGTGCATGAATAAGTGAGAAAATGAGAGAGACCAGGCTGGAAAGGTATATACAATGATATTAGTAGGTATCTCTAGGTGGTGAAGCTAAGCATAATTTTAATTCTGTTTTTTGTATTTTCACTTGACTAGAATTTATCAGAATAAAGGTGTATTTTGGTACAGTCAATACAAAATGCTAACTGTTTTTCTAAAACACAGTTAGAAAGTAAGTAAAAGAAAACAACGTGTAAAAAATGTAGAAAATTCATAACCCATACTTTATTTTGCTCATAAAGAAGCCAGGAAATTATACTTACCACCTAATTTCACAAAATAAATGCCAAGTACAAAATAAATTTTTATTTGTAATAAAGTCCTCCCATCAGCATTTAAAAAATTAATGTATCTTACAGACATTACCTTTCTAACACCTAGGGATGTACCTCCTGCTGATGAAATAGTTGCATGTCTAGCAGACAGTCTATCATCACATGCAGAGCACAAGCCCAGATAAAATGCCACTTAACACTGAACTTGGGGAAATAGCTTAGGAAAAGTAATTTTTAAAAAGCCCCACAGTTACAAATTATATGTCCTCTAAGTGGTTGCTGATTTCTTGTGAATCATCTTACCTGTTTTTCATCAACCTCAGCTCTCGTTTGCGTGTGGCTTCTTCTGCGAGTTGTTGGGGGCTGTGCAAACTTCCTGGGGAGGCAGCCACCACCACTCCCTGAGGCAAAGCAGTCGGAGGAGCTCGGATCTGGTAGGTTGGCATGTCGCCAGTGGCAGCTGCAATGAAATATTACATGCTTACAAACATTTCTAACTTATAAACATTTTACAACTTGGTATTTTATATAAAATTGACCTGGAAAAGCATACATCTCATGTCTTAAGGGGTAATGTTGCCAACGTTTAAGATGATTATTCTGAGCATTATAGGAATCGTAGGTATTAGAGTGCTTCAGCACTAGGAACAATGATATTTAGCATGCTCTAGACATTTAAGGAAGAAAATTACCCTAATGCATTTTGGGGTAAGTTTTTTTATCAAAGGCTAAAAGTAGAGAGGCTTTTCAACTGAGAGTTTGTTGAGCCTAAAATCAGTGGTGTGCTGATGAAGGTTTAAACACCAGCTCTCCTGGAGCAAGCTGAGATCTGCAGCATGTTGATTCCATGATGTAAACACTTTCACCATGGCCAATTGGAGGCTACCAGTATGACTTCAGTGAATGCAGAATTGGGAAGACATACACAGGAAGTAGCACAGCATGCAGATGAAACAGATGTAAATGACAGCAAGAGCATAGATTAAAAATTATAAAATGATAAATTTTGAATATTAATGTTTTAAGTAACTTATTAAATTTATCTTTAAATTTTTAGTAGCTATTTTAACAACCAGCTCACAAAAATCCTAAAAGTTTAACAATTAGCTCTAGCAAATCAGTGAGAGCTTGTTCCAGCACACCACTGCAGAAATTTTAATTAAGCAAAACACTTCCATCCAGTTAGATTTTCCTATAGCTTATACCCTCACCTAATGTCTTTTAATGCAAGTCCTATTGCCAGAAAAAGTACTGGAAGGCAAATACTTGCTCACTGTATTTTCATCTAAGAGCAAAAAATACAAAACAGCAAAGCTCTACTTAAAACTGGTTTGTACAGAGAATGGTAATTTTTGTCTTAGTCTTCTTGAGATAATATATTCCTAAGTATTCATTTAAAAATATTGTCCAATTATAGTATAATCATAGTAAAATAAAAGACTTAGTATTTATTTATTTATTCAGATTGAATCCTACAGTCCTCAAGGTGTCCTAATTTACATTTTGCATGAGTGCACCTACTACAATAAACAGCTTCCTTAAGACAGATGGGTTAAATTGATGAAACATGTTCCTGCCACCACTGTTTCAACTTTGAGAACATACAGTCCAGAGTTCATGTGACATCCTGATGAGATATGACCAAATACATGCTCTGTCAGAACTTAATGCATGAAAATGATAAAATCCTATAAAAGTAGGTCTGAAGCAAATGCCAATCAAATATGAAACATCACTTCCATATTTCACTAAGAAATGAAATTTTACTCAAAAGGGAGACAAAGGCTTTTTCTAGGTAAATGGAATATGATCACTGAAAATAGCCAAGTGCTTTAAAGGGTTAATCAAAAGTTGATCTATGTGTTTCTTTTTGAGTAAATGCCAGGTTTTTATTCCCCCTGGACTGAAGAATTAGGTGAGAGAATAAAACATTAAAAATATGGCTTTGGGGAAGATCACATAAAAGTGTTCATAAGACTGTAAGGCTCTACTGCTTCTTCCTTCTATATATAATATTTTAAAATATTTTATTTATTTACTTTCAGAGAGAGGGGAAGGGAGGGAGGAAGACAGGAAGGGAAACATCTGAGAGATACATTGATTGGTTGCCTCTCACATGCTCCCAACTGGGGACCTGGCCCGCAACCCAGGCCTGTGCTCTGTCTGGTAATCAAACCCAAGACATTTTGGTTTGCAGGCTGGCACCCAATTCACTGAGCCACACCAGCCAGGGACTTCTATACATCATTTAAGAGACAATGATGAAAAAATTATCACAGTTGTAACTGATAAATATAATGATGATCACCAACTTCAGGATAATCCTAAATTTGTTTCTGTGACAATTTAAAGTACTATATACACAGATGTCTCAGTATATGTCATAGAAAATTTTATACCTTTGAAATATTTCAGAAGAGAATTTTAAAGTCAGCTATAAACTGTTAACTGACAAAAAATGAAAAAATATGTATTTAAATTATATTGTAGAGGAGACAAATTGGAGCCTGGAGTAACAGTTCTCTTTACCCACATCAGGGAAGAAGGTTATGGGGTAATGAGGCTGAAACAATGGGGCAGCTGGAGGAGACAAAGGCTTTCTAAAACTGGAACAATGGCAGTGACAAGGGGAAGTTTCCCATCATCATGTTGACATATATAAGCAGCAGGGATGCAGGCCTTGGTCCTGGGTTGTTCTTGCCAAATTGCTCACAAACAAGTGCAATAAAATAATACAAAGGCACAGAAGTGTTCATTATTCTCTCTCTAGTTTTGTATACATCTGTTTTTCTCTGTACTTAAAGTTAGAGCAGGATGTTTACACAATTTACAAAAGTTAGTTGGAGAGTACTCATTAAAAAGTTAAAAGGAAAGGAAGGAATATTTCACAGATGAAAAAGAAAGTTCAGCCCTGACTGGTGTGGCTCAGTTCATTGGGCATCCTCCAGCAAACCGAAAGGTCAATGCTTGGATTCCTGGTCAGGGCACACACCTGGGTTGCAGGCCAGGTCCCCAGTTGGGGGTGCACCAGAGGCAACTGATTGATGTTTCTTCTTTCCACATCAGTGTTTTTCTCCCTCTCTTTCTCCCTCCCTTGCCCTCTCTCTGAAAATAAGTAAATAAAATAGTTTTTTTTTAAGTTCATTCATTGGTCTTAGAAATACCTTTAAATTTTTGCCTGTTTCCAAAACTGAAGCTACCTTCCAAAGACCAAACATGGTACTGTGAAGGATCAAGGCAATTCCAAATAAGGCATACTTAAAACATTTTGAGCAACAGCTTAGAAAAAACACCCTAAAATGGTAAGCTGGAAAGGATTATATATATGGACATATTAGTCCTCTAATTTAGTTAGCTAACAAATTGGATTTTATTATGATTTTTTCAGATATGCTATATATTCATCTTATCTCTCTCAGTGAAAGTCCAATTATAGCTTATGGGTTCAAACCAAAAATATGAATTAGTATAAATCAGCAGGAATTAGTATAAATTTCTGATGATGGTATATTTCCATAGTCATGGAATAAATATCAATGGATAAATTCCATATATTTAAATATGATCTTACTAGTAAATACATTAAAAAGGTATGGGCAAAGACAAGGTGTTGTTTTAAGAAAATTCAAGTGTTAAAAAGTTTTATTATTGAAACAAATGATAAAAAGTTTAGCACTTTACACAAAAATTCAGTGGTAATTTAACACAAATGAGATACCTGGCATCACAGTTCAAAGGGCATCCTGCATTCTTGGATTTCATATTCTTGTCCCAGTCTGCTAATAAAGGCCATTTTCTGCTCCATCTAATTACTAATGTGCCAAAATTATTTTTATTCTAAAATTTCACAGTATAAATTATTCCTAAAAATAAATGGGTCTTCAGTGGGGAGTTTAAACTCATGTCTAAGAAAGATAATAAAAAGATACACTAATTTAATTTTATTCTGAGGCAGCAAAAGTTTTAGACAAGCTGCGGTACCTTTTGTGCCTTGCATGTAGTCCCGTAGAACCCAGCAACACTTGGCATATAATGGGTGGCTGGTAGGCTTACTTGTGCACCAGGGAGGAAAATGTTGAACTTCCCAGGGTTTTGCACAAGCCCACTGTCAATTGGAATACCTCAAGTAAGCAGTCTTATTATTATAAAACTATTATTAGCCATTATCAAAGCTAAGTCTGTAACACTAAGACATGGAAAGTCCTGAAATATGCTATGTATTTATTCAAACTGGCCTTTCTTGATAGAAGGCATTCTTTTCTAAGCCTTCCCTTAGGTGTTAGTCAAATAACTTGGCATTTTAGAAGCAAAGAAGTTCTAATTACTCTATAGTGTTTCCAACCATCTAACTGCTGACATGAAAAAATGTTTTAGGTTTGATATCAAATTTTTCATGAGAAAAGAAAATTCCTAGAACTCTTCAGTTCTGGTCATTAACTTCATACCTCTCTGTGAGCTTTAAACACAGTACAGAAGGAAAAACATGGGATTTGGAGTCTGGGTTCTGGCGCAGCTCTGCCACTTACCAGCCATGTGACTTGGGGCAAGTTCAGTTTCCTCATCTGCAAAATGAGGATACATTATCTCATTTAATACTCAGCACAGAGCCTGGCTCATGGTAGGCATTCAGCAAGTGTTAGTTCCCTTCCCCTTCCCTCCCTTAAGTTTTAGAAGATAATGTTCTAAACTGTGCTTATACTGCATATTAATTAAAAGGCAAATAACATCCATAAATTATTTCACTGGAATTTCCCTTCTAACAAACCTGGATAATGGAATGATTGAAATGAATGGCTCTCGTTTCTTATTTTGTTAAAAAAAATGCCTATTAACAACTTAAAAAATTTATACTATATTTTATTATATCCCTTTGTAGAATAAATTATTAAAAGACAGTATTACAAAATACTTCTTTAAATATATGTAATCATTTAAAATATGTAACTGTAAAGGTGAAGAATCACAAAATGCTGAATTATACAATCTCATTAAACTCATAATAAGAAAAGTGAAAAAACCCACAAGTCAAAGAGGTGCTTGTTTCCTTCTAACAGTGAAAGAAATGAGAAGCCCAGCCCAATGCCTATTTGATAGCTTCCAATGTGAAAGTTTATCTACACCCCACAATAGTGACTTTATTTGCCTATTGATTGATTGATTGATATCTCTACAGTACTGAGCACATTAACTGAACAAAACCATTTTAATCTATGGAGCTCCTATCTTCATAGGTCTTTTTGCTATTTCACTAATCACAAATACACCTAAGTAATAAGCAATAGAGGTAACTTAGGTGTCATACTTAGAAGCAGGAAGCTCCAGAAAACTACTGACATCTTCACCTTTCTGTTTTGGTTCTCTCACTCCCTATGACCACACCAGTGCCCCTAAATGCTGAAATCAGGCTTGTCCTTGCCGGGTACCTCACTCTGTCAAAAAGGTTCCCTTCCTCCTTGGTCCAGGTTTTTCAGGAAAATTAAATCCCATGTAAACAGGACTATTTAAGCACTGAACAGTTCAAATATGTTACAACACCCAGACCCCAAAGAACCAAATCACTAAATAGTTTTTACTTTAAGTTACACATGAGTTATACATTCAGTGAAAATCTCTAGAGTAAAAACAAAGCTTGTAGAAAATGAGAAATTATATTGATATTTTTAGTTCTATGTAATAGAAAACATGCTCTGTTGTCCCATGAGAGTGAAAATACTCTAGAAAAAAGTCTACTTTGACTACTTAAAATGGTGCTAACTTTATTTTGTATGTTTTATAAGTAATGTGTGGAGAAAGAAAATTCGAAGGCACAAGATGGTGGAAGTGTGAATAGAAGTGACACTAACCTTCTCCCAGGATCAATATGGATCAAAATTACAACTAAATTGTGGAGAAATCACCTGGAACAAACAACTGAACAGTAGCAAGAGAGAAGCCTTATAGATATGCTAGGACAGACAGAAGAATCAGCTTTAGCACAAGCTGACTGGTAAGGAGTATGGTGGAGATACAAGAGGGCTGGGTGGATGCCCACAGGTGGCAGTACCAGAGGGATAATTAAGCCACTGGCTGGGTCCCCCTGAGAAGTGCAGGTTCTACACCTTAAGCTGGGATCTGCAGCTTAGACCAAGAAAGCCCCAAAAGTACAAAGATACCAACCAGTGGCATGAAGTGGCAGGGTTGCTCTCTGCCAGAGATGGTTGACTGGAAACACAAAGAGCCGTTTAAAGGGCCAACACACAAATTTTTATTTGCAGACATTTACCCCGAACCCTGGCAAAGGTGGGAGCAGGGCGAGCTAGAGATACCTGAGGAGAGACTGGGGACAGAAGCTTTGGGAACAGAGTTGAGAAAGTAGACACTAGCATCCTGGTGCTGAGTCACCCCCGACACAGCAACAGCCACCCTGCTCAGGCAGACCACTCCACTACAAGTGGCAACAGCCTGAGGGGAAACAACACCCCCTAAACCTGGTTCTGTGGTCCTTAAGCCTGACTGCTGAGTGTACAGTGACTAGATTAACAACCAAAGGAGTCAGCCACAGACAGTAGATCCCTGGCAGTCTCAGAACTGGCTGCCTAAGGTCAGATGGGGTCAATATCTGATACCACCATAGGTGGATCCAGAAAGAAAAAAAAGGGGGTAAATACTGGAGACTTCTGGCCAAGATGGAGGCATAGGTAGATATATTTTGTATCCTCACACTAGCAAAAGAAGGACAACAACAAATTTATGAACAAAAAATAACCAGAACTGCCAGGAAATCAAACTGTATGGAATTCTGAAACCAAGGAGTTATAGAAGAAATATTCATCCAGACCAGTAGGCTGGCCATCCAGATGGCCAGCCGGGATGGAGATAGGCAGCAGAGGCTGAGCTAGGCAACTGGGAAGGTAAGGACTCATGGCAAAATGGTGGCTGGCAGAGCAGGCAGTTTCACATTTGTGTGGGGATAAACCCAAAAGAAAAACTGGGGAATGAGACAGACCACACAACCCAGGGCTCCACTGTAGGAAAATAAAGCCTCAAACCCTCTGAATGAAAAAAATCTGTGGGGGTTGAGGTGGCAGGAGAAACTCCTAGCCTCACAGGAGAGTTTGCTGGACAGACCCACAAGGTCCTAGAATGTACACAAAACAGCCCACCTGGGAATCAGCACCAGAAGGGCCAGTTTGCTAGTAGGCAGCGAGGAAGTGATTGAAAGCTGGTCAAAGCTGAGCAAGCAGCATTGTTCCCTCTCAGACCCATCCCCTACATACAACATCATGATGCAGCCATGTGGGTTGCTCTGCTCTGGTGAATATATAAGGCTCCACCCTTTACTACATAACAGGCAAAAAAAAATATGGCCCAAATGTAAGAATAGATGAAAGCTCCAGAAAGAAATATGACTAAGTGATGAAAAGACTGCCACCCTGTCAGATGCAGAGTTCAAAAAAACTGGTTATCAGAATGCACACAGAAATGACTGACTATGGTCACAAAATAGAGGAAAAAGAGAAGGCTATGAAAAGTGAAATAAAGAAAAATGTACAGGGAACCAACAGTGATAGGAGGTAAATTGGGACTCAAAACAAAGGTCTGGAGCTCTGCTCCAGAGCAGAATGAAGAAACAAAACTTTTTTTAAAATGGAAAGAGGCTTAGGTACCTCTAGGACAACTTTAAACATTCCAACATCTGAATCATGCAGGTGCCAGAAGGAGCAGAGGAAAACCAAGTAATTGAAAACTTCTTTGAAAACATAGTAAAGGAGAACTTCCCAACCTGGCAAAAGGAAACAGACTTCCAGGAAATTCAGGAAGCTCAGTGAGTCCCAAAGAAGTTGGACCCAAAGAAGGACACTAAGGAACATCATAATTACATTACCAAGATTAAAAATAAGGAATCTTAAAAGCAGCAAGAGAAAAGGAAGAAAGATACCTACAAAGGAGTTCCCATAAGACTATCAGCTGATTTCTCAAAAGAAATATCATAGGCAAGAAGGGGCTGGAAATAAGTATTTGAAGTCATGAAAGGCAAGGACCTACATCTAAGATTACTCTGTCCACCAAAGCTATCATTCAGAATGGAAGGGCAGATAAGGTGCTTCCCAAACAAGGTCAAGTTAAAGAAGTTCATCATTACCAAGCCCTTATTATATGAAATGTCAAAAAGACTGATCTAAGAAAAAGAAGATAAAAAATATGAACAGTACAATGACAACAAACTCATAACTTTCAACAACTGAACCTACAAAAACAAAAATGAACTAGCAAACAACTATAACAGAAAGAAATTCACAGAAAGAGAGATCACATGGAGGGTTATCAGTGGAAAGGGGGAGGGGCATGTATTGGGGTAAACATACATGGAATATGAAGCAAAAATGGTAGGTACCAAATAGACAGGAGGAGGTCAAGAATATTATGGGAAATGGAGATATATATGAACCATAGACATGAACTAAGGTGGGGGAATGATGGTGGGAGGGGTGGGGGAACAGGGTGGAAGGGAATAAAGAGGAGAAAAAATGGGCAAACTGTAATAGCATAATCAATAAAACATATTTTTAAAAAACAGTGGTAAATACTAGAGGGAACAGAGATGAATTCCACTATGGTCATTTCCATGATTAGGGATATTTTCTTTCCTGCATGCTTTTTAACATTCATTTCTTGTCCATAAAGTTTGTGAATATTAAGTCACTAGATTTTATACTACAGTTTATTTCTCTCCTTTCGTATAATAGTCTTAATCTCTTTACACCCTTCTTAATACTGGTTCATTTGCTGTTGATATTGAGATTTCAGGACAGCATCATTTTGGTGGTTGTGTGTTTTTTCTGGGCTTTGTGATTTTGTTCTGGCAGTACCTGCACAACAGCATACAAGACGTGGTGGGTGGAGTAACCCTCAGTCAACCTCCTGGAGGGAAGGACTATGAAAGAATGACCCAACAACAGTCAAAACCCAGTTACATCCAGAGAGCCAACATAAACACCATAAGGGGTATCCCAAGAGCACCAAGTTCAGGAGATCAAGGAAGGAGACTGCCCCACTGAATCTCATAGGTCTCCTACCATATGAGTTCACACCATAAACTCATGGAGTCAAAAAAGATCAATTTAAGAAGCAGAAGCAAACAAGGAGAGTCTCCCAAATATTGGGGAAACAAACAAACAAACAACCAGCAATTGAAAGAAAAGGAGTGCTAAATAAAACAAGAGACAAGTCAACTGTCAGATACTGAGTTCAAAACAATGGTTATAAGGAAGCTCTAGGAGCTCAGTGAGAATTACCAAAAATTACAGGAAAACTATGAGAAACTTACTACAAATTATATCAGCATGAAAAAGAACACAGAAACTATCAACAAGAGCCAAGAGGAGATGAAGAATACAATTTCTGAATTGAAGAAGACAGTAAAAGAAATCAAAAGCAGACTAGATTAAGCAAAGGACTGAATCAGCAAGCTGGTTAGGAACTTTCTAGCAAGGTAGAAAGGAACTCCCAAAAAGAGCAATAAAAGGAAAAAAGACTCAAAAAACAGCAACAACAACAAAAATGAAGAAGGGTGAAGGGAACTGCAGGACAACATGAAATGTAATAATATCCATATAATAGGAATATAAGAAGGTAAAGAGGAGGAGCGAGAGATAGAAAACTGTTTGAGAGTGTAATGATGGAAAACTAGCCCATGAGAGAAAAACTCACACAAATCCAGGAAACACAGAGAATCCCAATCAAGAGGAATCCAAAGAGACTACTCCAAGACACATCATAATGAAAATGGCAAAATTCCAAGACAAAGAGAGATTCTTAAAGGCGAGGGAGACACAGGAAGTAACATACAAGGGAGCCCTGATAAGGCTAGCAGCTGACTTCTCAACAGAAACACTACAAGCCAACAAGGAATGGCAATAAATATTTCAAATAATGAAAAAATAAAGGCCCCAAACTGAGACTACCGTATCCAGCAAGGCTTTTAATTAAAATGGAAGGGCAAATAGGACTTTCTCAGACAACAGAAGGATGAAAGAATACACCTACTCCAAACCAGTGATGCAAGATAAGTGCTTTAAGAAAAACACTGCAAACAAGTGCTTTATTAAAGAAAGAAAAAGAGTGAGAGAGAGGGGAACACAGGCACAAAGGGGGAAAATGGCAATGAATAAGTGCCTATCAATAATAACCTTAAATGTAAATGGATTAAATGCTCCAATGAAAATATATAGAATAGCTGAATGGATAAGAAAGCGTGACTCACACATATGCTGCCTACAAGAGACCCACCTCAGAACAAAAGACCTACACAGACTGAAAATGAAGGGTTGGAAACAAATATTCCAAGAAAACAAATAGCAAAAAAAGTTGGGGTAGCAATACTTACATCAGACAAAATAGACTTCAGAACAAAAGCCATAAAACAGGACCCAGAAGGATATTTCATAATACTCAAGGGAAGATTCCATCAAGAAGACATAAACATTGTAAATATATATGCAGCCAACATAGGAACATTCAACTACATAAAGAAAATCTTGGAGAACTTCAGGAAAGATATAGGTAGCAACACACTGATACTATGGATTTTAACACCCCACTGTGGTGGGGTGGGGTGGTTTCAAACAAAATGGGGTGGGGTGGTTTCAAACAAAATATCAACAAGAATATTCTGGCATTGAATAATGCCCTAGATAAAATGAACTTAACTGACAAAAATGGGATGGGGAGGTTTCAAACAAAATATCAACAAGAATATTCTGGCATTGAATAATGCCCTAGATCAAATGATCTGACATATATAGAACCTTTAATCCCAAGGAAACAAAATACATATTTTTTCAAATGCACATGGAACAATTTCAAGGACAGACCATAGGACAGCACAAGCCTCAACAAATTGAAGAAACCTGAAATCATATCAAGCATTCTCTCTGACCACAAGGGACTGAAACTGGAAACCAACCTCAAGGGAACAACTCAAAAACACTCAGATTCATGAAGCTTGAATAGCATGCTATTAAACAATGAATGGGTCAAGAATGAGATCAAGGAAGAAATAAAAGAAAAATTCTGAAAGCAAATGAAAATGAACTCACAACAATCCAAAACTTATCAGACACAGTGAAGTTGATCCTGAGAGGGGAAATTCATAGCAATATAGGCTTACCTAAAAAAAGATAAAAACATTTCAAATAAACAACCTAACCCTACATCTACAAGAACTGAAGGAATAACAACAAAGACAGCCACCAGCAAGTAGTAGCAAATAACCAAGATCAGAGCAGAATTAAATGTTGTAAAGATTAAAAGCACAATTTTAAGGATCAGTAAATCCAGGAGCTGATTCTCTGAAAAAATAAAACAAAATTGACAAACCTTTGAGCAGGCCCATCAAGAAAAAAAGAGAGAAGACCCAAATAAGCACAATAAAAAATGAAAAAGGAGAGATTACAACTGATACCATAGTAGTACAAAGTATCACAAGAAACTACCTCGAAGAACTGTATGCCAAGAAATTTGAAAATCTGAGTAAAATGGACAAATGTCTAGAAAAATATAGTCATGCAAAACTGAATGAAGAAGCAGCAAAAAGTCTGAACAGACCAATAACAGCTGGTGAAATTTAAGTAGTAATCAAAAAATTCCTGGCACACAAAAGCCCTGGACTGCATGATTATACAGGAGAATCTTACAAAGCATTTAAGGAAGAGCTAACCCCTATCCTTTACAGACTATTCAAAAAAATCCAAGAAGATGGAAGACTCACAAACCCTTTTTATGAAGCCAGCATCATCCTAATCCAGGACCAGATAAAGACTAAACAAATGAAGAAAAAAATAGGCCAATATTGTTGATGAATATAAATGCTAAAACCCTCAAAAACATATTGGGAAACTATATCCAGCAATACACTAAAAAGATCATACCCCATAATCAAATGGGATTCATTCCAAGGATTCAAAGATGGTACAATATTCACAAACCAATAAACATGATACATCTCATAAACAAATGGAAAGGCAAATCACATGATCACATCAATAGAGGTAGAAAAGCATTTGATAAGGTACAACACCCATTTATAATAAAACACTTACCAAAGTGGCAGGGAACATACCTCAACAAAATAAAGGCCTGTGTGAACAATCTACAGCCAACACCATAGTCAATGGGCAAAAACTAAAAGCTTTTCCAGTGAGATCAGGAACAGAAGGATATCTGCTTTCACCAGTTCTATTCGATTTATATTGGATGCACTAGTCACAGCAATCAGACAAGAAAAAGAAATAAAAGGTATCCAAATTGGAAAGGAGGAAGCAAAACTGTCACTGTTTGCAGATGACATGATAGTGTGCTTAGAAAATCCCGCAGACTCCACCAAAAAACTACTAGACCTAATAAGTGAATTTGGCAAAACAGCAGGATACAAACTCAATATTCAGAAATTGAAGGCATTCTTATACATCAGCAATGAAATATGAGGAACAGAAATCAGGAGTAAAATCCATTTCGATGTAGCAACAAGAAACATGAAGTACCTAGGAAAAAACCAAGGAGGTAAGGGACCTGTACTCAGAAAATTACACAACATTGAAGAAAGAAATTAAGGAAGATACAAACAAATGGAAGCATATACCATGTTCATGGATTGGAAGAATTAACATCCTCAAAATGTCCATACAACCCAAAGCAATTTACAGATTTGACCCAATCCCTATTAAAATACCCATAATATATTTCACAGATATAGAAAAAAACATCTTCAAACTTTATATGGGACCATAAATAACCCCAAATATTTGGAGCAATTTTGAGAAAGAACTAAGTAGAAGGGATCATAATGTCTGATACCAAACTATATTACAAGGCCATGGTAATCAAAATAGTCTGTTACTGGCCTAAGAACATATACATAAACCAACAGAACAGAATAGAGAGCCCAGAAATAAACTCATGCCTCTATGGTCAATTATTATTCAACAAAGGGGGCAGAAGCATAAAATGAAGTAAAAATAGTCTCTTCGACAAATGGTGTTGGGAGATCTGGACAGCTGCATAAAAAAAAAAAAGAATCTCGACCACCAACTTACACCATACATAAACATAAACTTAAGAGGGATAAAAGACTTAAATATAAGCTGGAACATCATAAATGTCCTAGAGAAGAAAATAGTCAGGACAATGTCAGATATTCACCACAGCAATATTTTCACCGATATGTCCCCTAGAGGAAGGGAAATCAAGGAAAGAATAAACAAACAGGACCTCATTAAAATTAAAAAAAACTTTTGCATGGTAAAGGGAACATCAGCAAAATTAAAAGGAATCCAACCGCATGGGAAAAGATATATGCCAATGATACATTTGGCAAGGGTTTGATCTCCAAAATATATAAAGAATTCACACAACTTTACTCCAGGAAGACAACCTAATTAAAAAATGGGAAAAGACCTGAACAGGCACTTCTCCAAGGAGGACATACAGAGGATCCAGAGACATGTGAAAGAATGCTCAACATCACTATCCATCAGAGAAATGCAAATGAAAACCACAATGAGATACCACTTCATACAGGTGAGAATGGCCATCATAAGAAAATCAACAAACAAGTGCTGGCAAGGTTGTGAAGAAAAGGGAACCCTAGTACACTGTTGGTGGGAATGCAGACTGGTCAGCCACTGTGGAAAACAATATGGAATTTTCTATGAAAACTAAAAATAGAACTGCTTTTTGACCCATCAATTCCACTGCTGAGATAATTCCCTAAGAATCCTGAAACACCAATTCAAAAGAACCTATGCATCCTGATGTTCATAGCAGTACTATTTACAATAGCCAAGTGTTAGAAGCAACCTAAGTGCCCATCAGTAAATGAGTAGATCATAATATTATAGTACATTTACACAATGGAATAGTACAAAGCAGAAAGAAAGAGTTCCTACACTTTGGGACAACACGGCATGGATCTGGAGATTATTGTGCTCAGGAACCTAATCAACAAAGCTAACAAAGGCTAAGCAAGGAAAATATAACCATATGTTAAAATAAAGAACAAACTGACAGTAACCAGAGGGGAGGCAGGAGGGGATAATGGTGAGAAAAAGGGGAAGGGTCATCAAAGAACATGTATAAAGGACACATGAACAAAGCTAAAGGGGAGTAGGATTGAGGGTAGGAAGTGAGTATGGGTAGGGCAGTGGGATGTGGTAGGGGGAAATGGAGATAACTGTAACTTGAACAACAAGAAAAAAATGAAGCTAAATTTAAAATTTTTTTAAAGAAACAAACAAAACGTGGTGTGTAGTGTGCTATTGTAACTCATCTAACTTTAGTATTAGTTTATCAGTGTTGGGTGAATTCTGAAGAGTAGTGTAATATGGTGTGAACAGAATCAGATAAGGACTCTGAAGAGCCAAATTTCACTACTTGCTAGGTTTGTAACCTTGTAAAAGTCATATACCCACTCTAATCTGTGTGATTATATATGCAATGAACATAATAATGTCTGCCTTGAGTACATCAGGGGGTATGCATGGAAAGTGCTTTTCCTTGTGAGTATTTACATATGGCTTCCTCAGTGAAGCCTACCCTGACCCTTTAATCTACATTAGCTATGAGTTTCTCGTGATAGTTTGATAGCACTTACCACATTTGTATTTATTTTTATTTGTAACATTAAGTGATTTTTAATTTTAAAGTCTCTCGCTGTCTGATGGTTTCTTTGATAGCACTTAGCATATTTATGTTTATTTTTATTTGTAACATTAAATGAATTTTTTATTTTAAACTTTACATAAATGCCAAGTATTATTTTAGTAGTCAGTATGTTTATAAAAGGAAATAGAACTGGAAAAAGTGAAACAATTATCCCATTATCTTTCACTAAAAAATTTTCAAGTATAGTGGAAAAATAGCATAATGGCAATTTCATACAGATTCAGACTTCTATTTAAACTTAAGGTAGGTATGTGATTCCTATATTTTCGCTTCCAACATGATTATAACTTGCTTTGCTACCACCTTCAAGAAGCTATTATACCTGATACAAACCATACTTTTATGTGAAAACTTCTTAAAACCTTTTCCTTTCACAAAGGTGAAATATATTCTTATTCTCTTGTATCAAATATTAATTAACATACTATTTTCTAAATTTGAATTAAGCTGGAAGGTTTGTTTCTTAATAGTTCAGATATCCAGGCTAAGTACATTTCATTAGAGATTTTTAGACCCAGAGACTAAAAGATAAAGAGTTAAGACTCTTTAACAATCAGCTTATAAAGTCAAAATTGTTTCTAACAAAAATTTAAATTACATCTGACTAAATAATATAATTCTGTAAACTTAAGTATTCCCTTTTCAAATTCAATTCCCTGTCCCTGTAAGTAAATGCTTCTAAAACCTCGCCCAGACTGGTCATTATTGTCAGCAGCCTGATGCTGGTCTAGATCAGTTTTCCAAACTGTTAAGTTGTAGATCATTGATGAGTCATAAAGTCAACTTCATGGGTCAAGAATAACATTAAAAAAAGAAATAGAAAAGTATGACTACATTTTATATATCAAAGCTAAGAATTACTTTTCAAGCAAATTTTTATATAGCCCTAAGGTACACACAAGTCTACTGTCATGTAAATGTGGGCCATGCTCAAAAAGTTTGTGAGCCAATAATCTGTACTAATCAACCTCAGAGAGAGCAAAAGAAATGTCCTTTCCATCTTCAAATAGCACTTTAAATAGAATTTATTCTGTGAGAACTGATCAGATTTCCAAACATAATGATTTCCAAAGGTACAATGAGGTCTAGTGAACAAGTTTGACATTTTACAGTGTCATCATCTAGAAAATTTTGAATTTAAAAGGAGAAATCATGTATGGGCATTATGGGTAAAACTGTGAAAAAATCTCTCTCCAAGGATGCTATATTTATTCTGTAAATGTTCATTTATTTACAAGCAATGGCTAAAAAATTCACTCAAATTTTTACCTTAAATGTTCATCTTTAAATATATTCTAATTTCAAATCACTTTTTGTTATGATATTCTCTCATGTTTACAGAAGTCAAATGATTAATTTAAATTTATAAACCAATTACTATGTCTTAGGAAATAAATATATGCACGAAAGTGCTTTTTGGTCCTAAGAATCATATGACATGCACTATTTCAGGTTACTTTAAATTCATCTATATCTTACAATAAATTTGCCATTTGAGAGCTTCTGCAATCTATACTATCTCTAAAATTTAACAGAAGCTTTTTCTTTTTAATATATTTTATCGATTATGCCATTACAGTTGTCCCATTCCCCTCCTTCATTCCCCTCCACCCTGCACACCCTCTCCTCCTCATTCCCCTCCCTTTAGTTTATGACCACATGCCTCAAGTTCTTTAGATTCTGTATTTCCCATACTATTCTTGTCCTCCCCCATCTACTTTCCACCTACCATGTATGCTACTTATTTTCTGTACCTTCTCCCCCCTTCTCCTCCTCCCACTCCCCTGTTGCAAACTCTCCATGAGATCTTCATTTCTAGGGTTCTGCTCCTGATCTAGCTGTCCTCTTAGTTTGCTTTTGTTTTAGGTGTGGTTGTTAGTAACTGTGAGTTGCTGTCCTTACACTGTTCATATTTTTTATCTTCTTTTTCTTAGGTAAGTCCCTTTAACATTTCATATAATAAGGGCTTGGTGATGATGAACTACTTGAACTTGACCTTATCTGAGAAGTGCTTTACCTGTCCTTCCATTCTAAATGAAAGGTTTGCTGGATAGAGCAATCTTGGACGTAGGTCTTTGGATTTCATGACTTGGAATACTTCTTTCCAGCCCCTTCTTGCCTGTAAGGTCTCTTTTGAGAAATCCGCTGACAGTCTGCTGGGAACTCCTTTGTAGGTGACTGTCCCCTTAGCTCTTGCTGCTTCTAGGATTCTCTCTTTCATTTTGATCTTGGCTAATATAATTATGATGTGCCTTAGTGTGTTCCTTCTTGGGTCCAACTTCTTTGGGACTCTCTGAGCTTCCTGGATTTCCTGGAAGTCTATTTCCTCTGCCAGATTGGGGAAGTTCTCCTTTATTATTTGTTCAGATAAGTTTTCCACTTGTTGCTCTTCCTCTACCCCTTCTGGTACTCCTATAATTCGGATGTTGGAATGTTTAAAGATGTCCTTGAGGTTTCTAAGCCTTTCCTCATTTTTTTGAATTCTTGTTTCTTCATTCTTTTCTATTTGGTCATTTTTTTCTTCCTTCTGGTCCACTCCCTTGATTTGAGTCCCAGTTTCCTTTCCATTACTATTGGCTCCCTGTGCATTTTTCTTCATTTCACTTAGTACAGCCTTCATTTTTACATCTAATTTGCGACCAAAACAACCAGTTCTGTGAGCATCCTGATCACCAGTGTTTTGAACTGTGCATCTGATAGGTTGGCTATCTCTTTGTTGCTTAGAAGTATTGGCTCTGGGGCTTTGAGCTGTTCTTCTTGAGCCATAATGTTTTGGTCTGTTTGCGCCTGTTACCTATGAGGGGTGAAGCCTTAGGTGTTCACCAGGGCAGGGCAACCCTCGTAGCTGTGTTGTGATGCTGTATGTGGGGGTGGGGTCAGAGAGGGGCAATGGCATTTGTTCCACTCTCTCTTGGATTTTGGTCCCCTCTGCTGCTTCCTGCAAGCAAACCGGGCCTCCCTGGTGCTGACTCCCCAGTGTGTGGGTCTGTGCACCCTCCAGGACTCTGTGGGTCTGTCCAACAAACTCTCTGTGAGCCTGGGACCTTCTCCTGGCACCTCAACCCTAAATGTTTTTCCAATTGGTGCTTTTAAGCTTTAATTCTTGTTGCTGGGGTCCTAGCCTGCGTGGTCTGTCTGTCTCACAGCTTGCTCCTTCACCTGGTTTATCTGAGTGTGAAAGTATGACCTTGGTCAGCCAGCCTCCTTGCGCCACCACTGGGTCCACCTGTTGCCACCCCACACCTGGGATCTGCCAACTGCTGCCTGCGCACCTGGGTTGGTCTGGCCACTTTTTCCTGCTGGACCCCGCTCCACCCGCCACTGACTCTGCCTCTCTTACCGGTCTGGCTGAATGGTTCATTGTTGTTGTCAGACTTCCATATAGTTCATTTTTCTGTGTTTTGGCTGCATTTTTGTTACTAAAACTTTGTTGTCTTTAAACTTGGTTGTGCAAGGAGGCACAATGTTTCCACCTATGCCTCCATCTTGGCCGGAAGTCTCACAGAAATTTTGAGAAAAACAGTAGCTCAAGATAGTTTTAGAAACAATTTTGTACAAGTGTTACTTGCTCAAGACAATGGAATGTTCCTGTTTAGGAGGAGGAGCTGAGATCCACTAACTGAAGATGTAAATTGTGAGCAAGCTGTTTATAACTTTTCATTCTTTGTGAACTCAAATGCAAATCAGTACTGGGTTAGAAATAAGACACCACTCAATAAACAGAGTTGCAACAACATAATAAACACTAGTGACTAAGTCAGGAGCATTATCTATAACTAAGGAAACCAAACCATGGAAAGAACTGCAGATTTTCAGACGTGAGCTTCCCTAACCATGAACTGAGGTCACCGTAAGCGGCAGATCCAGTAGAGCCATGGGGTGAGTGAGGGTGCCTGACCCCACCTGGATGGAGCCCAAGCACAGGCAGACCTGGGAGTGGTGCAGGGCTCCTGGTACCTGTCCACACATGTGGGGGGTGGGGGTGCAGTGCTGGCTTTCTACAGCAGATACTTACCTGCAGAGAAATGCTAAAGTGAGGATCACAAGTCAAGCTACCCAGTCCAAGAGCTTCCATGGAGACAGGCAAGCAGCAAGCTAGTTAACAACCTCAGGCTGTCAGCAGCACTTGACAGAGGAGAAGGGAACTGGCCCAGTCACAGCCTGATTTGGGGCTAATGTCTATGTGCAGCCCACTTGGAGTTTAACTTTTCCACTTCCCCAAGGACACATGATTCCAGGAAATGCAATGACATCAGCCCTTTGAACACCATTAGGGAGGAACAGACCATTTTAGACACTGGAGCAAAGAAAGGAGTAGGCACACAAACATCCCAACACTGGGGTCTGCTTTGGAGCTACATTTGTACACAGCAATAAAATTGGAAGCTTAATTTTTTACAACTTGAACAGTACATGTTTCACTTGCAGCTGCACTGGTTATGCAACAAGTTGCCTACGAAGCAACAGCTTATTTTAGCAGGGATGGGGTGGGGGTAGGGGGCTGGGAGGGGAGAGACAGAGAGAAACTCTCTTGATCAAGTAAACAATATAACACTGAGCAAAGAACCAATTCCACTAAGATGCCTTAAAGTGTGCTGAATAGATATAAAACTCCTCACCTATTAGAAAAATAGTTATTTTTTATATACTCAGAGGTCCCTAAATAAGTTTTCAAAACTTCAAAACCAATTTCACAGAATTAAATCTTTCACTGAAGCTCTTCTTACCTGTTTCATCTCCAGTCACAGCCATGACAAGCTTCTGCATAGGGACCTCCCCACTCTTCCTTTCACAGGCCAACACAGAGTGTTCTGACTAGCAAGCACGTGCAGTTATAAGTGGCAGTGCTGACCTCACAATGACATCACTAGCCTATCACTGCCATAAATTTGCTTTGTCACAGACAAGCTCACCAAAACCAAAGCACTATAAAAGCCCTGCAATAAACCATCAATGCTCGTTTCTTATTTTTACACAAAAAATCTCTTGAGAAAGGCTCTTTTTTTCTTATGGGGCTATTTCTTTATTATTATTCTGTCCAAGGCTTCTAAGTAAGGTGCCATAAGCCCTATAGACTTTTCATTAAGTTGGGAGAGAAAAATAATACTTGGAGATTTAAAAAATAACTGATGATCAGCCCAGAGAGATGCTGGGAGCACTATATTTTGCCATAAATAATGTGCACCCATTATTGGCCCAGAGTTTCAGGAAAAAATTTTTGTAATTTAATTTTTAATTAATTTTTTATTTATACTTAGATACTTGGTTTTTTTTATTATAAAGAAATTCTAGCATTTGTTTTTGAACATATTATAGTACAAAAAACTTATGGCATGAATAACTGCAAAACACAAGAACACATACTAGGTAGAAGAAATTTTGAAAAGAATTAAAAACACTTATATAGATACAGAATTAGTACTACCCCTGTATAAATGTGCATCCTTATTTTCCCGCAAAAAATTTGGGCAAAAAATTCCTATGTGTTACACATGGCAAAATATGGTAAACAGAAATGTATTTCATAGACACTTCTAGATTCTCCAAGTAAAAATTACCTAGCCACCTTTGTTTACTTACAATACATTTCTATGTGTTACACCAGCTGTTCCTAAGGTGATATAGAATTTGCTAATTTCACTGAAGAGGCATATATATATATGGAAATTTTAAATATTCAAACATACCAGTATAATATAGCACTCTTCCATAAATATTAGATTTAACCGTATGTACTTGCTCATATTTGACCTTTCTGGACCACAAAAGCAGCAATTACACATGGCTGAATTTAACACATCATTTTACTAAATTAGAATCTCTTGAAAAGAATTTTGTGACTTTTAAAAAATTCAGAAATAAATTGTAATTACTATTCATAAATTTAAAAAATATGTCCATTTAAGAAAGTATGTCTGAATTTATTTAGATTACTTAATGAAAATTTGACACAGGAAGAGCTGGATCACTGTAAATTTTGCAGTTCAAGGTTGGACACAAAACTGGAGCTGTTCAGCAGTATAATGGACCATAGCCTGGGAAAAATTATTGGCATCTTAGGACACCAAAGTAAGTGACATGTCCCTGAAACCTTTTACTTTCATCAGAGGCTTGTACAAAGCCCAGCCCCTTTTATGGTTAGAATTCAAGCTGATATTAAGTCAATGAAACAACATCCCACCACATTTTTGCCTTGTTCAAAGAAGCATCTTCTCATAAAATCAGGGACACTCGGATGCCTAGGAGGAGAAACATCAGGGAGAACCCGTGTTTCCACTAATTCTCCAGAACATATAAACTGAAGACATCCTGGTAATGTGTAAGAAAATCTGGGGAGCACCTTTGACATCAACCCCATCAGCGGCTCCGTACAAATATCTTGTCATTGCATCCACACCTAAGAGTTTGGATCTAAGACTACTAGTTGGTTTGATTCACATTTTAGAAAGTTCAAATTATTCTCAACATATTTTAAGTTGGCACTTAGGTGCCCAATAAATATTAGTGTAAAAGAAATGTAAAGAAAGAAAAGAAAGAGGGAAGTTGATTACTTGGCTGACTACTATTAGAAAGTTTTAATAAATTCCATGTGCCAAAAAACTCAGTTAAACAGCACACAGAACTAGTAACATTTTCACTAGAGGAAGTGTATTTTACTTTCATTCAGTAAATGGTCACTGAACCCACTTATCATATGCTAGGGACAGTCCTAGGGACTAAGAATCCCTGTCTTAGCACAAGTTGCCATCTAGGCAGGACCCCAAGAGTCACAATTCAGTGATACATGCTCTGAGAAGGTGCAGTAGAAGCTGCAAGAGGTAACCTAAGCCAGTTGTGGAGGTCAAGGAAGGCTTTCTGGGGGAAGTGCTATCCAAGATGAAACATGAACAATGTTTCAGGGTAAACTGTGGTGTGTGAAGCCCTTAGATGAGAGTAGACACAACATATGACAGGAAATGAAAGAAATCCAGCATAAGAGGGAGAAGTGAGAAAGAGGAAGTAAGGCTCAGATCAAGCTAAGGCTGGGCCATGTTAAGGATTCTGTCTCTGTCCAATAAGTAAGAGGCATTCATCCACTGAAGGGTTTTGAGTGGGAGGCTGACCTAATGAGATGTGAATTTTAGAATTACCACTGTGAACTGTAGAACTGAGAGTATAACAGAGAAAGGGAATGCTCAAGACACAGACTTTTGTTTTTAAGAACTATTAGCTCCCAGAATCGTTGGGAGGAATAAAGAAAGAGAGCCTAGCTGAACTTTCGGGGATAATTTCCTTAAAAATGAGCCAAGAAGGGATATGCTGTTCCCTGCATGATCAGGAAACTGAGGATACTGCTCTAGAGCTACCAACTTGAGGCCAGGCACCTGGCAGGCCCAAGTCTCCCACAGGAATCCAGGTGAGAGGGGACAGCAGCTGGAACCAAAATTATGGTGGGGGTGGAGAAAGAAGAATGAATGGAGAAGGCAAGAGACTAAGACATGACACCCAGGTTTCTGAACTGAAGCAACAGGATGGGAGAATCCATTACTAAAGTAGAGTAAACAAAGGAGAACTGGGGCTGTGAAATGGGTGGGGAGTTTTGGATTTAAGAAGTCAAGATGTATGAGGAATATGTCCATAGCTGACTGGAATCAGGGGCAGAGTCACAGTGAACTGGAGCCATGGGCAGGCATGAGTTCATCCAGGGACAGTAGCCAAGTCAGATGGAGGAAGGCCCAGGATGCAATCCTGAAGAACACCACTGACACTTACACCTGGGTGGAGGAAGGTTAGACCAATGAAGGAGCCTGAAAGAGAGGCAGGAGAGACAGAAAAAAATGGAAAGAATGCAATATCAGGGAAGTGAAGGAAGCACATGTAAACAGTGCTAAATACTGCTGAGGGATTCAATCAAGATAAAAACCAAGATCTAAAAAAGAAATTGCTGTGACCTTTCAATGGAATAGAGAATAAGGGAAGAATGCCCACTGACCTGCTCTGTTTATCATCAAACTAGAACTCCTGGCCATTGTTATTTTTAAAAAGAAGAAGAAAAGGAAAAAGAGAAGAGGCAAGATGAGGAGAAAAAGAAAACAAGAGGAATAAAAGATCTGAAGGGAAGAAACAAAACATCTTATTTGTGTTTGATATAAATATTCATATAGTGCAGACTTCCGCCAAGATGGAGCTGTAGGTGGAAACACTGTACCTCCTCGAACAACCAAGTTTAAAGACAACGAAGTTTTAGTAACAAAAATGCAGCCAAAACACAGAAAATTGAACTATATGGAAGCCCGACAACAACGAACCGTTCAGCCAGAGGGGTAAGAGAGGCAGAGACAGCAGTGGAGCGGGGTCGGGCAGGAAAGATCCCCTGGACTGACTCAGGTGCAGGCGGCAGTTGGTGGATCCCAGGTGTGGGGTAGCAACGGGCGGACCCAGTGAGGACTCAAGGTGGCAGGCTCACCGTGGTCACATTCGCACGCAGATAAACCAGCAAAGCAGCAAGCAGTGAGACAGACCACACAGGCCCCAGTGGTGGGAAGCAGCAGAGGGGACCACTATTGCCCCTCTTTGACCCCGCTCCCACATACAGCATCACAATCCAGCAACTGAGTTGCCCTGCCCTGGTGAATACTGAGGGCTCCACTCCTCATATGTAATAGGCGAAAACAGACCACAACATAGCTCAAGAAGAACTCAAAGCCTCAGAGCAAATAACTCTAAGTGACTAAGAAATAGCCAACCTATCAGAGGCACAGTTCAAAACACTGGTGATCAGGATGCTCACAGAACTGGTTGGTTTTAGTCACCAATTAGAGGAACATATGAAGGCTAAACTAATTGAAATGAATGAAAATGCACAGGAAACCAATAGTGATGGAAAGGACACTGGGACTCAAATCAAGGGAGTGGACCAGAAGGAAGAAAAAAATGACCAAACATAAAAGGATGAAGAAACAAGAATTCAGAAAAATGAGGAGCTTAGGAACCTTCAGGACATCTTTAAATGCTCCAACATCTGAATTAGAGGGGTACCAGAAGGGGGAAAGGCACAGCCACCAGTGGAAAACTTATTTGAACAAATAATAAAGGAGAATTTCCCCAATCTAGAAAAGGAAATAGACTTCCAGGAAATCCAAGAAGCTCAGAGAGTACCAAAGAAGTTGGACCCAAGGAGGAACACACCAAGGCACATCATCATTACATTAGCCAAGATTAAAATGAAGGAGAGAATCCTAGAAGCAGCAAGAGCTAAGGGGACAGTCACCTACAAAGGAGTCCCCATCAGACTGTCAGCAGATTTCTCAAAAGAGACCTTCCAGGCAAGAAGGGGCTGGAAAGAGGTATTCCAAGTCATGAAATCCAAAGACCTACAACCAAGATTGCTCTATCCAGCAAAACTTTCATTTAGAATGGAAGGACAGATAAGGTGCTTCTCAGATAAGATCAAATTCAAGGAGTTCATCATCACCAAGCCCTTATTATATGAAATGTTAAAGGGACTTATCTAAGAAAAAGAAGTTAAAGAAACATGAACAGTGAAAGGACAACAAACTCACAGTTATTAACAACCACACCTAAAACAAAAGCAAACTAAAAGGACAGCTAGATCAGGAGTGGAAACCTAGAAATGAAGATCTCAAGGAGGGTTAGCAACAGGGGAGTGGGAGGAGGAGAAGGGGGGAGAAGGTACAGAAAATAAGTAGCATAGACAGTAGATAGAAAATAGATGGGGGGGGGGCAAGAATAGCATGGGAAGTATAGAATCTAAAGGAATTGAGACACATGGTCATAAACTAAAGGGGGGGTAATGGTGGGGATGGGGGGTAGGGTGGAGG
Organism: Artibeus jamaicensis; assembly: GCF_021234435.1. NCBI lineage: Eukaryota > Metazoa > Chordata > Mammalia > Chiroptera > Phyllostomidae > Artibeus > Artibeus jamaicensis. The sequence continues at coordinate 225,592 of NW_026521916.1, forward strand.
GGAGTAAAGGGGGGAATAGAACAACTGTAACAGCATAATCAATAAAAAAAAAGAACTTGAGACACGTGGTCATAAACTAAAAGGGGGGAATGGTGGGGGAGAGGCGTGCAGGGTGGAGGGGAATGAAGGGGGTAAAATAGAACAACTGTAATGGCATAATCAATAAAATATATTTAAAAATATTCACATAGTATCAGAATAGAGTCACAAAGAACCAGCATTTTATTGGAAGTAATTAGAGTTTCAAGAGTTAATAGTCAAAAGATACTTTTTAAAAAATCAGTCATATTTCTCCACACCAACAACAACTAGAAAATATAATAGAAAGGTATCCTTCAAGAGAGCAACACAACCTGAGGGATGTGATGTATAAATTGGTTGACTATAGTTAATACTATGTGTATATTTCAAAATTGCTAAAATATAGATCTTAAAAGTTCTCACCACAAGAAAACAAATTTGTAATTATTTGTTGGGATAGATGTTAACTAGACATATTTTGGTGATCATTTATTGTGACTTATACAAATTGTCAAATTGTTATATTGTACCCCTGAAACTAACATGACATGTCAATTATATCACAATGAAGAAGACTTTAGTTCTTTCTAAATTAATCTGTAAATCAAATGTAATCCAATCACTGATTTTATATTATTATTTAGAAACTCAAATTTATTCCAAATGCACATGAAAGAGTAATGGTTAACAAAAGCTAAATCAACACTGCAAAAAAAAAGACAAAAAAAGATGAACTTGTTCTGTGAGATAACATAGTTCTGAGAGAGATCCAAGTACATGAGAACCTACTGTGTAATTAAGACTGACTTATAAACTGGCACCATACTCCTGCCTAATACTATGCATGGAGGTGAACCTCAGGTGAATTAAGGACCTAACTGTAAAAGGTAAAACTGTGAAGCTAACATAATTTTTGTAGAAAATGTCTTTGTGACTGAAGAAAATAGTTCTTAAGTAAACCTCAAAAGCACAATTCTTGTGTATTATCTATGCAGAACTCACTGTTAGGGTATCAATTTAAAACTTCTCATTGTTCAGGTACGAAGTTTGTGGTGGACTTTCTACATTTAATAGATTAGAAATGATGATTCTTTATGATTTTTCATTTAGCTATAGAGGTTTCATACAGTCCCCAACTTAAGATGGTTTGCCTTATGATTCTTGACTTTACAATGGTTAAAAGGTGATACACATTCGGTAGAAGCTACAGTTGGAATTTTGAATTTTGATCTTTTCTAGGGCTAGTGATATGAGGTCTGATCCTGTCTCCTGATGCTGGGCAGGTGCAGTGAGCTGCAACTCCCAGTCAGCCAGGTGATCACAAGAGTCAACAGCCCAAGCTCCATAGTGTTCACTGTGTGGCACCACTGGGCCCAACCAAGCATGTGTAAGGCAGGTTCAGCTAAGCTGTGGTGTTTGGTAGATTAGGTGTCTTAAACTCATTTCAACTTACTACATTTTCAATTTATGATAGGTTTATCAAGATGTAATTCCACCATAAACACACCATAAATCATCTCTAATAGGTGGCTTTAATATACATTTAAAAGAAAACAGAGTTTTGGGTAAGTACTATGAAATTTTTTCATACTCAATAAATACTACCACTACAGTTCTTCATATGCCTTTATTACAGTCCACATTCACATCCAAAGTGCCTATGAAGAAAGCTAATTAACAAGAGATTTATCAATTATATATGCATTTTTCTGTACTTGGAAGACTTTCAAACAAAAGGAACTAATATTACTCCCCTTAAAATTAGTGCTATATCATAAGTCCTCAGCACATGGTCCAAGAATAATAAAGTTAAAAAAGCAGAATTTTGAAAGTTCTAATAAACATATTATAGTTATTATAAGCACAACTGAATAAAATTTAAATAATGCACAAATCAAATTTAACTAAAAGCTTAGGTTCCCCTAAGAGCTCAGGGCTACATTCCAACTCCTTTATTTTACTACTATCAGCTTCCGTAAGAGGTAGAATGGGCACCCCAGATTTCAAAAATACTATGAATGGTCTAAAGAAAAAAATCAACATTTTTGAAATAAAATGTCTATATAGGACTTGAGCGTAGCAGATGGGGAAAAATCCAATGTCAGTGTATCACAGACTGGCTACTTCAACCTTCATAAACTAGTTGATAAACATAATTTAGATACAACATTTATAATCCTCTCAAATAAAAGATTATTTACATAATTAAACAATTCACTTATGTTTTCAGCTGCCTTTTTTCATCATGCTACTCTGAATTTAACTTTTCTTTACAGCCAATAAAACCTGCTAAAAAATAAAAATCAAGTAATGTATTTACTTGTTTAATATACTAAACTATTTCTTCTTCAAGCCTTTAAGGGCCCCCCATCTACCTCCTGTATATTTCAGAACACCATAAAACCACCCCTGAGTGGTGTTCTATAGTAACCCACAGGTACTGTAAATGCATCAGGTTAATAAACTATACCTTGGACAACCACCTGGCTGCCTGGGACAAAGAACTGCTGTGTGCCGTCAGCTGCCTGTGCTGCGTACTGCACAATTGTAGCACCTGATGGAGGAGCTCCTGAATTTGTCACTGTTAATGCCTGCAGTCCCTGAACATCAGATCCTGGTTTAGAAATCTGGATTGTTCCACCTTGAGCTATAGCAACTTAACAAAAAAAGAAAAGAAATATTAGAGAATTCCAAGCTTCATTTTTAATAATCCCACATTGGAACGACACACTCTGGGTCTATGTATTACCAATGCTTCTCATTCTCAATTTACCCTTATTTCTGTGCACTGAGTTGATAAGGAGATCCTCTTTCGCAGGACAATACTCTGAAAGGCTCATAAACACTTGAAAATATCTTATGTTCAGAATTACTTGAAATACATAGAGCCCATGGAGCATCCCTCCTTCCTGGCATCCATCCAACTAAATTATTTAAGAGGAAGAATGGAGATATAACAAGGAGTGAGTCCAGCTTCTTGATTTTCTCTATTCTTTCAGATATTTTTAGATAAAGAGAATTCTTCCTAAATTTAAGAAATGGTCAGTGAAATTCCACTGAGCATCATGAATACAATGAATTTGTTTCATCAATCAGCTAACTACTTTTCTAATTTATCATCAAAAGAAAATAGCTTTTCATGCAATATATATTTTGGTTTTTAAAACTCAAGACTATAAAACTATAGCCTTTACCATTTTTACTATGTCAGGATAATCCTGAAATATAAAATGTTTAGTTGGAAAGGACCTTACAAGGTAACTATTGAAACCATTTGTGCTAAAATATCTGCCTCTACCAAGCGTCTTAAAATAACTATCTCAGCTAATGGCAACAAATATGAGCAGGATTTCTTCTAAAAAGGGAGATTTGCCAGTCATGTTTAAAAATTAACACATTAACTCAGAGTTTGAAAAGAAGAATTGATCAAGTGAAATGTTTTAAATTTTCACTTGACAAGACAAATAAATCTAAATATCTGAGAGTTTGGTGTACTTTCATATAAAGATTATGACTCCATATTTTAGTTTAAATACTAGAGATGAAGTGGAACAAGGGCTATCCTTTTTTAAAAAAATCACATATAAACTAGCTAACTAGATTTAACAATGAAGATAAAAATAATACATCATCAAAATAACACAACACTGATAAACCAACATAAATGCTTATATGAATGCTACAGTAGCATCTAAAATACACTCTGAACATTTCCAAGTGATTCCCTAGACATTTTAACAGTATCTAAGCATAGGACCACTTACATGAAGACTTGATGGGATAAGCCTAACATAAAAAGATGGGTTAAGCCTTTAAGAGCTCAATGTAGATACATTCTCTGTGTTTTAGTTTATTGATAGTCGGCTATTAGAATAGGATTGACAGAACCTGAAGAATTGGTTACAAAATGTCAATAGTGCTGAGTTGCTGGCTCATGCAGAGCCTTATATTCTGTACGCATTTTAAAAACAATATTTTACCATGACTCCCCAAAGATTTTCAGGGGTCTCAAGATTCATCCCTTGCAATAAAAGGGCTTGGGAGAGATCTAACTATGTCTACCTTCTTAAAAAGAGACATATGATAAAGAAAAAATAGTGCTTCCTTAAATCTTCATGGCTGGACATAATAAATTTTACATGTTACCACACATTTGAATGTGTCTTTTCAATCGATAATTAGTTTGATGTCATAGTAATAGTGCTGTAGAAAGAACAAGCACAGGTAGTATAACCACAATGTTTAACAAGCACAAAGCCTAGTGTTACCCTAAATTTTAAAAGCCAAAATGAGACAAGTTTATATTTGGGATCAAGGAATCACAATTTTGGGAGTGCAGTTTTAAGTAGAAACTTGGGATCCTGATAACAGGGTGAAAGCAAAAAGATTTTATGAGAAAAAGAAAAGGGGGGATTATAAAAAAAAGAAAAATTCCTATTGGTGCTGACAAGCTGAGCTACTACTGGCTACACTGGCTCTATCTTCAGGCAGAAAATGAATAATCATCAGTCCTTGTGATCAGACAGCGCTGCCGACCTTCCCAGCAACTGTTTATAAGACAGTTGTGGTTTGGCCCACAGTTCCAGTTTCAAGAAACAGCACGAGCAAGACAGCTTCCTCTGGCATGGCTGCTCGGGCTGCATTTTAAAATGGCCCATTCCTATTATTCTTCACACTCACATATAGCAGGCACTCAGTATGACAAATGAATGCCTGTCATTTCCTCAAAACAGACCATAAGTCACTTGGGAATCTAGAAAAGTTAAAATAGCCTGTTCAACAAATGGTGTTGGGAGAACTGGACGGTTACGTACAAAAAAATGAAACTTGAGCACCAACTTACACCATACACCAAAATAAATTCAAGGTGGATAAAAGACTTAAATATAATCCATGAAACCATTAAAATCCTAGTGGAAAACATTGGCAAGAAAATCTCAGATATTTCACGCAGAAACTTTTTTACTGATATGTCACCTAGAGTAAGGGACATAAAGGAAAGAATAAACAAATGGGATCTCATCAAAATAAAAAGCTTCTGCATGGCTAAAGAAAATAGTATTAAAATAAAAAGACAACCAACTGTATGGGAAAATATAATTGCCAATGATACCTCAGACAAGGGTTTAATCTCCAAAATATACAAAGAACTTACACAACTCCACTCTAAGAAGACAAATAACCCAATTAAAAATGGGCAAAGGACTTGAACAGACACTTCTCCAAGGAGGACATATAGAGGATCCAGAGACACATGAAGAGATGCTCAGTATCGCTAGCCATCAGAGAGATGCAAATTAAAACCACAATGAGATACCACCTTACACCAGTCAGAATGGCTATCATAAACAAAGCAACAACAAATGTTGGAGAGGTTGTGGGGAAAAGGGGTTCCTAGTTCACTGTTGGTGGGAATGCAGACTGGTACAACCATAATGGAAAACAGTATGGAATTTTCTAAAAAAACTAAAAATGGACCTGCCTTATGACCCAGCAATTCCATTGCTGGGACTATATCTTAAGAATCCTAAAAATACCAATCCAAAAGAACCTATGCACCCCAATGTTCATAGCAGCACAATTTACAATAGCCAAGAGATGGAAGCAACCTAGGTGCCCACCAGTAAATGAATGGATCAAAAAATTATGGTACATATACACAATGGAATTCTATACAGCAGAAAGAAAGAAGGAGCTCATACCCTTTGCAACAGCTTGGATGGAACTGGAAAGCATTATGCTGAGTGAAATAAGCCAGGCGGTGAAAGACAAATACCATATGATCTCACCATTAACAGGAAGCTAAATAACAAAACAAACAAGCAAGCAAAATGAAAACAACAACACTGAAATTGAGAACAGGGGACAGCGACCAGAGGGGAGAGGGGAGGGAATTTCAGGGGGAAAAAAGGATTTACAGGAACTAGCATGAAGGACACATGGACAACTACTAAGGGGGGGTGGAAAGGGGAGGGAGGTGGGGGGCACAGTGGGGTGGGCTGGGAAGGGAGTAAAAGAAATAATACTGTAGTTGAAAATAATTTAAATAATTAATTAATTAGTTAATTTTTTTTAAAAGAATGGTTTCAAATTCTGATAATAGAACTTAATTTTAAATACCAATTAGTAAGCTTTTGGACTAGTAAAAAAATCTGAGGTGAGAGGAGTTGCTTCCATAGATATGAACCATGAAATAGGCAGGTAACGGAGGTCCTTGCTTTGTCCTTTTTACACTTTTTTTCTTTTCTTCAATGTTTCCCCATAATTCCATCCAAAACTTACTGCTTGCACAGTCTGAAAAGCTGATGTAGCAAGAATATGTTACTCTCATCATTTAATTTTCTGGTTAAGTCATTATGTAATGAGATATAATGAACAAAAGCTAAATATACAAACCAAGTGGCTCTAGGGGGAAACCATTTCTACTAATGTCTCATACTTAAGTCTAGCTTTTATTTTATTTTTTATAACAAAGGTACTCTTGATTTTGGCATTATCAAATGCTAGAGAACCTTTCCATTTCAAATGTCACCTCTCATTTGACAATAGACAAGATTTCCTAATGCTTCAGGAGACTGGAAGTAGGCTTTGTGTGCAATATGTTTATCCAAAAGATTTGAAAACACATTTAGGTTACAAAATATTTAATAGTATGTGTTTTCAGTAAACACACATTAAGATAGATTAAATAGTAGGAAAAACCAAGACAAAAATCAACGGAATGAATTTAGTAACATATTTTGTTTTTCTATTTTAGACTATATGCATACTTATTTTCCTCTTTTAAGTAATCCTTAATAACATTAGTTTCATAAAATAGCTAAACTAAAGTAAAAATGGACAGCTAGATTATATAATCAACTAAATTCTCCTCCAATGCCCATTTTTAATTGACTCAAGCCTGCTAGTATGTTATCCACCCATGGTAGTGGTGGGTAGAGGTTAAGTTCTGTTGTTCTAGATGTTCTGGGAGGTACCTATCTGACCACCCACCTCCAGAGTCTCAGGTGATATATACCAATAATTAAGTAGCTTACTCAATACACACTAGTTGAATGTTGGATACACTGACATTTCATCAAGAACGTATTTGTCTAGGTAAAGTGTAACTCATTAATTTACTAAGTATTTTTCTACTAAGTTAGTTTTAGTGGTTACACAAATGTTTTTATATATTCGATATATTATTATACAGTCATGGTAATTAGTTTCAAATCAGTATTAACCCAAGTATGGTTTTCTCATCTCCAACTTACCATCTCTCACTGTAATCAGGATGCTAACCTATCAACTAGTCTAGGCAAAAAATTCTTTTCAAATTCTCGGTATAAGAAACCATGTTTAAAAATATCTTCTATCTCCAGTACTCATTGCCATTGAGCACTTCTCTCCTAAAAACTATTCATATCATTAACAGAAAATATTATTTAAAGGATGAAAACTCAAAAGTATTTTAAAGTCTTGTAAAGGTGATAAAAATGGGGGTGGAGGGGGATAGTTCATTAGCAAATAAGGAAAGAGAATTCATTTAAGATTTCATCTGCTTGCCCTAACTGGTGTGTCTCAGTGGGTTGGAGCATCATCCCACATACCAAAAGGTTTCAGGTTTGGTTTCCAGTCAGAGTACATGCCTAGGTTGTAGGTTCAATCCTCGTGAGAGTGTATACAGGAGGCAACTGATCAATGTTTCTTTTTCTTGCCTTACCTTTCCCTCTAAAATCAATAAACATATCCTTGGATGAAGATTTAAAAATAATATTAATAAAAATTTAAATTAAAAAACTGTATTAAGAGAAAAAAGGGATAAAAAACAACTGTCTTGAGGAAACAATGATTAAATTCAAACATTTAAATCTTAGTTGCTTTTGCTATCCACTTATGAATTCATTCTCATTTAATTCATGTCTCACACAGAAAGTAAATTCTTTGCTAATTAAAAGCCGCTGTCTTTAAAAATATTCTCCTGAAACAGAATAGATTTTCTTTGACTGGAATGATTTAGCTGGCATACAGACAGCAAACCTATAGCCAAGATCTGTACTCTCAGTAAGGATTTTGAAGTGTAGTTCATTTTCTTGGTTTTGCAGTAATGAATCTCTGACTACTTTATCTTCCTACCCCCAGATTAAAAAGTTAGCTTATTCTAACTTGTACTTCTTAGTTTTTGTGATTAAAAAAAAAAACAAGTTGCAGTAATAAGGCCAACTTCTGTCAGATCTAACTTTCAACTACCCAAACTGTAAGAGTTGTATATGGGGAAATCTGCACACTTACTTTTATTTCATCAACTTTCACATACAAAGTTATTTACTTCTTTTTCTTTTTAACTTTATCTTATTATACAAAATTAAAAACAAATACTCTAACCCTGGCCAGTGTGTCTCAGTTGGTTGGGCATTGTCCTGCAAACCAAAAGGTTGAGGGTTCAGTCCCCAGTTGGGGTGTGTGCAAGAGGCTACCAATCAATGTTTCTCTCTCACATCAATGTTTTTCTCCCTCTCATCTCCTTTCTGTCCCCCCTCTCTAGAACCAATGAAAGAAAAAAATTTGTAATGATAAATAATCAATCTAGCCCTGGCTGGCGTAGCTCAGTGGATTGAGCGCAGGCCTGCGAACCAGACTATCACGGTTCGATTCCCAGTCAGGGCACATGCCTGGGTTGCAGGCCAGTTCCCGGCAGGGGACACATGAGAGGCAACCACACATTGATGTTTCTCTCCCACTCTTTCTCCTTCCCTTCCCCTCTCTCGAAAAATAAATAAAGAAAATATTTAAAAAAAATAATCAATCTAAAATAATAGTCTTTCAAAAAAAGAAGAAAAGTTTGGAGGAAAGTCATCCATGAAAAAAACTGAAGAATTAATTTTTATAATAAAAGATTAAGAAAGGGTTTCAAAAATAGATACATGAAAATACATTAAAAAATCTCCAGAAATTCTAGTAAATTAAACTACTCTAGTCTAAAAACCAAAGGGTACCAGACTGTTTCCATTTCTAAATATTTAGGAATATTAAAGCATTTAATCTCTCTTAAGTTATGCCTAGTAAGAGGTAAAACTAAAGAAAATAAATCTTGTGTCTCTGTAAATATATGTTTACCTTGCAGTTAAAGTAAATGTCTTCTAAAAAATTGAAATGTTAATACTCTTCAATGAAAGAATTATCAAATAAAATGTGCCACTATCAACAACTATTGATAGTTGTTGATAATTGTTAGTACCAACTAAATGTTTACAAAGTGCATTTTTTTACAAAGACACTATCACTTTTTGTGAACCAATAAATACCCATTTTTATGTGGGGACAACATATATAGAATAACACAACTTTTTAAAAAAATAATTGCCAGGGTCAATACCATGGGGGTCCAAATGAAGAAACCTACGTAGGAGACAATCCAGGACTTCCAATGTGGCAAACAGAGAAACGCCTAACTTCTTAACATTGGATTTTCTACTTCTCAAGCAGAGCTCCTGACTGTACTCCAGCCTGCCCCTCACCCCCTGGACACAGTGATGACTTACGCTGAGCTCTCTTCTCCAAGACACCTGAAGAGCATGGAAATAAACACTTCAGAAATATGACTGGACACATGACCACAGCTAGCCAACATTTTTCTGTGACATGTCAAAGTAGTGTATTTCTTTTCCCCACTTCTACCTGTTATCTTCTTGTGTCTTCACATTAACCCCAGAGTTTGCCAATCTAGTATTATGCCCACTTCAAACACCAAACACCTGAGATGGGAAACAAAGCTCTCTCTGATGCAGTTGGCAAATGATAGGACCATCATGCCTTCTCCACATCCTCCACATCATCTATAGCTTCAACATTCTCTCAAACCAATGTTTTCATGATTTCAAATATTCAGCTAATAATCTAAGCATATTAACCCACAGCATCCCCATCCATATCACCTTGTACAGAAAAGATCAGTGCTTTTACCAATTTCTAGGTAGCATTAGGATATGCCAGGTGATTTTCAAGATGACAGCATCTTGGATAGTTAGTTCCCCAAACTTTAAGGTGTCTGAGCATTATTTGTTCCATCAGTAATTCCCAACCTTTTCCATCACAGCATGAACAGTATATGATAATATGTGTACAGCTGACCAGCCAGGAGGTTCCAGCAGGTCCACATAAGCCCTGCACAGACACTCTGGGGCCAAGGGCAGGAGGATCTCAGCACTCCTGTGACCAGTGCGCTGCTCTGCCAAACTCACAGCTGGCAAACTCTGATTTTCAGTTCTACAACTTCCACCGTGTGTTCCCAGTGAGCCAGACACAAAGGCATACAAATCAGTGGTGTAGCAAAAGAAAAAAAACAGTGATAACCTCAGGGTCCAACTCTTACAGACAGTGGGGAGTTTTCCTTTCCTAACATGGACTTTCAGATATGTTCACTCACCGTCTTATAGAGGCTGTGGACAAATTATACCCTGGTTCTTCCAGGTACTGTGATAGGAGCTACCCAAGGAACCAAAATTACTAAAGGAGAGTGTTTAATGCTGCAAATCCACTACCACTGTTAAGAAAAACCCTAAATAAGTAATGACTCTTTAGGTTTTCCCACAGATTAAAGGAGACTATAGCTTGCTTTAACAGCCATGTCTTAAATTAAGACTTGAAACTTTTCTGTACTACTACTTTTTAAAGGAAAACAGAAACCATACCCAAAATATTAACACTGTTTTGGGACTAACACAGCACTTATTATCACACATATTCTACTACCTGGACCAACACAGTACTTACTGTCATACATATTCTACTACCTGAGCACCCTTTTTTTTTTTTTTTTACTCTTTTTCAATCCTTTTGCTGTCTTGTCTTGCCCCCTCCCCCATACTTTTTTCTTATTAAATCCCCTTTTTTCCCCATTGACAAACAGTTCTCAAAGTTTTATTATTTTAATAATATTTTTTAAATTTAATTATTGTTCAAGTACAGTTTTCTTTTACTCCCATCCCAGCCCACCCCCCCAGTGCTCCCCACCTCCCTCCCATTTCCACCCCCCTTAGTTGTTGTCCATGTGTTCTTTATACTATTTCCTGTAAATCCTTCCTCTTTTCCCCCTGAAATTCCTTCCCCTCTCCCCTCTGGTCACTGTTCCCCTGTTCTCTATTTCAGTGTCTTTGTTTCTATTTTGCTTGCTTGTTTGTTTTGTTAAAGGTGAGATCATATGGTAAATCTTCTTTTTTACTAAAGTATTTTTATGTATCAAATGGTCTTGATTTGGGGGGAAAAAGAACTAGTATTTAAAGCAAAAAGCACTGAATAAACAGCCCATTAACATGCACAAGACTAAATGTGAATTTATTTGTTTATTTAGAGCTTTTGGTATTTAAACTTTCAAATAAAGTGGTCTAATTGCTGTAGTTTATTTTTTATTTTTTTACTATTTTATTTCTTTTTATTTAATTTTATTTTTTAGGGAGAGGGGAAGGGAAGGAGAAAGAGAGGGAGAGAAACATCAATGTGTGTTTGCCTCTCACATTGCCCCCAAAGGGGACCTGGCCCACAACCTAGGCATATGCCCTGACTGGAAATCAAACCAACGACCCTTTGGTTCACATCCTATGCTCAATCCACTGAGCTACACCAGCCAGGGCTAATTGCTGCAGATTAAAAAATTAATTATTTTTCCATTCTCATTGAGGAAAAACTGCAGCACAAATCAATACAGTAAAGACTAGCAAAAACAGAATTACATTTGAAACATAATTTAGGAAACATATATACCTCTTTAAAATTAGTAAGTAGAAAATGTAGTAAATGCCAACAAAAATGAAATACAGACATTTATATCTTATTATGTTTGCATGCATCATAAAGGCAACAAAAAGCAGTACTTTTTAAACTTTTACTAAACAGGAATACAAACATATAAATATGGAACAAAACTCCCTTTATTTTAAACTCAAAATTTTCTTCTATATTCAGTTAAAAAAAACTTTATCTTTCAAAAGTATATGACAACTATCAATTCAAATTTTTTACTTCTTTAACACATAATTTTCACTCTGATATACAGATTAGGTATTATGATTTAAAATGAAACAGTTTAATGGAAAAACCGAGTTGCTTCCATGTAACTAGAGAAGGTTTAAGCTGGCACTCTATGGTATCGAAATGCAGCATACATACTGTATTGTCCCGTGCTAGTCTGGTATATGCTAGCCGGTACTGCCATGGTAGTGATGTGAGGTGGCGTTCCTTCTTCCTCTGATTTTTCTTCAATCTTGGGAACACCAGGCACATCAGAGGAAAGTTCATTCAGTATTTTTCTAAAAGAGAATTTAACAATACAAATAATTAAAATATACAAATCAGTTTTAAAACAGAAAAGCTATAGTGGAAGACATGGTTTGATGTATGACTCTCCCTTTTTGAACAACAAAAAAAAATGCATCATTACAGTGGAAACTTCACTTACCGATAGGAGGGTCTCCGTGAGAAGATTTCTCTACGTTTATGAGAATCAATTACACCTTCTGATTCTGCAGACTCATCTGTCTCTGCAATTGTTGCTACCTATAATACAGGAGTTTCTGAAATGCATCATAAACAATATGATTTTCTTGTTTCAAAACAGTGCAACTAAGAGTCTCCGTGTGCAGCAGCACTAAGCCAGGTGCTGGGAAGCACCCAGCAGGAGAACATGCTGAACTCATGGAGCTCACACCTAGCTTAGGAAAGGAAGCACAGAGACAAGCATTTCAGCTGTAGGACAAGTGTGTATGGAAAGGAATAGTACAGACAATAAATACTACAGAAATGCAAGTAAATACTGGCTGGAATGTCAAGTGAGGCTTCACAGAAAAGGCCTAAATATATGATACATAAAACCTAAGGTCCCAATCCTGAAAGTACTCTCACAAATCCAGCAGGGAGTGAATGAGTAACAAAGGCAGAAAAAAAAAGCCTCGATCTCATCACCCTTTTCACAACACCACAGCTGACGTGAGCTGGGTCTTCAAGGTAGACATTAGATGGGTCCCAGGATGAAAGAATATTTAAGCAGATAAACAAGCCTGGCTGAAGTTAGGATTTACGTTACGTTGAAGTTTGCTAATGATAGGTCTTGAAGGTCAAAATAAGGAATTTCTCCTTAAAAGATCAGAGTTTTAAACATGATTTATTTTTAAAATAATAAAATAACATGATTATTAAACAAATTCACAGAAAGTAAAAAATCTCTCTTCAACGTAGCTGCTCTCATTATATACAGCCATTTATCACTAAAGAACCATAGTAGTTATGAGTTTACAAAACTCACTTTACTTAATATTACGATTATGTGGAGATTTGATTTGGGCAAAATCAGGAGAGCTTATTAAACTATGAACAGTATACCCTGGCCAGTGTGACTCAGTTGGTTGAAGCATCATCTTGTAACCAAAAAGATGCAGGGTTCGATTCCCAGTCAGGGAGCATATGATTGTCAAGAAGGCAACCAATCAGTGCTCCTTTCTCACATTGTTTCTCTCTCTACCTTCCTCTCTCTCTAAACACAATGAAGTAAGGGAAAAAATGTATCAACACTGAAAGATGAAATATATACTTACCAAGCACATGGATGAGCAAACATGTTATCTCCACACATGACCATGCATCTCTGTTCATGGACACCCAACAAATAAGCATACTAATCAACAAATACAGTGTATTAGAAAAAACATTGCAATATCACTACCAAACATTTATCACTTTATACTGGGCTTTCGCACATCTCTCACATGATCCTAACAACCTCCTTGTGTGAGGTAGGCTGTTAATTTTCAGAATGGCAAAAACTGAAGTTCACACAGAGAGATTAAAGGACTTGTCCATGGTTAAACAAGTAGGAATTTTAAGACAAGATTCACCACCACCTATTTGTACAAAGATACCAGTAATTAAATAATCATTTCACAAAATTAAAAAAAAACCTTCTGAATATAAGACAAAACTTTCTTCTAGTCTCAGCCAGGTTAAATATAAGAAACACCTGCACCCCAATACAAAGTCAAAATATAAAAAGGAGACTGGAAAGATTCTCTTGTTTTATAATTAGAGTCAGAAACTTTTGACAGCAACGGTCATCAAGTGGGGGGAGGAAGACAATGCTGAAAATTATTAACACATGGCACCTCAAAGATAACCAAGCTTTTACTGTGGGTTTATTACTTCAAATGTTATGTTGCAAACCCCATTCTTATTTTGCAATAAATTGTGCCAAATGCAGAAAAGAACAAGACTAAATGAATACATCTACTTTTTCCTCAAAGGTCTTTTTGTCATGAATTAGGTTCAAATAATTCTAACATTTAAAGAGCAATAACAAACTGACCTAAAAAAGAGATAAATAAATCCAATAAATGAGAAAAGTAAACTTGAAGAAATAATAAGGATGTAAACCCAACCTTGATAACAAAACGCTCTGGATCATAACCAAATACCAACCACATCTACAAAGCCAAGGTTAAATCTGAGAGGAGTACATGATGTGTAAACATAAGACCAAGAGAAAATGATATCATTATTTCCTATGAATTACAGATATTGAACTAAAAATAAACTTAAATTTCTACCTACCTACTAGTGTGAGTATTCATGAAAATAGCCCCGATACTATAATCCTTATATTATTGCGTTTATTGGACATCTCCAAAGAATCCTCATATATGCACCACTGGAGAGCTCAGCTAAATAAATGAGTTTGAGCAGAGAACAACCTAAAGAATTACTCATCTGGCAATTACTCATCCTGCAAATTAAAAGCTGACAACACAACAGCAACTTAGTCAAATCTATGTATCTAGCAGAGCACAATCAATGTGCTTCCCATGTAAAAGGAAATTCCTCCAAATCTCTAATAAAACAACTGGAGCATAAAAGCTACACAAGAAAAAGATGATAAATTAGTAAAAAAAGAAGCTCAAGTTTAAGAAAGTCAAAGACAAATCATGCTTGAAGGAAGCTAACCCGAACGAACAGTTTGTATGAGTGGTGACTAAATTACTTTCTGGACATGGACAGTCTGGCCCAAAGGTAACTGTATCAGAGTCACAGCTGGGGAGCCTTTTCCTGTACCTGTTCCAAATACAGAGACCTGCAAAAATGAGCATCATTGAGGATTAAGGCTAGACCTTTTTTTTATTGTTTTTTATGCTTTTTTTAAAAAAAGAAATACCATTGCTATGATGACTAGACTATTTTTCCCACTTCCAAGAAATAACAAGCAAGCCAGGGACCTTACCATTAGGATGTGGTCACTGTCCTGGAACAGTCATTCTCTGATGTGATACATAGTAAAGAACCCACGCTGCTCGCTTTTGGTTCCCATGCTTCGGTGGCTAAGAATGTTCCAAGCACAAAGTTCTAAAGCAGTTAAACTACCTCACTACTAACAGTGAAGCCTTAGGCCAGAGTATAAACTACCCTCTCTCACTTCTTAAGAGAAATTGGAGACAGAACTTCAATACGGTGAATTATTTTTTTAAAGATTGTTTAAATTATTTATTTTTAGAGAGAGGGGAAGGGAAAGAAGAGAGGGAGAGAAACATCAATGTGTGGTTGCCTCTCTCCTGTTCCCTACTGGGACTCTGGCCTGCAACCCAGGCAGGTGCCCTGACTGGAAATTGAACCAGCAACCCTTTGGTTCACAGGCTGGTACTTAATCCACTGGGCTACCCCAGCCAGGCCAATACAGTGAATTATTTTTTTAATAAATGAAACATTCAACATGATATTCTAGAATTACTCCAGATACAAACTGATGCTTTGTCTCTATACTGATGAAAATTGTAGTTTCTCTTATGCCTCAATAATCACAAAAAGACTGTATTTCATTATATACTATCTGAAAAGCACATTCATTAAAAGCAACATCAGTCTTATCACAAGACTATAAATATTGGAAGCTATCAAGCTCAAAATGGCAGATAGAGGTTTTCCAAAATTCAGAACTTCCACTTAAAAGCTGGCATTTTATCATTGGCAATGTAAACTGTCAATTGTTTTCCTTGAAGTGACAAACTTATTCATTTGATAAAATGTTTAATCAAATAAGTTGGAATAGCCATGGTCTGGTTATTAGTCATTCTTTTGAAAAAATGATGTTGTGTGGAAAAAAACTTGCTAGTTTATCCTGCCACTCAAACAATAACTCAAGTATTGGGCTTTTTTTTCCCCAAGAATGCCATTGGTCTTCATATGCAGCAGAAATGCTTCCAGTGAGTGTCCTAATTTCATAACTCAGAAAATATTAAAACAATTTGTATTTAAGGGTCAAGATTTAATACAACTGGTAATATTTACTGCTTCATCAAGAATATTCCTGAAAGACTGACTTTTTTTCACTGCAAGTGAATGGCACTGAAGAAAACAATAACTACTATCCAGTTTGGAGCCACTGATTTGATTCCTGCTAAGGTACCAATAGTTTATCTCCCATTTTCTTGCATCACTAATACAATGACAATGCAGAGAAAAAGCAAGAGATCTTAGCATATTGTGAAAGTAGTTTTATCCTCACAAACCTCCAGAAAGATGCCTCAGCCTCCCCTGGGTTTTGGTGCTCACACTTTGAAAACTGTTGCTCACTCCTCATGGGGGCTCGAGGCCTTGGTTCACAGCTCCAAGAGCAGGACACTGAGGCAGGCTGGGATGTCAGTTCCACAGCCAAACCACCACCTCTAGTAACCTTGACAGAGGGTTCATATGTCAGAGATTGGGCGACATATTATATAAATTATACCCAAGAGTACCACAAGTATTCTTATAGGCTACGCCTGTGGACTGAGACAGCAGATACTGCCCACATTTCACTTTCTGTGGTCAAATGGCCCAGCTTCAAAGAAATTAAATTTGGGTGTTTTTTTGGTTCTTTGGTTGTCAAATGATCTTTAATTGAAATATTTTCTTTTGCAGTTCTTAACTACCCAGGCATTTATTTCACTGCAACACTGTTGGTGTCATCTACAATGTCATCTACAATGTCATTGACAACGCAGCCCATAGATTGGGCCACCCCCAGGATTTCTTCTGTGGATCCAGAGAGTTCTCTAGCTGAAGATCGGTGCTGCACCTATCAGACAATTTTGACGATTACATCAAAAGTGATATTTCCACTATGCTTAATGTTTTTCTGCTTGTTTTGGTCTCATGGTGGTTCTTTGAGGGTTTTGATAAGGCAGAAGGTACTACCTCAATCTAGGCCTGTCTGTTCTGAACGGTTGGTTTCACTGAAACCCTCAGACCCTTCCAGTCACTGGTTGCCTTAGCAATGTCATCACCAACCTTGTCTGGAGACAGGCCCACCAGCTCAATCTTGGGGGCCAGGGCAGATATGGCACTGACTCCCCCACAGGTGCACCACAGGTATACAACTTTGATCTCACTGGGGTAAAACTTTGGCAGCATGGTGGAAGCCGCTTGTGTTGGATGAACCTGGATTCCAGACAACCAAAGAAAGTTACACCTGCACCTCCTCTGAGCCAAAAGCCAAAGCAAAAATTAGTATTTTGAAGAACCTGGAGAACAACTAACAAAGAGTCATGGGTTTTGATAAGTATAAGTCACGCTTTAAATAGTTTTAATGCTCTTTCAAGTATAACTTTCAGGATTTTAATTTATTAAACAATTGCTCTATCAAATGGCATAGCATCGAGATAACTGCTGCAGAAAAGGAGCTGTACCCACTAATATAAAACTGTATTTCTAGAATTCTGGGGATGAGCCATATGATGAAACTTCCACATGTCCAAACTCTGGGCATGCAAAAGCTCATGAAACAACACTGACACTAAACTGCTAAAATAAAGGCTAAGCACCAGCACAAGTGACATGCTCTAGAATCAGAATTCAGATGTATCCTTAAAAAACAAAAACAAAATAAAAGATAAAAACCCTTAGATCTACAGAGCCTGACAGACCTTCTATACTCTCACTGCCAAAAGTGATTGGCACTAAGTGGCTAGCATTAAGCCTTTAATAATTATGTCAGTAGAGTTAACAGGCTAAATCCACCATTACTCATAAGAAAAAAAATTCACTTGACTCCCTACCTTTAACATCTTAGCATTATTTTATTATTATACTAATCACACGGGCCACAGCTGAATATATGCACCCTTGAAGCATGCTACATTGAAGGCATGGAAGAAACACAGGCAATGACTGAAGATGCACGATGGCTACAATAGCAAAACGGGCAAATTTTAAAGAAGTGTCTTTATGTTTGGGGTAAGGCAGTAGACTCAGTTTTAGGTAGGGCTAGGCTGAAAGCAATGGTAGGGCAGCAAGGTGAAATGTTTAACAGGCAAGGAAAATTATGGGACTCATGCGTGGGTTAAAGCTCAGATGGGAAATAAATATCTGAGAAAATATTGACAAAGCATAGTCTATAGAGTATTTTAGTTATTTTATTCACAATGTACAAACAGAATTCTAAAATAGCTTTGGAAAGAGATGAGAACTAATTCTTTCCTAAAAGACACCACTGTTACAGAGACAAAATTCAGTGCACTTGAACTAAAATGTGCATACTGAAGGTAGAAATAGAAAATGTCATAAACATCAAATATTCACTCCAAGAGTGAATATTAGAATATTAGAATACTTTCTAATAAGGAAAAGTCTCTCAGAGACCAAGGAGACGCCATGTGGACTGGCCTAGACAGTGGGAATACAGCAGTGAGTAAGGAGAAGTCTCTGCTCTCCTACATCAGGAGGGAACAGAAAAGAGATGAAGAAACAAATACATAATTGGGGATGGTGCTAAATTCTCAAAAGAAAAATAAAGCAAGGTAAATAATCAGAGAATGACAAAGGAATGTGGAAGAAGGCTCTTTAGGATACACCTGATGTGAAAGCTTCTTATCAGAGGGAACATGTGCACAAAAAGCCTAAATGAAGACAGGGAAAAAGCCATAGGAAGATCTATGAGTATATTCACCACATTCCAACAATCAGGGAGATACCTGCTCAAAAACAAATATCATCAAATGGATGTATTTTGTATTTCATAATTTATACCTCTTTTTAGGAAGCTTTAAAAGTATGTAGAATGAACTCATAGTACACATAATTTACCTTTTTGTCCAGCTCCCCTGAATAATCCTCTTCTATGGGATGCCTGAAACATAGATTGTGCTGATGCCACCACATCCACCAAAAACCCCAATATCGACGGTAGCTGATCTGTAAGTTAAGATGTTGCAACTGACAGCCTTACTTGGCTTTGCAGTTTGAAAATAAACCTTAACAATGACATTTATAACTAGGAAAACCACATAATGTGTAACACAGCATTTGATTAACACCCAGCAGAATAGCTTTAGTCGGAAGCCAGGTTCCTTGCTGTGGGGTTTATGATGTCACAGTATATATGCAAATGTCACATGTACTGGGCTGCACTCAAGTCAGTTAATAAAGAATGAAAATTTGCAAACTCACAATATAGACAGACTTTGCTATCAACTCTGCTTCCTGAGAAATCAAACCAAGATACTATAAGCTGTTTTAATATCAAAGACTACAACAAAAATCCAGTAACACTCCGAGGAATAAGTTGGACAACTGTCTTGATTTCTGTGTGTTAAGTCAGGATTCTCAAAGAAGTCTGCCTCTTCTACGGAAAAACAGTGTTTAAAGAACATTTCAAACATTTGAAGGTTGCAAACAGAAAAATAGTATTATAAATGTGAACACTTAAAAATGCAAAATATTTTGCTTGATTTTTAAATTTTATCTTTAGAGGGGAAGGAGAAAAGGAGAGAAATATCAGTGTATGGTTGCCTCTCGTGTGTCCCCTGCTGGGAACTGGCCTGAAACCCAGGCATGTGCCTGGTTGGGAATTGAACTGTGATCCCTTGGTTCGCAGGCCTGAGCTCAATGCACTGAGCTACACCAGCCAGGGCTATTTTTACTTGATTTTTTAAAGTCCTCTTTAATTATGCTAAATGAAGATAAAATTTTAAAATGTAGGCTTGTTCTCATCCGAGTCCTTTAGTAGCTTTCTTTTCCAATGAGGTTTTTTTAAACACTGTGACTAACAAATTTCAAAATCAATGCAGTTAAATTTTACTTAATTTTATTTTTTAAAAGATTTTATTTATTTATTTTTAGAGAGAAGGGAAGAAAGGGAGAGAAGAGAGAGAGAAAGAAACATCATTATGAGAGAAACATCAGTGTGTGGTTGCCTCTTGTGTGCCCCCTACTGGGGACCTGGACTGCAACCAAGGCATGTGCCCTGACTGGGAATTGAATCAGAGACCTTTCAGTTCACAGGCCGGCACTCAGTCTACTGAGGTACAGCAGCCAAAGCACATTTTACTTAATTTTACCTTAAGAATATCAATTGAAAATATTTCTTGAAAACAAAGTTAGCCGCGTATGAGTGATATTTTTAAAACTGCTCTCAAAATTCTAAAGAGAACTACACGGGATGTTGTTGCCCCACATTCATTTTGTGTGTATACAGCATAAATAAGAATGATCTGAAATCCATACTGAATTAAAAAAGAGGGAAATAGATTGCTGTTTCTGGTATTATAAATATAAAAAGCTAAATATTATGTTTCTTTTAAAAATTACTCTTTTGAAACCAAAGCAAGTATCAGAATAAAGTCATTCTTAACAATAGAGTCCATTTGGATAATAATTCCAATAAACAGTGTTGATCAGTTGAGGACATATTAAAGTTAGGGAGTTGCTTTGAAAAATAATGCTCTAGCTAATTTTTTTCTAGCTAATTCTTATTGTATGTAATATTTATAGTAGTTGGAGCACCATCCTATATTCTAACCCATTGATTTGTGCTTCACTTATCATAGTACATTTTTAAAGTATTATAAAAATGGCCCTGACTGGTGTGGCTCAATGGATTGAGTGCCAGCCTGTGAATCAAAGTGTCTCAGGTTCGATTCCCAGTCAGTACACAGGCCTGCGTTGTGGGCCAGGTCCGCAGTTTGGGACACAGGAGAGGCAAGCACACATTGATATTTCTTTCTCTCTCTTTCTCCCTCTCTAAAAAACTAAAGTAAAATAAATAAAATCTTTTAAAAAGTATTATAAAAATGAACATGATCGTTATAGAAGTCAAACCTCTTTTAGCTTTAGAACATTTAAAAATCAACCTTACATGCTGATTGCACAAGACTAACTGCAAGATAGCACTGCAAGTCAAGAGCCAAAGAAAACAATCTAAAAGTTTAGTTTGGACTTTCCTCACCCAGTAGAAGATAAAATTTTTTATTCTGGAAATTTCAAACAGTTTTTACAGAAGGTTAAAATCAATGAAAAAACTGGGAATCTTGATAATATTGTTCACTTTGAACACTTCAAGAATAAAATCACAGTTGTTTCTATTATTTTAAAAGTTCTCTAAAAGATATTTGAAATATCTTACCAAGAAATACCTTAAGAAGAACAGTCTTGATGATTGGCTTCCTGTGGTTGCATCTGACAAGGACATTTAACAAACTTTGTTACTACCAGATTAGTCAAGATGAAGATGGATCTAAGTCTGAGGACTAGGTGAAGTCACCCCTTACAGGGAAAGCGCTGCTTACTAATAAAACAAATGAAGTGTACAAGAGAAAAAACAAACAAATTTTTAGCTTATCAGTGAATAAAACACACCTCTCTGTAAAAAAAAAAAGTCAATCTTAGATTTGGTTTCAGAAGACTGAAACTAAAACTGATTGTAATTCACTAGCCAAATGTATTTCCAGGTAGTAAATGCACACAATGAAGTAAGTTGCAATGAGGTCCTGAGCCAAAATGGCATTTACCCAGCAAATATAATGTCAATTAGTGGATATCAAAACTACTCTTAAAAATGATACAGATAATTTCTGCTGGCCAAGATGGAGGCGTAGGCGGAAATACTGTGCCTCCTCCCACAACCAAAATTAAGGACAACAAAGATTTAGAAACAAACACACAACCAGAACACACAGAAGATTGAACTGTACATAAGTCTGACAACCATTCATCTAGATCAGTAAGAGGGGTGGAGTTGGTGGCCGACAGAGAGGGGTCCAGGCAGGAAAAAGCGGTTGCTGGCAGACCCCGGGGCATGGGGAAGAAATGAGCAGACCCAGTGAGGTGCACAAGGCTGCTGGCTGACCGGGGTCACACATTCGAGTGCAAATAAACAAGGCAAAAACGGGTGGTGAGACAAACCATGAAACCCAGGGCCTCAGAGCCAGGAAATAAAGCCTAAAAACACCAATTGAAAACACTTGTCGGGTGGAGGTGTCAGGAGAGACTCACAGCCTCACAGGAGAGTTTTTTGGAGAGACCAACAGGGTCCTAGAATGTATAAAAGCCCATCCACCCAGGAACCAGCACCAGAAGGGCACAATTCACTTGTGGGAAGTAGTGGAAGGGACTGAAATACAAGTGGAGCAAGCACCATTGTTCCCTCTCTGACCTCGCCCCCACATACAGACTCACAACCCAGTGACTGGGTTGCCCCGTGCTGGTGAACATCTAAGGCTCTGCTCCTCATAGGTAACAGGCAAGACATGACCAAAATATTATGGCTCAAACAGAAGAACAAATCAAAGTCCCAGAGCCAATACTTTTAGTTGACTAAGAGATAGCCAACGTATCAGATGCACACAGTTCAAAACACTGGTGATCAGGATGCTCACAGAACTGGTTGATTTTGGTCACAAATCAGATGAAAAAAATGAGGGCTATACTAAGTGAAATGAAGAAAAATGCACAGGGAACCAATAGTCATGGAAAGGAAACTGGGACTCAAATTAATGGAGTAGACCAGAAGGAAGAAAAAAAACTACCAAACAGAAAAGAATGAAAAAACAAGAATTCAAAAAAAATAAGGAGAGGCTTAGGAACATCCAGGACATCTTTAAATATTCCAACATCTGAATTATAGGAGTACCAGCAGGAGAAGAGGAACAGCAACAAGTAGAAAACTTATCTGAACAAATAATAAAGGAGAACTTCCCCAATATGGCAAAGGAAATAGACTTCCAGGAATTCCAGGAAGCTCAGAGAGTCCCAAAGAAGTTGGACCTAAGGAGAAACACACACACCAAGGCACATCATAATTACATTAGCCAAGATTAAAATGAAGGAGAGAATCCTTAGAAGCAACAAGAGATAAGAGGACAGTCACCCACAAAGGAGTTCCCATCAGACTGTCAGCTGATCTCTCAAAAGAGACCTTACAGGCAAGAAGGGGCTGGAAAGAGGTATTCCAAGTCATGAAATCCAAAGACCTACAACCAAGATTGCTGTATCCAGCAAAACTTTCATTTAGATGGAAGGACAGATAAAGTGCTTCTCAGATAAGATCAAATTCAAGGAGTTCATCATCAGGAGAAATATAGAATCTAAAGAACTTGAGACATGTGTTCATGAACTAAAGGGGGGAAATGGTGGGGGAGTGATGTGCAGGGTGAAGGGGAATGGAGGGGGAATAGAACAAATGTAATGGCATAATCAATTTAAATAAAAAGACTGCTTAATAAAATCTAAAGCCAGATTCCTGAGATCTAACCTTTTACTCACTCTGACCTGCGGCAAGTTATTCAGCCTGTCTGTGCCTTAGTTTCCTCAAACACAAAGGAAATGAAAATAGTGTTACCGAACAAGAGGTCCGATGGGGGGGGGCAGTATTTGGCCCACCTAGGGATGCCAAAAACTGCTACAGAACAGGGGTCCCATCCAAGGACAGAATACTAATATCTACTGGGCTCTTCTGTCCGCCGCCAATTGAAAAGACATCTCTCAATGCTAGAGATTTGTGAAAAGGAAACGAAATGTTTATTTAATGCTATTTAGGCTTAATTCCTCCACTAAAATATCAAAGTCTTTTAGGGTATACACCTACACCCACACAGCGCTCCCTTCTCCCACTGTCCCAACTCCGGGTACCGTAAATCAGGAAAAGAGCACATGTCTGTGTTTCAGGCCACTGGTATCGTGGGCTGTGTCAGGCAGGATCTCTAATTAATCTAAAGTACTGCGGTACCCTCTCATGGTCCACTGGCAAGAGTTCTTTGTACCCAGTTCCAGTCAAAGTCTCTCCTGCTTTCAGGCCACGTGGCCAAAGGGGGCACCCCAAAGCCAGGTGGGCCTCTTCTACCAAAGCTGCAGGGGTCAGCACTCCACCAAAAGTGTGTGTCTTTCTTCACCTGGCTGCAGGGATCTCCATTCTGGCAAAGCTTTGTGGTTTTCCCTTTCACCTGGGTAAGAGAGGGTCTGCACTCTGCTAAAACCACATGGCTCTCTCTTCACCTGGCCAAGAGGGGACTCTTACTTTGCTGAAACCGCGTGGCTCTCTCTTTCATCTGGCTGCAGGGATCTCCATCTGGCAAAGCTGAGTGGTAGTCTTTCACTCTGCTAAAAACCACGTTGCTCTCCCTTCTACCTGGCTCAAAACTTGGCCAGAGCTATTTAACATATCTATGAAACCAGTTAAATGTTATAGATATGTTAAATAATCATTCCAGAGGTTAGCTGCAAAACTGTTGCTATGCAAAACAACTCTCAATGGCCCTGCTCCATTTGTTCCTTCCCCCAACTCACACCTGTGGGGGGAAGGGGTGAGGACATCTTACATGTCTCTCCAATATTCCTATACACTTTGAATTATGAACACCATTCCAAATCTTTCCCCCCCAGCTGCACCCTGTATCAATAGTACTTTCCTATTAAGTTTTTGAAAGGACTGAGTCAATATATGTAAAGTATTTATAACAGTGCCTGGAAAATACTGATTATTCAATAAATGCTCAACTTTGTTATTTTTATTTTTGTCAATTTAAGTTCATCTTACATTAATTTTTAATTACATTAAAATATTCATTAAATCTACCAAAATAGAGGTCTACTGCTGCATAGGATATACCTACCGATTTGAAGGCAAACATTTTTCCTTAACTGTTTCTGCTTGCGTTGTGTTCACCAATATTTTGTCTTTTAATATATTCAATGTTATAAACAGGCTTTTATTTCCCATGACTTCTTGGAGAACAACAAGAGTCTTATCTCTGATAGGGCTCAGAAAACTCACATTTCTGAAAAGTGCTATTAAGATGTTGTCATCACAATTAATCAATGAAGTAAAAATTTCCCAAAGCCTGTGTTTTCCAGTGTAATTTCTTTAACAACACAGGATTTTAAAAGGCTGTAATAACAAAAAATAAGGCAAAGTAAATAATCTCTGAATCTTATTCAAAGAAGAAACTACAAAAATATTTCCATTTTTCATATTCCAGTGTCCTGTCTACTCTTGTGTTGTTGTTCTATTTTTATTGTGGTAAAAAAAATACATAACATAAAATTTACCATCTTAACCACTTTTCAGTATCCAGTTCAGCAGTAAGAATATTCATCTTGCAAACCTGAAACTATTGCAAAACTAAGCAATAGTTCCCTTATATCCCCCCTACCAGCCTACTTTTGTTACAGGAAAATGAAGCAATCAGACACTGAGGGATTCTGGAGTACGAGGTTTATTAATGTACGTGGGCCCAGAGGAGTCAGTCTCCAAATTCTGAGCCCCGAACAAAGGATTCTTGGGGTTTAAATAGTCTACGGGGTCTTCCTGTCTACATAGCAAAGTGGGATACAGAAGTGGAATGAGGAAGTTAGTTCTAGCTATGTGGCAGAAGCAGAGTACAAAGGCTAAATGCAGAAGTTAGTTCTAACTGCAGGGGTGCTAGTCCTAGCCCTTGTGAATATCCTGCTGTTTGCTTTCCCAAACGGCCCTATCGCTCTTCCTAGGGTACTTGGGGTTTGGGTAAACAAAGGTTCTTCAAAGCTTCCCATATCATTCCCCCCTTTTATGCTAAACAACAATAGTGCTTGTTTTAGCATAACAATATTTTTCTTGTAGGAATAAACAAGTCCCCCCTTTTGATGCTTGACAGTGCTGTTGACTGCTCTAGCATCACTTTACGGTTATTCTTGTAGGTCAGGGGGCTGTTGTAATATCTGATAACAATATCACTGGAGGGACAAGATCCTGGCAGTTGCCCTGTGGGTAACTGCTGCTTCTAAGTTCTGGACTATGATCCACAGGATACAGGGGCTGAAGCTTAAACCTAAGAAGATAATAATTAGGGGTCCTAGAAAGGGAAATAGCTACTGGAGCCAGGCTTGGGGATTTGTTCCTCAATTGCTCTAATTCTAACTTTCTGTTTCTTTGGTGGGGTGGTTTATATTCTGTAGCTATGATCTCTGACTGATTTACATAGTAGTAATATTCCTCTCCTAGGAATGTACAGGTCCCCCCTTCCATGGATTCAGAGTATTAATGAGGTTTCTTTCCCTTCTGGAATTATATACAGGACAATGGACGAAGGTCTCATCTTCTCATAACTGCTTCCAGCTGGACATGGATGTCATCCTACCTACCCTTGGGTCAGGGGTACCCTGAAAGAGGGGGGGGGTTGCAGCACAGAGGGAGTCCTTCCTTCAAGGGGAAGGACCTTAAAGGGTCCTGGTCAGTTGGCTGTCACCAGGAAGTCGCAGGCTTGGCATCCAAAGTCTGGCATTACTGGACCATTGGCATCCTGGTTAGGTTGTATCCTGGTCAGGTTGTATTCTGGAGGTGACAGATTAGGCAAGAAATTGGAAGCACAATTAAATCATAACTATTAAATGACAAAGGCAGGGACTTCAGTAAAGAATGGCTTATCTGGAGGAAGGTGTACAAGGTATGCTACACCTATCCAAGACTCTTGTGGCCTACTATACTTTACTCAGGCTGAGGGGAATACATTAGGATTTCCCTCCTTTTAGATTTCTGAGCCCTTTCTGTCCAAGCTATCAAGGCAGAAAAGGGAAAATCAGTTCTAAAGTGAAACTTACAGACTGCCCTAACCCTTTATCAACTTAACTACTTAGTTGACTCAAACCGTTGAGTCTCAGGGGGGCGACGATGAAGATGGGCTCCTTAAGTGAGGCCTATATTGTAACTAATCATCTATAGGCATAGGCAGGTCATAGGCATACGCCCTATGAAAACAGAAGAACACACAGGTTAATTTATACAACAATCTCTAAACCAGTCTCTGCGCCTATGAGGCTGTCTTCTGGGAATAC
The DNA here is from genome assembly GCF_021234435.1 of Artibeus jamaicensis. Lineage (NCBI taxonomy): Eukaryota > Metazoa > Chordata > Mammalia > Chiroptera > Phyllostomidae > Artibeus > Artibeus jamaicensis. The sequence continues at coordinate 252,688 of NW_026521916.1, forward strand.
ATTCCATTGCAAGGTCCTTCCTTCAATGACATTTAACAGTGGCAATTTGACAGGTCCTTTGCACCTATAAATTGTACATCTTCGGTGACATCACAAACCTGGTTTCAACTCTTAAATGAAAACAAACTTTTAAGACAGTTAGCTGTGCCATTCTGATTTCTAATACTGAATATAGTGATTTTTCCTTGAACTACAATTTTTCTCCTTAAGATCACCCTCACTGTTATTGCAGGGACTACTTTGGGTCCTGCTTTTGATTTTGACTGTTCATTTACATAAACACACCAAGAGCAGCCTGGATCACTTCTGATCCTTAAGTATGCTTTGCTGGAACTCACACAGGGAACCTTCAGATTGACTTCTCAGTCCACCCCTCAAGGCGCAGAAGCAGAACCACACATCTGCCATCTGGCTTCGCCTGTACCAGTCATTTCACTCAAATCCTTGAGCCTCTATTGTATCTATAGATTCCTTTTTAGCGATCTTTCAGGAAAGCAACCTTCATTCCTTCCCTGGAAAGGCTGGCTGGAACCACACAACTAACTAAAGTACCAGGCTTTTCTTGTGGGCTTTTATTAGCTTCACAGGTCAATCCCAGTTTCTCAGGGCTTTCTGGTAATGACCAGAACTTATACATGCCTCCTTCAGCTGTGACATTCCAGTCAAAGTCCTGGTTAACAAAACCACTATTAATGACTGGTCTTATTGGTTTTATGCAAAGAAACCTTATGTCATCACTCACTACTTCAGAGTGCCAAATTCTGGAGGGATCAGATAGGGAGAACAATACAAATTGTGATGGAAAATCCTTTTCTTTCTGATACCCACTAAGATTGTATCTCCATGCCTTATAACTTCCATTACTAACACTATATAATTCTTTTCTAAAGCTTTCATAAACTTCCGTAACCTTTTACATACCCTCTTCTATCTGCACAGCTTTCCACAGACCTTCAGCAACATCTAAAAAAACTTTTATATCCTTTCATATACTTCTTTATTTATATATCTTATACTTTCCCTTATTTACTTTCTTATAGAGTATAAAGTTTCAAACGTTTCTGGAATCCTCAATTTCCTTTCTCAGAGTAGATACAGAGCAAAACCCAAAACACAGAGTTCTGAAACTATACACAGGTAGAGGCATTCTCTTGCACCAATGTGTCCACTGGTGCCTGGCAGAAACATGCTCCTTCAGGCCTGGTCTCATGGCAGAGACATGCTGCTTTGCCTCGGGCTGAAATACTTATCAGCCCCTAATGACCCTTCCTGGGTCCCGGGTGGCAAAGGCATCCTCTCCAACTGGCTACAGTGTCCTTTTCTAGGTCTACAGGTACACAGGGTTTCTGATCAGAAACAACCAATGGCAGAGAAATTCGCTCTTTTCCCACAAAACCAGAAAACAAGTAGCTGAGGTTTCCTTTACTCTAGGTTTAAAACTTTCATATCCTTTATACATATATATATATACTCATCTAGATTTAATTATTACTCTCTTTTAATTTCAGTTCCTTTCCCACGCTGGGATGGACTATACTTAAACTCAGAGCTTAAACTCAGTATGTGGCAGCTAAAAGTTCCTAGCACTTTAGGTATCTTCTACTAAAAGTCCCTAGATTCACAGGGACATTTGTACCTTTCTGAAGCTTAGACCTTGCAAATACCCTATAAATCATACGGTCACTCTTGGACCTTAGTTCATGACCTTCAAAACCAGAGCCATTACTATTAGAACCAGTTACACAGAGAACCTGACTGCTGCAGTGCCCACACAGCAGTAGCATGCAGCCTATAATCTGAAGAGAAGCCTTATCCAGGTCCAAGATGGTGATGCCTGTGCATGCTCTGTCCTCCAGGTAGGGCACTCACGTGGCTCATCTATTTTACCTACAATGGCAGTACTCCGACTCTGGTTCCTCCCACCTGCGAAGGTCCCAGGGCTCTAGTTTCAGGAACGCTGGAAGCCCCCAAGGCCCCTTCCACCTGTGGGTGTGGAGGCACCACAAAGCTACCCTCCACCTATTGGGGGTGGTTTACTGAGGCTGCAGTCACCAGTGGAGGTGGGGCAGAGGTTCCACCCACCTCTGAAGGTGGGGGCCCTGCAGCTCCGTTTCCGGGAGTCAAGGAAGCCCCTGCCAACCCCTGGGTCGGCAGGTGAGCAGAGCCCACTTGCAGAGGCTGCGAATCCATGGTGGAGACTTCTCCCACTTGCAGGGCAGGAGAAGCTGTAGTGGGCCTCACTTCCCCAGAGGGCAGCGTCACTACTGGAGTTCCTGCTGTCTGGGGTCCCCCATTATCTATTCTGAGGATGGGAGGAGGTCTCCTAAAAACTAATCCACACGGGGCACAGCCCGAAGGGCTAGGGGCACTCCCAACCCTAAGCAGCACCAGCGGCAGCAAATCAGTCCAAGGCAGTCTAGCCTCCCGGTGGAACCCAGCCAGAGCTTCCCAGAGAGTCTGGTCCACGCACTCCACCCTTCCTGAGCTCTGGGGTCAGCACGCGGTGTGCCTACCCTGCCCAGGCCTGTGTCCCTTCTTCAAGGCCACCCAGCACCCTGTCCCAGCCAGCAGCTTGAACAGCTGGCAAGGGCCCTCCCAGCACCGGTCTCAGGTTGGTGTGGCTGAAAGGAGGTTATCTACACACTGATAACACTGGGTCAGTCTCCTTCTCGGTAAATGATTTTAGATCTCTGGCCAGGGCCTCTCCAAGGGGAGTGGGAGAGTTTCTGAAGCCCTGTGGCAGTCTGGTCTGGGTCTAAGCCAGCTGACCTGAGGACTGTAGGTGCTTATAACCCTGGTCTTTATTGCCCGCCAGTGGGCTTCCTTTTTGGGGCACTCTCTTTTCTAGTACCACTTCTCTCTACAGTAGGCGCACTGGTCTCTCAATCTTAAATGGCCTTTCTTCCCCTTTTTCTGGACATCTGCAGTTAGGGCTGCTAGGGCCATTGTGCAGCCTCTGGCTGAGGCAAATCCTGGGGTGGACTATTCGCAGAGGATGGAACGGATGGGGGCAGTGTGTCTGGGCCTATTGGCACCTCTGGCACCACAGACAGAGGCCTGAGATATGGGGGAGGGAGCTGCAGTAAGTCATCCTGGGGGGGGTGTCCCTGATATATGGGATCTTCGGTCCTTGGGCCACTAGGACATGGGTCTGGGGTCGGGAGGCTCCTTTGCCACAGCCCACTTTGGACTTCTCCTTCTGGCCTGCAGTCTCTATTTTCTTTGAGCCTACTCTGGCGCACTGTTGGAGCCATTTTGGCATATCAGAGGTTTCGGCAGGGCTACTAAGATGGCAGATGAGCCACCGCCACAGGATCGGGAGCAGCAAGCTCAAGATCTTGTCCGCCCCCTGTTGGTAGCACCTCACGATTGTCCCCGCACCCCTGCTCACTGGCTCAGCCAATGAGGCATGTCCTGCGCTAATTCCTGCCATATATATATATATATGTCGAAGTGTCCTGGCTTCCTGGTAACAATTAAATGTACTGCCCTAATAACACTCAGGTTCAAAGTTCCCTCGGAGGGCCAGCCTACCCCAAATGTTGGCTACTCAGAGGTGCAAAAGACCTCTAACTGACTGGCATCTATGCTCAGTTCCTGGCCCCGGAATCAGTCAGAGTTTTGCAGCATGCAATCTAACACAGTGGAAGGTCCCCTGCCCATGGTGATCCTCCCAGAACGACACAGACAAACAAAGGGAAGGTGGTTTCATTTCGCCCGCCTGGCCTGCTCCCTCACCGGACGAAGTTGGTCTTGGCTAAGGTTGCCCCAGCAGAATTCAGGGTTAGCTGCCAACCGTTATACCGTATGACCTGACACAGGAACCACAGGTTGGGACCCACTCTTGCCCCCTAGGACCAGCCGTGGAGCCACAAACACAGTCACTCACACTTTCACTCTCAAGCACTCCGAGTTTAAACAATCCTTCCCCGAGTGAGGGCCGGGGGGCGGGGGGGGGGGGGGCGTGGATTTTAACGGACCCAACTCCAGGCGGTTGGACTCTTACCAACCTAATTCCAGGTTTGAGAGGTGATCAGTCTCTCTCCAGACGGTCTCGGTCAGGTCCCCGGGGCACTTACCAATGTGGCGCCTTCTGTCAGATTGTAGTCCAAAACCCTCCCTTCCTGCCTGGAGTTCGGGCCGACGGCTGTCACTCCAACTGGACGGGGCCTGAGAAATCTCAGGGCACGTGCACCCCCCACTTCCCCAGTTGGACCTATGGCCGCCTCCTCAGTTATCCAGTCGGCGGCAAGTCAACCCGAATACAAATTCTTGTAAAAGTTACACAAGTTACACAAGTAAGGTTGCTTCCCAGCCAATACACCAAATGTTTACAGGAAAATGAAGCAATCAGACACCGAGGGATTCTGGAGTACGAGGTTTATTAACGTGCATGAGCCCAGAGTAGTCGGTCTCCAAATTCTGAGCCCTGAACAAAGGATTCTTGGGGTTTATATAGTCTACGGGGTTTTCCTGTCTACATAGCAAAGTGGGATACAGAAGTGGAATGCGGAAGTTAGTTTTAGCTACGTGGCAGAAGCAGAGTACAAAGGCTAAATGCAGTAGTTCTAACCGCAGGGGTGCTAGTCCTAGCCCTTGTGAATATCCTGCTGTTTGCTTTCCCAAACGGCCCTATCGCTCTTCCTAGGGTACTTGGGGTTTGGGTAAACAAAGGTTCTTCAAAGCTTCCCATATCACTTTTACAAGAAAAAATCCAAGAAAAGGATAAAAAGATTAACTGTGTTTATACCCGGTTATCATCCCATTACCACTAGTGACAAATTACCCATTCTAAGAATGGGTAAAACTAAGAATTTTACCCATTCTAAAACTAAGAATTTTAAAATCAAAAAGTACCCAAACCTAACAGAAAAATCATTATAAATGACAGAAAACAAAAGAACAAAGTAGGATGCGCTGGTCTGTGATTATAAGTATAAAATCAAAATCTTTTTCTGGGGAATGGATGATTTCCAGGTATTTGAGAAAGAGAGGAACAGAAGTCAGGAAAATACCTGCTAGGTGACTCAGAAACAATGAGACACAACAGGTATTTAGCTGACAGGCACCTGGGGGAAACCCTCCAGTTTACCATACTTAATTAAAATCAGGCTAAGGCAGCATCCTAAAATCTCCTTCCTGACTTTCATGAGCAGGAGGAAAGGAGCCAGGTGTCAAAGGTTCTGAATCCTTTGTTTCTTAGTAAACAGCTTAAGATCAATAACCCCAAAGCAGCTTCAGGGTGCAGAATTTGGTTCTGTCAATGGCAACTCCTGCTTCCAGCTCTTTCATGTAATCATCATGGTGACTTCTATTTAACTTTGAAAGGCTCCATTTATAGCTGCGAAGTTATAAAGTAGAAAAGCTGAAAATTCCAGCTTCCCTTGGTGCACTACTGCCTCCCATAATCAGTCAGCAGAACAGGCCTAATGGCCAAAAGCAAACTTGTTTTCAGATCTTCATAAACGGGACAATTTTCACAGTAAATTTGACTAGCAGATGCTGTGGAAAGGCCATTGTATAACAGGGTACAGAGCAAGGATCCTCTGAAAATAGGTGAACCCCCATAGTCCTTGATTGGGGGAAAGGGGAAACTATAAGGTGTTTAAGATACATTGCATAACAATGCCTTGTTAATAGCCATGCCTTCCTGAAGGGAAGAGGGATGCCATCCAGGGCAAACTGTGTAAGTGACTGAGAAAGTTCAGTGGCTCCTGACACAGCTAGGGCAGGGAGTTTATACTGTGCCTGCCTTAGAGGCAGGGGGCAGATGGCCACCCTGGATGTCCATGAGTTGCTGCAGACTTTTGCCCTGACTAAAGATGGCAGCCAAAAGAAGGTAAAAGATACAGGGGAATTGGCAAAAATGGTGGGCACTAATGATACAGGGTGCAGCCAAGGTGGGCCCCCCCAAAAAAAATATTTGGAATGGTGTCCAGAACTCAAGGTCTATAGAAATATTGGAGAGACATATAAGATGTTCTCACCTCTTCCCCCCCACAGGTGTGAGTTGGGGGAAGGGACACAGGGAGCAGGAACATGCAGGGCTGTTTTGTACAGCCACAGCCTTGCAGCTAATCCATGACATGGTCATTTAACATATCTATAGCCTTTGGCAGGTCACTTGGATATGTCAAATGGCTGTGCCAGGCTTGGAGCTAGGGAGAGGAAGTCACTTCCCCCCAAGATGTAACTGGGGGCAGGTCCACCAAGTTACAGCACCTGTGTGGGAGCTTGGAGAAGATTGGCTCTAGGACATGGGGCCATACCTGCCCAGACTAATGATGGCAGCCCAGTAAACTTGTAATAATACAGAAATACTGGCAGGTATAACTGATTGTGGGAGGAGTCAGAAATAGGGGTACAGAGGAAGATTGGTGTGGGGAAACCCAGATATGGTAGCCATTGAGAGAGAGCCATGAGGTTTTGGAAGCATGTAGACCCCTCTGGCCCAGGTGAAAGAGAGAGCCATACAGTTCTGGGCAGAGTGAGGACCCCCTCTTGGTGAGGTGAAAGAGGGAGCCACATGGTTTTGGCAGAGTACAGACCCCCTCTTTCCCAGGTGAAAGGGAAGACCATGCAGCTTTGTCAGAATGGAGATCCCTGCAGCCAGGTAAAGAAGAAAGACACATGCTTTTGGTGGAGTGTGGACACCTGCAGCTTTGGTAGAAGAGGCCCACGCAGCTTTGGGGTGCTCCCTTTGGCCGAGTGGTATAGAAAGCAGGAGAGACTTTGACTGGAACTTGGTATAAAGAACTCTTGCCAGTGGAAGGTGCCTCATGACTTTGAATTAATTGGAGATCCTGCCTGGATGCCAACACAGATGACGATACCAGCAGCCTGGAAAAATGGACGTGTGCTATTTTCCTGATTTAGGGTACCTGGAATTGCGACAGGGAGAGAAGGGAGTGCTGTGTATGTGTGTATAGGGGTATACCCTAAAGGACTTTGATATTTTAATGAAGGCATTAGGTCTGAATAGCATTAAATAAACATTTTGTTTCCTTTTCACAAATCTCTGGCATTGAGAAATGTCTTTCCAATTGGTGATGGATGATTGGGCCCAGTAGGGGGGTCCGGACAGTATTAGTATACTATCCTCTGGAGTCCAGAGCCCCAGTGTATCTGTTCTTTAACAGTTTTTTTGGCATCCATGGGTGGGCCAAATATTGCCCCCCATTGGACCTCTGCTTGGTAACACCAACACACCATAGGAAGGGCCCGATATGAGGTCACACAGAAAGTTCCAGGCCAAGGATTTAAATTAGGATGGACTAAAAGAGGACAGCCATGTGGTCTGGAGTATGAGAGAGGAGGTCTGAAAGTTAGAAGTCCAGTGAGCTCCCAGAGCTGGTGGTGTCATGGGGGCTGGGGAACCCAGATTCCAGAAGACAGGCAGAGCTGACGGAGCTGCAGGGATGTGTCTAGCCATCCAGATTCATAAGGAATGCTTGCAGCTAACTGTGACAGGGAACGCTGAGTTGCAGACTTATGCTTTTCTGAAAGATCATGCCTCTGAGGGAGGTATTCTGAAACTGGCCTGGTTTGGGAAAGACAGGAAGGACTATGTGTTTTTGGGTGTTATTGAAGGCAGTGAGACTTAATAGCAGAAATCTGCCATTATTCTAAATCTGGATAACCTTTAAGTAAACAACTACTTTCCTTTTTCACCAAACTCTTGCATTGGGAGTCATGCTTCTTCGTGGTGGGCAGCGAAACCCCACAGCTGTTCCAGAACAGTATGGATGGGAATCTGTAATAAGAGTACTCAAGATTATTATTATCAAACAATGAGATAGAAAGGATCAAACTGACTGAAATTTTGGTGGCACATTTTGTTCCCACACTATTCAATGATCATTTGAGTATGTAGAAAGGAATATTTTAAATTCCTCTTGATACAAAACTTAATTAAATCTAAACCATTGGGAATTTAGTCCTCCAGCTTGAAGAAAATGAAGTAAGAGGCAAGTAAATACAATGATGTCAGGAAATATTCAGGTGAGTCAATCACATTTAGCTTATTGAAACACTATAGGATTAATAAAGATTTAAGTTTGATTTCCTAACCCTTTTATTTCATAAATTACATAATAATAATTATAACTGATACTCATAAATGAACAGCTTCAGATCAGCTGTTCTGAACAGCTTTAGATCACTAAAACCTAAATTTGTTATTGTGTTTAGAAATTTTTCACTGCTAAGAATTTTGTTCTTGGTTCTGGCCAAGATGGAGACATAGGTAGAAACGCTTCACTTCCTTGCACAACCAAAAGGACAATCTAAAAACAATAAAACTAGAAGTGCCAGAAAATCTAACTACATGGAGCTCTGGAAACCAAGGACTTATAGAAAGATTCACCCAGACCAGTAGATGGGGCAGAGACAAGTAGCCAAGCAGCAAAAAGGGTTGCCTTGCCCAGATGAACACCTAAGACCCTGCCCCCTTATAACATAAAGGGTGCACTGAGACAAAGAAATATGACCCAAATGAAAGAACCAGATCAAAACTCCAGAAAAAAAGCTAAGTGACAAGGAGATAGCAAACCTATCTGATGCAGAGTTCAAAACACTGGTAATCAAGATGCTCAGACAACTGATTGAGCTCAGTTGCAAAATGAAGGAACAAATAAAGGCTACCCAAAGTGAAATAAATCAAAAAATACAGGGAACCAATAGTGACAGGAAGGAGACCTGGACTCAAGTCAACAATTTGGAACAAAAGAAAGAAAGAAACATCCAACTGGAACAGAATGAAAAAACAAGAATTTTTTTAAAAAATGAGGAAATGCTTAGGAAACTCTGGGACAACTTTAAACACTCTAACATCAAAATCCTAGGGGTGCCAGAAGGAGAAAAACAAGACCAAGAAGTTAAAAACTTATTGGACCAAATAATGAAGGAAAACTTCCCAAATCTGTCAAAGGAAGTAAGACTTCCAGGAAGTCCAAAAAGCCCAGAGTCCCAAATAAATTGGACCAAAAGAGGAATATATCAAGGCACATCATCATTAAGTTACCCAAGATTAAAGATAAAGAAAGAATCTTGAAAGCAGCAAGAGGAAAGGAGACAGTTACCTACAAAGGATTGCCCATAAGACTGTCAGCTGATTTCTCAAATGGAAACTTTCTCAGAAGTGTCCACTTAATGGAAATGGAATACTTTCCATTAAATACTTTAATGGAAAGTATTCAAAGTCATGAAAGGCAAGGCCCTACAACCTAGATTACTCTATCCAGCAAAGCTATCATTAAGAATGGAAGAGCAGATAAAGTGCTTCCCAGATGAGGTCAAGTTAAAGGAGTTTATGATTACCAAGCCCATATCATATGAAATGTTAAAGGTACCTATCTAAGAAATAGAAGAAGATAAAAGTCTATGAACAGTAAAATGACACCAAACTCACAACTATTAACAACTGAACCTAAAAAATGAAAACAAAAACTAAGCAAACAACTATAACAGGAACAGATTCAGAGAAATGGACATTACATGGAGGATTTTCAGTGGGGAGGGGGAAGGGAAAAATAAGAGGGGAAAGGTACAGGGAATAAGAAGCCTAATTAGTGGGCACAAAATAGACAGGGAAAGGTTAAGAATGGTGTAGGAAACAGAGAGGTCAAAGAATGTGTATATACAACCCCCTCACATGAACTAAGGTGGGGGAATGCTGGAGGGTTCAGGGGTGCAAGGTGGAGGGGAGATTAAGGGAAAAAAATGGAAAAACTGTAATAGCATAATTGATAAAATATCCTTAAAAATAAAACAGTAACAAGTGTAAAAAAAAGAGTTGTGTTCTAATTCTTTGAAAAATCATGATCCACACATGGCATAGAGGATAACTCTTATTTAACCAAATAATCAATGAACCCACATACAAGTTACTCCTTGATCTCTTCATATTCCTAGTATATGAAAGATAAAAGCCACAATTTATTCCCTGGTTGGTGTGGTTCATGGAATGAGTGCTGGCCTGCAAACCAAAAAGTCACCAGTTGGATTCCCAGTGTTGGGCACATGCCTGGGTTGCAGGCCAGGTCTCCAGTAAGGGGTGTGCAAGAGGCAACTGTACACTGGTGTTTCCCTCCCTCTCTTCTCTAAAAATAAATAAAATCTTTAAAAAAAACTCTACAATTTATTTTTAATCAAATATTTTAAAAATATAAAAATAGAATAATATACCAAGTCCATAAACTTGCTATCCAAATATAATAAATATCATTTGATAGATTTGAAATTTTGGAAAAAGTAAAGGATAAGAAATGTAAACCATACACTTTTTCTAGTACTGTGATGCAACCTTCTCCCAAGTCTCTATCTCCCTCTTCTATTTTATTCAAAACACTCCTTACTTTCTGACCATCCAATTCTCACTTGTTTCACAGACCCATCTTTATTATTTCAGACAAATTTCTTGAAGACTTTATACTTCCAATTTCCACTTCTCCCTCTTATTCATTCTCTAACCGACTGAAATCTAGTTTCTGTTCACTGGGCTCCTCTTTAATTCCCAAACCTTATTAATCCAAGGTTAATTTGCAGACTTCACTATTACTTGACTTCTTTTTTTATAATTTAATTATTGTTCAAGTACAGTTTTCTGTCTTTTACTCCCATCCCAGCCCACCCCCCACATGCTCCCCACCTCCTCCCTTTTCCACTCCCCTTAGTTGTTGTCCATGTGTCCTTTATACTAGTTCCTGTAAATCCTTCTCCTTTTCCCTCTGAAATTCTCTCCTCTCTGGTCACTGTCCCCCTGTTCTCTATTTCAGTGTCTTTGGTTTTATTTTGCTTGCTTGTTTGTTTTATTGTTTAGGTTCCTGTTAAAGGTGAGATCGTATGGTATTTGCCATTCAACACCTGGCTTATTTCACTCAGCATAATGCTTTCTAGTTCCATCCATGCTTTTGCAAAGGGTAGGAGCTCCTTCTTTCTTTCTGCTGCATAGAATTCCATTGTGTATAGGTACTACTTGACTTCTTTAGCAACATCTGAGGTTCACCCAGGCTGAAGATACTCAGAATTGCAAATCATCATCTTTAGACAATGGAGATCTATTGTTTTGATGGTGGAGGCCCAGAATACTGCAGAAAATGCATTGTGTGGAGGTCAGTGAACCAGTTCCCAAAGGCCCTCCCTTGTAGGCATTAGAGGAGAAGTAAGATTTGCTTTAGACTACTACCTCAGCAAAGAGGGCAGAATTACAGCCCAGCAATCATACGAAGTCCTTACAGAAGATCCCAAATTCATGAAAAAATATATATGCATTCTGTTCTATTCACATAGACAAAGAAGACTAAAGAATGTATACTAAAATGCTAATGATGATTATATTTGTCAATGTTAAGATTAAGGACAGAGTTTATTTTCTTTGTTGTAATAATAATATATATTTAGTTAATTTTTATAATGAATGTGTATTTTAAAAAAGATTTTATCTATTTATTTTTACAGAGAAGGGAAGGGAGGGACAAAAACAGAGAAACATAAAAGAGTGAAAAGAATATTGAATTGTTGCCTATTCCCTGCCCTGTCCAGGGGCCTGGCATAAAACCCCAGCATATGCCCTAACTGGGAATTGAACCAGCAACTGCTGACCTTTCAGTTTGTGGGAAGTTGCCCAGCCTACTGAGCCACACCAGTAAGGGACAGATTTTTTAAGTAAAAAAAAAAAGTTGCTTTGTTTTTAAATGCCAAAGGTCTGCATGCCTGTCTGCCAGGTAACAAACAATGGTGTTGCCAGAAAGATGCAGCTCCAAAGAATACAGTGGATGAGAAAACCCCTAGAGAGAGAATGGGTGTCAGACTGGGTGCATGGGAATCCACTCAGTCTTGGGAAAACAGACAACTCATGGGAACCATTCTGGCCTGAGACAACCCAGGAAGTACCTGGTGTGCCCCCCGAGCCTCCTAGACAGCCATCAAGCCCCATATATTCTCCCTTCAAGATACTGTAGAAATTGAGGACTTCATTCAAGATGACAGCATATGTAAACACAGCTTGCCTCCTCACACAATCACATCAAAATTACAACTGAAATATAAACAACTATTACTCAGAACCATCAGAAAATTAGATGAATGGAAGCCTGGCAACTATGGAATTAAGAAACCACATCCATCCAGGAGGAGCAAAGATGTAAAACAAACTGGTCTCACATCCACATGTGGTGGATAAAAATTCACAAGGGATATTTCAGGAGCGAGGAATACCAGACCTCCAGGCCAGAGTTCTAGCACAAAGAAGATAAATCTCCATAAGTTCTGGCTGCAAAAACCAACAGGGATTTCTTTCTCCTTAAGAAAACCACACACAGACTTACTCATATTCAGTCTCTCTAAGCTATAACACCCAGCAGCTTGAAAACGCACATGGAGGAGGAACTGAAATGTCTGGCATCAAGACAAGAGATGGGGGGACGATTTTCTCTCAGAAAGGCAGGCAGAGGTTCCTGTCCCTATCTGAGACCTCCCCCAAAGAGCAATGCAGCTGGCAGGACAGTGCCATATCTGAGACTCCATCAACCTAGCTAACACTGCTTGACCTGCCCTGGAGATCCTCTAAGACTCTATCCCACCCAACTTATGGGTCCACCCAAACGGTTAACTGTGACTTATCCCTATGAATGGCTGGTCTTGGTTTATGCTTTACAGATTCCTAAATCCTATCAAATGAGCAACATCTGGCCTCAGTGGGCCCACAGCCCCTGTACCTCTTGCTAAGTCACCCAAAGCTGGGCACTAACAGCAGCCCCCTTAGATTCACAGTTTGGCTTTGATTGGGACTCTCCAAGCCCAGCACAAGTAGCAGACATATCATACTGCTTTATAGCTCATGCAGGGTGGCTCTGGAAAAAACACAAGTGGGGGCAGACCTTAGCCTGCACCACCTGGAAAATCCCAGAGACTGCACACCCAATGGACAACTACAGATCACAACAGAGCATTACCCCCTGCCCCTGCAAAGCTGATCCTCCAAGAAGGGGTGGAGGTTGTTCGTCAGAGGTCACAGCCAGTCCTTCTAGCTGACTGACCTGGGTAAATCCTACTCCCCACTGACCTGTCAACAGCAATCAAGGCTCATCTACAACAGGAGTGTGTATTAAGCCCACACAGAGGGCACATCTTGAGTACTCAGCTAGGGACATAGGGGAGACTATGCTATTGGACTCTACAGGACACCTACCTAATGTGTCTACAGGACACATTAGGCCACACTACCAACACAGGGAGTCATAGAAGCTCTACCTAATACATAGAAAAACAGGGAGACTGCCAAAATAAGGACACAAAGAAACAAGGTCCAAATGAAAAAACATATCAAAACTCCAGAAAAAGAAATGAACAAAAGGGAGATAAACAATCTATCAGATGTAGAGTTCAACAGACTGGTTATAAGGATGCTCAAAGGATGAGGACATCAACAGCAAAAAAATAATTCAGTCAGAAATAAAGGACTAACTAAAATAGAGACTTCCACCAAGATGGAGGAGTAGGTGGAAGCACTGCACCTTCTCGCACAACCAAGTTTACAAACAACAAAGTTTTAGCAACAAAAACGCAGCCAAACCACAGAAAATTGAACTATATGGAAGTCTGACAATAACAAACCCTTCAGCCAAACCGGTAAGAGGGGCAGAGCCAGCAGCAGAGCGGGGTCGGGCAGGAACGATCCACCGGACCAACCCAGGCACGTGACCCAAGCACGCAGGCAGATGTGGGCAGATCCAAGGTGTGGAATATCGGGCAGACCTACTGAGGGTGCAAGGTGGTGGACTCACTGAGGGCTGACCACGGTAACACATTCTCGCGTGCATATAAATCAATGAAGGAGCAAGTGGTGAGACAGACGTGCAGGCCCCAGTGGCGAGAAGCAGCAGAGGAGATCACCATTGTCCCTCTCTGACCCTGCCCCCACATACAGCGTCACAAACCAGCGACCTGGGCGGCCCCACCCTGGTGAACACCTCAGGCTTTGCTCCTCATACATAACAGGCACAAACAGATCAAAACATGGCTCAAGAACAACTCAGAGCTCCAGAGCCGATAAATCTAAGCAGTGAAGAAATAGCCAAACTTTCAGATGCACAGTTCAAAACACTGGTGATCAGGTTGCTCACAGAACTGGTTGATTTTAGTCACAAATTAGAGGAACATATGAAGGCTAAACTAATTGAAATGAATGGAAATGCACAGGAAACCAATAGTAATGGAAATGAAACTGAGACTCAAATCAAAGGAGTGGACCCGAAAGAAGAAAAAAAAAGGACCAAACAAAAGGATAAAGAAACAAGAATTCAAAAAAATGAGGAGAGGCTTAGAAACCTTCAGGACATCTTTAAACATTCCAACATTCGAATTATAGGGGTACCAGAAGGGGAAGAGGAACATCCATGAGTGGGAAAACTTATGTGAACAAATAATAGAGAATTTCCCCAATATGGCAAAGGAAATAGACTGCCAGGAAATCCAGGAAGATCAGAGAATCCCAAAGAAGTTGGACCCAAGGAGGAACACACCAAGGCACATCATAATTACATTAGCCAAGATTAAAATGGAGGAGAGAATCCTAGAAGCAGCAAGAGATAAGGGGACAGTCACCTGCAAAGGAGTTCCCAGCAGACTCTCAGCGGATTCCTCAAAAGAGACCTTACAGGCAAGAAGGGGCTGGAAAGAAGTATTCCAAGTCATGAAATCCAAAGACCTACAACCAAGATTGCTCTATCCAGCAAAGTTTTCATTTAGAATGGAAGGACAGATAAAGTGCTTCTCAGATAAGATCAAATTCAAGGAGTTCATCATCACCAAGCCCTTATTATATGAAATGTTAAAGGGACTTACCTAAGAAAAAGAAGATAAAAAATATGAACAGTGAAAGGACAGCAAACTCACATTTATTAGGAACCACACCTAAAACAAAAGCAAACTAAGAGGATAGCTAGATCAGGAGCAGAACCATAGAAATGAAGATTTCATAGAGGGTTAGCAACAGGGGAGTGGAAGAATGGGGGAGAAGGTACAGAAAATATGTAGCATACATGGTAGGTAGAAAATAGATAGGGGGAGGGCAAGAATAGTATGGGAAATACAGAATCTAAAGAACTTGAGACACGTGGTCATAAACTAAAGGGGGAAAATGGTGGGGGAGGGGGTGTGCAGGGGGAGGGGAACAAAGGGGGGAAATGGAACAACTGTAATGGCATAATCAATAAAATATATATTTAAAAAGGACTAACTAAAATAAAAAAACAATTTACAAGGAAACAAAAGTAGAATGGATAAAGGTGAGGATCAAATCAATGATTTGGAACATAAGAAAGCACAAAAACAATCATTCAGAACAAAAAGAAAAGAGAATCCAAAAAAACAAGAATGTAAGCAGCCTCTGGGATAAATTTAAGTGTTCCAACATTTGCATCACAGGGATGCCAGACAGAGAACAGAAAGAGCAAGAAATTGGAAATCTATTTTAAAAAATAATGAAAGAAAACTTCCCTAATTTGGTGAGAGAAATAGACATGCAAGTTCAGGAACACAGGAAGTCCCAAACAAGAAGGATGCACAAAGGCCCACTGCAAGACACATCATAGTTAAACTGCCAAAGACTAGAGATGAAGAGAGAATTTTAAATGCAGCAAGAGAAAAGCAGTTAGTTACCTACAGGAGCATCCCCATAAGACTGTCAGCTGATTTCTCAAAAGAAACTGCAGTTTAGAAGGGATTGGCAAGAAATATTCAATGTGAGCTTTGCAGAAGATGGAGGCAAGGTAGGAGGGAGCAGATTCCACTTCCCCCTACATGGGAGAAAAACCTAGCTGATCTACAGAGGAACAGAGCAAACAGACAACAGCACCCCAGCATGTATGAAGATAGGAGACCCAGAATTGTACCGGACATTGAAAAACCAGACAGTAAGGAGACCGCTTCAGGACAATAAGTTCCCTGGGACCACAGTGGGGACAGCCCCAGGCTTGGTGCCGGCCGGGGCTGTGGTCTGCCACAGGGTTTTTGGGAAAGAACTGGGTCAACAGCTCCCACCCCAGCCATACAAGGTTTGAGCAGCACTGGGAGAGACATTGGTTGCTTGAAGTGGCAGAAAGGGGAATAAGGACTAAGTGGCAAACACACAGGGCCTGTGAAGACCCACAGAGTCTGTGGATGCTGGCTGGGGGAGTTGGGGAGAGTTGAGAGTTGGGCTGTGACAGGCCCCAACCCTGATAGTCCCCAGACTGGTTGGAGAATTGGGCAGTGTGAGGCCAGGACTCTGTACCGAGTGGCAGGCTTGAGTAGGAGGAATTTCTCAAAAAGAAAAAGTGAAAAAAGAGACACTGTTTGGAGAATTCTGCAGCAGCCACTCCAGCCTCCTCCCCACTCAGCTGGGCAACATTCCTGAGGTGACACAAAAGGCCCTGCACACACTCCCATAGCCCTGGGAGGAGTACGTACCTGAATCTGTGGGACCAGAGGTGGCCTGGCCAAGTGCACACAACTGTGACCTGGGAGAGTGCACTCTGATGAAGGCCTGGATCCCACACCCAAATCCCTGGGGATAATGCATGCCCTAGACTGACTGGGTGTGTATCAGAAAGGGAGAAAAGCAAAACCAATCTCCCCCAGCCTGCTGTATCCAGCCAGACCATCAAAACCAGCTTGGACAGTCTGAAACCAGTGACAGGCTTTTTTTTAGCTAATTCTTTATTTTTCTTTTTTATTATGTTTTTATCTTTTAACTCTTTTTTCCTCTCTTTGCTTCTTTCTTGTTTTAGTCCTTCTTTCTTCTTTCCAATTTTATCGGTTCTTCCTTCCTTCTTTTTTTGTTCTTTTAAATTCCCATAAGTGAGACAAAAAAACCCTAGAAATGTAAAAAAAAAAAAAAAAACAGAGTTGGACCCAAAGAGGGGGCATCCCAACAGCTGAAAAATTAGACAAATTTCATTTTGCTATTATAGAGAACCTGCAAGCTATTCCATATTTGTATTGTTTTTTTCAGTATTCTTATATCTTTTATTTTAATAGTATTTTTGTACTCCTCTTCCTTCTGTTTAGTCTTCATTGCTTGGCTGGTTAAATTGTATCATTTGACAGGTTTCCCCTATTCTCTCTTTCATAATATATTGGTAATTTACTGTCCTTTACTTGTGTCCATTAGCACACTACTCAATGTCCTATACTCCCTATTCTTGCTATCTAGATCACATAGATTCTGTCATATGATTGTTGCTCTATTATTATTGTAAATAATAGCTGTTGCATACAATTGTAAATACTACACAACACCCTTTATAGATCTTAGCCCACTTAACGGTCTCCTGAACTCTATTACAGTAGTGCTTAACTCTGTTCTCTCACACACTAAACCTATTTACTATCCTTTACTTTCACCTTACCTCAGAATCTGACCTCCTACAACCTCACTGCTTTCTAGATCCAGCTCACAATCCTTCCCTTCCCAACAAGAGTCTTAACTTCTTTCCATCCTTTCTCAAAAGTGACTAGTTGGGTGTACTATCACGGTTAACACTATACATAGCCAAAGGATCTCCTATCTCTTCTCTACCGGCTGCTACTGTAAATATCATAGAATACACTCTTGTTGTCTTAAACCATTTTGCCTTCCCTCTCCAACTGATCACAAAAAAGAGTAGGTGAAAGCTGAAAACACCACAATACCCACTAGAAGAGGAAACCCAACAACAAAGGAACCACCAACAGATAACAACAGAAAAAGGTGAAGGAGGGAGTGGAAGCCACATTAACCACAATCCAGGACCTATCTTGAAATACAGCCAAATAGAGGAGAAATTACACAGAACAAACACCTGAACAGGAACAAAAGACAATCCTCAAAACCTTGTACACAGGGAAGAACCAGCTTCAACACGATCTGCCCAAACCAGCACAACAAACTACAAGAGGTGGTGGAAAGAGTGACGCTCAGTTAACAAGTTAAGAGTAAGGAGCCACCAAAGAAAGACCCAACAACAATCAAAACCCAAAGACAAACACAGAGCCAACTTAAATGACAGCCCAAGACCAGTGAGCTCAGGAGATTAAAGAGAAGACACCAGTAAAGCTCACAGGTATTATACCATAGAAGTTCACACAATAAACCCATAGAGTCAGAATAGATCAATTTAAGAAGCTAAGAGTAACAAGAAGAGTCTCACAAACAATGGGAAGACAAAGAAACAATCCCCGAATAAAAGGAAAAGAAGAAGCATCAGAAATAAGACTAAATGAAATACAGGCAACTAAACTATCAGATACTGAGTTCTGATAGATGGTTATAAAAATCCTCAATGAGCTCACAGTGAATTACCAGAAACTATAAAGAACTCACTGCAAACTATATCAACATGAAAAATGAAATAGAAATGATCAACAAGGACCAAGAGGAAATGAAGAATACAATTTCTGAACTGAAGAACACAGTAGAAGGAATCAAAAGCAGGATCAATGAAGCAAAAGATCGGATCAGTGAGCTGGAGGACAAAGTAGAAAAAAAAACCAAAAAGAGCAGCAAAAGGAAAAGTGGCTCAGAAACAATGAAGAGGAATTAAGAGAAATGCAGGACAATATGAAACATAATATCCATCTAATAGGAATACCAGAAGAAAAAGAAGAAGAGTAAAAAAAAATCTGTTTGAAAAAGTAATAATGGAAAACTTCCTTAATTTGATGAGAGAAAAAGTCACACAAATCCAGGAAACACAGAAAGTCCCAATCAAGAGGAACCCAAAGAGGCCCACTTCAAGACAAATCATAATTAAAATGGCAAAATTCCAAGACAAAAACAGAATTTTAAAGGGAGCAAGAGAGAAACAGGAAATAACATACAAAGAAAGCCCTGATAAGGTTAGCAGCTGACTTCTCAATGGAAACACCCCAAGCCAGAAGAGAATGGCAAGAAATATTCCAAGTAATGAGAACCAGAGGCCTGCAACCAAGGCTACTTGCCCAGCAAGGTTCTCAATCAAGATAGAAAGACAAATACTGGGCTTCCCAGACAAAAGAAGTCTAAAAGAATATGCCTCCTCCAAACCAGTTCTATAAGAGATGTTCTTTAACATCTGCTTTTAAGGGCTTCTTTAAGGAAAGGAAAGACAGAGAGAGAGGAACACAGGTACAAAATGACGAGTAAGTACCTATCAATAATAACCTTAAACAATAAATGGATTAAATGCTCCAATCAAAAGACATAGAAGAGCTGAATGGATAACGAAGCATGACCCATACATATGCTACCAATAAGAGACCCACCTCAGGACAAAAGACATACACAGACTGAAAGTGAAGGGCTAGAAACAAAATTTCCAAGCAAATGAATAGGAGAAAAAAAGCCAGGATAGAAATACTCATATCATACAAAATAGACTTAAAAAGTTTATAAAAGACCCAGAAAGTCACTTCATAATACTCAAGGGAAGAATCCACCAAGAAGACTTAAACACTACATATATACACTAAATATATATGCACCCAACATAGGAGCACCCAAATATATAAAGAAAATCTTAGAGGACTTCAAGAAAGATATTGACAGCAACACAATTATAGTAGGGGATTTTAACACCCCACTGTCAAAAATAGACAGATCTTCCAAACAAAATATCAACAAAGATATTGTGGCATTGAACAATGTCCTTGATCAAATGGACTTAACTGATATATATAGAAAGCCTTTCATCCCAAAGAAGCCAAATGCACATTTTATTTATTTATTTGTTTGTCTATTTGTTTCTTGTTCAAGTACAGTTTTGTTTTTTACTCCCATCCAGGCCCACCCACCCCCGCCGTTCTCCCCACCTCCCTCCTATTTCCACCCCACTTAGGTGTTGTCCATGTGTCCTTTATACTAGTTACTGTAAATCCTTCCCCTTTCCCCTTGGAATTCCCTACCCTCGCCCTCTAGTCGCTGTCCCCCTGTTCCCTCTTTCAGTGTCTTTGGTTATATTTTGCTTGCTTGCTTGTTTTGTTGTTTAGCTTCCTGTTAAAGGTAAGACCATATCGTATTTGTCTTTCAATGCCTGGCTTATTTCACTCAGCATAATGCTTTCCAGTTCCATCCATGCTGTTGCAAAGGGTAGCAGCTCCTTTTTTTCTGCTGCATAGAATTCCATTCTGTACATGTACCATAGTTTTTGCATCCATTCATTTACTGAAAGGCACCTAGGTTGCTTCCAACTCTTGGCTATTGTAAATTGTGCTGCTATGAACATTGGGGTGCATAGGTTCTTTTGGATTGGTGTTTCAGGGTTCTTAGGATATAATTCTAGCAGGGGGATTGCTGGGTCAAAAGGCAGATCCATTTTTAGTGTTCTTAGAAAATTCCATGGTGTTTTCCACAGTAGTTGTACCAGTCTGCAATCCCACCAACAGTGAACTAGGGTCCTCTTTTCCCCACAACCTCTCCAACATTTGTTGTTTGTTGCTTTATGATAGCCATCCTGACTGGCGTAAAGTGGTATCTCATTGTGGTTTTCATTTGCATCTCTCTGATAGCTAACGATATTGAGCATCTCTTCATGTGTCTCTGGACCCTCTGTATGTCCTCCTTGGAGAATTATCTATTCAAGTCCTTTGCCCACTTTTTCCATGGGTTCCTTGTCTTTTTAGAGTGCAGTCATGTAAGTTCTTTGTATAATTTGGAGATTAAACCCTTGTCTGAGGTATCACTGGCAAATATGTTTTCCTATACAGTTGGTTCTCTTTTTATTTTAATACTGTTTTCTTTAGCCTTGCAGAAGCTTTTTATTTCGATGGAGATCCCATTTCTTTATTCCTTCCTTTATGTCCCTTGCTCTAGGGGACATATCAGTAAAAATGTTGCTGCATGAAATATCTCAGATTTTCCTGCCAATGTTCTCCTCTAGGACTTTAATGGTGTCACGGCTTATATTTAAGTCAAAGTCGCATTCTTTTCAAATGCACATGAAACATTTTCAAAGATAGACGACATGATAGCACACAAAAGAAGCTTCAACAATTTCAAGAAATTGAAATCATATCAAGTATTTTCTCTGACCACAAGGGACTGAAACTAGAAACCAGCCTCAAGGAAAAACTCAAAATCATTCAAACTCATGGAGATTGCGTACCATGCTATTAAACAATGAGTGGGTCAAGAATGAAATCAACAAAGACATAATAAAATTTTTGGACACAAATGAAAATGAACTCACAAGAATCCAAAACTTATGAGACATGGCAAAGGCAGCCCTGAGAGGGAAGTTCATAGTGATACAGGCCTATTTGAAAAAGATAAAAACATTTCAAATAAACAACCTAACTTTACAACTACAAGAACTCGAGGAACAGGTAATATGAACTTCTGGCTGAGATGAAGACATAGGTAGACAAACTGTGACTCTTTGCCCAACCAAAGAAGGACAACAATTTAAAAACAAACAAACAAACAAAACCCAGCCAGAACTGAGAGAAAATCAAAGTGTATGGAAGTCCAACAACCAAGGAGTCAAGACACATTCATCCAGACTAATAGGAGGGTCAGAGTCAGGCAGCCAGGGCAGAGAGGGCTCGAGGCGAAGTGGCAGCTGGTGGACCCAGCAAGGTGGCAGATTGTGGGAGGGGGTGCAGCAAACAAGGCAGCTGGTGGACCGGGAGGTCCCTGGTTCCCAGGCAGATAAACCAGGCAAAACTGAGTAGTGGGACAAACTGCACAACCCAGGGTCCCAGTGTGGGGAAATAGAGCCTTAAACCACTCATTGGAAACACCTGTGGAAGTTGAGGTGCTGTGAGAAACTCCCAGCCTCACAGGAGAGATCAGTGGAGAGACCCACAGGCTTCTAGAATGTACACAAGCCCACCCACATGAATCAGCACCAGAAAGACCCAGTTTTCTTGGGGGAAGTTGCAGAAGAAACTGAAATCTGACAAAGAGTGGAGCAAGTGCCATTGTTCCACCTTAGACCCTGCCCACACATACAGCATCACAACCCAGCAACTGGGTTGCCCCACACTGGTGAACACCTAAGATTTTGCCCCTCATATGTAACAGGTGGGACAAGACAAAAAAAATGGCCAAAATGAAAGAAGAGATCAAAGCTCCAGAAAAAAACACAACTAAGTGACAAAGAGGTAGCCAACCTATCAGATGCACAGTTTAAAACACTGGTCATCAGCGTGCTCACAGAGTTGGTTGAATTTGGTCACAAATTAGATGAAAAAGTGAAGGCTACAATAAGTGAAATAAAGGAAAATGCACAGGGAACTAATAGTGAAGGGAAGAAAACTGGTACTCAAATCAAGGGAGTGGACCAGAAGGAAGAAAGAAATGACCAAACAGAAAAGAATAAAGAAACAAGAATTCAAAAACATGAGGAGAGGCTTAGGAACATCCAGGACGTCTTTAAACATTCCAACATCCGAATTATAGGAGTACCAGAAGGAGTAGAGGAACAGCAACAAGTGGAAAACTTATCTGAACAAATGATAAAGGAGAACTTCCCCAATCTGGCAAAGGAAATAGACTTCCAGGAAGTTCAGGAAGCTCAGAGTCCCAAAGAAGTTGGACTCAAGGAGGAACACACCAAGGCACATCATAATTACATTAGCCAAGATAAAATTTAAGCAGAAAATCCTAGAATCAGCAAAAAAAAAAAAAGGAGGCAGTTATCTACAAAGGCATTCCCATAAGACTCAACGGATTTCTATTAAGATTGTCCCATTCCCCCCCTTTCAATCCCCTCCACCCTACACACCCTGTGCCACCCACATTTTTCCCTTTAGTTCATGTCCATGTGTCAAAAGTTCTTTAGCTTCTACATTTTCCATATTCCTGCCCTCCCATCTATTTTTTACCTACCATCTATGCTACTTATTCTCTGTACCTTTTCACCCTCTCTCCTCCTCCCAATCCCCTGTTGCTAACCCTCCATATGGTCTCCATTTCTGTGGTTCTGTTCCTGTTCCACTTGTTTGCTTAGTTTGTTTTTGTTTCTGTTGTAGGTGCGGTTGTTAAGAATTGTGAGGTTGCTGTCATTTTACTATACATATTTTTTATCTTCTTTTTCCTAGATAAGATCCTTTAACATTTCATATAATAAGGGCTTGGTGGTGATGAAATCCTTCAACTTGACCTTATCTGAGAAGCACTTTATCTGCACTTCCATTCTAAATGAAAGCTTTGCTAGATAGAGCAATCTTGGATGTAGGTCCTTGCCTTTCATGACTTGGAATACTTCTTTCCAGCCCCTTCTTGCCTGTAAGGTCTCTTTTGAGAAATCAGCTGACAGTCTGATGGGAACTTCTTTGTAGGTAACTGTCTCCTTATCTCTTGCTGCTTCTAGGATTCTCTGCTTAAATTTTATCTTGGGTCATACAATTATGATGTGCCTTGGTGTGTTCCTCCTTGGGTCCAACTTCTCTGGGACTCTCTGAGCTTCCTGGATTTCCTGGAAGTCTATTTCCTTTGCCAGATTGGGGAAGTTCTCCTTTATTATTTGTTCAAATAAGTTTTCCACTCCTTGCTGCTCCTCTTCCCCTTCCAGTACCCCTATAATTCGGATGTTGGAACGTTTGAAGATGTCCTGGAGATTCCTAAGCCTCTCCTCATGTTTTTGAATTCTTGTTTCTTTACTCTTTTCTGTTTGGTCATTTCTTTCTTCCTTCTGGTCCACTCCCTTGATTTGAGTCCCAGTTTTCTTCCCATCACTGTTGGTTCCCTGTACATTTTCCTTTATTTCACTTAGTGTGGACTTTATTTTTTCATCTAATTTGTGACCAAATTCAACCAACTCTGTGAGCACGCTGATGACCAGTGTTTTAAACTGTGCATCTGATAGGTTGGCTACCTCTTTGTCACTTAGTTGTATTTTTTCTGGAGCTTTGAACTGTTCTTTCATTTTGGCCATTTTTTTTTTGTCTTGTCCCACCTGTTACATATGAGGGGCAAAATCTTAGGTGTTCACCAGTGTGGGGCAACCCAGTTGCTGGGTTGTGGTGTGTGGGCAGGGTCTAAGGTGGAACAATGGCACTTGCTCCACTCTTTGTCAGATTTCAGTTTCTTCTGCAACTTCCCCCAAGAAAACTGGGTCTTTCTGGTGCTGATTCATATGTGGGTGGGCTTGTGTACATTCTAGAAGCCTGTGGGTCTCTCCACTGATCTCTCCTGTGAGGCTGGGGGTCTCTCCTGGCACCTCAAACCCCACAGGTGTTTTTAATCTGTGTGTTCAGGCTTTATTTACCCATGCTGGAACCCTGGGTTGTACATTCTGTTTCTCTACCCAGTTTTGCCTGATTTACTTGCGTGAGAATGTGGGACTTCCCAGTCAGTCAGCTACCTTATGTGCCATGCCCTGCTTTATAATTGTCGCCTTGATAGGTCTGCCCATTCCCACCCCTTGCCCAGGTTTCGCCCCCTGCCGTTTTGAGTGTCCAGGGTTTGTCAGCTGCTGCCTTGCACACCTAAAGCCACAACTTTTTTTTCTGGGATCCCATTCCACCCGGCCCCCTCCCCCCGCCCATCCTACCAGTATGGATGAGTGTGTCTATTTTAACTTCTTGGCTTCCAGACTTCCATACAGTTTAACTTTCAGTCAGTTCTGTTTGTTATTTTATTTTTAAATTGTTGTTGTTCTTTCTTTGGTTGTGCGAAGAGGCACAGTGTGTCTATTTATGCCTCCATCTTGGCCGGAAGTCTCGTATTCAAAGTCTTGAAAGGTAAGGACCTACATCCAAGATTGCTCTATCCAGCAAAGCTTTCATTTAGAATGGAAGGGCAGATAAAGTGCTACTCAGATAAGGTCAAATTCAAGGAGTTCATCATCACCAAGCATTTATTATATGAAATGTTAAAGGGATTTACCTAAGAAGATAAAAAGTATGTACAGTAAAATGACAGCAAACTCACAATTACTAACAAGCACACCTAAAACAGAAACAAAAACAAACTAAGAAAAAAAGTGGAACAGGAACAGAACCACAGAAATGAAGATCACATGGAAGGTTATCAACAGGAGAGTTGGAGGGGGACAGAGGGTGAAAAAGTACAAAGAATAAGTAGCATAGTTTGTAGGTAGAAAATAGACGGGGGAGGGTAAGAATAGTATGGGAATGTAGAAGCTGAAGAACTGATATGTATGACACATGGACATGAACTGAAGGAGGGTAATATGGGTGGAAGAGGGTGTTCAGGGTAGACTGGAGTGAAGGAGGGGAATGGGACAACCATAATAGCATAATCAATAAAATACATTTTTTAAAAAAGAACTCGAGGAACAACAACAAGGCCAGCCCAGAGCAAGTAGAAGGAAGGAAATAACCAAGATAAATGCAGAATTAACCAATATAGAGTCTAAAAGCACAATTCTAAGGATCAATGAATCCAGGAGCTGGTTTTTTGAAGAGATAAACAAAATCAAGAGGCCTTTTAGTAGGCTCATCAAGAATAAAAGAGAGAGGACCCAAATAAACACAGTCAAAAATGAAAAAGGCGAGATTACAACTGATATCACAGAAATACAAAGGGTTGTAAGAAATTACTATGCACAACTATATGCCAAGGTATTTGAAAACCTACATGAAATGGACAAATTTCTAGAAAATATGTTCCAAAACTGAATAAAGAAGCAGAAAGCCTGAACAGACCAATAAGAGCTGATGAAATTGAAGCAGTAATCAAAAAACTCTCCACACACAAAAGCCCTGGATTGGATGGCTTCACAGGAGAATTTAACAAAGCATTTATGGAAGAACTAATCCCTATCCTCCACAGACTATTCCTCAAAATCCCTGAATATTGACCTGTATCCCCCTGTTTTGCCAAATTCACTTTTTACGTCTACTAGTTTGTTGGTGGAGCCTATAGGATTTTCTATGTATACTATCATCTCATCTGCAATGACAGTTTTACTTCCTCCTTTCCGATTTGAATGCCTTTTATTTATTTTTCTTGTCTGATTGCTGTGTCTAGGACTTCCAATACAACATTGAATATGAGTAGTGAAAACAGACATCCTTGTCTTGTTCTTGATGGAAGATGGAAGACTCCCAAACTTTTTATAAAGCCAACTAAACCAGATAAAGACATAACAAAGGAAGAAAACTTCAGGCCAATATTGCTGATGGACATAGACACTAAAATCCTCAACAAAATATTGACAAACCAAACCCAGCAACGCATTAAGAGATCAGACCACCATGATCAAGTGGGATTCACCCAAGGAATGCAAGGATGGTATTGATTCACAAATCAATAAATGTAGTACATCACATAAACAAACCAAAAGACAAAAATCACACGATCATAGCAATAGATGCAGAAAAATCATTTGAAAAATCATAGCAATAGATGCAGAAAAAATCATTTGATAATAAGGTACAGCATGCATTTACGATAAAAGCACACAGCAAAGTGGGAATAAAGGGAGCATTCCTCACCTATTCAAGGCCATATATGCGAAACCTAGAGCCAACATAGTACTCAGTGGACAAAAACTTAGAGTTTTCCACTAAGGTCAGAAACAAGACAAAGATGTCTGATTTCACTACTCCTATTCAACATAACATTGGAAGTTTCTAACCACAGCAATCAGACAAGAAAAAGAAATAAAAGGCATCCAAATTGGAAAGCAGGAAGCAAAACTGTCCCTGTTTGCAGAGGAGATGATAGTGTACATAAAAAATCCTATAGGCTTCATCAACAAACTTTTAGACCTAATAAGTTAATTTGGCAAAATAGTGGATACAAAGTCAATATCCAGAAATCAAAGGCGTTTTTGTATACCAAAAATGTAACATCAGAAGCAGAAATCAGGGAAAGAAATCCCAGTAGATATAAAAAGAAAAATAAAGTACCTGGGAATAAACCTAACAAAGAAGGAAAAAGACCTGTACTCAGAAAACTACACAGCACTGAAAAAAGAAATTAAGAAAGACACAAACAAGTGAAGACATGAACCATGCTGATGGGTTGGAAGAATTAACATAATCAAAATATCCATACTACCCAAAGCAATTTATAGATTCAACGCAATCCCTATTAAATTTCCAATGAAATACTTCAAAGATATAGAACAAACATTTCAAAAATTATATGGAATCATAAATGACCTCGAAGAGCTGCAGCAATTTTGAAAAAGAAGAACGTAGGAGGGATCACAATACCTGATATTAAACTGTATTATAAGGCCACTGTAATTATAACAGCCTGGTAGTGGCATAAGAACAGACACATAGACTAATATAACAGAATAGAGAGCCCAGGAATAAACCCAAGTCTATGTAGACAATTAATTGACAAAGGAAACAGAAGCATAAAATGGAGTAAAAATAGCCTCTTCAACAAATGGTGCTGGGACAACTGGACAGCTACATGCAAAAAAAAAAAAAAAAAGAAAAAAGAAACTTGAGCAACCATACACAAAAATAAATTCAAGGTGGATAAAAGATTTAAATATAAGCCATGACACCATTAAAGTTCTAGAGGAGAGCATAGGCAGGAAAATCTGAGATATTTCATGTAGCAACATTTTCACTGTATGCCCCCTAGAGCAAGGGACATAAATGAAATAATAAACAAATGGGATCTCATCAAAATAAAAAGCTTCTGCACAGCTAAAGAAAACAGCATTAAAATAAAAAGAGAACAAACCATATGTGGAAGACATATTTGCCAATGATACTGTGGACAAGGGTTTGATCTCCAAAGTATATAAAGAACTCACATGACTTTACACCTGGAAGAAAAACAACCCAATCAAAGAATGGGCAGACACTAAACATACTTTAACAGACACTTCTCCAAGGAGGACATGAAGAGGATCCAGAGACATATGAAAAGGTGCTCACTATCGCTGGGTATAAGGGAGATGCAAATTAAATCCACAGTGAGATACCACTTTACACTGGTCAGAATGCCCACCATAAACAAATCAACAAACAACAAGTGTTGAAGAGAATGTGGAGAAAAGGGAACCCTACCGCACTGTTGGTGGGAATGCAGACTGGTGCAGCCACAGTGGAAAACAGTGGAATTTCCTCAGAAAATTAAAAATGAAACTGCCTTTTGACCCAGTAATTCCCCTGCAAGGATTATATCCTAAGAACCCTGAAACACCAATCCAAAAGAACCTATGCACTCCAATGTCCATAACAGCACAATTTACAATAGCCAGGTGTTGGAAGCAACGTAAGTGCCCATCAGTAAATGAATGGATGCAAAAACTATGGTACATGTACACAATGGAACTCTATGCAGCAGAAAGAAAGAAAGAGCCCCTACCCTTTGCAACAGCATGGATGGAACTGGAGAGCATTATGCTAAGTGAAATGAGCCAGGCAATGAGGGACAAATACCATATGATCTCACCTTTAAGTGGAACCTAATCAACAAAACAAACAAGGAAGCAATATATAACAAGACACATTGAAATCAAGAAAAATCTGACGGTAACCAGAGGGGAGGTAGGAGGCGATAATTTGGGGGGAGGGAAGAAGGGTTTTCAGGAACTACTATAAAGGACATATGGACAAAACTAAGGGTGGGTGAAAACAAGGGAGGGAGGTGGGGATAGCTGCGGTAGGGCTGAGTGGTGGAGGGTAAATGCAGACGACTGTGATGAAACAACAATAAGATAATTAAAAATAAATAAAAAAATTAAAAATACCCCTCAAATATTCAATGACTTGGTATTTTGCCAGAAGGAACAAAATAGGAATGAGAAATTTCCATTTTATCATTGAGAGTTCCATAATTTCACTTCCAAATTACTTATTTAAAATTTTTTTTCTGATAGTAAAACTTAATTTTTTAAGTTTGTTGTAAACATTTACCAGTTGACTATCTTTTAACATATTTTGGACATATTAAAATATTATTTGATACATTAGAATGAAAAAGACATTGAAAATTTCACCGTATTCTCCTGTCATCTTTGTAAGTAACCAGTATTAAGAATTTGTGTATCCCTTTCCAGAATTTTTATATACTTATACATGTATAGAAATGATTTCATATTTTTTGTTTTTGTTTTATAAAAATAACAGATTAGAGATATTGTGCAATTTGCTTTTTTCACTCCAATATATTCCTTGGAGTTCACTCTATATTAGTGCATGAAGACCTACCTTGTTTATTCTAACCAAGGCATAGAATTCCATACTATGGCTAGACCATACATTTAAACAATCCTCTACTGATGGCTTTAAGGTTATTGTTGTGGTTACTATTACAAAATGCTTTAATTTCAAAAAAATTTTTTTCATCCTAAATAATTCTCACTCAGATGCATAGAAAATTCCATGTTTTTAAGAGATTTTATTTTATTTATTTTTAAAGAGGGTAAGAGAAGGAGAAAGAAGAGAGAAACATCAGTGTGTGGTTGCCTCTTGCTCGCTCCTCACTGGGGACCTGGTCCACAACCCAGGCATGTCCCATAGACTGGGAATTGAACCAGCACCTCTTTGGTTCACAGGCTGGCACTCAATCCATTGAGCCACACCAGCCAGGGCAAAAATCCCATGTATTAATATATATTACATTTTGTTGAGTTTGTTCCCTTTTCCTTACTTATGTAATTTTCTGCTACTGTAGAAAACGATACAGTTCCAGTATTTTTTTGTTCAGTCCTCTGAAGCTTTTTGAGGAAGATTGTATAAATATATACATTCATGCAAGAATACCTCCTTACAGCCAATAGTGCTAGGTAGAAGCAAAACTAATTGACCCCGAGGAACAGAAATAGTATTTGTGATGGATGGGTGCTTTGCAGAGAGCATTGGACAGACCTGGATAAGTAGAACCAACGATCCCATTTTCTCTCCCAGAACCCAGAACTTTCATGCCCAGGGCCCTGAATGATTGAGATCACCCTGGTGCAGTTGCAAAGCTTATCTGGAGCCTTTGTATATGAATGGAATGATTACAGGCACGACCATCTTTATTTTACATTGGAAAGTCAAGGTTTTCCTTTGAAGTCCATGTAATTCCACAGAGAAAGGTTATAATGTATGATGATTTTCTATTTAAAGTAGAAAATACTTCTATATATAATGCTAAGAAAAAAACTAATAGATTTTGCTACATAAAAGGGTAAATATTTGCAAGTTAGAAAATACCATAAATAAAAATAAAAGGCAAATGAAAATAATGGAAGGTATTTGAAAAATATATAAGAATTAGAGCTAATATTTTAAAAGAGTTCCTTCTTTTTAAAAATTATACAGTTGTCCTAGTAAAAACTAGAACAACTCCTTTGCTCCCCCTCCATCCAGCATTCCCCACTCTCGAAGATAATCCTCATACCATTGTTCATGTCCATGGGTCGTACATGTACGTTCTTTGGCTACTTCATTTCCTATACTGTACTTTACATCCCCATGGCTATTCTGTAACTACCTATGTGTACTGCTTAATCCCTTCATCACTTTACCCATTTCCCCCACAAGCCCCTCCCATCTGGCAACCATCAAAATGCCCAGGTGAGGCTGACAAGATTAGAAGGAAATGTTAACTACCTGACTGTGGCCATAGGATGCCAAACATCTGATTGGAAACTGAAAAATTGTATTAAATAATTTAGATGTTTCCAAACACCTAGATGTTTCAATCATATGACAGCTGGTGATTGTTATTCACTGATCTTTGTGGTTGGAATTGATTTAGAATTTAGAAAACTATGGAGAAAACATTAAAATAAAGTGAACAAATACCTTAAGCATGGTGTTCATTAAATACAAATATTACTAAGTATGAAAGCTACCACTATATTATTGCATTATGAGACTACAGATCTTTAGGTGAGGTATTTAAAAAACCTGACCCAATGAGAATGATACAAATTACAGTTTTTTTTGTTAGGCTTCAACAATAGCAAACACCTGCAATATTCACCTACACTTAATTTTGGTAGCATGACATTTGTTGTCAAATTTTGCTTTAAGCTACCTGCAATTAAAATGATCACTGCTCTTGGTACATGGTTACTAGCTATTAGTTACACATCTTCGGTCTTCATCTTTACATTTCAGCAGTGTGAGCTTCTAAAATCTCATGGCTTAGGACCTCTAGTCAAGATGGCAGCCTAAGTAAATGCAGTACTCACCTCCCACAAACACATCAAAAATTATAACTAAACTACAGAAAAACCATCATTCAGAATAACCTGAAATCTAGCTAAGTGGAAGTCCTACAACTAGGGAATTAAAGAAGTAACTAAGATCGGTAGGAGGGGCAGAGACACAAAATAGGATGATCTCACACCTATTTGTGGCAGATGAAAATCAGAGGGGATATGGCAGCTTCGGAAGTCCCCCTCCCTGGAGAGTGAGGGGTCCCAGCTTCACACCAGGCACCCCAGCCCATGTTTCTAGTGCCAGGAAGAGAAGTCCCCATAACTTTAGGCTACAGAAGCAACCAGGGATTGTGGCTGAGGGAGATAGAGGACTTCTGGAGTCACAGGCAATTTCTGTTTAAGGGCCACACAAACTTACTCAGACTCACTCGCTCTGAGCTCCAGTGCTGGGGCAGCAGTTTGAAAGGCACCAGAGTCATATAGAAAGAAGCTGAATTGTGGGCATCAGGGCAAGATATATACTAGATAGAAATGCTGGAGGAGGCCATTTCTTTTCTGAGCCTTCCCCACACAGCACTGGCAGGCAGGCACCATATATGAGTCTCCAACAACCTGACACAGGCTGTTGGCCCTGCCCTGGTCAGTCCCCTGGGGCCCTGCCCCAACCTACTTAGGGCCCCCCTCAGTTTTTCCCAGCAATCGTACCACATGATTGACCTGTCTTGGCTCATGCTTCAGATTTTACTAAAATCTCTCAGACAAGCAGCATCTGCCCTCAGCATGCACTGTACATCTTGCTAAATTGCCCCAGGCTTAGCTCTAGTGGCAGCTGACCTTGCTTAGCAGCTTAGACTCACTGGGGCATCTTCAAGCTCAGCACAAGTAACAACCATCTGCAGATTGCTTTGTAACTCATGGTAGGTGGCTTCAAGCAGAACAAAGGTGGTGACAGACCTTGGCCTATACCTCCAGGTGGCTCTAGAGCTAGTGGACCCAGTGAACAGCTTCAGGCCATGTTGAAGTAAACCGAACAAACTCTACAAGTGACACACTCAAAGGGCAAACTCAGTGGACAACAGGACTCTGTTAAAGTAAATCCTTCTCTCTGTTGTAGACCCCTACTAGCTGGTTTTCATGGTATTTGAAGGTCGGTGGTCACAGCTAGTCTTTACAGATGATTGGCCTGGTGGATAAATCCCTCCCATGGACATGGCAACAGCAATCAAGGCTCCACAAGAGAAGGGTGTACATAGCCCACATGGGTGGCGCATGTGCAGAGTCCAACTTGGGTGATTGGGGAGGCTGTGTCCCTGAACCCTACAGAACACTTACTACATTAGGCCACTTTACCAAGCCTGGGAGACACAGAAGCTCTACCTAATGCATAGAAACAAACACAAGGAGGCAGCCAAAATGAGAAGACAAAGAAACATGGCCCAAATAAAAGAACAGAACAAAACTCCAGGAAGAGAACTAAACAAAAGGGAGACAAGCAATCTACTAGATGCAGAGTTCATAATACTGGTTATAAGGATACTCAATGAACTAATGAGAACTTCAACAGCATAAAAAAGGACCAGTTAGAAATGAAGGATATACACTAACTGAAATGAATAATACACTAACTGAAATGAAGAATAATTTACAGGTAATCAACAATAGAGTAGATAAAGCTGAGAATTAAATCAGCAATTTGGAATATAAGGAAGCAAAAAACTGCAATCAGAAAAAGAAGAAAAAAGAATCTTAAAAAATGAGAAATGTAAATAAATAAGGAGCCTCTGGTACAACTTTAAGCATACCAACATTTGCACCATGGGGGTGCCAGAAGGAGAATAGAGAGCAAGAAATTAAAAATTTATTTGAAAAAATAATGACGGAAATCTTCTCTAACTTGGTGAAGGAAATAGACATACAAGTCTAGAAGTTCAGAGAATTCCAAACAAGATGAACCCAAAGAGGCCCACATGAAGACACAGCAGAATTAAAGTGCAAAAGTTTAAAGACAAAGAGGGGAATCTTAAAAGCAGCAAGAGAAAAGCAGTTACCTACAAGGAAACTTCCATAAGACTGTCAACTTATTTCTCCACAGAAACTTTGCAGACCAGAGGGACTGGCAAGAAATATTCAAAGTAATGAAAATCAAAGACCAACAACCAAGATTATTTTAGCCAGCAAAGATGTAATTTAAAATCCAAGGACAGATAAAGAGCTTCCCAGATAAGGAGTTCATCACCACCAAACTAATATTATATGTAATGTTGAAAGATCTTCTTTAAAAAGTAGAAAAAGATAAAAATATGAACAGTAAAATGCAATAGATACATATCTATTAACAACTGAATTTAAAATAAAAACAAAATAAAACAAGCAGAACAGAAACAAACTTATAGAGAACATTTTGATGGTTGCCATGTAGAAGGGTATTTGGGAGGATGGGTGAAAAATGTGAAGATATTAGAAGCACAAATTAGTTGTTACAGAATAGTCACAAGGATGTAAATTAAATATAACATATGGTATATAGTCAACAATATTCTAATAACTATGTATGATGTCAGATGGGCATGAGTTTTATCAAGATGATCACTTAGTAAGTTATGTAATGTCTAATCACTACAGTGTACACCTGAAATATAAATGAATGAAATAAAATGGAATAAATAATATCTCATGACTTGATTCAATTATTTTCCCTATTTTCTCTCTCCTTCATGAAGAAGATATCACCAACTGTGAGTCTAATCCACATAAAACAATTATCCAGCTTTCTGGGAACAACTGCTCTAAATATGATTTTCAGTCATTTATGCAGCTTTTCATAATTTGCAATTAGTGTTGTTAAGGGCAATGGGAAAATAAAATATTAACATAATTTTACTTTAAACCAATACTTCTCACTCTTTAATGTTTGTATGGAGCATTGAGGGATCTTGTTATAATGCAGGTACCCGTTCAGTGGGTGTTCTGGTTATCTGTTGCCTCACAGCAGACCATCCCAAACTTAGTGGCCTAAGACAATAATTAAATGATTAGTCATCTATTTTGCTCACAAACCTGAAATTTTGGCAGGGCTTGGTTGGATGCTTAGGTGAGAAACTTGGATATAGTGGGTGACTTAATGACTGGGAGCAGAAGTCATCTAAAGGCTCACTCACAGTCTGTTGACTGTGGACTGAAACCCTAGGTGGGACTCTTGACCACAACCCCACATGTATGTTTTCCTTGAGGATGTTTGGCTTCGTTATATCATGGCATCAGGTTTTTACCAGGTGTTCCAACAAAGCAAGTTGGAAACACACAGCATTTCTATGACCTAGGTTCTGATGTTACATGGCATCGCTTCTGCCATACTCTATCAGTCAAGACAGTCAAAGAACTTCCTAGGATCACAGGGAAGAGACGTGGCCCCCATCCCTTCATGGGAGAAGGCTACTTCACAGCATGTGAGATGGAACACATTGTAGTGGCTGAATCTACAATTTGGAAAATATCACCTGCACAGTAGGGCTGAATCTCTTTATTTATCATTTCCAGGCAATACCTAAGCTGCTGATGCTGAGGTCTACACCACTTAATCCAAATTTCATTATATAGTTACTTTAGATTGTTTAGAAGCAGACAAAATACATACATGTGTACATGAATATTATAGATATTATTGAAAGATGTCATGTACTTTTCTTATTTTGGCAGTTTCACTTTTTCTTTTTTTTTTTTTTAACATTCCTTTAGCCTAGTTTCATTTACTCTTCTTTCTCCATAATAACCCAAAGAAACTTACTTCATAAAGCTTTAGTTAGATAGGTCTGTTCCTCACATATTGAATTTTATAACACATATCTCATAAGGAATACCTGAATTTTATTATATTTTATTCAATATTTAGGGAAATATATTTATCATTAAAAGTCACAATCTGTGAAATACACTAAGACACATCATAAATTACCCAAGATTAAAGATAGGAGAGAATCTTAAATGCAGCAAGAGGAAAGGAGAGTTACCTACAAAGGAGTTCCCATGAGACCTGTCAGCTGATTTCTCAAAAACAAACCTTACAGGCAAGAAGGGGCTGGAAAGAAGTATTTGAGGTCATGAAAGGCAAGGAGCTAAATCCAAGATTACTCTATCCAGCAAAGCTATCATTTAGAATGGAAGGGCAGATAAATGCTTCCCAGATAAGGTCAAGTTAAAGGAGTTCATCATCACCCAACCCTTATTATATGAAATGTTAAAGAGACTTACCTAAGAAAAAGATTTAAAAATATGAACAGCAAAAAACTACCAACTGAACCTAAAAAAAAGCAAAAACAAAAACCAAGCAAACAAATAGGACAGGGACAGAATCACAGAAATGGAGATCATATGGAGGGTTATTGGTGGGGAGGGGAAGGGGAAGAATGGGGGAAAAAGGTACAGGGAATAAGCATAATTGGTAGGCACAAAATAAAGAGGTTAATAGTATAGGAAATGGAGAAGTCAAAGAATTTATATGTACAGCCTATGGACATGACCTAAGGGGGTGTGTGTGGAATGCTGGAGGGGTGGAGGGGTGCAAGGCAGTGGGGAAATAAAGGGGAGAGACAATGGCACAACTGTAATAATCAAGCATAATCAATAAAATATATTTTAAAAACCTCAAGGATATTAGTAGTAGTTCTTAAAGACATTTTTTACCTTCTTCATGGTCCCACTTTCTTCCAGTTTTTTCTTTTCTCCCTGTGTTTGTTTTGACCCTTTTCACTTTGAAGAATTTCTCTAATGCCTGTTTGTACATATGGGGACACAAAGAAGCTGACTGGTAGCAATTGGTTCCTGTGAGGATTTGTTCATGGTGGCATTTCTGAAGTTGTACTGCTTTCTTGGGGAACCCCCAGTGTCGCCTATTATAGTCTTCACAGAAGAATCTTCTAACCTTCTGGCTGGCTGCCACCACTCAGGTAGCCAAGTGAGGGGACAGGACAGATTCTGATTATAAACTTTCATGTTACCCTCTGTATCAGTCATGTTTCAGGGAGTAAGTATACATGGATATAGAGACCTTTAAAAAATACTCCAGGGCTAAGGAAGAGTACTAAAGGGAGACACAAACTTCTAAGAGGATCTCCCAGCCCACATCTGGGACTCAGATTTTATTGACAAAGGCATGGCTGCAGCTATTGCATAAATTTGCTAAGTTGACTGAATTACAGCTGAACAACCAAGCAAGCAGGAGGTGTCTCTCTGGGGTGACTTCACCCTGAGCCTGGCCACAGAAAACCATGATTGGGACTGGGAAGACACCGCACTGGGATACAAGTGGGCCAAGGCTGGCAAATCCCCCCAGAAGACAGATGGGCAGGAAGCACCTCTTCATAAGGCTGGAGGACAGGCCTGCCCCGGGAAATCAGAACTTTGGGAGCCTACCTGACAGCCAGGAAGACAGTCACAGGACCATGGTCGTGAGCTCAGTATGGGACTATGTACATTGGGGTTGTGTGTCACTGGATGTCCCCTGTCCCACCACACACCATTGATAACTGGATAGTAATATTGAGAAGCAAAATGAAGCATACCAGAGGTAAGAAAGGAGAAAAGAAATGCTTAAAATCCAGCTCATTATAATAGTGTACAGGCAACTTTATTAGCTTGCTAGGGCTGCCATAATGAAGTACTACAGCCTGGATGACACAACAGGAATGTATGGGCTCACAGTTCTGGAGGCTGGAAGTCCGAAATCAGGGTGTTGTCAGGGTTGGTACCTTTTGAGGGTTGTGAGGATTGGGCCTCTCTTCATGGCTTATAGATGACCTTCTGCCTCTTCACATCCTCCCTCTCTGTGTTTGAATCTTTTTTATGAGGATCGGTTATACTGGTTTAGGCCCACCTTGATGACCTTCAACTTGATTATCTCTGAAAAGACCCTATCTCCACATAAGGTCCTTGGGGTTAGGACTTTAACATATGAAGTTTGGAGAGGCACAACTCAATCCATTATAGCAATGAAGGGTGGATTTGGAGGTGAGGCAATGAATTGGTAACTGGCACACTCACTGTTTTCAATATTGTCCCACCCTCACTGTTCTGGTGTTTTCCAGCCTATGGACCCTCTATCTTACCCATTCTAGAGAAAAAGACATGTTTATGCTGAGATGTTTAGGAAGCAACTGCTAGGCTGTAGTACTGAAGAGGTTGTCTGGGGGTTAAACTGAGCATCCTAAGTAGATTGTCAAATAATCTTTTCAGCTCCTTCCACTCAAACTTTGAGGTATCTTACATCACATTCATGAACATTAGGGGATTCTATGGAGGCATTTTGGGTTGCTTCCTGCCACTCCCTGCTGCAGACTTGGAAATCAGATTTCTGGGGCCTGCTGTTTTGCTGTCATTTTTCCAGGATATCACTGTTGACTTTATGCTTTATATATTATTAAATAAAGCCTTTATTAAATTGTAAAGGTAATTCAGGGGCTATCCCTTATGCTTTTTACCCAGTTTCTCCTAATGTTAACATACACCACTGGCCCTTTGTAAAAACTAAGAAATTCACTGGTGTATTACTATAAACAGACTTCACTACTTTCCCACTGATGTCTTAGTGTTGCAGGATTCCACATTGCATTTATCTCTAGTTTTTGACTGTCTTTGCTTGTTTTTCACAACCTGACACTTTGAGAGAGTACTGGTCAGGCACTTGTACAATGTTCCTCTATTTGGTTTGCCTGTTTTCCTCATGCTTAGTCTAGGATTATGGGTTAAGGGGAAGAATGCAGTAGTGAAATGTCCTCATCACATATTTGAGGAACAAGATATCCATATGTATCACTGGTGACGTTAACCTTTACCACTTGGTTAGATACAAAGTTTGGTGCTGGCTCTCTTGTAAGGCAAGGCTGACAACTGATAAGGCTGTTGCTATAGATTTGCTGATCGCAATGCAGGTAAAATTCTACCCCCACACTATTATCATAATGGCTAACAGAACACAATGTTTCAGAGAAACATAGATAGGCAGCCAACAATGGTGTTATTGAGCATTTATCACATCAATGATGAAAGACAAAGATCATCAGTTGCCCTAATTTTTTAAAAAGTTTTTATTTATTTTTAGAGAGGGGAAAAAACATCAACGTGAGAAACATCGATGAGTTGCCTCTCTTATGCACCCTGCAACCCAGGCACGTGCCCTTACTAAGAATCGAATTGGCCACCTCTTGCTTTGCATGACTCTGCCCAACTGAGCCACATTGGTCAGGGCCAGCTGTCCTAATTTAAAGTCATGACTCCTTGCCTAGTAAGCCAAACCAGTTTTCTAGCCCAGAACAGTGAAGAAGCTAGATCCCCAGGAGGAAGTTCTTTGCAACACAGAAAATAGACTATAACATTCCCCCCAGTTCTGCCCCCAAAGTAATCATGGCCTTTTACTTGGGTAACCATACATTTAAGGGAAATACCCAGATACCTGAGGACCATTGGACAGGGGGGGTCTAAGCTGACATCAATACCCAGAGATCTGAAGCGTCATCATGGTGGCAATGTGGGGGGGGGGGAGGTACAATAATAAATGAAGTGCTGACCAAGTTATTCATGTATATGCTCACATGAGAAGTGTATACTCTCTGTGGACTCACCTGGTGGTCATTTGTCTCCTTACGTATAACTACATTGACATACTTAGTAACTGCCATGACTTCTCACATGAATCTTTAGCCTGTGGGACACAGTCTGTCAAGAGGCCATAGGGAAGCCCCTGCAGCTACTGTGCGGCCGCTTCTCACACTGCCAGCCAAGAGTAAATGTGCTTATCAGACTACAAGAGCCAAATGCAGGTCAAAGTCAAAGATAGCAGTCAACACATATGTACAATAGTGCAGACATCTGGTCATCCCACAGAACGTCACACTGACGCCATTTAATGTACAGCTGGATGAGCCGCAAGTGGCCGGCATACCAGAGGCCCTAGTAATGTAGAGTGTGGGGGATAAACCTGGAGACTCTAGTTAAACTCCAGAAAAGAAAAAAAAAATTACTTGCGGGTTTATAGAGCACACCTAAAACCATATTAATAAAAACCAAGCAAACAAACAAGGGACAAAATGCATAGCTAACTGGTTACCACTGGAAGATAGTGAAGCAACTCATTTTGAAACTCACAAATGGAAAAAATCAAGCATTTATCTTATTTTTCCTCTATAAGCTATACCACTAAGTAGCCAAATAGTGGATGAGGGCAAGTTTCTCTACTGCAGCTAACAATGAAAGAATGATAGAATTGAATACTGCCATTCTTTAACCTTTAATAAATTGATGAATTAGGCTTTCTAGAACAATGTTGGCTAAATCCAATGAGACAATTAGACATTATGTGCCACATAATGGAAGACCACCACCAGTTGTAAGGTAATACTAGCACCACCACCACCCCCACCCAATGAAATCAAACAAAAATATGAA
This sequence comes from Artibeus jamaicensis, assembly GCF_021234435.1. Classification (NCBI taxonomy): domain Eukaryota; kingdom Metazoa; phylum Chordata; class Mammalia; order Chiroptera; family Phyllostomidae; genus Artibeus; species Artibeus jamaicensis. The sequence goes on from NW_026521916.1 coordinate 292,161, forward strand.
TCTGATTAAATCTGTGAATCCAGAAACAAAAAGTCACAGGAAGCACCGTACGGGCAAAGTATGTTGAATGATATCAAAGGAATGCAATCAGGAAAATCTGGGAAACTGTAGGACAACTAACCTTATTCTCTCTCTTCATAGATTAATTGTAGGGAGAAAAGTAAAAAATAGACAAAGGGAACTCAATTGTAATATATAGATTTTAATTGGATTATGATTCAAACAAACTGTTTACAAAAACTGAAATTTTGTTTAGGAAATTGTTTATGAATAAAAGCATATGGTATCTGAAATTGCTTCAAAATAATATGGAGGCGTTTGCACAAGAATGGGTTATAAGGGAAACAAGATTAGTCATGACCTGATAATTGTTGAAACTGAATGACAAGTACTTGGAACTTCATTATTTATTGTAGGCTTTCATGTATGATTAAAAATTTCCACAATAATTTTAAAATACAAAAAAAAACCCAATCATAGCTAGATTTAGGAAGTTGTTCTTTAAGCTTTCTCCACCTAGACCTGAATGATCATTGAGAAAGTAATGAAAAACAAACTTTAACACTTATGTTAATAAATCAGGCTTAGATGAAAAAAGAACAGGTAAACTACACTAAAGTGAAGTAACATAGTAAGACTGATAATTCATTTCTAGTTCTCAATCCTTCAGCCTACATATTTAATACCAAATGTCCAAAGAATATGCAACACATTAGGAAAGTATACATGAATGACATATTAGTCATTATTCTGTCAAAACAAAAGGCCACTGAGTATAAAAGTCAACCTAATATTTTATCAAGTAAGTTTTTAAAAAGTCATTACATTTCAAAAAAAATTTCCTCTTTATTTTAACATAAAACACATTTACAGCATGCAGGTTAAAGTAAAAATTAAAATTATATGTTGTCTCCCCAAACCAATGTATCTCCAAGAACTGAAAATAAATCAACATATTCCACAAGTAGACTCATATTCTACTATCACCTCATGTCAAACTAAGTTATGCACACTAGTTTTCTTAAGTTAGGCAAATAATTTAATTGATCACCATGAATAAATATTACTTTTATTTTACTGAGTTTATCATCTGACCTGTTTATCAATAGCATTCAGAGAAACATTAATATATTCAGTCAAAAAAAGGATACTGCAAATTGAAATGTTTCGATTTTCTAGATGATCAGAAATTTTCATTTGTAAGAGTTAATGCTATTGTTTAATAACCTATGGCAAAAAGAGCAGTTCACTGAAAACAAACTTATGAAATTCTCTGTACACCTTATGAAAGTTTGAAATTATAAATAGAAAAAAACATTGAGATATTTTTAAAAACCTAACATTGTATATACCCTGAACTACACGTTAGTTACAATTCACTGTTACACAGCACCAATACCAATACCCATGATACATAGAACAAGAAACTACCATACTCAAGACATGAGGGAAAAAAAATTCTGCTTCATTTATAGATACTGCCAAAGAAGCAAGTTTTCATTTGAAAGCAAAATATAAATGTCTATGTGAATACAGCCAAACATTTCTCATTTTAGAAAAGTACCATCATAAATAATAAGCTGTAGTACTTTAAAAAAAAATTTAAGTTAACTGCATTATTTCAATCTTGTTGTACCAAGGTTTCATCTAAATTTTTGGAGTATTTATTTTGATCAATCCTAAAGGCAACACAATTATTTTAAAGGTTGTAGACTACAACAGCAAAGATTTCTGACTGTTACAAAAATAAATAAATTTATCTTTTAAATCAAAAATTATATAAAAGTGGAAATTACAATAGTTGACATAGAAAAATAAGCCAATGATAATCTGAGTCTTCTGATGATGGCTCCAAATTTATTACAAATATCTGTATATAAAACTTCTTTAAAAAGTTAATTCTGCCAGTCAGATCCTAACACAGAACTTCTGAAGTTTTTCTACTAACTGAATGCCCTTATATCCCCACATTCTCTGCAAATTTATGACATGGTTGCAGTCACCACCCCATTGATAAAGCATATTGAAATCACCTCCCCTATTACTTTTATAGCTTTGTAAAGCAAACTGTTGACTTAGTTTAATGGTCTTAAGAAAGTAGAGGCAAAAACAGGCACACTAAGTTCTAACTATAAAATTAAAGGTTATAACCAACAAAATAACTTATTTGTGGATTAGTAACTTGCAAACAATTAACTATTTCTAGGCAAAACAATAAATTATAGTGTACGACAGTGCTGTAGGTTAAAAACACCTCAAGGATTTTATACCAAATTTTACCTATGTATACATAAATTCATCATATACTTGTCCAGTTCTTCCATGTGTTTTTTTGTTTCCACAGGCTATAAATTTAGATAAACCAATATAGTACTAACAATATAAAATTATGTTTAGTCCTATTTTAATTCATTATATTAAACAGACAAATTATATGTGTTCAATTCTTAATAATTAGCTGGCAGACCAGAATGAAGCAGGGTATTTTCATTCCACCAAGTTATGTTGATTATAGAAGTGAGAAAAAGGGAAGCCCAATTCCTCTCCAACTGTTAATCTGAAATTTGTTTTTGATACTGTAAAATACATCTATTCAAGAAAATCGAACAATAGGCATTTCATAAGATAACAATTGAGTAGCCATGCTCAATTTCAAGTGCCTACTTAAGCAGTTTTAAGGTTTCAGTGTTCAAATTGTAGTTTCCAGAAGCAAACAATAAAGATATAAATAATTTTGACTCTGAAATCATTTCAAGGGATGTTAAAGTACAGTACTGACCTGATATACTTTGTGAGCACGTAGTGTGTAAGTGGTAAAATTTAAGACATATAACCTAAATGCTTCATCTCCTCTAAAATAAGGAAGCTACTTTAAGAAAAATAAGCAGTAGCAGCTAGGTAACTTAAGATAAAAAAATAAACACATACAAACAAACAAGTACAAAAAACACAATCCTATATTGTACAGTTAGCTTGGCACAATGAAGACTAAATTAAGACACAAAAGACAAACTGTGTAATAAATAGGACCACAGTTGTAAACTCATTTTCCTCTCCTATGACGCCAAAATTGCACTCTAGTTGTGTTGGGAAGCAGCAGAATTTACAAGAAAGTGGGCAGGAAACAGCTTAACAGGCCAGATATAATTTACAGATTTTAAAAAGTTGTAGTTCTACAATTACCAGGAGTAAAGGTTAGTCACTGAATGACTCTGCTTGATATTATATACTCTTCACACTTCAATTATTGTCAGCATCTGAAAATGGGAGAATGCATAGAAAAAATATTTTTTATTTGTATAAAACCTGTGTTTGAAATAATCATGAAAGGAATAAAGTAAATAAAACACACCACTATTTTAAAAACATTTTGGCCAACAGCTTTGACCAATTCTGCTAAAATTAATTAAATGTCAACAATAAATTATTTTTATTTTTTCTCCTTCAATTTACCTCCAAGTAGAGCTATTAATGAGCAGTACAATGTTTAAAAAGGTCAGTCCTTCATTTATTTCTATTCTTCCCAAGAGAGCCTGTGGGTAAGCTGATGTATGAATTATATATTTTTTAAAAGATTTTATTTATTTTTAGAGAGGGAAAGGGAGGGAGAGAGGTAAACATCGAAGTGTGGTTGCCTCTCGAGGACCCCCAACTGGGGACACGACCCACAACTCAGGCATGTGCCCTGACTAGGAGTGGAACCTGAAGACACTTTGGTTCGCAGGCCGGCACTCAATCTACTAAGCCACACCAGCCACGGCCAATGTACAAATTTTATTAAAAAAAAAAAAAAAAAAGAAGAAGATAGAAAGCAGCAGACAGTGTAACATTCTTAAAGATAAGGACCATTAACTAGCAATGTTATATACATGTTACCTATAAAAAAAAGAGGGAGGAAAAGAAGGGCAAGGGATAAAGATACGTAAGAGATATATATGGTAGGAAAATAAACAACTAATGAACAATTTTAGTAGTTGTTACCTGGAAGATTCCTTGTATTAAACTACTTACCTATGTGTTTAGAAAAACTCAACTTTCAAAGCACCATATGTTGCCATGTACAATGTGCACTTTTTTGGTCCATATTTTTGAGGGAAAAATCAGGATGCACATTATACAGGGGCGTAGAACCTGAAATACTTTATATCTGTTCTTGTGTTTTGTAATTATGTTACATAATTAACATATTATACCAATAAATGCTAAAAATCCTTTATAACACCCCCCCAAGAATCTAAATGTAAATAAATAAAAAGCTGAATTAAAATATTAAAATGAAGGGCCTGCCTAGTGTAGCTCAGTGGATTGAGCATGGGCCTGTGGGCCTGCGGGCCTGTGAACCAAAGGATCGCAGTTTGATTCCCAGTCAGGACACATGCCTGGCTTGCAGGCCAGTTCCTAGCAGGGGACTCAGGAGAGGCAACCATACATTGATATTTCTCTCCCTCTCTCCTTCCCCTCTTCTCTAAATATAAATAAATCAAATCTTAAAAAAAAAAAAAAAATTAGAGGGACTTCCGCCAAGATGGAGGCATAGGTGGAGACGCCGTGCCTTCTCACACAACCAAGTTTAGAGACAACTGAATATTAGCAACAGAAAACACAGCCAGAACACAGAAAATTGAACTTTTCGGAAGTCTGTAAACAACAAAATCTTCAGCCTGATCGGGAAGGGGCGAAAACAGCAGCTGGCTGAGCCGGGTAGCACAGGAAAACCCGGTCAGACGGACTCAGGCGCGCGGAATCCAGGCGCAGAGTTGGACCTAGTGAGAGACCCAGCGACTGCAGGGAAATAGCGAGGGAGCAGGGCTGCGGGTTGACTGTGGTTGCGCATTCGTGCGTGGACAGACAAGTGAGGGAGTGGGCCATTGGACCGGGACCGGGACCCGGACCCAGCAGGTCCCCACAGCAAGCAGCAGCAGAGGGCAACGCCATTTCCCCGCTCTGACCATGCCCCCACATACAGCGTCACAACCCAGCGACCTGAGAGTCCAAGGCTCCGCTCTTCATACTTAACGGGCTCAAACAGACCAAAAATGGCTCAAGAAGAACTCAAAGCCCCAGAGCCTATAAATCTAAGCGATGAAGAAACACCAAAACTCTCAGACACACAGTTTAAAACACTGGTGATCAGGATCCTCACAGAACTGGTTGATTATAGCCACAAATTAGAGGATCATATGAAGGCTAAACTAATTGAAATGAATGGAATTGCACAGGAAACCAATAGTGATGAAAAGGGAACTGGGACTCAAATCAATGGAGTGGACCAGAAGAAAGCAAATAATGGCCAAACAGAAAAGAGTCAAGAAGCAAGAATTCAAAAAAATGAGGAGAGTCTTAGGAACCTCCAAGACATCTTTAAACGCCCCAACATCCGAATTATAGGGGTACCAGAAGGGGGAAAGGAACAGCCACCAGTGGAAAACTTATTTGAACAAATAATAAAGAAGAATCTCCCCAATCTGGCAAAGGAAATAGACTTCCAGGAAATCCAGGAAGCTCAGAGAGTCCCAAAGACATTGGACCCAAGAAGAAACACACCAAGGCACATCATAAGTACATTACCCAAGATTAAAATGAAGGAGAGAATCCTAGAAGCAGCAAGAGATAAGGGGACAGTCACCTACAAAGGAGTCCCCATCAGACTGTCAGCTGATTTGTCAAAAGAGACCTTACAGGCAAGAAGGGGCTGGAAAGAGGTATTCCAAGTCATGAAATCTAAAGACCTACAACCAAGATTGCTCTATCCAGCAAAACTTTCATTTAGAATGGAAGGACAGATAAAGTGCTTCTCAGATAAGATCAAATTCAAGGAGTTCATCATCACCAAGCCCTTATTATATGAAATGTTAAAGGGACTTACCTAAAAAGAAGTTAAAAAAACATGAACGGTGAAAGGACAGCAAACTCACAGTTATTAACAACCACACCTAAAACAAAAGCAAACTAAAAGGACAGCTAGATCAGGAGTGGAAACATAGAAATGAAGATCTCAAAGAGGGTTAGCAAAAGGGGAGTGGGAGGAGGACAAGGGGGGAGAAGGTACAGAAAATAAGTAGCATAGACAGTAGATAGAAAATAGATGGGGGGGCAAGAATAGTATGGGAAATATAGAATCTAAAGAACTTCGAGACACATGGTCATAAACTAAAGGAGGGGTAATGGTGGGGACGGGGGGTAGGGTGGAGGGGAATGAAGGGGGGGAATAGAACAACTAATGGCATAATCAATAAAAAAATAAATTAAGAAAAAAAAAGAACAAGAATCTGGAATTCAAAAAAAAAAAATTAAAATTAAAATTAAAATGAAGGATTTTTCCCCTGTAAGTTTGGGCCAAAAATGTGGGCATGCATTATACACTGGAGCACATTGTACATGGCAAAACACAGTATTATGTAAGCTAGAAGACCGGCATGTACAGCTGGGTACTAAAGGTATCAGTATTATTAATATATTTCCATTGTTCCCAAGAATAAACCCAGTGTTTTGTAATGTTTTTCTTGATAAATAAAAGACGAATTTAAAAATTTCTCTACAAGGCTTTAACTTTTTCATTATTTTATCACTTAAGTAGATCGTATGCTCCTCAATGATAGTTTAAGACTGACTAATAGATGTTAAGAGTTAAAAAAATAGTAACTACTATCTCTGGACCAGCAATGAGACAAATCTGTAAACTTTATACTTTCGTAATTACTTCAGGTGTTGAAAACCTAGGTTAGTAAGGTTAGCTGTCTCCCTCAAGGGCTCAACTGCTGTATTACACTAGCATTCTATTTTTTTTTTTAGCATTCTATTTTTAAGCTAAAACCCAACTGTATTTAATCAAGGCCATGATGTATCTTCTCTACAAATGAGATATAAATTCAAAGTTTAATCTGAGCACACTATCCAAAAAAAAAAGTTCTCATCTATATTTTTGTTTTAAAAAGCCCCTTGCTCATCCAGAAAAACACCTGCTCTGTACTAGGTAAAGGAGCCTCATCCTTGTTTGTATCAATCAGCCAGTGTTAAAACTGGTTTCACCGTTTTTTTGCTTGAAGTCACAGAACCTACTGATGATGTTTAGTGAGAACTTACTGTATTTCAAAGGGGAAAAACAGAGACCATCCCTAACTGGCAGGAAAACTGGTTAAAGTTGTAACTACTAATATAACACATATTACTTACCATGTAGTCTTGTTAAAAATGTTTGTGCTGAGCCCTGGCCAGTGTGACTCAGTGGACTGAATAACAGCCTGTGAACTAAAGGGTCACCATTCCCAGTCAAGGCACATGCCTGGGTTGCAAGGCCAGGTCCCCAGTGGGGGGCGTATAAGAGGCAACCACACACTGATGTTTCTTTCCCTCTCTTTCAAAATAAATAAATAAAATCTTAATTTTTTTTTTAATCTTTAAAGGGGAAGGGAAGGAGAGAGGGAGAGAAATATCAATGTATGGTTGCCGCTCGTGTGTCCCCCACTGGGAACTGGCCTGCAACCCAGGCATGTGCCCTGACTGGGAATCGAACCACAATCCTCTGGTTCGCAGGCCCGCACTCAATCCACTGAGCTACACCAGCCAGGGCAATAAAATCTTTTTTTAAAGAATGCACTGAATCTAATAAATGTTTTCAATATATAGAGAATAGAGGAACACAGCAATTACATATAGAAACAATCAAACATACCCAGAAGGTAGCATATGCCAAAAATAACCAGCCTAGTCTCTTAATTATATCAATGTTAACAAAAGGTGGATAATGCTAGATTAAAAGAGACTTAAGGGATAAAACCAAATACAGACAGTAGCCCTAAATTTTATGTTGGTTTAAACTAGCAATTTTTAACAAGTGTGCTGTAAGAATTTTTAAAATGTGCACTACTGGACTATTTAGTCACGGGCACCCACCTATTCTCCTTAGATGGTCAAATAAAAAAATGACAACAGCCAACACAATAATAGTTGTCTGCTGTGAGTGAATCAAAATTATACCTATTTTTTTTGAGATTGGCAAAAAGTATTTTTTTGTGTGCTGCAGAATTTTAGTGATTAGTTTACGTGTGCCATGAGATTTAAAAAGTTGAAAATTGCTGCTTTACACAATCCAGTGCTTTAGAACTTTAAAAAGAGAAATCCGAATATAGATTTGTATTAGATAATATTAAAAATGTTTTCAGTTGTTAGTTGTTTAACAATATATTGCTGATCTTATTGTGACTATAAAGAAAAACGTTGTTTTAGAGAGACTTCCGCCAAGATGGAGGCGTAGGTGGAAGCACTGTGCCTCCTCCCACAACCAAGTTTAAAAACAACAAAGTTTTAGCAACAAAAACGCAGCCAAAACCACGGAAAATTGAACTTCACGGAAGTCTGACAACAAGGAACCCTTCAGCCAAACCAGCACAGGTCAAAACATGGCTCAACAAGAAGCCCCAGAGCCGATAAATCTAAGCGATGGAAATAGCCAAACTTTCAGATGCACAGTTCAAAACACTGGTGATCAGGATGCTCACAGAACTGGTTGAGTTTAGTCACAAATTAGAGGAACATATGAAGGTTAAATTAAGTGAAATGAATGGAAATGCACAGGAAACAATAGTAATGAAAACGAAACTGGGACTCAAATCAAAGGAGTGGACCAGAAAGAAGAAAAAAATGACCAAACAGAAAAGAATGTAGAAACAAGAATTCAAAAAAATGAGGAGAGTCTTAGGAACCTCCAGGACATCTTTAAATGCTCCAACATCCGAATTATAGGGGTACCAGAAGGGGAAGAGGAACAGCCACAAATGGAAAACTTATTTGAACAAATAATAAAGGAGAATCTCCCCAATCTGGCAAAGGAAATAGACTTCCAGGAAATCCAGGAAGCTCAGAGAGTCCCAAAGACATTGGACCCAAGACGGAACACCCCAAGGCACATCATAATTACATTAGCCAAGATTAAAATGAAGGAGAGAATTCTAGAAGCAGCAAGAGATAAGGGGACAGTCACCTACAAAGGAGTTCCCATCAGACTGTCAGCAGATTTCTCAAAAGAGACCTTACAGCCCCTTCCAAGAAGGGGCTGGAAAGAAGCATTCCAAGTCATGAAATCCATACACCTACAACCAAGACTGCTCTACCCAGCAAAGCTTTCATTTAGAATGGAAGGACAGATAAAGTGCTTCTCAGATAAGATCAAACTCAAGGAGTTCATCATCACCAAGCCCTTATTATATGAAATGTTAAAGGGACTTACCTAAGAAAAAGAAGATAAAAAATATGAACAGTGAAAGGACAGCAAACTCACAGTTATTAACAACCACACCTAAAACAAAAGCAAACTAAGAGGATAGCTAGATCAGCAGCAGAATCATAGAAATGAAGATCACATGGAAGATTAGCAACAGGGGAGTGGGAGGAGGAGAAGGGGGGAGAATGTACAGAAAATAAGTAGCATAGACAGTAGGTAGAAAATAGATAGGGGGAAGGGCAAGAATAGTAGGGGAGACATAGAATCTAAAGAACTTGAGACAAGTGGTCATAAACTAAAGGGGGGGAATGGTGGGGGAGGGGTGTGCAAGGTGGAGGGGAATGAAGGGGGGAAATAGAACAACTGTAATGGCATAATCAATAAAATATATTTAAAAAAAGAAAAATGTTTTAGAGAGACATTCAACAAGTTATGAATATCAATAGTTGAAACATTTTCATTTAAAAGTTATGTAAATAAAGCTCCTCTTCTTGGTTTTTTAAAAAATATTTTATTTATTTATTTTTAGAGAAGGGATAGAATGGAGAAAGAGAAACATCAATGTGTGGTTGCCTCTTGAGTACCCCTCACTGGGGACCTAGCCACAACCCAGGCATGTGCCCTTACTGGGAATTGAACTGGAAACCTTTTAGTTAGCAGGCCAGCACTCATTCCACTGAGACACACCAGCCAGGGCTAAATAAAGCTCTTCTATATTCATAAAATATTGGCTGGTTTTTCTAGATGATATTTATCTTTTAGATAAATATCTTCTATTGTAATAGCTTTTAATTCTCTACAAGGAACAGATATTACTTATATTAATTAAAGACAAATACATTAAAGAACTCATACATTTGTTAGAAAAAATTTACTCCCAATAGGTAATTTGAAAAGGACAGAGAAATAACTCATAAAAAATAAAATACAAGTGGGCCAATAAATACATGAAAAAAAATCCAACTTCATCAACAGAGCAATGGAATGCTTATGCTGGCCTATTACATCAGAAGCTTAAAAACTATTAATACTCAATGTTGGCAAAGATTCAACAAAATGAACAGTATTCTAGGCTAATTAGGCAGTTTGGTGCAATCTTTCAAGAGCCTTAAAATGTTCACATTTTCTTATAATTTCACTTTGGAAATCTTAAAAAATAATCTAAAAGGGCGTAAAAGGGATTTTTCCATACTTCAAATTTCATGTAAGAAATTTCAATTTTGGAAAATTTCAAGTATGGAAAAAATTAACATATTTATATACATGTTCCGTAAAATGGTTATAAACTATGGCTTATGTACTAGACAGAATAGAAGTATCTTTTTTTAAATGACCCAATGTTAGCTTTAGCTGGTATTGCTCAGCAGATTAAGTGCTGGCCCGTGAACTGAAAGGTCCCAGGCTCGATTTCTGGTCAGGGCACATGCCTGGATTTCAGGCTGGGCAGGTGATCGATGTTTCTCTTACACATCAATGATTCTGTCCTTCTCTTTCACCCTCCCTTCCCCTCTCTCTAAAAATAAATAAATAAAAATCTGAAAAAAAATAAAAATAAAAAAGACCCTATGTTAAGAACACAAATTTTAAATATACAGTATTGCATATATCTATGTGATTTATGAAAAGACTAGAAATGTGCCAAGTTACTTTTAAAATTACATACATTAAAAATATCAAGACACTAACATAAGAATAAAAAAAAAAGTGTTTTAACGACCAATGGTTGAACATTCCCACTTATAGCTATAATTCTAAAGCCAGATATAAAGCACAAACCTGTAGTTAATGTGTTATCGCTTACACCTGTTTGCCTCCTCCACCTCGTACTGCCACTGGCTGGCTGTTCTGAATAAATGCACCTCCTCCACGAATTGCACTTGGATGAGTTGGAGAAGCTGCTGGATGTTGCCCAGGACGAATAGGTTTAGCTAATACAAAAACCAAAAACTGGCTTTAGAATAAATCTTAACACATGACTGTAACAACTTTTTAGGTCTTTTCTCTTTACTTACAACAAATTAAGTGCCCCCCCCCCCCGTGATCTTTTGTTGTTCATTAGATTCCTCTTTTCTGTTACATACTTTTTTCTCTAGCCTCTTAGATACTTTATTACTACCTCAATCATTATTCTGGAGCATGGAATGTTGCTGGTAACTTACTGTTAGCAAATTCTTTTTGTTTTAATAACACTGCTTGGTAGAGTTTATCTCCTACCCCTGATCATTCTTGCTTGTCTAGTTCTCATCTTCTTGTCCTGTTAATGTGGTTATTCCTCAAACTTTGTGCTGCTCTCCCAACAATGCCACTTTTTGGCAAGTTAGACAATAAAAATAGATACATACCACCATTACAATACATAATTAATGAATCAGATATGTTTTCAAGTAAATAAAAACATTCTAACCAAATGAGGTTTCAAGGTTTTCATGTGGTCTACTAACCAATTTGTGCAGAATGTCCTCTTCTGGCCATATTCTTTGACCTGACTGCTTCCTTTATACGATCTACTTCTTGCTGATAGCGTTTGCGATCACGAGATGCATTTTCTTTGGCTTCTTTCAGTGCTGACTCCAGAGCTTTCACTCGCTCAGCTGTAGCTCTCAGCCGCTTTTCCAACTTAGGAAGTTCACAGCGAAGATCTGCATTATCACGTACCAACTAAAAACACATAAAGAAAATTAGGATTCTAGTTTTAACAAGATGATTTGAGAAACTATGCACAGTTTATTTCTCTTTAGAAAAGAAGTAAAACTACATTTTACACAAAGGTTTGCCAATTAGCTAATTTAATTTAGGCAAGGTCAAGCATGACACACTTATATATCTATATACATGTATTTCTCATAAAGATACAATTTCATTTAGGTTTTTTTGGGGGAGAGGGCTGTTCTTTCCCCCTACTAGGTAATGACAGTAAGTTAAAACACAGTACTAAGTCCCTCAGACCCACAAATACACATTCAGTTTGGCGGGGTCCTTAATAACACTGTTGAAAGCAAAAAGGACTAAAATTTCTTTAACCTTCCTTTAGTGCAAACATCTAGTGTAAACATCAGGTTTACAATAATAAAGATATACAATTTAGTGCACTAAAAAGTTTTGTAATTAAATCATTTATCAAACCATTAATTAAAAGACATGGTAAGCACTACTTTTTAAAAAATATGAACTGCATCACGATATTATGTTTCATGCTAAGGGCATTAAATGTAAAAGAACAAAAAAAAATGTATTTCCACTGCAAAGACTTACCTACCAGAGAATTTTAAATCATGAATCAATTAAGAAAGCCGACAGACCTAAATACCAGAAAGGTTTCCATTGGCCTCTTTTGATAAAAGTGTTGTTAAAAATTGCTAGTGGTTAGGCCCTGGCTGGTGTAGCTCAGTGGATTGAGCACGGCCCTGCAAACCACATGATCACGGTTCGATTCCCAGTCAGGGCACACGCCTGGGTTGCAGGCCAGTTCCCAGCAGGGGACTCACGAGAGGCAACCACACATTGGTATTTCTCTCCTTCTCTCTTTCCCTTCCTCTCTAAAAATAAATAAATAAAATCTTTTAAAAAATTGCTAGTGGTTTCTTTTATATTAAATACTTGAAAAATAATGAAATAGCTCAGAGTATATAAATTCAAAAAATTGCCACTCCCCATTCTTCTAAAATTCTTACAATGTTAAGGGTATCACAAAATATATCCTTTATTACCTGTTTGTGCACTTTAGTGAGTTGTTCAAGATTATTTTCAAGGAAAGAGATTTTTTGCTTCTGAGCAGCACTGCCTCCAGTGTCATCAGAATCGATTTCTGCACTCTAAAGAAAAAAAGGTTGATGAATACTGTGAACAAATTTAAAGATCAAAAATACTCTAATCTTAACTACACAAAAACTGGTATGACAATATAAATTATTTCACTTACGTGTGCAAATAATTATACATACTGTAGGCAGCACTTATACAAATATCCATACCTCAGTATAGTTTTATTACCTTTTTAACTCTGGTGGCCAGGTCCTGAACAAAGAGCTTCCGCAGGTTGTGTAAAGTCTGAAGTTCTTTTGCCTTGAATTAAGAAGAGCAGTATTTTTGGAATTCAGACTTGAAATTTAGTATGATCAAAGGGAAAAAACTCATTAAACATTCCACATGTTAATTTATTTTTAAGTCTCTTACCACTGTCTCTTCCAAACCCTTCAAGTCTTGTCTTGCTTGTTCTCGTCTATCTTGCATAACCCTAAACAGAGGAAGAAGAGACATAACATTTTCAACTATGAGTCCATAAAATTCTAGTTTTACTTAGCACAGAAACTGAAGCAAGTACTTATCTGAATCAATTGTTAAATTCAAATAAATAAAAGATACTTATTTTAAAAGTACACTCAATTATGTCTTTCAAAGGATTTTTTATAATGCCTTACAATTCCTTCTATATCCATTAGAAGAAAGTGATAAAATGTTGCAGCACCTAAATAAGGAGTGGTTCTTATTGATACTTTAGAATATGTCACATATAGCATACTGCTTTTATCCAAAATCTCATTAACTAACTGGTTCTTACAGAGATTATAAGTTATTAAAAATCTACATATTTTACTTAAAATTATTCTATATAAATGATGGCAGATATCAAACCAATGAAGAGGGTTTAAGAAAAACACTCTTTACCCTAAATAATGTATCCACTGGATATATCTTCTAGTATTGCCTGTAATTCTCTAATTCAGTTTTTAATTTTATACTTGAATTAAAACATTTACTCACGTAAGTTCATGTAGTTTTCTACTCTTTTCCTGATCAGTAGCTTTCAACTTCTCATGTTCTACTCTCAGACGTTCCTGCTCCAACATCATTTTCTGGTTTTGACTAATAAAAGAAAACAAACAAACCCCACAACATCAAGACCACCATTTTCTGATTGTTGTCATTAATACTTTTCAAACTCTGAAATTCTACAACCTTATCATTCAAACAACCAGGGCCTCACATGATCCAGCCCACTGCAGGGGGCGTAAGAGGACTTGGCTATGTTCAATTGTACAGTATTTCTCCTATTTTGGTTTGAAATCACAATTTTAGTCTTTTATATCTTTCATCTCCCCAAGTCCTTGTCCCTAAATCCATTAAGATCCACACCTCAAACTTTGTCTTCATTTTTTTCTTACGTGCCTGATTCCTACTCAAATCATGATTTAGGTGCAGACCTCCAATTCCTATCAATTCAGTGCTACTTATGCATATGGTTATGAAAGTGAGAAAATGTATTCGTGATAAATGATGAAGACAACCTTTTTATACTAACGTTTTTATCTCTGAAATAATTGCCTATTAAACCCCTATTATGGGCATTTTAGAAACTGTTTTTCTTGTTCTTTTCTTTTTAAAGATTTTATTTGTTTATTTTTAGAAAGAGGGAAAGCGAGAAAGAGAGAGAGAGAAGTATCAATGTGTGGTTGGTTGCCTTTCGCACGCCCCTAACTGGGGACCTGATCTGCCACCCAGGCATGTGCCCTGACTGGGAATTAAACTAGTGACCCTTTGGTTCACAGGCCTGTGCTCATCACTGAACACACCAGCCAGGGCTGTTTTTCTTGTTCTTTTATTAACTTCTCACATGAACCCTACAAGTTAGGTATTTTTATTCATAGTTTACATGTGGCCATGAGTCTTCAAAGACCTTGCACACAGTTAGTTAATTGGTGGGTAGGTAAGTAGTCAAATTAGGATTTAATCTCAGGCCTGCTTTCATCCACAGCTTTATTTTCCTCCACATGATACCCTAACTGTCATTGAAACCAAAATAGTTTTCTAGGAGTGATATTTTATGCAACTGATAGGTAATGTTCTCCTATGTTGACATCACTCTGTTTTATCCAATCTACCTACAGGTTCATGGACAGCCTGCCCTATGAATGCTTATATGGTTCACATTACATCCTAGTTCCAGGAGTGAATGTGGTTTTTAGAATGATTCGGGTAGAACTTATTCTCATATTCAGTCTAGGAAAATTGAGTGGTTGTATAAATGTATGAGTTATATATAATTAGTAATCTTAAATTTGGTATTGTAGTTATCTTCAGAGAGAAATCTATTTCCATCAGTGCTGGTTTACAAAGATAACTTCTGTTTAAGAAAATTTAAAGCTCCAATTTCCAATAAAGTTTCTCTCAGTTAAGAATTTTTTTTTTTTTTAAAGATTTTATTTATTTATCTTTAGAGGGGAAGAGGGGAAGGAGAGAGGGAGAGAAACATCAATGTATGGTTGCCTTTTGTGCGTCCCCTGCTGGGAACTGGCCTGCAGGGAACCGGCCTGCAACCCAGGCATGTGCCCTGACTGGGAATCGAACCGCGATCGTGTGGTTCGCAGGCCCGCGCTCAATCCACTGAGCTACACCAGCCAGGGCAAGAATTTTTTTTAAAAGGAAGAAAATGATTTGCAGGAGACTATGGTTTCTATCTGCAATAATGACTAAAGTTGTTTTTTTCCCCCTTTTCCTGAATAGTTACATCAAAAGACCCTAAAATATTTTCATCAGGGACTCAGAAGTTATACTTACAAATAAAAAAGTTATTTTTAAATTCAAAAATTATAATTTCAATGAAAAAATGAAGGTATATCTAGTAAGACTATATTAATCTACCAGTAACCAATTATTTCATTTTGTCTAAACAGTCAATCTTTCTGAGTTAGTTTTTAATATTTAGAGGAAAGAACAGTATACTTACTCTTGAAGATCAGTGATAAGTTTTTCTTTTGCCTCAACTTCATCTCTTAAGCTACTAATTTGTTTTTGATGAGTTTCTCTGTGGCTCTGGATCTGTTGTTCAACAGCTTGCTAAAATTTTGGGGAGAAAAGGATATTAAGTCAGACTAATAAAGATTAATAATAATGAATTAAAGCCATTACAATCCAATTACATCAAACTTGCCTTAACTTCATTTGCAGTCTGAACCTTATTTAAGTGTTCCTTTTCCATTTCATGCACTTTCTCTGTTTGGATAGGGAGAGAAAACAAGAGAGGACATAGACTTAAAGTTCTTCATAAACCCAGGTTTTATGAGGGATGTATTCCTTAGCAGTTCTTGATTTTAGACAATCCAAATGCCACACGATAAATCTTGCTGTTTAAATTAATGACATGTTAACTAAGTACACTTACAGCATTCTGTTGAAATTATGGTTTCCTTTATTTTCTTTACCTAATCCTAGAACATATGGGTTAAGGCATGGTAGGGAAATAAGACAGCTTTCTAAATTCCTATGCCAAAACTGCATGTGTGCATAAACTTCATATATATGTGTAACTTTGGAAATTTGTGGGAAATTCACAAATTGGCTACTTCCATATTCAAACACAACTTTAAAGATGTTTGAAAGCCATACTAAAACATATTATTTATTATTCCAAGTTATCCAGATTCCTACTACTCTCTATCAATGTGAATGTAAGTTTAATACAATTACATGAAAGAACAAATTAATGTAGATGTAACTCATAAACAATGAGAAGTTAGTTAATACCTTGTGCTCGAAGCTGGACTAGTTCTTCACTGAGGGAATCGACAGATTCTTCCAGCTGCCTTTTCTTTTGTTCCACATTTTGAAGGTATTCAGTCAATGACTTAATTTTGGCTTCATGCTTTTGGGGAAAATGTACTGATATGAAGTGGAAAAAAACCTCACACCACATTTTATTGTTATAAATATTTAAACATGAGCAAGTTTTAGCAATGTATATAAACATAATATTCTTCAGGATACGAAATGTTCAGGGGCCAAATTTACATGAAAAAGAATATAATCAATGAAATGGTCACTGCTTCTAAATAACACTTGGAAACGAAGGCAATGAAGGCCAAAAAAAGAGAAATGTTCTTATTTTTTTCTTCATATGACATTACCCTCTTCCTTCTGTCTACAATTCTTATGTTGGTGAATGGCCTCCTCTATTCAGTTGCCAAAATCAGAAAACTGGCCATGCAGTTTTAACTACCCTAGGATTCTTCTAGGTTCTTCAACAGTCACATCAGTCACATCTTTCTAGTGAATCTGTATACTTAACTAAGTTAATCATTCTATAACCCAGTTAAATCGTTCATTTTACTATAATGAAGCTGGACTAGGAAAACTGATCAAATTAACCTTATTTTGTTACTCAGAATAACCTATGGAAGTAAATTTTTCTTGTAACTCATACAATAAATAAAACTTATATGGCTACTCAAAAAATAATAAAGTTTTAATACATACTTGAGAGATACGAAGTTGGCATGCTGCTAACTCCTTTTCATTTTCTTCCATTTTTTTGTTGCTCTCAGTTTGTGTACTTTCTAACTGTTTGCAGCGTTTTACCATTGTTTTTACTTCTGACTTCATCTTGCTAATGTAGAGCCTTGCAACAGTGAATTCTTCATCTATCATGCCAGTTCCCTCAGGCTGCTATGAGAAGATAGTGAAATACAATAGAGACAAAAATGTCCAGTGTGTGTTTACCCAATTAGATTCTAAAATCTTACAACTAAATTAAATATATTTTGATATTACTCAATACTGATAGAAAGCCTAAAGTTTTCCTTTAATTAAATATTGTTTTAATAAAGGGTAAGTAAAATACTTTCATTTTTGGCTTTCGTTCCCTTCCTAACTTAATGCTAATACATGCCTACAAGGAAAAAAGAATGCACAACTAAAAAACAAACAAACCCTGATGCATCGGTCTCTTTCAATATTTTAATTTCTTCTTCGTAGGCCCTTTTCAGTAAATTTACTGTTAATCATGTGTAACTCCAGTTTAAAGCTTAACAAATAAGCCCTTACTGGTGTAGCTCAGTGGGTTGAGTGCTGGTCTGCAAACCAAAGGGTCACTGGTTTGATTTCTAGTCAGGGCATGTGCAGGCCAGGTCCCCAGTGCAGGGGCATGTGAAAAGAAACCACACAATGATGTTTCTCTTCCTTTTTTCCACCCTCCTCCTCTAAAAATAAATATACAAGATCTTAAAAAAACAAACAACAACTTAACATATAAGTCCTGGTTGGGTAGCTCAACTGGCTGGAGCATTGTCTTATACACCAAAAGGTTGTGGGTTCAATTCCTGGCCAGGGTGCATACAGGAAGCAACTGACTGATACTTCTCTCTCTAAAAATCAATGAACATATCCTTAAATGAAGATTTAAAAAATAAAACTTAACAAGTAATGATGTTTAGGTGGCGCAAAAAGGATGACTTTTAAGCTCACCAAGGAGGAACTGTGGTCACTTTACATTCCATAACTTCCATGGGCTTCCCTATTAAAACTCCAGTATAATATTCAATGTCAAAATTAAGTGAAGCTCGAGACAGATATAAAATGACAAGATTATTAAAGAAACTCCAGGAACTAATAAGTCATTATTGTAATATTGCAGAATACAAGGTTAACATACAAAAGTTAATCACTTTCCTATGTACCAGCTTATTTGAACTTGCCATTTACATTAGCACCAGGAAAAAAGAGAAAACACTTAGGTATAAATGTAACATTGTGTAAGATCCATGAGGAAACAAACTATAAAGCTGATGAAATGAAAAACTGGAGGTTTTTTATTTAGATGGAGGTATTCTGCATTCATAGATAGGAAGATAATACTGTTAAAATATCAATTCTTCCCAACTTGATCTATGTATTTAATGTAACCTTAATCAAAATCCCAGCAAGTTATTTTGTGGATATCAACACACTGATTCTGAAATTTATATAGAAAAGCAAAAGACCCTGAATAGCCAACGCAATACTAAAGAGCAAAGTCGGAAGATTAATGCTACCCAACTACAAGATTCACGATAAAGCTACAATAATTAAAATAATGTGATATTGGGAAAAGAACAAATAGGTCATTGAAACACAACAGAGCCCAGGAACAGACACACACAAATACAATCAACTGATCTCCAACGAAGGGGTTAAGGCAATTCAGTGGAGAAAGAATTGTCTTTTCAACAAATCTGCTGGAGCAGGTGGACATCCCCATGTAAAACAATAAACTCTAACAGACTTTATACTTTCCAGAAAAAATAACTCCAAATAGATCATAGAAACATAAATGTAAATGCAAAATCAAAACATTTATAGAAGAAGGCCCTGGCTGGTGTAACTCAGTGGATTGAGTGCGGGCCTGCGAACCACACAATCGCAGTTCGATTCCCAGTCAGGGCACATGCCTGGGTTGCACGCCAGTTCCCAGCAGGGAATGCATGAGAGGCAACCATACACTGACATTTCTCTCCTTCTCTCCTTCCCTTCCCCTCTAAAGATAAATAAATAAAATCTTTAAAAAAAAAGAAATAATAACTTGTTAAAAAAAACATTACAGAAGATAACACAGGAGAAAATCTAGGTGACTATGAGTTTAGAGATGGGGTTTTAAACACAACATCAAAAACATAATCCGCAAAAGAAGAAATTGGTAAGTTAGACTTTGTTAGAATTTCTGCTTTGCAAAAGACACTGTTATGAGAATGAAAAGATATGACATACACTGGGGGAAGCACATGTAAAACACCTATCTAATGAAGAACTTACCCAAAACATAACTCTTAAAACTCAGTAATAAAACAACCTAATTACAAATTAAAACCATGAGATAACACTACACATCTGTCAGAATGGCTCAAAACCAAAAAAATAATGATAGTAAATACTGAGGAGAATGTGAAGTTACAGGAACTCTCACTCACTGCTGGTAAGAATGCAAACTGGTACAGCCACTTTGTGAGTTTCTTACATAGCTAACATAGTCTTAACATACAAGCTAATAATCATACTCCTGGGTATTTTTATCCAATTGAATTGAAAACTTATGTTCTCAGAAAAAGGTGCACATGAATGTTTATAGCAGCTTTATTTAAATTTTAAGTGCCAAAAACTGAAAGTAACCAAGATGTTCCTCAATAGGTAAATGGATAAACAAAGTGGTACATCCATATCATACCATAAACAATCAAAAATGAGCTATCAAGTCACAAAAAGACATGTAAGAAACTTAAATGCACACTGCTAAGTAAAAAAAAGCCAGTTTGAAAAGGCTACATACTGTGTGATTCCAACTGTATAAAATTTTTGAGAAGGCAACACTATTGAGATCTTTTTTAGATCAGTGGTTGCTAAGGGTTCAGGGGAGAGGGATGAATAAAGCATGGGAGATGGCAGAAGATGTTAAAGTGGTAAAACAATTCTGATATTGTAATGGTAAATCTGTATCATGCATTTGTCAAAATCCAAAGAATTGTACACATAAAGAGTGAACCATAATGTAAAAACAGAACAGTTTTACATTAAAACTGTAAAGCAGGGGTTCAGCAGGGTTTAACTGATGATGTTAACAGGAAAAGAATTATGTGCAAATGACAGTAATACTGAGAATCCATGGATTTATTTCTAAAGAACCTATTTGCAAAGCTGACCTGCTTTCAAAATGCAAGTGTGGGAGTCAGGGAACCAATATTCTAATCACTCTGCCACCAAACATAAGCCATTTCCACTTTTTATTTTCTGTTTTTCCCACTTCTAAGAAGAAGCTGTAAATCTACAAAAAGCAAGTTTTGAGTAACATCTTTCTAGTATGCAGTGATATGAAATGAATACAGTTTTCCATCTCTAAAGACTCCTATATAGGTTTAACGTCTCCCACTACTTTGCCATGAAAAGGACAGAACAGAATGTTCAGACTGATGTGAAGAGAGATTAAATCAAGCCACCCAGTATTTAATAATAACACTTTCTTTCTTTCAATGAAGTGAGCTGACATTAAGAAACGACGCATGAACCCTGGCTGGTGTGACTCAGTGGACTGAACGCCAGCCCGCGAACCACAGGGTAGAGGTTCAATTTCTAGTCAGGGAGCATGCCTGGGTTGCAGGCCAGATCCCCAGTAGGGGGGTGCACGAGAGGCAACCACAAACTGGTGTTTCTCATCCTCTTTTTCTTGCTCCCTTCTCCTCTGTCTAGAAATGGATAAATAAAATCTTTAAAAAATGACACAAGGAAAAAGTTACAATTCTTGTCTTCATCAACAGACTTTGAATAACAAATAACAGAAGGAATGTTATGTTCCATACTGAAAACCTTTATTCATTTCCAATTCTTGTTTAACTTGGCTTCTTGGTATGCTCTCACCATAAACCCAAGTATAAATTTGTTCTGTTTGTAACCATAATTAAGCTTTAATCAAAAAGGAGTTCAAATGAACACCTACTGTGACATATAAATCTTTTATGTTACATACATGTTTTTGCAGTTAAGAATCTTAGTTTATCTTTTTGGTCTAAGTTGTAAGTTCTACTAGGTCACTATTTTTTTTTAACAGCATGTCTAGTGATAATACAACCAGTACTATTATCCTTAAAAGAATAAAAAAGAAAAAAGGCATAAGTAAGTGATAACTGATAATTCTGATAACTGATAACAGAGGTTCATGGTGGTATTCTATGTTTGAAAATTTGCATAATAAAATTTAAAGAAAAAAATTAACTAGCAGTGCTTGTCTTTTTCTTTTTAAATAGTTAATGTAACTATAGGCCAATTCATTCATGATTTTACTCCCTGAGCTAATATTCACTGTTGTTCTAATTATATCCTGTCATGTATGATAATCATTAACATAATTCTAAGTGCAAAATATTATAAGATATATGAAGTGCTAAAAAAAATGCTTATGAATGTTCATCTACTTAAATGACCCATTCTCTTCCTGTCTTCTCATCTATTTAAAATAGAGATAATACTATCCATCTACCACACATGATTATTATAAGGATAAGAAAAGAACTTTGTAAAAATAACTAGTTGTAAAGAAAAGTATGAGCTACATACAGAAAAGAACTCTTAATATTGGTTATTACATTTACCTTTACGTCATTATTTCCTACAGCAATTCCTATTTCTGCAAGGTCTTTCAGTAAAGATGCCATCATCTCAGCTGCTCGTTTTTTCTGGTGGTTAGTCATTTCCTTAAGTTTTTGAAGTTCCGCATCTATACTTGCTAAAATTGCCTAGTAGAAGATTCAAAAATAAAGAGTACAGTTAAATCTAGCAGATGAAAATATTAATACAAATATTGACAGGTATTTCAAGTTTTCACTTAATACTCATAAAATTATTACTTTTTGCTCTCATTTTCTTGAACTATCTTGTTCTAGAATAGCTTCCAGTTCAAATATTTCTGACCTAATAAACAATGTAAAGTTGCCACATTGTGCTCCATGAAGAGCGGTAATCAGTATTACCACTCTAGGAAGAGCAATAATTAGTATTACTTCACTAATTATGGAGGCTAGGTAGTTTTTAGCCTTGAAATGGGAAACTTCCAAGTTCATTAGATTCAATTTTCATTTACTGCCATAAGTCTGAGCAGATTAATGTTAGAATGGAATTGACAAATTTCTAGATGGTTGGTATATTTTCTTTACTGTCTATATACCTACTTGGGTAATGTGTCATTAAGAAAACGTGTACTAAAGTATTAAGAAGAAAAAAAAAATCTTACTGATTTTTGATTCAGTTCATCACTAAGTAATTCATATTCCTTAGTTTTATCTTCAACTTCCTGAGACTTCTGATCATAATTGACAGCAAGTTCCTCTAAGGCTTGCAAAACTTCTTTTACTTCTTCTTTAGAGGCATCATTTTCTGCTTGAAGGCGATTCAGCTCAGCTTGCATATTATCCTGATCCCTTCTAGTAGATGCCAGAAGCTATGTGGAAGACCAAAGTCACTAAACATATACAGGTTATTAAAAAAAAAAACCTATCTGCTAAGCAAAACAGGGAAGATATGAGGATGCTACTCAGTGTGCTAACAATTCATTCAACATATTGCAGGGCATTGTGGCTAGACATTTTGGGAGACAGGAAGGAAATAAAAAAATTAAGACTTTGTCACAGAGGAATCTGAGTGAGAAGACAAGAACACAAATAAATAGAATACAACATTAAATGTAACAGCCAGAAATGACGGACAGAGCATAACAAAGTGCTTGGTAGAATAAAAGGAGAGTGGCGGGGGGGGGGATATTTCTGCAGGAAAAGCAGAGGGTATGGAGAAAGTGCCTAGGATAGGCAAATTTTAGTCAAGTACAAATTAATGTAATAGACAAATACATTCTAGGATCATGAACACTGTGCACAGAGAAAGAAAAATGAATGCATGTTTAGAAAATTTTCCTTAAAGTTTAGATTTTGGGGGGGCAATGTGGGGTGCCCCCCTTGTTGGGGGGCTATGCCTCAGGAAAACTTAGTATCAGCATATAAAATCTTAACTGGAAAGATGCAAGGAGACTAGTAATTAGAAGAATACTGTGTGGGAATATTAATAATGGGGCAGAATGCTAATGGCACATAGAAGCAGGATCCAGGGATGCTTAATATACTAAGATGAACAAGACAGAACAATATAATGAAGAATTATGCAAATATTACTAGTGCCCCATTGAGAAAGAATGTTGCAGTTGAAATAAACAGAAAGATGATCTGATAATGGTTGGTGTCTTTTCTTATTGAAACTGTACAGTCTTTGCCACCCTTCCACAAAACAAACCTAAAATGAAGGACCATTTTAAAATTATTCCCCCTGCTTTGCAGGTGAGATAAAATGAAGGTCCATGCTAGGTGAAAAACTGAGGAGAATAAACTTTGAAGGAGGCAGAAATGAACAACAGGTTAGATGAAGAGTAGGAATGTGAAGAAGGAATATTGATTTTATTGACATTCTCATTCTCCTAACTTATACATTATTAAAGACAAAGTCAGGGACTCAGAAACCAGTATTTTCTTTCCTTTAACAATCCTTTAGACCTGACCTATATCTCTGTGTTGAAGTGAATGAGTAAAAATAAAACACAAGAACACAAAATTTGTGTTCTTTTTATATTCCTTCCTTCATTTCCTTGTATAAACACTGTACTTTTCATCAAGGGAGGAGGAGACTAAGGTTATTCCAGCCCACTATAATATGTCTTTCCCAAGAATCAGTAAGAAATGTTTTGGGTAGACAGAGCAGCACTAGCATTCGAACAAATATAAGATAGGGTTTTTAAAAATCCAGTAACTGGGGGAGTACAGGGGGTGGGCTGGGAAGGGAGTAAAAGGCAGTAAACTGTACTTGAAAAATAATTAAATAAAAAAGATTTTTTAAATCCAGTAACTATATGTTAAATAGTATTTATTTTTAAAAAGATATCCTCTCCCTTCTAGTTAGATAGAACTCAACCTTAAATCTTTTTTTAAATAAATACTCAGATCTCTTTAGTTCCTAATTACTTCAAAAATTTAAAAAGGATTTTGTTTATTTTTAGACAGAGGGGAAGGAAGGCAGAAAGAGGGGAAACAAACATTAATGTGTGGTTACCTCTCATGTGCCCCTACTGGGGACCTGGCCCACAACCCAGGTATGTACCCCAACTTGGAACTGAATCTTAAATCTTATAGAAGTCAATCTCTGTTTCAACCCGTATGATGTATCAATCTCATAATGTATCTATAATGAAGCGTACACATATTAAAAAAAATCTGAATGTACTCTAGTATATTCTGAGCTCTGTAGATTGCTTCAACTTCTATGTTTCACTGGAAGTAATATGGAAAGTATACAACTACCTCTTCCTGATCCAACATTCTTGTCATCAATTTCAATGACAAACTATAAAGCACTGTCAGGAATAATATGAATGGTGTTCAACTTACCTCTTCTTGATCCAACATTTGTGTCTTCAATTTCTCTACCAACTGGCTCTGTTGATTAATTTCCTCATCCTAGAATTTTAATATAACAAGTAGCTCGCATAACACAGTATGTGATAACTATCCTCCCCAAAATACTTTAAAAACAATCTCTCCAAATTCAACATAATTTATTCCAATCTCTTATGAAAACGTTTAAACAAATGTAGTCTCTTTCAATGATCAGTAATTTTAACACTTATCATGCAATAAGAAAAAAAGCTATTCATCAAGTATTTTAAATGCAAAAAAATAATTAACATTCAAAGCTATTATTGAAAATAGCCATACAACCACATGAAAATTGCCACCTCTGCTTAAAATACATAAAAATACCACCTAAAAACAAAAACAGAACAATTTTCTTCTAATCTCTTTACTGCTTTTGTTTTTCCCTTCCTCTCTGTGGGTTCATAATTTGTTATTTTTCACACTACTGACTGATATAATCAATGCAAGAAGATATTTTCACTCTATTCTAATCCACTGTCTAATCATCTTCTATTAGTCTTCAGATCTCTGATTCTAAGTGACCATTTCAAGAACTCTCTCCATTGACTTAATGCCAAATTATTTTAGAAAGTTTGGGGTTTTTTTGCTTAAAAACAAGGGGGGAAAAAAGACATGCCTCATACAGTTTCCTCAAAGATACAGAAATTGTGATTTTCTATTTTTTTGTAAACACAATTTTTCAAAAGGCTAACAAAAATCTAGAAAGATGTATATAGGTCATGAGGACCAATAATAAAATTTGAAAATAAAAATATCTTATTAGCAATATTCTAGAACAAAACACAACACAAAAATACCCACCTTGTCGTCAAGTTGTTTGTATAATTTAGCAATTTCTTCTTCACACTTTCTTCTTTCAGCATCAGTAAATTTTCCAGTAACTCCAATTGTGGCTGCTGGTTTATCATTAGTAACAGCTGTATCTTTATCCACTGCAAAAGCTTCCAAGTTGGCTTTCTCTTTGTCAAATTGTTCATCAACAGGCACCGTCTCTCCTAAAATGTGACAGCAGAATGGTCAATAAAAATTGACCTGTCTAAAATTAATCTCAATTTTATTCAATTTCAGCAGCTCCTACCAACTTTCTTATCTGCTTAGATCTGAAAAGTCGTAATTACTTTTGACTCTCCTCCATCTCCTAAATCCAGTCATGAAATCTTTATTTCTACCCTAATCTAAGCAACTTGTCATCCTGTGACTTTTATGGCTTGCAAGTTAGCTTTTGTGCCTCATTTATTATTCTAGGTAAAACCAGAATTTAATGTAAAAGACTTTATTCATTTGTATCTGATGATTCCTTTTTATCTGATGATTCCTAATGCCTAATGTGAAAATGGATGTTATTTACATTCATACATGAATCTCAAATTTATAAAATAGCTCTAAATCTGTATTCAACAACTAAAAATGACAAATTCTTCAGTTATTACCATTACGCCATCGGTTGAGTTCATTCTCAAGCCACTGAATGGTGTTCCGCAGGGTCTTATTTTTTTCTTTTTCTCTTTCGTACTTCTTTTTCCACTGTTCTGCGGTTAATTCTACATTGACACAAACTGTGTTCTTAATTGTTTTGGCCCTAAGAGAAGTGATTGGGGAAGAAAAGAATGTGACTTAAATTACTTTCAATTGTTATCTAATCATTCTAGGGGAGATATATATATATATATATGGCAATGTAATTTAACTTAACTATTCTTGACTAGTGAAGTCTGACTAAATACTGAGAGTTTTAATCATTATAGTGCTTTTTCATATCCCAACTAAATTTGGGTCAGCCCCAACATTTGTGAATATTAAAACAAACAACCTGTCAACCTGATGAAGATAAAACATGAGAGACTATATTTTCCGATTCCTTTGCAAGGTTGAATTAAGAAATTACTGTTGAAAAGTCAAAAATAAAGCTATCATTATTTTTCCAGGCTGACAATCTTATATAGATTATTTGAACCCTGTCAATTGTGACAACAGGTTAAACATAGGATTATGTGTATTGGACTTGTCCTATACTACCTGATTCAAATGCTTATTTCCTTAATGCTGAGTTAAAGTTTCTCACATAAATTTGACTAAAGTTAACATTTGACTTTAATGTTTACTAAAACTTAATTCAAATCCAAGCAATCTAAAATTATTGACCTTACTTGTACTGTCTAAATTTAAAAGTGGTGTCTAGCAGCACACTAACAATATGAACTAATTTGAATACTGTCTACCTGATATTTTCCTAGATTTCATTAGCAAAAGGTCAATCTGTATTAAAACTTTGTATTTTATTAACAACAAACCTTTGGCCAAAAAGGAGAGTAGATTTTGTTTCGGATTCATTGTATGATGATGGAGAACAACAAATTACAATAGTGGTTCTACAGTTCCCACCTAATGAATCTTGAAGGATTCTTGTCATTTTACTATCTCGATATGGAACATAGGTCTATAAAGAAAAAAACAAAAACACAGAAAACCAATGGGCTTCTTCTACATAATAAAATGTTATGTAAATAGCATAAATATGCTATTTTTAAAAATTACAAAGTGATCCAGTTATTTTAATATTAAGATGAGAAGTAGGATATACATACCAGTACTAAAAATTAATTTCTTAGAGACAACAGATTCGCATTTATTGATTCAAACAACAGTGAATCTCTCACTCACTCACACATCCATGCACATACACACTCATTTAAGTAATTCCTGATAGAATAAGACAGGGAAATAGAAGGTATGTATACTTACACTACCCTCAGCCAAAGCAGAAATAACATTTCCAAGAGCAGAAAGTGACTTGTTGATGTTCTTAGCTTCATCCAGCACAGCACCTTCAGCTCCTGTCTTACTAACCTATAATAAGATTTCGAAAAAAACTTACAAGTGTAAGACGATTTTATTTGAATTTTCTAGAAAGTCCACAAGTCGCCAATAACCAGTAAAAAGGAAAGAAAATTAAAACTTGACATTATTTGCCAAGTGTTTACTCTCAGGTACCACTATTTCTCAAGTATTATTACTTTGAGAACTTGAGTCAGTAACCATCTGCACAAGAATGTAATTAAGGAAATGCCCAATTTTATTTTTAGTTTGTACTCGTCAACATAACCAATTCACTTAAACATATAGTCATACTTTACTAATTTTTTAAAAGATTTATTTTTGAGAAAGAGGAAGGGAGGGAGAAAAATGGAGATAATAATCAGTCTGTGAGAGCTAGATCAACTGGTTGCCTCTTGCATACCCCGAACTAGGGACCTAGCCTGCAACCCAGGTACATGCCCTGGCTGGGAAGTGAATTAGTAAGCCTTTGGTTCTCAGGCTGACACTCAGTCCACCGAGCCAAACCAGCCAGGGATATAGTTTAGTAATTTTTTGAGTCCCTTTTGCTATATTAGAAAAGAGGAATCTCTCAAAATTTGCTAGAGTATGCCCTTCCCTGGCTGGTGTGGCTCAGGGGACTGAGTGCTGACCTGTGAACCAAAGGGTCGCTGGTTCAATTCCTAGTCTAGGACACATGCCTGGGTTGTGGGCCATATCCCTAGTAAGGGGTGCATGAGAGGCAACTGCACACTGATGTTTCTCACCTTCTCTTCCTCCCTCCCTTCCCCTCTTTAAAAACAATAAATAAAATTTGCTACAGCATAAAGTTGATGTAACCATTAGAAAAAAGAAACTACAAATACATAAGCAATCTTGCTTCTTTTAAAGAATGTGAAATATTGATATTCATGAATATGTTGCAATGTTGGTGGAAGAACTGGCATCTCACAATCTGCAAAATAGAGACAGGTTTTAAAGGTTGTATACAAGACTTTTGAATAGAAAGAAATAGGTATGTTATTCTAAATCAGAAGGAACAAACTAGTAAAACAATGCAAAAATGGTCACAGAGGTCAATATTAAAACATATGAATTTACTTTGACAGAAACTAGGGTCAGACTATATAGGATTGTAATAATGAAATAATCATTGAAAGGAGTATAGCCAAAGCAGAAAGGACTAATGGATAGTTACCAGTTTTCATAGGGAACCCTTTGCCAATATGGATAAAAAGATGCCAAAATTAGAAGGATACCTACAGAATCTGTAATGACATAAGCTGAAAAGGTTCTCAGTAAAAACATACCTAAGTCAAAAGTAATACCTATTGGTTGAACAGGACTATGGTCCAAATAACAGAGATCTGAACTGATTATTGAGTTTAGATAATCATAAAGCATTGATACCAATGCTTGCAACTCTCAAAAAATGCTTTAGATATATGTAAAGATTTTACCTTTTCACTACCAGCTAAATCAACCAGATAAAGTTTTCCACTCAGCTTTTGCTCCGTTTGTGTGTTCTCTTGTTTTACGTTAATAAGAAATATACTGTGACTCCTAGAGCTATGTTCATTCATATCTGCAATGAAATTACACAAACAACTATAAACAAACATGGCTTTTCTTTATTAATAATTTCTAAGGCATTATTTAACATAAAAACCTCACAATCACCTTGATAAAGATAATTTAAGGCAATTTTGTACCTTACCTAGTATTAATAAATAAATCAACTTACTTGTAACTGCTACATGTCTGTTGGATTTCCCTTCATCTATGGTATCCATAACTTCATCTGGACTACATACAAAACGCTCTGTGCATCCCTGTAAAACAATTTTGTTTAGTATGTCGATATCCTTATATTTTTTATTTCAGGGCTTTTCTAAATAATCACTCTATATTATTTAATTAGTACCTTTACATAGGGGACTCGGTTTTTATCTTCATGAACTGAAAGGTTGGTTTTTGAAACTGAAAAGAAAAAGAAATAATGTTAGCAACACTTCCCTAAACTCTAACACTGGCTGTGAAATTCAATTGTTTCCTTCCCAAAGCAGCCTGATGGCAATAGGTAAACTTTAAAAATACGAGAACGTCACTATTAAAATAAGACCCTGTAGAAATAGTAGATTTACGTAGAAACCAATGTAGCAATATAGAATTTTAGATCCAGTCCAACCTCTACCATCCACATTTTGGAAATAAAAACATTAAGCCAGTATGGTTCAACGGTCTGTCCCAAAACAGTGTATCTAATTGACAGCTGACAAAAGACCAGAATTCAGGACTCAGGTTCTCAAATTATAGTTCAATGTTCTAATCAGTACTTACAAAACACTGATTAATATCTGCTTTAAATAAGTTATTCCGTGTGTTAAAAGGCACTCAACTATAACTAAAAGAAAAAATTTTAATGTGTTTCCTAGATCAAAAGGCAAGAATTTAACTTACCATCTAATAGGTCCCTTATCTTATCCAAATAAATTTCAAAATATGAAACCTAAAAGGCAAAGAAATAAAGGAAAAATATCAACCAATTAAAATATAAAGTTATTTATTTACTTACTCATTAAATAGTTATTGGGATCTGAGAGCCAGATGCCATCTAGACTAGGGGAAGAGAGTTATTAACAACTCAGCCCTAGTACATATTCTAACCAACAGACCTAAATTCACCAAACTGCTTATATAACTAAAAACCAATTTACATCATGTATTTTTATCTAAAATAAATTCGACAAGTTAAGAGTAGTAAGAACCTTAAGTTCTACAGTAAAACAAACAGCTTTATTTTACAAAGAAGGCAAAACAGGCAAAAGAGACTTGGCTAACTTATTTCAGGTCATCTAATGGCAGATGAAGAATTCAAGTTTACTAACTCTAATGATCTTTATATCAGTCCATAAAATAATTCTTAAAATATTTTAAAAGGGAAATTAGCATTGATTACACTTGTAACAGAATTATTCTAAGTATAAAATAAAATATGACATTTCCCCAAGGATTTTACCTTAATATGGAATTCCAAATTTTCATCCATGGAATAAATATAATTAAAAATATCTTGCACTATTCTTGGAATAATTCCCATGCCTTCTGGATCATGAAGTTTTCCCTAAACAGAAAACAAAATCAGACTTCTTTTTTTTTTTTTAAATATTTTATTTATTTATCTTTAGAGGGGAAGGGAAGGAGAGAGGGAGAGAAACATCAATGTATGGTTGCCTTTCATGCGTCCCCTGCTTGGAACTGGCCTGCAGGGAACTGGTCTGCAACCCAGGCATGTGCCCTGACTGGGGAATCGAACCGCGATTGTCTGGTTCGCAGGCCCACGCTCAATCCACTGAGCTACACCAGCCAGGGCCCAAAATCAGACTTCTTAAATCAACTATAAAGTATGAAGTAAAATTCAAAACGTTCAATGTATAATTTACAGTCAATAGAGAATTGAAATTGTTGCCACTTTTGATGAAAATGGCTCTACAAGTATCTAAAAAAACCAATTCAACTATTACACATTTTGGGAAGTTACATGTAAATACTGTGTATAAATATATATATGAAAACTCTGGTAAGTTACATGTAAGTACTACATAACCACATGGGTTACCAACTAATCTTGGCCTTTCATTTAATCATTAGTTTTAGATTTTCCATGTTTGTAAATGAACACATTCTAGAAGAAGGTTTTAGCTTTTTTCCATATACATCTGCATTGTTCCTTCCTACTTCAAGTCAAATTTATGCAAATGCTACGTATGTCCTTGTTCCCAGACTTTATGAAAATAAGTTAATAAATTTAAATAAGCTGTCATTTACTTTATATAGAAAGCTCAGCTATATGATAAAAGCAGATGCTTGGCAGCAGTGGTAAAAGTTTTCTAGAAGCAAAGCTCAAACAGGTCTACATCTATTATTAATTCTTACCAGAGAAGAATGGCAGTTTAGAGAGTAGGGAAGGACCAAAGAGAGGAGTGAGAAATTAATTGATCTTAATAAAACTGAAAACACACATTCAAATTTTTCCCATTGTAAGGCGACAGAAAATTCCTGTTTAACTCTAAAATGTTCATATTTTGTGGTTATGCTCATTGATAAAGCTAAGTATGATTTAAAATATATAATTTCACTATTCAAACTCAAGAACTGATTAGATTCTAACAATGAAGTTCCTTGCATATTATTTGCATGAGAGAAAGCAGAGAGTAAATAAAGATGTTTGAACGTGGTAAAAACAAATGATTGAATGTACCATCTGTACTACAAACTACATTCAAGTTCAGATTACAAATTTTTACCTCCATTGTGTGTGTCTTCCCAGAGGATGTCTGTCCATATGCAAATATTGTTCCATTGTATCCCTCAAGTACATCTATAAGAAAGTAGGATATTTTATACTTGAGGAGATTCTTTCCCTTAATCAAAATTCTTAAGAAATTAAGAATGTTAGAAAATACTCTAAAATATTTCATATATACAGAACCCTTTTCCTTATCCATATATAACCATTATAAATTACTTATGGTAAGAATGGTGAGAAAGATTCAGATTGTCTTTATACTAATATGAAAGAGTCTATCAGAGTCTAAATTTAGTATATGAAAGATTTATGATGATAGTAAAGAAAATAAGTAATATATTTAATAGTAATTTTCTTAGTGATTATCTGATGATCCATCTAAACAATTACTATCTCTCCAGCCCAGATTACTTTCTGTGGTCAACAAGAAACAAATGTTAAATTCCCTTGTTTATAAATTATCAGTTATGTCAAGTGTACATCTCAAATGTCATTACACCTATATTCTAAAGCTTTACATGACCTAAAAGAAATGTTCCACCAATTTATATACAGATATGAATGAGCTTTAGAAATAGGACTACTGATTAGTGGTTAACTGGGGGGGAGGGGAACTATCCCAGTATTGGGCACAACTAGGTAATAGATTTCCTACAGAAATATTTATTAGCGAGAAAAAGAAGACACCGTACTTATTTTCCTGATAAAAATTTAATAGGCCTCAAACATTTAGAACTTTCTGTCAAAATCATTTCAGTTTTAAGAAGGAAAGCAAAATAAGCTCAACAATCACATTTAAAATAGATGGAATTGCATTATGTCTGTCAGAAACTCTGAAGAAGAAATCATCTGGGGGCAGGGAAACACTGGACACTTCAACTCATTTCCTTCACATAGTCTTTCTTGGCATGGCTATGTTACATCCTCTGCCTAAAATCTTTTAATCAATCACATAACATGTAACCATAAGTTCCAAAATGTTTTAGATGTATACAAGGTCCATTCATGATATGATCCAATTACACAGTAACTACAACAGGTAGTTAATATCTGTAGGTGAATGAGTGACTTTCCCAAGAATGCATTAGTAGCCTTTGTCTATATATATTATAGTACATATGAGTTATGTGAAACTATATAATACAAAGGCTCCTAAGGCTAAGGGGGTATGCAGCACATTCATGTTTGGGACTTCAAGCACAATTTCAAGAATTTTATATCATTACAGAGATTAGGAAATACTCAACATTCAAACACTTACTGAGCACCTGCTATGACCCAGGCTATTGTTTGGGTGCGGGGGATATAGCAGTGACTGATTAGGTGATTTCTCACCCAAAGTAGTAAGTTTTATATCAAATAGGAAAATAATCACTTTTTATTAATGGGTATTAATCACTAATTTAATACCCATTTCTGTCTTTGCTTTCTAGTGATTTAACTCTTTATACTTCATCTTTAAAAAATTTAGATTCCGCCAAGATGGAGGCATAGGTGGATGTGCCGTGCCTTCTCACTTAGAGACAACTAAATATTAGCAACAGAAAACGCAGCCAGAACACGGAAAACTGAACTTTTCGGAAGTCCGTTAACAACAAATTCTTCAGCCTGACCCGTAAGGGGCCAAACCAGCAGCTGGTGGAGCGGTGTTGCACAGGAGGACTCAGTCAGACGGACTCAGGCGTGAGGAATCCAGGCGCAGGGCTGGACCTAGTGAGCGACTGAGCGAGCGACCAGGCGAGTGACTGCGAAGGAGGGCGGGGGGGAGTGGGACTGCATGTTGACTGTGGTTGCGCATTTGTGCGCAGGTGGACAGGCGAGGGAGTGGGCGATTGGACCGGGACCCAGTGGGTCCCCAAGGCAAGCGGCAGGGAGAGCGCCGCCATTTCCCTGCTCTGACCCCACCTCCACATACAGCGTCATAACACAGCGACTCTGAGTGGCCCAGCCCAGGTGAACCACCTAAGGCGCTACTCCTCACCCAGCTGTGAGAAACAGCAGAGGGGGTTGCCATTTCCCCGCTCTGACCACGCCCCCACATACAGCGTCACAATCCAGCGACCTGGGAGTCCAAGGCCTGCTTCTCACACTTAAAGGGTGCGAACAGACCAAAAATGGCGCAAGAAGATCTCAAAGCCCCAGAACCTATAGATCTAAGTGATGAAGAAATAGCAAAACTCTCAGACACACAGTTTAAAACACTGCTGATCAGGATCCTCACAGAACTGGTTGATTATACGGACAAATTAGACAAATATATGAAGGCGAAACTAATTGAAATGAATGGAATTGCACAGGACACCAATAGCAATGAAAAGGAAACTGGGACTCAAATCAATGGAGTGGACCAGAAGAAAGCAAATAATGGCCAAACAGAAAAGAGTGAAGAAGCAAGAATTCAAAGAAATGAGGAGAGTCTTAGGAACCTCCAGGACATCTTTAAATGCTCCAACATCCGAATTAGAGGGGTACCAGAAGGGGGAAAGGCACAACCACCAGTGGAAAACTTATTTGAACAAATAATAAAGGAGAATTTCCCCAATCTGGCAAAGGAAATAGACTTCCAGGAAGTCCAGGAAGCTCAGAGAGTACCAAAGAAGTTGGACCCAAGAAGGAACACACCAAGGCACATCATAATTACATTAGCCAACATTAAAATGAAGGAGAGAATCCTAGAAGCAGCAAGAGCTAAGGGGACAGTCACCTACAAAGGAATCCCCATCAGACTGTCAGCTGATTTCTCAAAAGAGACCTTACAGGCAAGAAGGGGCTGCAAAGAGGTATTCCAAGTCATGAAATCTAAAGACCTACAACCAAGATTGCTCTATCCAGTAAAACTTTCATTTAGAATGGAAGGACAGGTAAAGTGCTTCTCAGATAAGATCAAGTTCAAGGAGTTCATCATCACCAAGCCCTTATTATATGAAATGGTAAAGGGACTTATCTAAGAAAAAGAAGTTAAAGAAACATGAACAGTGAAAGGACAACAAACTCACAGTTATTAACAACCATACCTAAAACGAAAGCAAACTAAAAGGACAGCTAGATCAGGAGTGGAAACATAGAAATGAAGAGCTCAAGGAGGGTTAGCAACAGGGGAGTGGGAGGAGGAGAAGGAAGGAGAAGGTACAGAAAATAAGTAGCATAGACAGTAGATAGAAAATAGATGGGGGGGGGCAAGAATAGCATGGGAAATATAGAACCTAAAGGACTTGAGACACATGGTCCTAAACTAAAGGGGGGGGGGTAATGGTGGGATGGGGGGGTAGGGTGGAGGGGAATGAAAGGGGGAATAGAACAACTGTAACAGCATAATCAATAAAAAAAAGGAAAAAAAAATTTAGAAACTGAATGAACTTTACAGTGAACATGCCTATATAACTGTAACCAAGATTCTACCATTAACATTTTACCATTTTACTCTTTGCTTTAATCATGTACTCAGCCTTCCATCTTATTTTTTAATGTATTTCAAACTAAAATGTAGACTTCAATACATTTCCACCTAAATACTTTGCCTTGCATATACCACTAACTAGAATTCATTACTTTAGAGTTTTATATCTGAGGTAAAAATTTACAATGAAACATATTATCTTAAGTATGGATCTTTAAACTAAAATAATAGTTGCCTATTTGATAATCCTAGAGGGTACACACCTGTATTCAGATAAAATTAGGCATTTTTTGACTTGGCTCTTGTTTTTAGCTCCATCTCTCACCATCCTTCCCCTCACACTGCTGTTTTTGTTGGTAAAAATGTTCAAATCTGACAATTTCATACAGTTCAATTTCAGTTGCATTATAATGGGTGTTATTCCCCACACATGTACTCTTTTCATACGGACAGGCATTAACTTGTGTCCTCTCTCTGCCTGGAAGGCAAACCTCCTTCTCCCTACTTTTTATGCATCCCTTTAGACTTAGCTCAGGCTTTTGACTCCTTCCTCCAACCCAACTCTACACCCACCCCAAATAAGTATGGTTAAGAGTCCTATCCTATGTGTTCTTATACGTAAGATCATATGTATAAGATCATAGTTATCTTAATCATAATACTCTTGCTGTAGATTACAACTGTCAATTTACTTGTCTGCCTTCCTCACCAGGTTGTGAACTCCTTGAGGCCTGCCTGTTTAACTCCTAGCGTAGCACCTGGTACTTAGTAGGAACTCAAATGCTTACTGAATAATTATCATCATCACCATCACTAACGCATAGCACCTTTCTAAAGCCTCCTTCACCTTTTAAAATATACTTTTGCTGTTCTTGTGAGAAACAAAAGTAGACAACTACTGACAAATATTACTTCTATCATACTTTGTCAACAAGAAAAACACTTGGTGCAACAACAGCACATCACTTTCTAAAAGTAGCCTTATCTCTCTGAACTTTAGCTTCCTCATTAGCAAAATGTTTGCTTAGGGGAAAACTCTAAGAACTAGAAGTCACTGTATAAAATTATTAATGTTAATATTTAAAGTGTATAATATGTCAGACTCTAATAATTTTTCATATAGTAATGTACTTAATCCTTATAACACCCTGTACTATTTTTAGTCAGTCTCATTTTATGGAGGCACAGAGAGACTAAATAACTTGCCTACAACTAGTAAGATGGAACTGGGGTACAAATCCAGGCAGTCTCTTAATTACTCGAGACATGCTCTTAATCACCACACTATGTTATCAAGTAACTCAAGAACTTATATGAATATTTGGCAGGCTACATCTGAAAAATTGAATGTGGATTCATGGGTAGACAATTCAGGTCAGGACACTGTGGTAGGTAACTGGGGAATCCAATCCATGAATGCCTGGAATACAGCAAGTACTGAATACGGGGGAAACAAACTTGCAGACAACACTCAGATTCTGAATTCAAGAGAATACAAGTTGGTAAACCTTGTTCAAAAGAAAAGAAATCTATCTAATGAATCCACAAGTTATATACGCATACAGAAATTGATAGAACAATGCAGCCTCAGTGGAGTGTCAAAGGCCCAGAGATTACTAGCAGCTTTCAGGTCATTCCTGGTAACTTGCTCACCAAATCTACAATTCAGATGACATACTAGATGGCCCATCATTCTGCTGATCCTTACCTACCAACAGTTACTAACCATGGCCTTCCACCTAATCTGTTCACCAATGACGGTCCCAAGTTCAACTCTGTATTTAATTGGTTTACTGTCCTCACACCTCACCAAACAACCACCATCTACCCCTACTCCACCTCTCTCCTCATAGCTATGTATTTTATTGGTAACTGTGCCATATTCATATCTTTGTCTAGGACAAGACACATCAGCTACTGCATCTAGGCTCCTCCAAAATAACAGAGAACATCTGGGTGAAGATGAGATGAAAAAGTCATAGCCAGGTGATATTTTTCTAATGTAAATTACAAGGCAGGCATACGAGCAGGAAAGAAGTGACAGAAAGTTTCTATTGTAACAAATGCTTGAAGTCTAATTTTGTAAAGTGAAAACATAACTAGGCTATGAGCTATCCAAAGTAAATTGTGGTTGATTACATTAAGAAAAATAATTTTCCTTCTCAGAAGATAGAGGAAGGAAATAAGTAACAATTGCTATCTATTGTGTATTTACTTTGGCCCTCAGTGAAGTACTTTTCAAGAATCATCTTTTAAAATATAGTACCCTTATTTTGCAAAGGAGGAAATGGAATCTTATAAAGGTTAGGTAACTTGCCAAAAGTCCCATAGTTTCAGTCTAGGTTTGTCTGATTCCAAAGCCTATTCTCTTAACCATACTGCAAAGAAGTGAATGGCTATTTAGAATTTGATTCTAAACAGTAAAGCAGGAACTTGTTGGTGAAGTAAGAGCCCAAACTTTTGAGAAAATAAGGAAAAATTTCAGGGAAAGAATGATGTCTTTATGGACAATGGCCAACAACAAGTTGGGTATGCCGTGGTCACTGTAGACAGGTAATAGAAGCCCAAGACCTTGTGGTGGGAACCTCAGAAGGGTGAACTGATAGCCCTCATGACAGCCTTAGTGCTGTCCCAAGGAAAGAAAGGTAATATCTATACAGACTCCAAATATGTCTTCATGGTAGACCATGCCCATGAAGCAACATGGTAGGAGAGAGGACTCAATCTCAGAGAACAAGGATGTTAAACATGCAGAAATTTTACAACTGCTAGAGGCAGTGAACCTATCAGCCAGTGCTAGATTTCAAAGAGTTCTTAGAAAGGTAAGCATAAAATTGTTCTTAAAGACTATATAACTGAAGATATGCAAAAGAGGTAAAAATAACTAGAATAATATGAGCAAGGTAAAACCCCACTATGAGGGGATCTTACAAAAACAAAACAAAAACTCAGGCCCTAAAAACAGCTTTCAAAATACACAGGAAAAAGAATAAATGAAACCTGTATTACCTAGAACACATGATAAAATGTTAACAGATGACATGAGACAGAGGCATTACTACTTTATTATCATCTTCTACAACACTGTCTCAAAGTGGAACAGAATGAACACTGTCATGTGACTTTCAGGTTGAGGTGGGTTGGACAGCCAAAGAATAGTTTTAAATGAGTCCATGTTTCCTGTTATCAGAGAACATTCATCAATAAAAATTTCACAGCTACATATGTAAGTTTTAAAAGCCACAGACAACAAAGGTATCACAAGCAGTAAATTTTATACTTCTTTTCAAGAGGTGGAACAATGACAGACTCAAGGCACTGCAGACAAGATATCAAAATTCCACTAAGGAACATCTATGGGTGAACTAATCTCATTTCCTGTTTGGATAGAGTCACTCAACTGGTACTTTTAAGAAATGAGTCATGTACCATGATTTCATAAAATACAAATTTCTCATCATATTCTTGTGGATGTGTTAATAAACTAAGAACTAGATGACTATACAGGTCAGAGA
The DNA here is from genome assembly GCF_021234435.1 of Artibeus jamaicensis. Taxonomy (NCBI): domain Eukaryota; kingdom Metazoa; phylum Chordata; class Mammalia; order Chiroptera; family Phyllostomidae; genus Artibeus; species Artibeus jamaicensis. The sequence continues at coordinate 331,180 of NW_026521916.1, forward strand.
ATCTGAAGCTGGTTGGAATATAAAGTGTGAAGTTATTTATTGCCGACAACCTTAATTAAATTTTTAGAAGATTAGGCTAAGGACCATAGCCCATTAAGCATCTTTATATGACTAAGAGTAATATTTTTGGAACTTCAATGCCCTTAAATAAGGACCTTAAAAAAAAATTTCAGTGCCCTTGACAATATATTTATCAAGTATGCTGATAGCCAACTTAACTTAGATCCTTAGTAAGATAATTAAAAAAACATACTTGAAAATATCATCAAGAGCTCAAATAAACAAAATCAAATTTGCTCTTTAAAGGTTACAATTGCACTCAAGATTTAAAAACGTCAATACTCAAGTGCAGGTTGAGATTTCATGTTGGCTGCAACGGATGTGAACATTTTTCACAAAAGATCTGAATATTTAAATTGTCCATGAGTTCATGAATCATAAACTCTGTAGTATTAGGAAAGCTAATGTAACCTTATGTTGTACTGAGGACTAATGTTATATGGCAACCAAACAATGTATTATAATTGTGTTCCATCAGAACAGATCCACTTGGAAAACTATCTGATGCTTATAACAGAAGATGATACTACTGGTTCCTCTTTGTTGCAATCGTTTACAGAATCACTAGTTAATTCTCCCTCATTGTATGAAGATTTCAGCATACTGTCTCCCACCAATAACATTACTATTTTAATTCTTGGTGGTTTCAACGTCCATGTAGTAGATGATTCCACTAAATACCCTGGCCTCTAAGGTCCCTGACCCAATTTTTCTCCATGATCTTATTCTTTACTCCTTCAGGCATTGGAAACCCCCATGGCTAAGGCTGAATAAAAGGACCTTAGCCTTATGAGTCCCAAGGGGACCATAAGCCACTAGGAGACAAAGCTTATCTTCCAGGCAGGTTGCTGCCTCTGCCCCCTTTACTTCACCCTGCTTGGCTCCATCCAGGCCAATGACTGCTTAGCCAATGACTGCTTAGCCAATGACAGATAAGATTCCACAAGGGAGGGACAACCTAAGACAGGCACGGCCGTGAAGGGGCCCTCAGGGAAAGACTTGGGGGACTAGAGAAAGAGGGGGTAATGGACCCTCACTCCTCAACTTTGACATAGCCTGAGTTGCCATTCTGCCTGTAAGAAGTCTCCTAATCTCTTGGCTGCCTTACACCCCCCCCCCACCAACTTAAGCCTGAAACAATAATGGAGGTGGGTGCGGCCCTATGCTGGAAAGGGCAGGTTCCTGGGACAATCAGGCCTAAGACAGATTGCATAAAATCCTGTGAAACCTGCTTCGATAAAACCCTCAATTTAAAAGGGTCCAAGCACAGAATGAGTTTGTTTCCCCAAAGTTTTATGGCCCTTGAGCTACCTGGCCCTGACTCAGAATAAGTCCTCAGAGTTCTCTGAATTTATCTATTGTTTGATCCTTATTGCGTGACAATGATTGAGTTTTACATATATGTCCTGTATTCCTATGCAAATTAAACACAATAAAAGCCCAATGAGGAATAGGCTCAAGGCCATTCTTCTTTGAGAGAACAGCCACCTCCCCTCCCCCCAGCAGATCATGTCTTGGTAAACTTATTCTCATCCATTGGGGGAGGGGCATGCAGGCAGAGCCCCCCCACATTCAGGTACCAATTCTAGGGTCATACTCTTTAGACCTTTTCATTACTGACTGCACTGCCTCTCTATTCTCAATTTCAAGTATCCATCTCCCATTACTTCTTGATTTCAACAAATCTTTGACTCAACTAACTTTAATACACTAATCATACCACCTTTTTTCACTGTCCCTATAATGTCCTCCTTCCTCTCACCCACCTTAGATTTCATAGTTTACCAGTATCATCACTCTCTTGGCAACACCCTCCATTTTCCTACTCTTCTCTTCCTCTTTTGTCCTCACCTGTCAAAAGCCCAACTGGGTAAATTCAACTCTTCTGGCAGCTAACCTGAATTGGGCCCTTAATGCTGCCTGGAAATATTGGCACATTTCCCTAATGCATTCATTTCTATATTGATAGATGTCTGACTTCATACCTTTTCCTAGAACCTCCTCACCCTACCTTTTTCTAGAACCCCTTTCTCCATCTTTATTCTCTGTGATGACTTTGCAATATACATCATAAACAAAATTAGTATAATAAAAATATCTACTATTTTCCATCACATCTATAAATACACTATCAATAAACTCTACCTTCTCTTCTGTTACTGGATGAACTATTTATGTTCTTACTTAATCCTACCTCTGAATCCAAACATCTCTTCATCACTGGTGAATTTTACAAGATAGATTTTACCCCAATCTAAGCAGCATTTTTAAACAATTAGAGCTGCAAAAAGTAAATACATACATAAATAAATAAATAATAAAGACCACTTGAGTATAAGATTTCTTTGAGAAAAGAGATTTCTGTAACTTGGAGTCCAGATAATCACTTAACACCTCTGAGCTCTAAGATTCTATGGTTTTAGGAAATATAAAATTAAAAAATATCCTACTACAAGTTAACAGTATTAACTGGATTACACCTATTCTTCTCACCCTAGTAACTTACATTAAATTCCCCAGGGGTTTCCCTGCTGACTACAAGGTTGTCTTTGGGGAAGGAATAACAATGGAATATAAGAATGATGAACTGCCCTAAACAACAAAGCAAACAGAACAAAAACAAAGACGCTGAAACAGAGAACAAGTGGGCAGTGACCAGAGGGGAGAGGGAAGGAAATTTAAGGGGAAAAAAGGGGAGGGATTTTGAGGAACAAGTATGAAAGACACAGGGATGAGGACTGGAGGGGAGGAAATGGGAGGGAGGTGGGGAGCACGGGGCAGGGGGGTCCGGGATGGGAGAAATAGACAAAAAACTACTTGAAAAATAACTAAATAAAATTTAAAAAATAAATAAATGAAATAAAATAAATTAAAATTAAAATAAATTTAAAAAAAAAGAATGATGAACTGCCATTATCTACTACTATTTAGAAACCTGCCTAACCATCATATTTTCATTTTCATGCTGCTGTATTTTTTAAATTTACTACCTCAGAAAGTCTCCTGGGAATATTTAATAGAAATGAGTCTTCCAATAACAGTATAGTATAATACTATAATTCTTATAACAACACCATTCACTATGTACTATATATAAATTAGAGCATAGAATTCAAGAAAATACTAGTTGCAGTTAACTTTTTGTTAGCTAATTGCTGAAGAAAGTTGTTTAAATAAGAAAAAAGAACATTAAAATGAAAAAAGTATGTTGGGTAAATGGGAAAGATCACAAAGAAAATTTTACTTATAGCTGGGATGAATTAGCAAGTTATATATTTACCTTTAACAATCTTCTTTGCACAGTCATTATAAACTTGCTCTTGAGATGTGTTTGACTGGAACACCCGATCAAAAGCATAAGGCTTGGTCTGAAAGACAGAAACAAAGCTTTAAACAACACGAATTAAGGGTGAATGGATTTCTAAGCTCCTTCAAAGATATCATTGTATATATTACCTTCACAATAGGATAGCTAAAATACAACACAATCATGACTCCAGAAAAAGTCCCTAACATATGGAATGTTAGGGATCCCTACTCCTTAGGTCTTATCGAAAGAGGGGAGGGGAGGGCAAGGGAGGAAGAAAGAACACACAAAAACAAAGTCTTATTTTTTAATGCACAATTCTCCTCTTCAAAGCTCAGGATAACAGTAAGAATTAAGCAGACATTCCTAAAGGCTACACAAAGTCATTCCCAATCCTCTAGCCTTTGCCACCTTCCATTAAATAGGCTGGAAAGCCAACCCCATTAGTCTAGTCTCTTTGCAACTACTGGCCACATGACCCAGTTCTGGATACTAAGAAGTAAGTGATGGTCTGCTGGGAGGTCTTAAGAGAAAGGTTTTGTTGTCTTGATATAAAGGACCATCTCAGCTGAGGCTGCCCTTTCTCCTTTCTGGAATAAATGTGTGGAGTTGTAAAATCCATTCATTTGATAAAGATGATGATGAAAAGTTAATAACTAAGGAAGACAAAGGATAATAACAGAGTCATTAAATAGTAGCAGTTAAGAGCTATATCTAGAATTTCTATAAGGAAAATAACCTCTCATTTACTTAAAGCACTAGTTGTTGTTTGTTTTCCCTATGCAGCCGAAAGCATTCCTGATGGATATACCAAGAGGACCAACTTTGGTGTAAACTGAAAGTAGACGTGTCAATGTCTAATTATTCTTTGGCTAAGGCATATATAAAAGTGTCCTTTTATTAAAATGCCACTGTCACATTAACATGTAAACCTACAGGTGTGACTAAAAAAGAGCAAATTTATTGCTTTACTGATTATATGAGATGTATTCATGATTAACAATTCTGGAAACAAACACAAGTACATTAAAAATAGCAATCACTATTTTTTTCCTCAAGATGGCAACAGAGTAGGTAGAGGCTATACTTACCTCCTCCCAGGACCAAACTAGAATCACGGCCAAATTACAGAACAATCATCCAGAATAACCAACTGAGGAACAGCTGAGGAGGAGTCTTGTAGCCAAGGATTTATAGAGGCTATATAGAGAATGGAATGGTGGAGACATGAAATGGGCTGGCACTGTTCCCACAGGCAACGGCTTAGGTTCTGGAGGAATGTCTTAGATGCAGGCAGTGCCCCCTGAGAATTGTGGGGTCTAAACCCCAGGCTGGGCTCCCCAGTCCAGAGCACTAGATCTGGGAAGAGGTACCCACATAACATCTTACTATGTAAAGAAGCAGTGTTTCTTCTGTCTGCCAGGGAAAGATGGGAGTCTGCTGGAGAGACAGGCACATAAAAACTCAACACACACGATTTCATTCATAGCCAAGCAGACTAGAGTCACCTGAGGGGAGTCTGAGGTTTGTGGCTCTGGGGAGAGAGCTGGCAGGACAGCTGCCAGGATCCCTATGCTGAGTCATTCTTTCATACCGAAAATGCCATCTTTCTTGGGTGAAGCAATCCCCTCAGTGTGACATCAGCCTAGGCAAATGTAATTGTCCCATCCTCTAGATTCCCTCTCATACCAGCCTGTAGACCTTATGCCCCACAGAGGTGTCAGCTGCCTTGGCTAGGGTGTAGAGGTCTGGGCAGACTCAGGGGGTATTAGTGAATGAGATGGGGTAGGGTTCATGCCCCCACTTCCCTGTGAACCTGACTTCCCTCACAAGGGATATGCCACAGAAACACCCTCCCACACTCCTAGCTTCCAGCAGGCCCAACCTCCAGGCCCCACCATGCTGAGGACAAAGTCCAAGACAGAGTCTGCATGGCTCTGAAGAGGGGACCACACCCACCACCTTCCGGAGGCCTGACTAGCACCACCTCCTCATGGGAGATCATCTAGCACCACCCTCCCAACTATACCAGAGGCTCTTTCAGTGAATGAGTCTACCAGGCAACTAACAGGTGGAGGCAGATCTTGGGGTGCCTTGAAACTTTTGCTGACCTGCCTCTAGGCCAGGTGCTGAAAAAAGCTGGCCTTCATTTGCAGCTGGGTCTTTCCTGCATCAAAGCTCAGCAGAGACAGCCACAAATGGTGGATCGCTTGTAGCTTCAAACAGGTTGCTGGGGGCCAGTCACAAAAGCATCTGACATTGGTCACCCCAGAAAGAATGGGAGTCACAGCATATCTAATACACAGAAACAACACAGAGAGGCAGCTAAATGGGGATACAAAGAAACAGGCCCCAAGCAAAAGAGAACTCTCTAGAACAAGAGTTAAATGAAACAAAGGCACACAGTTTATCAGATATACAATTCAAAGCTATATTTATAAGGATGCTCAACAGCATGAAAAAGGGCACAGAAACCAGAAAAACAAGTCAGAAATGAAGAACACGGTATCTGACATCAAAACAAGTTAAAAACAAAATGCCCAATCAGAGCAGCAAAAAGAAAAAAAGAATAAAAAAGAATGAGGACAGTTTAAGGCCAGGGTCCCCAACCCCCAGGATGGGTACTAGTCTGTAGCCTGTTAGGAACTGGGCCAGGAAAGAAGCTCACCTGAGCTCCACCTCCTGCGCCCCCCCCCACCAGTTCTCGCCTGCTTCTACAAAACTGGTGGTTCCTAGTGCCTGCCAGTTTAAGGGACACCTGGGACAACATGGAACATATGAATATCCACAAAAATAAGGGTACCAGGAGAAGAGAGAGAGAGAGAGCCAGGGATTGAAAAACTATCTGAAGCTACAATGACCGAAAGCTTCCCTAACATGGGGGGGTGGGGGGTATAGACAGACATACAACTTCCAGGAAGCACAAGAACCCCAAACAAGATGAAACCAAAGAGGTCCACACCAATACACATCTTAATTAAAACAGCAAAGGTTAAAGATGAAGACAGAATCTTAAAAGCAGCAAGATAATAAATACATACCTTTCAACAGTCACTTTAAATGCTCCAATTAAAAGACACAGGGGGTATAGCCCTGACCAGTGTGGCTCAGTCAGTTGGGTGTTGTCCCACACAGCATAGGGTCGCTGGTTCAATTCCAGGGAAAGGTATGTGCCTGGATTGATGGTTTGGCCCTGGTCAAGGCACGTAGGAGAAGCTAGCAATTGATATTTATCTCTCACCTCGATGTTTAATAATTTTTGCATGGCAAGGTAAACCAGTAACAAACCCGCCCGACCAAATAGGAGAACATATTTGCAGATACACCTGATAAAGGCTTAATACCCAAAATTTATAAGGAAGGTATAACACACACACACAAACACACACACACACACACACACACAATTCAAATAAGAAACTAGCACGGACCTGAATAGACACTTCTCCAATAGACACACGAAAAGATGTTCAAAGTCACTAGTCACCAGAGAAATGCAAATTAAAACCACAATGAGATATCACCTTACCCGTCAGAATGGCTATCATCAATAAATCAACAAACAACAATCATTGGCAAGGATGTGGAGAAAAGAGAACCCTTGTGTACTGTTGCGTGGAATGCAGACTGGTGCAGCTACTGTGAAAAGCAGTATTGGAGGTACCTCAGAAAATTAAAGCTGAAACTGCCTTACAACCCAGCAATTCCACTTCTGGGAATATATCCAAAGAAACTCAAAACACTAATTTGAAAGTACATATGCACCACTACTTACAATAGTCAAGCTGAGTGGGTGAAAAGCTGTGGTACATTTATTTACATGACACAATACTACTCATTTTTATGGAAACCTTACCTTCTGTAACAGCATGAACAGATCTTGGAGAGTATTGTGTTAAAAGAAATAAGCCAGTCAGAAAAACATAAGTACCATGATTCCCCCCGTATGCAGAATCTAATGAACAAAATAAAAAAAAAATGGAGACAGACTTGCCTTGTGGATACAGAGAACAAGGTGACAGCTGTCAGAGTTGGGGGCCTGGTAAGAAGCATGAAGGAATTAAGCAAAGAAAATAAAAAAGCAAGACTGGTGTATACAGACAACGGTATGGTAATTACCAGAGAGGAGGAATGAGGATAGTTAGAAGCGGATAAAAGGGGGATAACTGGTGATGGAAGGAGACTTCACTTGAGATGGTAAATTAAAACAAACAACACAATATACAGATGATGTACTGTAGAACTGTATACCTGAAGCCTATATAATATTATATCGCCCCAGTAAGTTATAAAAAGTAATAATTATCACTCAGAGAGAAATAATGCTATTTTTTCTATGCAAAACAACAACAACAAAAACCCTCTTCCTCTTCACTTATCCAGCAAACGTTTATTTAGCACCTATAAGGTATCAGATATAATAGGTAACAATTTTAGAAATGAGATTTAATTACTACAGGCCTTCGTATTCAAAGAATAACAGAGAATAACAACAGAGTCTTGAATACTAAGGTACGAAGCTTTATACTAGGATCTAATTAATATAATTGATCAATGTTAACTGAATTGAAATGGAGACAGTCTCTAGCCTTAACTCACAACCTGGCAGAGTCAAAAATAGATTTCAACTAGCTAAAATATACATTTAATAACAGATGTGTTAGAAAACAGCATGAAAGCAAAATTTAAACAATGATTATTTCTAATTTTGCTTACAAGAAACAAGCTAATCAATAGAGTAGAAAACAAAACTATGAAGATAACTGCATCTCTCCAAAATAAGTTAATATTATTAAAATAAACATTTAACAAACAGAAAGAATAGAGAACTTAAGTTCTTATCTCCATTTTTACATCAATAAAACAGTGCTTTTATTCCATTTAGAAAGTATGCTAAAAATAATTAATAATAATAAGCCCTACCTCAAAAGTACATTATGCAGCCATTACTCTAGCAGCACCACATAGTAAATATGCATACTACTTCTACAATCTAATTAAAGTACAAACATAAAAATAATCAAGCTGGGACAGAGTAATTTGTTTAGAAGTTATATCACTGTTAAATAAAAAATTAAGTGCTTAGTGTTAAGTTGATAAAACAACCTCATTTTGATTCCAAATCTAAATTATAATTTTATTAAGGCAAATTTTTGATTAGAGATCTAGCCATAAAGTTACTAACTGACCTTGACTTCCTGGGATGAAAAAACAAGACTCATGAAACATGAAAACTATTTCTAATGCTCAATAATTAAGGCACATCTCTGAACTAATAATCTTTTAAATTAAACAAAGGAAATCTCAATATTTCTTTTTTTCTTTTTTTGACATCTACGTAGGAAAGCCTGGCTCTTGGCCTTGACATGTATATTATGCACTCTATGTGATCCTTCAAAGACATTCCAAGTCACAAGATTCACTGACATACAACTTGGCTTCGAAAGGACAAAACCAACTAGGAATGTTTATTTGAACTGCAACCATACCTTAGATTTCTTAAGTGAAGTGATTCATGTCTGTCTGCACAGATCAGGCTGAACACCAAATTAGGTTGCAAAGGAGACCTATCTGGCAGAGATAACACTCTCTCTAGAATTCTGAATAGTAATCATCGATCACATGGAATTACAGGATATTAGATTTTCCTTAGTTTGCCACTGATTATGGACTAAATATTCCATAATTGTAAAGGTATATAATGATGGCTAATTGGTATATAATAATTTCACTGTTAAGGTAAACACGATTAAGCACCAAATCATCATTCACTTAGAAAGGGAAATCCTGCTGCAATGAAGGCAAGGAACTGGGCAAGATAATTAGGTTCATTCTCCACCTTCAATGAATTACATACAATGGACCTTTTTTTTTGGTCCTGGCAGCCTCTACAGTATACTATATAAGGAACAATAATTAGTAAAGATAATTAATGCAAGTGTAAATGTTACACTTTTGCCATGCATAACTACAGGAATAATTTTTCCTATGGATTTTTTTTCTTGTTTTCAGCAGGCTCATATGAAGTACGTAAGAAGTTTCCCTTGTCCTCCCTATTTTGGTGGATATCAAATTCTCTTATTTAAAGCAAATAGATTTTGCTTGTATCATTTACAAGATTTTCATAAAATAAGCTTATTTCATTCAATACGTGATATTTACAGCATTTCACCAAGCTCTTAAATTACAAAAAAAAAAAAAAATCTATGAAAAATGGCCAAACAGAAAAATACAGTAAGATTACAAGATCTGTCATGTGGTCACATATCAAAAATAGCTGATTACATGACTACAAGGAAAAAATCTGAAAATACTGAAAATCAAATTTAGGTGAAAATAAGACTCCTTGAATTATTTTCTACATTAGCACTGATTAAAATTCCAATTTGGTCACATAAACTAATGTACATATTCTCTTTTGATATAACTAGAAAACTACAAGTAAACTTTTAAAATCATGTTTAAATTCATTACAGCAATTCCTTCTTAAACTCTTTATTTTGAGTCAGGTTCAAGATTCAATAAAACAAACAAAACAAACCGAGAGGTTTTGTCTAGAGACTTTCCAATGTACTCCCCCCAGCAGTCCTTAGAAATTCCCAAACAACCTTTAAAAAATAAAAATATTCATTAAAAAAAGCTGAACAACAAAGAGACCTCAGACTAAGTAATGACATTACTATATGCAAAAGACTAGTTCCTGAAAATAATAAACTAAACCTATTACCTTACATTTCTAAAGGCTTTGTCACTCAGTTGTAATTTATTTCTGCTTACACATTTCTAAAAAACCAGACTAAAATGCTTTCCAGTTTACCTAAAGCCCAACAGAATTAGTATCACTGATTCACACAGCTCAATCATCTATCCATTCTTTCTACTATCATTTAAGCTTATTTACATTACTAATATGTAAGAAACTTATAATTAACTTTATCCAAAAGAAAAAAACCCAGTATAAATGTGTGCTTTTTGTGGTAATTACTTGTTATAACCATTATGTGAATCCTAAATTCTAACATCCCCCCAAAATAAATCTTGGTAATATTTACAGATTTGTGTAAACACACAAAAAAGTCTGGAGAAGACGTTTTTAATACAAGTTGAAAAGGAAAACAGTTTTGATGTGTTGAATACTGTTGAGGCTCAGTAATCACAAAAACTCTATGAGAAACAGGAGCCTCATGTTTGCCTTGTAAGGCGCCCAATTCCATGTAAAATATACCCTTCTTTAAAAAAAAAAAAAAAAGGATGACTACTTCTGTGCTTCACTTCTTGACCACACTATGTCATTAATAGCATAAGTTTTTCTTGTGGACTTGTTAATAAAGCTTGACTATCTCTTCACACAGAAGTAGCTGACAGTTGTAATCTAATGACTTGTTTGCCAAAAGCCTAACAAGCAATGAACCACATTCATTCTCTAGACCGAAACTGTGGAAATTTTCATATATGAACCCTAGTGAACTTTAATCCTGTCTTACATGTCACTGCTTTTAACTATTACTGTCCCATTCCTATGAGCCCTTTGTCTTATTTCCAAATTAAACTGTCCAAACAAGATGCTAAATATGGACTGCCACTGGAAAAAATTAACATTAATTTGTTCCATGATAACAATGTAGAAAAAAGTTCTGTCACATGGTGTTACCAAGAAAGATTTCATTTAATTTTTAGTTACACTGTTCTGTATGCAGTATCTTACTATTCATTTTAATCTCCTTGAACTCGGAGTGCTATCTGAAACCTAATACCGGAGATCAAACCTCAAAAAAATCCAAGACACAACAAAAAACCCATTACATTCTGGTCTCCCTGACAATGACTCTGCCAACTCTGGTTATATTTTATACTACAAAGAAACAGTATCTCACCATCCTTGGAATAATAAAAATCAACTTTATTACAGCTAGATACCCACAACATTAATTACAGAAGTAGGAATCTAATACTAACATGAAATCGAATTTACGGGTGAATTTTTTTCTTTTTAAAAATCTTCCTTTTGTAATACTCTGATATGCACACAAAAAAATTAACACTCTTACCTAGACTGTTACCTGCTAAAACATAGTAACAGTAAGATTATGGTTGTTTCTGGGCACTTGTTTGACCCAATCTGAAGTGGACAGAACAGCTATAATTTCAAACAAAACTGATCCCACCGATTTTAAAAGAGAACTTAATACTTCTTTTTAATAGTTCTTAGTCTTTTTCAATTAACAAAAGGTGAGTGGATGGATAAACATTTGAACTACAGGTACATCTGTAATTTTTTGGTAGTTTTTCCTCCTCCCGCGTGGAAGATACGGTTCCTCATGTAGTTACGTTTCCATAATACTAAGTCTTTACTATTTAAGATACAGTAGGACTTCCCTAGCTGAAGTAGCTCGGTGGATTGCGCGCGGGACTGTGAATCAAAGGGTTGCTGGTTCATTTCCAGTCACGGCCCAGGCCTGTGTTGCGGCCCAGGCTCCCATTAGGGGTCGCGCTAAAGGCAACCACACATTGACGTTTCTATCCCTCTTTCTCCTTCCCTTTCCCGGCTCTCTAAAAAGAAACAAATAAAATCTTTAAAAAAATACAGTAAGATTGGTCTCACAACTCCACGTTCTTAGCTGAATTTTAATCTTAGATTTTTTTAACGAATAGTAAATTGGGAGTAGTCCAAAACCCAAACGGCCATCAGCAACAGTAACTGCATATAAACAGGCAAACGTACACTAAACTCGCTCTGCGGAGAGTTCCTCCGGCGCCCCAGGTTGAGGAGTGTCTCACAGACTGAGACCTGGAGCCTCCCGCCTTCCAGCACTGGAGTCCCGGTGGTGGCGATCCAGGAGCACCCTACCCAGGAGCGCAGTCTCCTATCCTGGGTTATCTGACTCCGCAATCTCCACCAGAGAATGTCGGGGACACCACTGCTCCCTCTACATTCTGCACCTCGCCACTTCTCTGGACTCCAGGCCAGCTAGGCCTGAAAGCAGCGGGACTGGGGGTAACTCACCGCGATCACAACCGTGTCTTCTCCCTGAAACTTGGCGATGTACTTATCGCCGCGGTTCACTTCAGACTCATTAAGAGGTCTGAAGCGACACATCACTTTAATGTTGCACTCCGCTGGATCCGCCATCTTCTTCACTGCCGGGACTGGAGGCCGGGAGCCACTCTTCGCCACTCAGTTTTGGTAGAAGCAAACCCGAGGTGAAAGTCTAGGGTCACGAGGGCAAGAGAATCAGCAGTCCGCAGAGCCGCGCTTTCTCTGGCGGGGGTGGCAGGGAGACTGGGACTCAAAGTGCCGGCAGCTGTCGCGTTGAGGCTCACTTCCGCTCCATCATGGCAGCCATGGCGGCGGCAGCACGTAGGGGAGCGGCCGAGGTTGCTCGGTTTCTCTCTAGCTGGCCTGCGGAGACTTAGAGGTCTGGGGAGACTCTGGAGACCGGGAAAGTGGCCCACTCCTTCCTCCTCGGAGAAAGCAGACGATGCCCACTGTCTCCCCACCGGACAGCCTGTTCACTTCCCAGCCGATTGCCTGCGACCTCCCAGCCACTCCTAAAGCCACAAACCAGCGACCAGGCAAGGGGATGGGCGGTGCGTGGGAGCACTGCGCAGGCGCCCGTGCCAGCGCTCCCTCGGCGACCAATCGGTGCTAGTGCCAGCACCGATTGGCCCCTTGCAAAGCTACTGCGCCCCAGTCCGGCGTCAGTTCGGAGATCGTAGATTCAAGTTTTACTGAATACTCCCCAAAGTTTGGCGGCGGGGCTGCTGCTTTGACTTTTGTCTGGCCGCAGAATTCCGCACAATTAAAGCAAAAAACCATTTAGCTTCCTTTAGAGAGCAGTGGATTTTTAAGAACTATGTTGTCGTTTGTTTAAATATAATACCGTATTCCGATAAGGTATGTTTGTTATTTAGTCTGGAGATAAAATTGATTCCTAGTCGCCTTTTTAGAGTTTTTTGCCAGAAAAGGGTAGATTTGAATCAAAGAAGGGACATGTTCTCTGGTTTAAGCGGTTGCTGTTTCTGAGAGAGTGGGTTGGGGAGACAGGAAAAAGGGAAATTTCTTCTAAGAAATGAAGGTTGCTGAAGAAATGTGGAAAAATAGGGTGAGGTGGGAGAAGGCCCTTAGTCGGGGGGGGGGGGGGGGGGTCCCTCTTCTCCAGGAACAAACAAATGGAATTCATCAGTCTCAAAACCGGAGGAATGCCTTTCTCCTGGGTTTCAAAGGTCTTGGACAAATTTGTGGGTTAAATAGGAGAACCATTCTATAATTGTTTTTTGCTGTCTATTGTAGAATATCATAATAGCTCTTCTCATGAAAGTGTATTCAAAGTGCTGTCATAGGAGAACTGCAAAGATAATTAGGAACCCTTCCTCTGGTTCCCAGTTTTGGTTTGTAAAGTAAAGGACTGGACTATGAAAACCTTCAGTGTCCTCTGCCCTTGCCCAATCTTCATACCTCCAAAAATAAATCCATTGTTCAACAGGTTGATTGATGTACTGCAATGAGGGGAAGATCCCACCAGAGGATCTGTGGGGCATCTCCCCAAACAAAAGTGTCAACTCTTGGTCCATGGTCCTTGGTGCCAATCCAATGCCAACAGGAGACCCCAGTTTGGGGTGAGGTAAAGGAAACTTTAGTTAGTGCTTACAGCTTGACAGTAATATAATATGGCTGTAAAAACAGCAGTGGTGTGGAACAGTTCAATCAGGGTGGGGAAAAATAGGTCTACAGTTCATGTGGGAAATAATATAGTAATTAATACATAATAATAAAGAATAAACTTTCATATAAAATTGTAAACTTATTTTGACCCCAGTGTTAGGCCAAATGACCCAGTGTCAGGCCTCCTCCAACTAGGATGCTTTCCTCCCAGATGGTCTACTCCACCCTGCTCTACTCTACCCCATTCTATCTTTTACTCCAGTCTTTGGTATCCATTCCTGGACCCTATTTCCCCACATGGTACGCTTCCACAGCCACAGGGAACCTTGCTTATATGGACAGAAGTCTCCAACCATGGTCCCTGATAGGTCAGAATAGAGCTGCTCTGATTGGTCAGAACTATGCAACTCCAATTAGATGGGGGAAAGCTCAATCCTATTGGTTGAAATAGTACTCCAGGAACTCCTTTATTTGGGCTGGCTTCAATGGCAGAAATAGTGCAGGCAGGCAGTTCAGTGCAGAGGCAGGCAGCCTAGTGAAGCGTCTTCTCTGCGGAGTGTAATTTGTGTGAAGGGGTCCCTGTGCAAAAAATGGCTGCTAGGCCCTGCTTTTTAATTAATTTATTTATTTTTGGCAAGTTATCCACGAGGATCCCTTTTTAGCTCTCAGGGTTCACAAAGGAAAAGATGGAGTTGTTACAGGGCTTTGGGGGAAGTGTGGAGGAGTTCAGGTAAAACTTAAATGAAGCCAGGTTTTGATAGTGTTAAAGAAAAAACAAAACAAAGCCGCAGGTGTAACTGCAGAACCAGCTCAAAATGGCCCTATTCTATTCCTAACAAGGTACTGAGTTGTTTTAGAACAAAAACTGCAAGTCATGCAGCCAAACATAAGTAGGGGAGAGAATTTTGACCTCCAGTAACACTGGGAACGAAAGTTTGGACTCCACCTGCCCCCTCCACTCCGCCCCCCACACACACAGAGCTAAAGGACCCATTTCAGAAATAAAGGGGGAAGTTCCAATGCTGAAGCCCCTTACCATGTCTTCCCATATGTGGCTAACTTTTAAAGTTATTCAATTGAAATTTGCCTTGCCAGCATTTCTGCAAAATAGCCTGTTCTCTTCATCCCCTTACATCTTGCTCTGAACTCTTGATGAGGAGATAGAGTTGAGCTCTTCCTTTTGTCTCCCTGCTGGTTAATCTCACAATGAAGCTTTTTTTTTTTTAAATTTTCTTAAAAGCCTGTGCTACACAGTATCAACTTCTATGCAAGTAGGTGAATGACCCCTTGCTCAATAACAGAGGCCCAAAATGGCATTATTGGTGCTAAAAACTCTGGATATCAAACCTAGGTTTGATACCAAATTTAACTGTAGTTTCAACCTCTTCCAGAAACATAATCTTAATCAAACAGTATGAAATTTTCTGGTCAAGGATCAGTAAGGTAATGTCACATAAGCCTTCTCCAACCCTCATAGGAAGAAGAGGCAGACAATCTACACAATAAAAACCCTCCCCTTTCTCTTCCCCCAAAGAAAAGATGCATTGGTTTAAGAATAATCCTTTCTTTTCTTTGATAATAGTTCCCTTGCCCCTCTATTTTTCCTAAAAAATCCTTCCATTTTGTACAACTCCTCAGTCCCCCCTTCTAGTTCCTCAATGGGATGTTCCATGATACACAAATCTCTCAATAAAACAAATTAGAACCTCAAATTTACTCAGTTCAATTTTGTTTTTTAGCAATAGACTCCAAATAAAGCAGACCTGTGACATCAAGTCTGGGCTACAAATGGCGCCTCATTCCTGTTTCTTTGAGAAATACAAAGTTAAGGTAGATGTGGAATGCTGTCTTTAGTAACCTGTCCCAAAGCCCTGTGCTTGGCTTAAAAAAATCAATCAAGTCTGCTTCTTATGACTTAGATCCTCCAGGCAACTATGGAATGTTTTATATCTACTGATGTAATTTCAAACAATTTCTGATAAGCTTTGTTTTAGAAGACAAAGTTTCCAGCCAGTAAGGAAGCAGTAATCACTCTAAGAAGAGGTTGTGGCTGATATGCAGCCAATTTTTAACCTTCACAGCAAGATCTCATGAATGCTCTGCCCTCAGCCCTCTGCTCTTTTCTCTCTGAACTCACTTCTTTCACAATTCCTTGGAACCCCTTATCTATAATTTAGAACTTTTCACCTGTGTGGTATCTCCACCTCACCAGCAGTTTATAGGCCACCTTGTTTATGATGCTCTATCTGTAGACAGAAAAAAAGGAGTTCTACAGCAAGTAATATTGTCACAGGGTGCAGCCAAGATGGGAGGCCCAAATAGGGATTTGTAATGGGGTCCAGGACCCAAGGTGTCCAGAAAATACTAGAAAAATATATATAGGATGTCCTCACCCCCATGAGTCTGAGCTGGGGGACACATGGAGCAGGGCCATTCAGAGATGTTTTGTATAGCAACAGCTTTGCAGTTTAACCTCTGGCATGGTCATTTAACACATCTATGCATTTATGCACCTTCAACTGGTTGCATAAATATGTTAAGTAGCTGTGGCGATGCTTTGAGCCAGGGGTATGGGAGTGACCTCAACCCAGGATGCAACTGGGAAGCAAATCCCCCTGATTACAGCACCTGCATGAGAGCTTGGAGATGATTGGCTCCATGCCATGGAGCCATGCCTGCCCAGACTCACTATGACAGGCCATTAAAGCCAGAAGAATATAGGAATACTGGCAGGTGTAACTGATTGTGGGAGGAGTCAGAAATGGGACTGCAGAAGAAGATTGGCTTGGGGATTTAAACCCAGACTTGGCAGCCATACCAGTAGTCAGGATCACACGGCTTTGAAGGAGTCAGGAATCATCACACAGCTTGGGCAGAGGTTGGGACCACACATCTTTGGGGTTCTCCCTTTTGCCACATGGCTTAGACAGGAGGAGAGACTTTGCCTGGAAGAAAAGGGGTGAAAGGACTCTTGCTGGGGGGCCACAAGAAGGTGCCACAGGCCTTTGAATTAACTGGAGATCATGGCAGTAACACAGCTGATGGTGCCAGAACCAAGGGGCTGCCTGAAACATGGACTTCTACTTCTTTTCCTGAGATATGGTATCCCCAGACTGGGCAAAAGGGAGAAGGAAGGACTGTATGCATTTGTGGGTATTCTAAAGAACTTTAGTGTTTTAATGAAGACATTAAGTCATTACTATAAGTCTGTATAACTTTTAAATAAATAATTCCTTTCCTTTTCACCAATCTCTGGCATTGAGAGACGTCTTTCCTCTGGCAGTGGGCAAAGCAAACCTAGTATGGGGGGAACCCCCAGAGAAAAAGAGGGTTTCCTTTAGGTAATAATATATTGTTCACCCTCCCAGGGTCTGTTCTGTAACAATAACTGTGGACATACTACATTATATAGCAAATGGGACTTTGCAGGTATAATTAATGTTATTAATCAGTTCTCCTTAAAATGAAATTGCCCTGGGTTATCTGGGTGAGCCCAACATATTCCCAGAAGCTTTGACCATGAGAGAAAAGCAGAAAGCCAGAGATGTACAGAAGAAGGGGAAGCTTGAAAAGGATTGGATACCATGCTGCTATCTTTGACAATGGAGATGGCAAGGAGCCAATGAAGTGGGTAGTCTCCAAAAGCTAGGAATGACTCCTGACTGACAGCCAGCAAATACACAGAATATCATCCTGTAAGTACATGAGAAGGAATGAAATTCTGCCCACAATCTCAATGAGCCTGGCAGGAAATTCTCTGCCACAGCCTCCAGGGAAGCACCCAGACTGACCCCTTGATGTCAGACTCATCAGACCCTAAATAAAATACCTGATTAAGCCCACCTCAACAAGTGACATACAGAAACTGTATGTTGTGTTAAACCACTAAATTTCTGGTAATTTGTTACAGCAATAATAGAAAACTAATACACAGGTTGAGAAGCACAGCATGAGAACCCATCCTGCCCATTTTTCCTCCTCAAGCCATCACTGCTACTTTCAGACCTGGAAACTACTCCTTTAGCCGATTAGTCCTTTTTGGTTCTCTGTGGATAATGCTGTTGCTAACCCCAATCCAGATGTTTATAATTCAAAGTTCATTTTAAGCTTGAGGGTTATGAGTCATTGGAACTATTTCTCTGATGTCAGGATACTCAGCAATGGTATCTTTATCGCTTCTGTCTGTCTGTAACATAGAGTGGGAAGCTTTCAGGTCAAAGAACTAAAGTTGCCAGGTAAAATGCCCTATAAGTGTGAATTTAAGATTTCAAAATAGTTTGTAATATGTCTTAAATATTTCATGGGACAAACTTATGCTAAAAAGATAGATAGATATTTTAAAATATGCCAACACAACTTCCAGCCAAGATGGAGGCATAGGCAGAAACTCTGTACCTCCTCACACAACCAAGTTTATGAACAACAAACCAGAACAAAACCAGATCGAAGAGAAAATTGAACTGTACCGAAGTCCAACAACAATGAACCATTCATCCAGACTGGTAAGAGTGGCAGAATCGGCGGCTGGTAGAGAGGGGTCGCAGCAGGAAAAAGCAGCCAGACCTGACCCAGGCAAGCAGGTGGCAGTTGGCAGATCCCAGGTGTGGGGTGGCAACAGGCAGACCCAGTGAAGGCACAAGGTGGCTGGCTGACCTTGGTCACACATTGCCGCTCAGATAAACCAGGCAAAGGAGGGAGCAGTGAGTCAGACCGTGCAACCCAGAGCCCCAACGCCAGGAAATAAAGCCTAAAAGTACCAATTGTAAAAACTTTCGGGGGTCAAGGTGCCGGAAGAGGCTCCCAGGCTCACAGAGAGTTTGTTGGAGAGACCCACAACGTTCTGGAGGGTGCACAAGCCCACACATCTAGGAACCAGCACCAGAAGGGCCCAATTTGCTTTTGGGAAGCAAAGGAGGAGACGGAAATCGAAGAGAGAGCAGAAATAACCATTGCCCCTCTCTGAACCCACCCCCACAAACAACATCACAACCCTGCAATGTGGGTTGCCCCCCGCCCCGGTGAACACCTAAGGCTCAGCACCTCATATGTAGCAGGTACAAACGGACCAAAATACTATGGCTCAGGAAGAAGAAGAGCTCAAAGCCCCAGAGCCAATACTTCTGAGTGACCAAGAGATAGCCAACCTATCAGATACACAGTTCAAAACACTGGTGACAGGATGCTCACTGAACTGGTTGATTTTTATCACAAATTAGATGTAAAAATTAAGGCTATAATAAGTGAAATGAAGCAAAATGCACAGGAAACCAATAGTGATGGGAAGGAAACTGGGACTCAAATCAAGGGAGTGGACCAGAAGGAAGAAAAAAATGACCAAACAGAAAAGAATGAAGAAACAAGAATTCAAAAAAAATGAGGAGGGGCTTAGGAACCTCCAGGACATCTTTAAATATTCCAACATCTGAATTATAGGGGTACCAGAAGGGGAAGAGGAACAGCAACAAGTGGAAAACTTACTTGAACACATAATAAAGGAGAACTTCCCCAATCTGGCAAAGGAAATAGACTGCCAGGAAGTTCAGGAAGCTCAGAGAGTCCCAAAGAAGGTGGACCCAAGGAGGAGCACACCAAGATACATCATAATTACATTAGCCAAGATTAAAATGAAGGAGAGAATCCTAGAAGCAGCAAGAGATAAGGGAACAGTCACCTACAAAGGAGTGCCCATCAGACTGTCAGCTGATTTCTCAAAAGAGACCTTACAGGCAAGAAAGGGCTGGAAAGAAATATTCCAAGTCATGAAATCCAAAGACCTACATCCAAGATTGATCTATCCAGCAACGCTTTCATTTAGAATGGAAGGGCAGATAAAGTGCTTCTCAGATAAGGTCAAGTTTAAGGAGTTCACCATCACCAAGCACTTATTATATGAAATGTTAAAGGGACTTATCTAAGAAAGAGAAGGTAAAAAATATGAACAGAAAAAAGCAACAAACTCACAGCTATTAACAAATGAATCTTAAAAAAAGAAAAACAACAAAGACAAAAACTAAGCAAACAACTAGAACAGGAACAGAATCAGAGAAATGGACATCACATGAAGGGTTGTGAGTGGGGAGGGGGGAGAGGGGAATGGGGAAAAAGATAGGAAAAAAGAAACATAATTGGTAGGCATAAAATACATGGAGAGAGGTCAAAATGGTATAGGAAACAGAGAACTCAAAGAACTTGAGTTCCACACATGGACATGAACTAACGGGGAGGAGAATGCTGGAGGGTTTGAGGGTACAGGAAAGAGGGAGATAAAGAGGGAAAATTGGGAAAACTGTAATAGCATAATCAATAAAACATACTTTTAAAAAATCTCAAAGAAGAAAAAGCCTATAAAAATCAAAAATGGCAATCAAAAGACAATCTTATTCTGTACAGGCCAGTAACATTTTTTTGTGTATGTACGTAGTGGTACTATAAGAAGTTGGTTTGTATAAGATGGTTAAAAAGGCCAAACATAAAAGGTTTCCTTTTTTCCTTAAAAAAAAAAAAAAGAGTCGGACTTGTCTGCAGATTCTGGTTTTGCTCTTCCTTGCTTGTAAGTTGGAGTAAATTAATGCCCTTCAACACATTGATTCTCACCTACATTTGCCTTCAAGTTCATTGTGAAGATCAAGGGAGTATGTACATGTAAAGTGCCTGGCACATACTAGACGCTCAATAAATATTTTTCTTTCTCTTCCTGGGTGCAGACACAGTAACCATATGCTTATTCTATACACCAACAAACATTACCATGTCTACCAAAGGCAATGTACAGGCACTAAACACTAGCCTGTAGGACTAAAAAAGTAAAACTGCATATGGAATTATATTAAAGGGATAGTTGTGCACTAGTAATGCAGCAGTACAAACCGTTTATTAGGTACTTCCTGTAATAATGGTAAAACACACTTATAAAGGACATATCATACATTAAGAAGGGTTCTAGATGATTTATACATACTCACTCATTGAACACCCAAAACAGCACTATGAGGAAACACTATTATCATTTCTATCCCTATTTCAGATAAGGAAATGGAGGCTCTGAAAGGTGAAATCACTGACTCTGGTAAGTGTTCGTAACAGACTTTTGACTCATTGGGCCCAGAGTCCCCACTATAACCTATTTCACTCTACTGTTTTCTAGTCTCTGCTCTATGCCACTTGTCTCATTCAACCTTCACAGCAATCCTAGAAGGTAGAGATCACTATAATCCTTCCCATTTTACAGTATAACCAGCAGCTAGTAAGTGGTGGAACTTTTTCTGAGAACAAACAAGATGGTATTTAGTTATTCAAAACATTTTGAATGTTGAGATTATTATATTTGATATAATTAAATCCGTTTCATTCTAGAAATAGTGAGCCTACCAGGACTGACACAGTTTGGCACTTTCATGTGTCAGGATGTCATCTGTTTAAGAAATAACCTCTGGGGTCTCAGAGGAGTTCCCTCCAACCCTTGGGAGGAGCTGCGTTTTGGGCTTTTTCTGAAGCCCTCTTTTCAGCCTACATGGTGATCATGGGTGGAACAGGATCTCAGTAGAGACGTTTTGTCCAACTCTTCTGATGTAGTTAGCACTCTTTGTATTTTTTTTGGGGGGGGGTGACAAATGAATCAGGTTTCCATTAAAAACAGTGATGCCAAAAGGAAGGAAAAAATAAATAAAAGCTCTGGCATCACTGTGGCGGGCAATTCTTTGTTTTCATTCTGGAGCCCAGAGTGGAAACTTGGCAGCCACATGGCTAGGAGATAAAAAGCACAAAACAGAGAGCAACTCGCTTAATCTGATGCACGCGTGTATGTGTGTGTGTGTGTGTGTGTGTGTGTGTGTGTGTCTGTGGCAAGAGACAGTTACCAAGTTTGAATCCAAGTCTTGGTCTCCCAGGGTGGCAATCATGTTGCCTAATAATGACCTCACTCAAGACATTCCCAAACTTTTGGCTCACTTTTAAAAGTACTTAACAATAGATGCTGAAGCCAAATTTTAGATAAATTATTCTATGACTCAGACTATTAATCTCTTTTGATAACAGCAAGGTATTGGAACTTTAGCTTATATTTGGGATGAAAATATTATAATAGATTGCAAAGATATTCTTAATTTACCTTTTGCCTCAAGAAAGTTCCAGCTGTACACAGGTGAAAAAGTAGATTCTCTTGCATTAGGGGAAAACAGCTAGAATTCCTCTTCAGCAGAAGTCCTTGGGTAAAAAATTAAGAATGTGTCCTCTACAGTCGGACCCATGTTTGAACACTGGCTCAAAACTCCAGTGTCCTTTTCTGTAAGGGATAATAATAATAATATTACCCATAGTAGGTAAACATGGCTCACCTCCTTGTACAGCCACATCAAAATTACAACTAGACTACAGAATAACCATCACTCAGAACCATCAGAAATCGAGTTGAATGGAAGTCAGACAACTACAGATATAAGAAACCACATTCATTCAGAATGGTAGGAGGGGCAAAGATGCAGAATGGGCTGGTTCCACATCCACATGTGGTGGATAAAAATTTGGGAGGGATATTGCAAGAATGAGGAGTCCCAGCCTCACACCAGAGCTCCCAGCCTAGGGTTTCAGTGCCAGGAAGATAAATCCCTATAACTTCTAGCTGCAAAAACCAGTGGGGATTGAGTCAGTGGAAGAAATTTTGGGAGTCCCAAGCAGTTCGTCTTAAAGGATCCACACAGACTTACTCAGACTCACTCCCTCTGAACTCCAGCACTCGGGTAGTAGTTTAAAAGGCACTAGTAGCCTTTGGGGAGGAACTGAAGTGTCTAGCATCAAGGCAAGAGCTGGGAGACAGCTTTATCCCAGATAAAAGGCAAGCAAAGGCCATTGCCCCTTTTTTGAAATCTCCCCGCACAGAGCCAGAGAACCAGCAGGCAGGAGCCATATCTGAGGCACTATCAACTTGGCTCACACTGTTGGCCTCACTCTGGAGATCCCCTGAGGCTCTGTCTCACCCAATTTATGGTCCCACCTTAGCTATTAACAATGGTTTTCCATACTTCTTAACTTTTTAAATCCTCCCAAATGAGCAACAGCTAGCCTCAGTAAACCCCCAACCCCCATACTTCTTGCTAAATTGCCCCAGGTCCGGCACTAGGAGCAGCCAGCGGAGGCTCATAGCTTGGCTTCACCAGGGAGCCTCCAAACCCAGTATAAGTAGTAGCCATTTTCCATATTGCTTTATAGCCCATGCAGGGTGACCCTGGGCAAAACACAGGTGAGGGAAAAACCCTAGAGCCTGTGCACCCACTGGAGAGCTACAGACCAACCTGAAGGTCCACTGCCCTGCCCCTGCACAGCTGATTCTCCAAGGTGGACAGAGGTTGGTGGCCAGTGCTCACATCTGGTCCTCGCAGCTGACTGGCCTGGGTAAATCCCTCTCACTGACATACTAACAGCAATGAAGGCTAAACTTCAAGAGGAGGGTGTATTCAGCCCACACAGAGGGCCTACCTTGAGTACCCAGCTTGGGTTATAGGGGAGGCTGTGACACGGGACCCTACACCTACTACATTAGGCCACACTACTAAAAGAGGGAATCATAGCAACTCTACCTAATACAGAGAAACAAATACAAAGAGGCTGACAAAATAAGAAGACAAAGAAACATGGCTCAGATGAAAGAACAGATCAAAACTCCAGAAAAAGAACTAAATGAAATGGAGATAAGCAGTCTATCAGATGCAGAATTCAAAACAGATGCTCAAGGAACTTAGTGAGGACTCAACAGCATAAAAAAGATCCAGTCAGAAATGAAGACTACACTAATGAAAACAATTCACAGGGAAACAACAGTAGAGTGGATGAAGCTAAGAATCAAATCAATGATTTGGAACATAAGAAAGCAAAAAACAACCAATCAGAATGTGGCAGACTCCAGCCAGCAGAATCTGCACGTTGTGACTGAAGACAAAAACAAATGCCCACAGACTACAGAAGTCCTGTGGAGAAAAAGGGACGATATAGGTACTCTCTCAGAGTCCTATGGCCGCTTCTCTCAAGGGGAGAGTGCACCAACCCTTGCCTGGACAGGCTTTAGTAAAAGCCTGTTTTTCTCAGGTCATCAAAGAAGGATTTTTTATCTATTACATAGAAAATTGTTGTCTACATTTTAGGTGTAATTAAAGAAATAAAAATAACAAATGTAGAAGGGAAAGGTGGTGAGCTGATTACCTCTGTCCTTGGGGAAATTCACACAGTCTTTGGAAATAGACAATAAATATCTACTGTTTCAGACCAGGGTGAGGGAGTTTTAGCAAGAGCAAGCCATAACAGTCTGTATGCATTTTCTAGTCCTGATTCCCATGGGAAAACACAGTTTGAGTGTCAGGCTCCTGCCCACCACCTCGCTTCCGTAGGTTTCCCATACAGAGCTGAGTCGCATTTGCCAGACCAAAACAAAATGGTTTCCTACATCAGAACAACGAGAGGAGAAAATTAAAAAAAAAAAATGAGGATAGTGTAAAGAGCCTCTGGGACAACTTAAAGTGTTCCAACATTCACATCTAGGGGTGCCAAAAGGAGAAGAGGAAGAGCAAGAAATTGGAAATCTATTTGAAAAAGTAATAAAAGAAAACTTTTCTAATTTGGTGCAAGAAATAAACATGCAAGTTTAGGAAGCACAGAGAGTCCCAACAAAGATGAATGCAAAGAAAGCCACTCCAAGATACATTATAATTAAAATGCCGAAGGTTAAAGATAAAAAGAGAATCTTAAAAATAGCAAGAGAAAGGCAGTTAGTTATATACAGGGGATTTCCCATAAAACTCTCAGCTGATTTCTCTAAAGAAAATTTGTAGGGTACAGGCCATTGGCAAGAAATATTGAAACTCATGAAAAGTAGGAACATAAAGCCAAGATTGCTGTATCCATCAAAGCTATTATTTAGTATCAAAGAAGCAGATAAAGAACTTCTCTGACAAGGAAGAACTAAAGGAGTTCATCATCACCAAACCATTATTATATGAAGTGTTTGAGGGACTTATTTAAGAAAAGGAGGAAGATCAAAACTATAAACAATCAAATGGCAATAAATACATACCTATAAAAAATTGAATCTGAAAAACAAACTAAGCGAACAAGAACAGAGACAGAATCATGGATATGGAGAGCATTTTCATGGTTGCCAGTTGGGTGGTGGGTATGGGGTAATGGGTAAAGAGGTGAAGTGATTAAGAAGTACAAATATGTAGTTATGGAATAGCCATGGGGATGTCAAGTACAGTGTAGGAAATGGAGTAGCCAAAGAATTTATATGCATGACCCATGGACATGAACAATGGTGTCAGGATTACCTGATGGAGTGAGAGTTACTGATTGGAAAGGGCAAAGAGGAAAAAATTGGGACAACTTTAGTATTACAATCAATAAAATATAATTTAAAAGAATATTAGCCACATTACTCTCTTTATAGGATTTTAGTAGTGATTCAATGTCATAAAAAGTTCTAGCACAGTGCTCTATATGTGAACAAAAAATGCAGGCAATCGTTATTTATGCTTGTATTTGAAAACACACGGTTGAGAGCAAAAAAATAAAGGAGGAAGGCATTTATCTTGCTGGTTATTATTTCTGATAGGGGTGGTGTTATCAATAAAGTCCTGCACACCTGGGAGGTTCAAGAAAGCATGGAACTCTTCTTCCAAGTCCTGTAACAGGATTGCTGATGGCTGAATACAGCCCTCCCCAACTCCTCATAGAGGACTATAAGATCTACTGTCCAGGAAGATTTTCTTTCTCTGATACAAGTTACTGTAATACACAAGAATTAAACTTGAACTAACTAAACAAGAACTAAACTTGAATTAACACAAGATGGCCTTCAAAATGATTCCTTCAATATCAAAAGCTTGCATTACACCAGACTCTCCCCATTCAGTTTCTTCCTTTTGCTGTAATTTTTCTCCCTGTTTATCTACCTGAGTTCTGAGTTGGCTCTTTCATTCAGTTTTGTGTTATCTGGAAAGTGGTCTATAAAGCAAGAATAGTTTCCTATGGTTTTCACATTGTCTTCAACTAGGAATTAAACCAGTTATGTTTACCATCTGATTGCAAATTGGTAGGTAGGATTTCTGAATTCAAAAAGGAAATCTGAATTTTTACAAAAGTTATTCAAAGTTTCAAGAAAGTCTTTGACTCTTATCTCAAATACATCACTATAACCCGAATCAGTTCACCTACTGGGCCATGAAGAAGATTTGGCTAACAGCCATGATTGGTCAGCCCTCCTGTTTCCTAACTCATTTCTGATACTTACTGTCCTACATCTTTTATGCACTGTTTTGTGTTTTTTTCATAGTTTTTCTTTTCTTTTATAATCCTATCATTCTCTTATATCTAAAATCCCTGAAGAATAACTGGATTTTTTTTTAGTGGACATCTAAAGTACTTGCCACCCAGCATCCCTTTCTCCTTCTGTTAAGTATTTTCTTCCTTTGTTTTTAAGTATGTTTTATTGATTATTCTATTACACTTATCCCATTTTTTCTCCACATTATTCCCCTCCACCCTGCACCCTTGCCCACCAGTATTTCCCCCCACAGCAGTATTTCTGCCCCTCTTAGCTTATGTCCATGGGTCATATATATAAGTTGTTCGGCTTCTTTATTTCCTATACTATTCTTAACCTCCCCTTGTCTATTTTGTACCTACAATTTATGCTTCTTGTTCCCTCTAGTTATTCCCCCATTCTCTCTCTCCTGCTCCACTGATAACCCTCCATGTGACCTCCATTTCTGTTCCTGTCCTGTTCCTGTTCTATTGTTCGCTTAGTTTGTTTTTGTTTTTGTTTTTAGGTTTGATTGCTGACAGTTATGAGTTTGTTGTCATTTTACTGTTCATAGTTTTGATCTTCTTCTTTTTCTTAGAAAAGTACCTTTAAAATTTCATATAGTAAGGGCTTGGTGATGATGAACTCCTTTAACTTGACCTTATCTGAGAAACACTTTATCTGCCCTTTCATTCTAAATGATAGCTTTGCTGAATAGAGTAATCTTGGATATAGGTACTTGCTTTTCATGACTTGGAATACTTCTTTCCAGCCCCTTCATGCCTGTAAGGTTTCTTTTGAGAAATCAGCTGATAGTCTTATGGGAACTCCTTTGCAGGTAACTGTCACCTTTTCTCTTGCTACTTCCAAGATTCTCTCATCTTTAATCTTGGTTAACTTAGTTATATTGTGCCTTGCTGTGTTTCTTCTTGGATCCAATCTCTTTGAGACTCTCTGAGCTTCCTGAACTTCCTGGAAGTCTATTTCCTTTGCCAGATTGGGGAAGTTCTCCTTCATTATGTTTTCAAAGAAGTTTTCAATTTCTTGGTCTTCCTCTTCTCCTTCTGTCACCCCTTTGATTCAAATGTTGGAGTGTTTAAAGTTGTCCTGGAGGTACCTAAGCCTCTTCTTATTTATTTTTTTTTTGCATTCTTGTTTCTTCATTCTGTTCTGGTTGGATGTTTACTTCTTCCTTCTGCTCCAAGTTGTTGACTTGAGTCCCAGTTTTCTTTCCTTCACTGTTGGTTACTTGTATATTTCTCTTTATTTTACTTTGCATAGCCTTTCTTTCTTTCTCTATTTTGCAACCATAATAGAGGGAGCATTCCTCAACATAATAAAGGCCATATGTAAGAGACCTACAGCCAACATCGTACTCAATGGAAAATACTTAAAGCTTTCCCAGTAAAATCAAGAACAAGGATGTCTGCTTTCATGACTCTTAATCAATGTCATATTGGAAGTCCTAGCTACAGCAATCAGACAAGAAAAAGAAATAAAAGGCATCTAAATTGGAAAGGAGGAAGCAAAACTGTCATTGTTTGCAGATGACATGATAGTATACACAAAAAATCCTGTAGACTCCACAAAAAACAAAAAAACAAAAAAACTGCTTGACCTAGTAGGTGAATTTGGCAAAACAGCAGGATATAAACTCAATATTCAGAAATCAAAGACCTTTTTGTACACCAACAATGAAATATCAGAAACAGAAATCAGGGGAAAAAATCCTATTTGACATAGCAACAAGAAAAATAAAGTACTTAGGAATAAACCTAACCAAGGATGTAAAAGACCTGTACCCAGAAAACTACACAACACTGAGGAAAGAAATGAAGGAAGACACAAACAAATGGAAGCATGTACCATGCTCATAGGTTGGAAGAATTAATGTCATCACAATGGCCATATTACCCAAAGCAATTTATAGATTCAGTGCAATCCCTATTAGTATAACAATGACATATTTCAGAGATATGGAACAAACATTTCAGAAATTTATGTGGAACCATAAATCATCCTGAATAGTTGCTGCAATTTTGAGAAAGAAGAACAAAGTAGGAGGGATGCAGACTGGAGCAGCCACTGTGGAAAATAGTATGGAATTGCCTTAGAAAACTAAAAATGGAACTGCCTTTTGACCCAGCAATTCCATTGCTGGGATTATATCCTAAGAGCTCTAAAACACCAATCCAAAAGAACCTATGCACCACAATGTTCATAGCAGCACAATTTACAATAGCCAAGGTCTGGAAGCAATCTAGGTGCCCATCAGTAAATGAATGGATCAAAATACTATGATACATTTACACAATGAAATACTACACAGCAGAAAGAAAGAAAGAGTACCTACCCTTTGCAATGGCATGGATGGAACTGGAGAGCATTACACTAAGTGAAATAAGCCAAGCAGTGAGGGTCAAATACCATATGATCTCACCTTTAACTGGAACATAATCAACAAAAGAAAAAAAGCAAACAAAATATAACCAGAGACATTGAAATAATCTAAAAATAGCCAGAGTTGAGTTAGAAAGTGACAATGGGGGTAAGGATTTTCAGGAACTACTATAAAGCACACATGGACAAAACCAAGGGGGAGGCTCTAAGCAAAGGAGTGAGGTGGGTGTGGCTGGGGTGGGCAGGAGTGGTGGTGGGGGGAAATGCAGACAACTGTAGGTGAACAACAAGAAAATAATTTAAAAAGTAAGTAAATAAATAAAATATAATAAAAATAAAATGAAGAATGTTCATTTTTTCTTTATAGCTTCTATTTCTTTGCTTAGAATTTTACTTTTAATATTTTTCCTAGCCAGTTCGTAATTACTTATTGAAGCACTTTTATGACAGCTATTTTAAAATCCTTGTCAAATAATTCTAACATCTGTGTCATTTTCTTGTTGGCTTATGTTGATTTTCTTTTCTTATTCAAGTTGAGATTTCCCTGTTTCTTGATACGATGATTGCTTTTGAGCTGAAACCTGGACATTTTGCATATTATTTTAGGAATATTCGTTTTAATTAGATCTTCTGTTTCAGCAGGCCTCTCTTGGCATTGGTCTGGTGGCAAAGAGGGTCATCCTTCCTCATTACTACCAGGTAGGGGTTTAAATTTCCACTGTGCCTTTTCTTGAAATCTGAAAGAGGGGGACACCTTGCTACTGGAGAGCAGAAATGTGACTTTATGCCTCCACTGATACCTCCCTAAATGGTAGGCACAGAAAAACCTTGTTAATGCTCCACATATGGCCCCTAATGAGACCATGAAGGGTGGCCTCTTTACCTCTGTGCCTGGTGAAAGTATTGACTCTCCAATAAGCTTCCTCAGACACCACCCCAGCAGATGTTTCATTACCACAAACCTTAAAAGGGTCTCAGCTCCTCATTTATTCTTTGCTGGTGGAAGTGAGAGTAGAGTTGCAGTTTTTCTGTGGCATTTGGCTGGAATAGAGTGATTATTATTGGCAAGTTTTCTATCTTGTCATACTACCCCTTTCTTGGTTCTTTGGCCAGAAAAAAAAAGAGGTTTTTCTTGCATTTTTTTTCCTACTCCTTTTGGTGTTTTTGTGTTGCCAGCTTTCCGGTGCCCAGCCTGGGATATATTTGGCAAAAGAAAACCCAGGAAACTCACTCCTTGTCATTTATCAGGTCCCGAGGTCCCTTGTCTGGCTACCTTCTTAACCTTACCTTTCAGAGTTTATGTATGTTTCACATATAATATCTAGGATTTTGGCTGTACTTGATAAAAGGAATAGGGAAAAGTGTGTCTATTCTGTCTTGCTGGAAGTAAAAGTCCTGTATTTATTTTTGAAACTATATTAACTCCTTTTGGAACATGAAAGGATATACATAAGTAAATAGTAGATGTTCTTCAAGAACCAACTCAAATGCCATCCTCTCTGTGGAATCTTCTCTTAAGATCTTCTGCTTCTTTGTGGTCACTGAACTCTATCCCCACTTCTGTCACAGTAGTGGTATTATTGTGGTGGTGGCGTCTCTGTTTGCCTTCACAGAAAACAAGCTGCACTTAAATTGGATGATGTGTTTTTTGGATGAGTAGACTCTAAGAAAAGATATGCTTATAAGCTTTTGTACAAATTAACAAGCAAGAATTTAAGTCACAACCTGTATGCATTTAACGTTAAGATTTCATACAATTTTTTCAGGTACCTATGCTAAATTTTATTGTCTTTATCTTTACACATTTTTTATTTTACCACAATTTTTATTTATTTATATTATTTTTAATTATATGTTGATTATGCTATTTACAGTTATCTCATTTTTCCTCCTTTGCCACCCTCCACCCAGAACCTCCTACTTGCTCAGGAAATCCCCACAGCTTCATAAATGTCCATGGGCATTTGTGTAAGTTCTTTGGCTACTCCATTTCCTATACTGTAAGCTACATCTCCATGGCTATTCTGTAACTGCCTATTTGTACTTCTTTTTTTTAAAATGCATTTTATAAATTATGCCAATACACTTGTCCTATTTACCCCGCTTCATTCCCTTCCACCCTGCACACCCCTTCCCCCACATTCTCCCCCTTTAGTTCATGTCCATGAACTAAAGGGGGGGATGTTCTTTAGCTTCTACATTTCCCATACTATTCTTGCCCTCTCTCTGTCTATTTTCTACCTACCATCTATGCTACTTATTCTCTGTACCTTCTCCCTGCTATCCTCCTCCCACTTCCCTGTTGCTAACCCTCCATGTGATCTCCATTTCTGTGGCTTCGCTCCTGATCTAGCTGTCTGCTTAGTTTGCTTTTGTTTTAGGTGTGGTTGTTAGTAACTGTGAGTTTGCAGTCCTTTCACTGTTCATACTTTTTATCTTCTTTTTCTTAGATAAGTCCCTTTAACATTTCATATAATAAGGGCTTGGTGATGATGAACTCTTTGAACTTAACCTTATCTGAGAAGTGTTTTTTTTTTTTAGATTTTATTTATTTATCTTTAGAGGGGAAGGGCAGGAGAGAGGGAGAAAAACATCAATGTATGGCTGCCTTTTGTGCATCCCCTGCTGGGAACTAGCCTTCAGGGAACCAGCCTGCAACCCAGGCATGTGCCCTGACTGGGAATCGAACCGCGATCCTTTGATTCGCAGGCCTGCGCTCAATCCACTGAGCTACACCAGCCAGAGCCTGAGAAGTGTTTTATTTGCCCTTCCATCCTAAATGAAAGCTTTGCTGGATAGAGCAATCTTGGTTGTAGGTCTTTGGATTTCATTACTTGGAATACTTCTTTCCAGCCCCTTCTTGCCTGCAAAGTCTCTTTTGAGAAATCAGCTGACAGTCTGATGGGAACTCCTTTGTGGGTGACTGTCCTCTTATCTCTTGCTGCTTCCAGGATTCTCTCCTTCATTTTAATCTTGGCTAATGTAATTATGATGTGTTTTGGTGTGTTCCTCCTTGGGTCCACCTTCTTTGGGACTCTCTGAGCTTCCTGAACTTCCTGGCAGTCTATTTCCTTTGCCAGATTTGGGACGTTCTCCTTTATTATGTGTTCAAGTAAGTTTTCCACTCGTTGCTGTTCCTCTTCCCCTTCTGGTACCCCTATAATTCAGATGTTGGAATGTTTAAAGATGTCCTGGAGGTTCCTAAGCCTCCCCTTATTGTTTTGAATTTTTGTATCTTCATTCTTTTCCGTTTGGTTGTTTCTTACTTCCTTCTGGTCCACTCCATTGATTTGAGTCCCAGTTTTGTTTCCATCACTATTGGTTTCTTGTGCATTTTGCTTCATTTCACTTATTATAGCCTCCATTTGTTCATCTAATTTGCAACTAAAATCAACCAGTTCAGTGAGCATCCTGTCACCAGTGTTTTGAACTGTGCATCTGATAGATTGGCTATCTCTTTGTCACTTAGAAGTACTGGCTCTGGGTCATTGAGCTGTTCTTCTTCTTGAGCCATAATGTTTTGGTCTGCTTGTGCCTGTTACGTGTGAGGGGAAGAGGCTTATGTGTTCACCAGGACGGGTCAGCCCAGTCGCTGGGTTGTGACTGGGGGTGGGGTCAGAGAGGGAGCAATTGCACTTGTTCTGTTCTCTCTCAGATTTTGGTCCCCTCTTTTGCTTCCCACAAGCAAATTGGGCCCTTCTGGTGCTGGTTCCTGAGTGGGTGGGCTTGCATTCATTCTAGGACACTGTGGGTGTCCCCAGTGAACTTTTCTGTGAGGCTGGGAGGCTCTCCCAGCATCTCAATCCCCAAAAGTTTTTCCAATTGGTGCTTTTAGGCTTTATTTCCAATCACTGGGGCCCTGGGTTGCAAGTTCTGTCTTACTGACCATTTTTAAACCTGCCTGGTTTCTTTGCGCACAAATGTGTGTCCGAGGTCAGCCAGCCACCTTGTGTGCCTCACTGGATTTGCTCTCTTTTCTCCCCACACGTGGTTCTGCCAACCACGGCCTCTTCCTGCCAGGAACCCTCTCTGCCAGCCACTGACTCTGCCCCTCTTACTGGTCTGGATGAATGGTTGGTTGTTGTCAGACTTTGGTACAGTTCAGTTTTCTGTCTGTTCTGGTTGTGTTTTGTTTCTAAATATTTGTTGTCCTTAAATTTGGTTGAGTGAGGAAGTACAGTATTTCCACCCATGCCTCCGTCTTTTTACACATTTTTGATCATGTGATTGGCCAAACAGGTTATACCCTGTCTTATCTAATTAGTAATATACTGTACACTGGTTTGGTAAAAAAGACAAAAACAAAAAAACTCTTCCCTAATATCCAAATAAATACCCAAGGCTCAATAGACTTGAAGTTATAGAGACCATGCATTGTCATGTTTATTAACAACTTCTAGCCCAATAGAGGATGCATGGAAGATAAGTGAACTTGTACCCACTACATAGTGTTAATTTCTTTTGTGAAGTAAAAGGCAAAATGATTTACTGAGAGAGAACTCATATGGAATAGACATCTTGATAGAGAGGTGATGATTTGGAATACCCAATTAAAAACAGATTAGTGTATGTGGTTGGTAAAATGAGGGAGAGAGAGGGGGATCTGGGGCCATTTATAGATTGTTGACTTGAATGACTTGATGGTAGGTCATTATCTAAAATATTAAATATGGAAAGAACAAGCTTTCAGGGAAAGGTAGTGAGATCAGCTGGGGACATGCTGATTTTGAGGAATTTGTAGAACCTCCAGGTGAGACTTGCCTAGTGGGCAGTTATGTATAGTAGGCTGGTGCCATCACCCAGAGACACATGGTTGGAATTGTGAACTGTGGGTGCCTTTGAAATTACGCAGGAGAATGTGTTTAATTAGAATAGAAGATGAAATATGGAACTTTGGGAAATACTAACATTTAAGAGAAACCATAGGATCCCCAAAATGGCAGAAGAGTGAATGGAATTCATACTAACTTCTTCCCAGGACCAACCTGGAATTGCAAATAAATTGTGGAGAAATCACTCTGAATAAACAACTGAACAATAGCAAGAGAGAAGCCCTCTAATCTTGGACAGACAGAAGAATCAGCTTTAGTGCAACCTGATTGGTAGGGAGTGTGATGGAGATATGAGAGGACTGGGTGGGTACCCACAGATGGCAGCACAAGAGGGATAATTAAGCCACTGGTTGGATCCCCCTGAGAAGAGTGGGGTCTAAACACTAAGCTTGGATCCCCAGCCTAGAGCACTGGAGTCTGAATAGTAAACAGATAATATCCAGCAGCAAAAAGTAGAAGGGTTTCTCTTTACTAGAGATGGATGGCTGGAGATGCAAAAAGCCTGTTCAAGGACCAATGCATACATTTTCATTTGCAGCCACTTCCCCTGAGCTCCAGCAAAGGTCGGGGCAGAGTGGTCTAGAGTTGCTTGAGGAGAATCTGGGGACAGAAGCACTGGGGAAAGAACTGAGAGTAGCCTCCAGGATCTTGATGCTGAGTTATTCCCCAAACAGCAGCAGCTATCTTGCTCAGGCAAATCACCCATTCTGAGCAGCAGCAACCTGAGGGAAAATAATAGAGTCCCAGCGTCAGGAGAGACTCTGCCTCCCCACTCCCACCCCATGGTGCTTAAGCCTGACTGCTGAGTGTAGAGTGAGTAGATTAAGAATTGAAGCAGCCAGCCACAGACAGTAGATCTCTGGGAGTCTTAAACAGGCTATGTAAGGTCAGATGGGGTCACCATATGACATCACCAGAGGCAGATCCAGAAAGAAAAAAACAGTGGTAAATACTAGATGCTACTGAGATGAAATCTATCATGGTCTTCTCCATGACTTATTTATGATATTTTTTCCTGCATAGTTTTTTTTAACATTCATTTCCATTCTTGTCCAGCAAGTTTGTGCATATTAAGTCACTAGATTTTATACTATAGCTTATTTCAATTCATATATTTAGCCCTTCCTTTATCTGACCCCATTTTACCTTCTTTCCTCATACTACTTTTGTTTTAAATTTTGTTTTCTTCCTTGCTACAACTTGTTTCCATTCCATACTATTACAATTTCTCCCCTGCCCAACGTTTCAAAACCAATTTTCTTGTCAATGGGCATCTCACATATTTTTTCCCACTCTTAAAACTCCCACATTCTCTTGCCACCATTAGCAAGTTTTGCTCATTGGTTGTGGATAGGGTGCTTGTTGCTTTTTTTTTCCAATTTTATCTCTAGATCTTCACTAATTTTGTATTTCACATATCAAATTTTACCATTCTTATCTCTTATTCTATTTTTGTCTCAAATTTTAATTTTGCCCCGTCTTAGCCTGATTTTTTCTTCTTTTTCTCTCATCCTGTTCTTATTTCTTTTCTTTTTCTTTTTTCTTTTAATCTCAATTTTTAATTTTTCCCTGTCTTAGCCTGGTTTTCATTCCTCACTCTTAGTTTTTCCTCTCCCTTTATCATCTCAACATAATTTTCCATTCCTCTGGACACCTCTTAAGCTTTTCATCCTTTCTTTTTCCCCTCTTATTCCCCTCCTACCTATATTAATTTTAGCTTATTTGTTCTTGATAGTTCTATGGTGGATCTTTCTTTCCAATTTGGTTCCTATGTTCTTATTATTTATTTACTTTTCTCTTCCTTTTTCTTTCTATTTCTCACTATTTTATTTTATTTTTAAACCCAATACTTTTAATTTATGTTTAAACCCAATACTATATGCTTTCCTTCTGTTACTCCATGCTTCATTCTTCATTCCCTTTTATATTTATGATGTAAATATAAAAGGAATTGCTCTGATTCCAAACTCTTATTAGAGCTCTTCCCTTTACTCTCTCAAAATCATTTTTCTTTCAGTAAGTCATCTCATACTCACTCTCCTTTCTTATAGTGGTCTTAATCTCTTTACAGTGTTATTAGTACTGCTTCATTAGCTGTTGATAGTGAGATTGTAGGTGGGGGTTATTTTTGCAAAAGTGGGTCTGTTTCCTGGATTTTGTGGTTTTATTCAGGCAGCACCTGCACAACAGCATACAAGATGTGGTGGGCGGAGTGACCTTCAGTCAACCAGCTGTGGGGAAGCACCTACCAAAGATTGACACCTCAACAATCAAAACCCAATTACAGCCAGAGAGCCGAATAAATGGCATTAAGGACATCCCAAAAGCACCAAGTTTAGGAGATGAAGGAGAGTGCATCACTGAACCTCACAGATTCCTTACCACAGAAGTTCATACAACAAAGACAGGGAGTCAGAACACATCAACTTAAGAAGAAGAAGCAAACAATAAATCTCCCATAAAATGGGGAGACAAAGGACCAATCCCCAAATGAAAGAAAAGGAGAAATCCACAGATGTAGGAGACAGGTTTGTTTAAGTCTGGCAAATGTGACTCAGCTCTGTATGGAAAACCTACAGATGTGAAGTGGTAGGCAGGAGCCAGACCTTCAGATTGGGTTTTCCCGTGGGAATCAGGCCTAGAAAATGCTTACAGATTGTTATGGCTTGCTCTTGATAAAATTCCTTCACCCTGGTCTAAAGCAACAGATGTATATTGTCTATCTTCAAGGTAATTTCCAAAGCCTGTGTGAGCTCTCCTAAGGATAGAGCTAATCAGCTAGCTCATTGTCATCCCCCTCTGCATGTTCTTTTTATTTCCGTGATTGTACCTAGAATGTAGACAATAATGTTCTATGTGATAGATAATATATCTTTCTTTGATGTAAGACCCAAGAAAAACAATAAAAGCCTAGGCAAGGGTTGGGGTTCTCACCTCTTGAGGGAGTGGCTGAGGCACCATAGGCACTCTCCCCTTGAGAGAGTAGTCATGCCTGTTCCCTTTTTCCACACAGGATTGTTGTCTTCTGTGCATCGATTCTCGTCGTAAGCCACAACAGGCAAACTCTGATGGACAGGGTCTGCTACACACAGAGAGACTGCTAAATGAAACTGAAGCAACCTAATTATCAGACATCAAATTAAAAATAGTGGTTATAAGGATGCTCAAGGAGCTCAGTGAGAACTTCAAAGAACCCAAGGGAGCTTCAAGGAACTTACTGTGAACTACACCAGCATGAAGAAGAACACAGAAACTTTTAATAAGAGCCAGGAGGATAGAAAAAATACAATATCTAAAGTGAAGAACACAGTAGAAAGAATTAAAAGCAGGTTAGATGAAGCAAAGGATCAAATCAGCCAGTAGAAGGACAGGTAAAAAAAAATCCCAGAAAGAGCAATGAAACATAAAAAGACTCAAAAAGAATAAAGAGGGGTTAAGGAAGCTGCAGGACAATATGAAAGATAATAATATTTATATAATAGGGAAACCTGAAGGAGAAGAAGAGGTACAAGGAGTAGAAAAACTTTTTGAAAGAGTAATGACAGAAGTCTTCCCTAACTTAGGAGAAAAAGTTACATTAGTCCAAGAAACACAGGGGGCCCCAATCAAGATCAACCCAAAGAAGCTCACTTCAAGACAAAGCATAACTAAAGAGGCAAAATTCAAAGACAAAGAGAGATTCTTAGATGCAGCAAGGGAGAAACAGAAAGTAACATACAAGGGAGTCCAGATAAGTCTAGCAGCTGACTTCTCAACAGAAACATTACAAGCCAGAAGGGAATAGTAAGAAAGATTCCCAGTAGTGAAAGGCAAAGGTCTGCAACCAAGACTACTCTACCGAGTGAGGCTCTCAATTAAAATGTTGGGTAAAATAAGGAGTTTCCCAGACAAAAGAAGACTGAAAGTATACACCTTCACCAAACCAGCACTGAAAGATATTCTAAAGGGGCTATTACAAGAAGAGGAAGGAAAAGAGTGAGACAGAGCAGAACACAGGTACAGAGGGGGGGAAATATATAAGTACCTATCAAAGAGAGCCTTAAATGTAAGTGGATTAAATGCCCCAATCAAAAGACATAGGTTAGCTGAATGGATGAGAAAACACAACCTCCATGTATGCTGCCTACAAAAGACCCATCTCAGAACAAAAGACATACACAGACTGAAAGTGAAGGGCTGGAAACAAAATATTCCAAGCAAATGGACAGGAAAAAAAGCTAGGGTACCAATATCTATATCAGACAAAATAGAC
Source organism: Artibeus jamaicensis (assembly GCF_021234435.1). Taxonomy (NCBI): domain Eukaryota; kingdom Metazoa; phylum Chordata; class Mammalia; order Chiroptera; family Phyllostomidae; genus Artibeus; species Artibeus jamaicensis. The sequence continues at coordinate 368,980 of NW_026521916.1, forward strand.
TTCAAAACAAAGGCCATAAAAAGAGACACAGAAAGACACTTCATAATACTCAAGGGAGAATCCATCAAGAAGACATAAACATTGTAAACATATATTCACCCAACACAGGAGCACCCAAATATATAAAGAAAATCACGGGAAACTTCAAGAAAGATACAGACAGCAACACACTTATATTAGGGGATTTTAACACTGCACTGTCAACAATGGATAGATCTTCCAAACAAAGAATCAACAAGGATATTGTGGCACTGAACAACACCCTAGATCGAATGCACTTAGCTGATATATATAGAACCTTTCACCATAAAGAAGCAAAATATGCATTCTTTTCAAATGCACATGGAACATTTTCAAGGATAGACCACATGATAGGACACAAAAAAAAGCCGCAATGTTTTCGAGAGAATTGAAAACATATCAAACATTTTGTTGATCACGATGGCTTGAAACTAGGAATAAACCTAAAGGAAAAACCACAAAAACATTCAAATTTATGGAAACTGTATAACATATCTTTAAAACAATGAATGAGTTAACAACCACATCAAGAAAGATATCAAAAAGTTCCTGGAAAAAAATGAAAATGAACACACAACAGCCTAAACCCCATGGAAGGGAGTGAATGCAGTCTTGAGAGGGAAGTCCATAGCAAGTGCCTACCTAAAAAAAATTTTTCAAATAAACAACCTAACCATACATCTACAAGAACTGGAGGAACAACAACAAAGACAGCCCAGATCAACTAGAAGGTAGGAAATAACCAAAATCAGAGCAGACTTAAATGACATAGAGACTAAAAACACAATTCTGAGGATCGATAAATCCAGGAGCTGGTGCTTTGAAAATATAAACAAAATTGACAAGCCTTTAAGCAGATTCATTAAGAAAAAAAGAGAGAGGACCCAAATAAACACAACCAGAAATGAAAGAGGAGAGGTTACAACTGATATCATAGAAATACAAAGGATTCTAAGACATTATTACAAACACCTATATGCCAAGAAATTGTACAAACTGGGTGAAATAGATAAATTTATAGAAACATATAATTCTTCAAAACCGAATCAAGAATAAGCAGAAAGCTTGAATAAACTGATAACAGCTAGTGAAATGGAAGCATTAATCTAAAAACTCCTGGTATACAAAAGTCTTGGACTGGATGGCTTCATAGGAGAATTTCACCAAACTTTAGGGAAGAACTAACCCCTATCCTGCTCAAACTGTTCCAAAAAATGCAACAAGAGGGAAGACTCTCAGATTCTTTTTTGAGGCCAGCATCATCCTAATTCCAAAACCAGATAAAGACACAACAAAGAAAGATAACTCCAGGCCAATATCGCTGATGAACATAGATGCTAAAATTCTCAACAAAATATTAGCATACTACATCTAGCAATACATTAAGAAGATCATACACAGTGATCAAGTGGGATTCATCAAAGAGATGGAAGGATGGTACATTTGTAAACAACAATGTAATATATAACAGAAACAAAATGAAGGACAAAAACCACATGATCATATCAATAGATAAAGAAAAGGCACTTGATACAGTACAATACCAATTTATGATAAAAACATTTAGCAAACTGGGAGTAGAGGGAACATACCTCAACAAAATAAAGACCACATACAAGAAACCTATAGACAACATAATACTCAATGGGCAAAATCTTAAAACTTTCCCCTCTGTTTTGGATGCAATCAGAAACAAAAAAGGGGTGTCCTCTTTCACCACTTCTATTCTACTTGGTATTGGAAGCTCTAGCCACAGTGATCAGACAAAAAAAGAATTAAAATGCATCCAAATGGGAAAGGAGGAAGTAAAACTGTCATTGGAGAACCCTATAGACTCCACCAAAAAACTACTCAACCTAATTAGTGAATTTGGCAAAAAAAAAAAAAAGGGATACAAAGTTAATATTCAGAAATTGAAGGCATTTCTGTATACCAACAATGAAGTATCTGAAACAGAAATAAAGGAAAAAAATCCCATCTACTATAGCAATAATAAAAATAAAGTACCAAGGAATAAACTTACCCAAGGTGATAAAAGAACTGTACTCAGAAAACTACAGAACAGTAAGGAAATAAATTAAGAAAGACATAAATAAATGGAAGTATATACCTTATTCATGGATTGGAAGAATAACATCATCAAAATGTCCATAGTGTCCAAAGAAATTTATACACTCAATGAAATCCCTATTAAAATACCAGTGACGTATTTTACAGACATAAAACAAGCACTTCACATATTTATATGGAACCATAAACAACCCCAAATAGCTGCAGCAATTTTGAGAAAGTAACAAAGTAGTAGGGATCATAATACCTGACATCAAACTTATTACAAGGCCACTATAATCAAAATCGTCTGATACTGGCATAAGAACAGACACATAGGCCCTTGCTGGTGTTGCTCAGTGGATTGAGTGCTGGCCTACAAACCCAAGGGTTGCTGGTTCGATTCCCAGTCAGGGCACATGCCTGTGCTGCAGGCCAGGCCCCCACTAGGGGCTGCATGAGAGGCAAACACACATTGATGTTTCTTTTTCTCTTTTTCTCACTCCCTCCCCCTCTCTTTCTAAAAATAAATAAGTAAAATCTGTAAAAAAATTAAAAAGAACAGACAAATAGATCAATGGAACAGAAATAAACCTATGTCTCTATGCTCAATTAACATTTGACAAAGTGAGCACAAGCATAAATGGACTGAAAGTAGCCTCTTTAGTAAATGGTGTTGGGAGATCTGAGCAGCTACATGAGAAAAATGAAACTGGAGGAACAACTTACACCACATACCAGACTAAATTCAAAATGGATAAAAGACTTAAATATAAGCCATGATACCATAAAAATCCTAGTGGAAAACAGGTGGTAAAAATTCAGATATCTTTCATAGCAATATTTTTGTCAGTATATTTCCCAGGACAAGGGAAATAAATGAAAAAAAACAAATGGGACTACAGCAAATTAAAAAGCTTCCATACAGCTAAAGGAAACATCAGCAAAATAAAAAGGGAAGTAACCATATAGGAAAATATATTTGCCAATGATTCCTCGGAGAAGGGTTTGATCTCCAAAACATGTAAAGACCTTACACAACTCCACACCAGGAAGACAAACAATCCAAGTAATAAATAGGCAAAGGTCTTGAACAGACATTCTCCGAGGAGGGTATACAGAAGGCCCAGAAACATGAAAGATCACTCAACATCACTAGCCATCAGAGAGATGCAAATTAAAACCACAATGAGATACTGGTTCACAATGATCAGAATGGCCATCATTAACAAAATAACAAACAAATGCTGGCGAGGTTGTGGATGAAAGGGAACCCTAGTACATCATTGGTGGAAATGCAAACTAGTGCAGGCACTGTGGAAAACAGTGTGGAATTGCCTCAAAAAAACTAAAAATGGAATTGCCTTTTGATCCAGTGATTCCACTGCTTGGATTATATTCTAAGAATCTTGAAACACAAATTCTAAGAAACCTATGCACCCCAATGTTCATAGCAGAGTCATTTACAATAACCAAGTGCTGGAAATAGCCTAAGTGTCCACCAGTAAATGAGTGGATAAAAAACCGTGGTACATTTACATAATGTAATACTATGCAGCAGAAAGAAAATAGTATTTTCTATTTGTGATAGCATGGATGGAACTGAAGAGTATCATTCTAAGTAAAATAAGAGGCAGTTAAAGACAAATACCATATGATTTCAAAACAAACAAATGAGCAAAATAGAACCAGAGACATGGAAATAAAGAACAAACTGACAGTGACCAGAGGGTCTGGGGGAGGGGAATAAGGGAGGAATGAAAAAGAAGGGTCATGTCAGGAAACATGTATAAAGGACCCATGGTCAAGGACAAAAGGGTGGGGATTGACTGTGGGAGTGGGGGGCTGCAGTGGATCGGATAGGGGAGACCAGTGCGTGGGGGGGGGGTAAAATATGGACAACTGTAATTGAACAGCAATAAGTAAAATTAAAATTTTAAAAGATTAAACTTTATTGAATAGCAAGTTGTTGAGGGAGTGAAGGAAGCAGATTTTATTTGCTTTAGTTTATTCTGGCTGAGTCTGGAAAGAAGTCATGATATACAGGGTCTGGCACAAATAATGCCCCTTTTTTATTACAAAACCTTTTATTACAAATCATAAGCATGCAATTCTGTAACATAACAATATCATACTCAAGCACACCATATGATATTTTAGGTGAAATATTCAAATTAAAACTATAAATTATTATTATTATTTAAAGATCTTATTTATTTATCTTTAGAGGGGAAGGGAAGGAAAGAAGGAGAGAAATATCAATGTGTGGTTGCTGGGAACTGGCCTGCAACCCAGGCATGTGCCCTGACTGGGAATCGAACCACAGTTATTTGGTTCTCAGGCCCATGCTCAATCCACTGGGCTACACCAGCCAGGGCTAAAAGTATAAATTATTAAACCCATATTATTACCCTACCAACCACACTCAAGCAGGTGTTATTTCTGCCAGAACCTATGGAAAATTTTGACAAAGTTTTGATGGGCTTACTCACCAAGTAATTGTTTAAAAGCAGGGAGCATCATGAAACATTTACTTCCATCTACTATATTAATGCAAAACTGGAACTTGGCATTCTCCCTTTTAAGTGATAGGTTGGTCCTAGAGCTCTTACCAAGTGGTGGTGAAACCTTATTCTTTATCTTCTGATCAGCCCAGACAGCAGAGATTCCAAAGCTTACCAGAATAATGTCCTTGATCATTCAAAACTAAACACAAAATGTTCCTCACCTGTGAAAGAGCTAAGCCTTCTTATAATACTGAGGCTTTCTTCTATGTTTACTTCAAAATATTTCCACATCTGATAAATAAGTAACCAAGTAATGCTTCTCAGGCCCTCTATAATCCTATATTAAGTATATAAATATCCTCTGATTATTCTTTTGATTTATGTCTGCCCTTCAAATTTTTTCAAAAATGTCTGCCTTAAAAAAAATTCTTGTTCAGTTACAGTTGTCCTGCCTTTCCCTCTTTTTTTCTCCTGCGCCATTCCCACCTTCACTCTCACAGTTAATCCCCAGTGCCATTGTCCATGCCCATGAGTCCTCTAGACTTTTACACAAACAAGTTTTTGAAATTTCCCAAAGGGCCCCAGGGAATCATAAACATATATTCTTTCCATCTTATGAAAGGAGAAGTATTGGAAATAACCGAGTTTCTTTGGTATGCTCATATTTCTTTACTAGCTCAACACTATTATAAGATTTGTGTGGAAAAAAAAGATTCTATCAGGAGAGATTCTTAGCCTTCCCTAAATTAATATTGTATTAGTAACCATGGCTGGTGTGGCTCAGTGGATTGAGTGCCAGCCTACAAATGAAAGGGTTGCTGGTTCAATTCCCAGTCAGGGCACATGCCTGGATTTCATGCTAGGCCCCAGGAGGGGGTGTGCACGAGGCAACCACAAACTGATGATTCTCTCCCTCTCTTTTTTCCTCCCTTCCCCTCTATCTAAACATAAATAAATAAAATATTAAAAGAAAAAGATTGTATCAGTTAAGTGTTATTAATATCAATATTCCGAGCTGTATATATTTTATGGGAAAGTATATGGATATTATAACCCTCACTATCACTAATATATTCTTTCTTTTGAGGAAACATTGATTAAACCCTTATTTAATTTTAAGTACTGACTCCAGTAGTACATACATTCTGATACTATAGTAATACATTAATCACAATTTTTCAGTCTCATGATCATACAGGTGTCTGCTCCCTTAGATGTTTGTCTGAAGGCTCTGCTGTACGCTAGAGTTTGTTCTTAATGAAAGAACAGTTGCAGAACCCAAGGGAAAGGACATTAACAGGTACTTTAAATTATTGATACTCCAACAAATAGATTGCCATTTACAGGCTTTTGAGCTGAAGTGGCTTAGATAACATTCAGACTGTTCCAATGAACTAAATGGGGATTTCCAGGAGTCTTTTTATTCCAAATGCAGGCATACATCATGAAAGTAGATTGCTGGGAAATTCATTGTGATATTTTGTTTGGAATATTGTTGGTATTTTTCAATAGTTTACTTTTTAAATTTTTAATTATATTTTTTACTCATTTGAGAGAGTGAGAGAGAGAGAGAGAGAGAGAGAGAGAGAGAGAGAAACACTGATGTGAGAGAGAAACACTGATCACTTGTTCTTCATATGCATTCTGACCAGGGATTGAATCCATAACCTTTTGGTGTATGAAATGATGCTCCAAGCAAGTCATCCACCTGGCCAGGGCTATTTTTAATAGTTTTAATAAAATTAGGAGGAAGTCCTTTGTCTTTTAAAGATATAGCTAACTCAATTTAGTAGCCTATGCTCTTACAAACTGGGCATTTTTACAGCAAAAGCTTTTGGACTTCCAGCCAAAATGGAGACATAGGTAGATACAGTTTGCCTCCTCACACAACCAAAAGAAGGACGACAACAAAGTTAAAAACAAAGAATAAACAGAACTGCTAGAAAATCAAACTGTATGGAAGTCTGACAACTAAGGAGTTAAAGAAGAAACATTCATCCAGACTGGCAGGAGGGCACAGAGATGGGCACCTGGGGTGGAGATGGGCAGCCAGGGCAGAGAGGATGTGCAATAAGGCTGTGGCTGGAAGTCCCATATTTGTGTGCAGAAAAAACAGGAGGAACAAGTGGGTAGTGAGATAGACTGTGCAACCCAGGGTTCCAACATGGGAAAAAAGCCTCAAAACATCTGGCTGTAAAAACCTGGGGTGGGGGTTGAGGTGGCAGGAGAAATTTCCAGCTTCACAGGAGAGGCTGTTGGAGAGACCCACAGGGTCGTAGAGCATACACAAACTCACACACCCAGGAGTCAGTACCACAAGGGCCCAATTTGCTTGGGGGTAATGGGGGAAGTGACTAAAGCCAGCTGAGAGTTGAGAAAGTCATGCTATTACCTCTCAGATTTCTCCCTAACATACAGCGCCACAATACTGCAATGTGGGTTGCTCTGCCCTGGTGAATACCTAAGGCTCTGCCCCTTACAATGTAACAGGTGCAAAGAGACAAAGAAATATGGTCCAAATGAAAGAAGAGATCAAAACTCAAAAAAAAAAAACGAACAAAACAAACCAACTAAGTAACAAAGAGATATCTAACCTATCAGATGCAGAATTCAAAACACTGGTAATTAGGATAATCACAGAAATGATTAAGTATGCTCGAAAAATAGAGGACAAAGTAAAGGCTATGCAAACTGAAATAAAGAAATATACATAGAAAACCCACATTTAAGGGAAGAAAACTGGAACTCAGGTCAACAATTTGGAGCAGAAGGAAGAAGTAAACATCCAACTGGAACAAAATGAAGAAACAAGAATTCAAAAAAATGAGGAGAGGCTTAAGAAACTCCAGGACAACTTTAAACATTCCAACATCTGAATCAAAGGGGTGCCAGAAGGAGAAGAGGAAGAGCAAGAAATTGAAAACTTATTTGAAAAATTAACAAAGAAGAACTTCCTCAATCTGGCAAAGGAAATAGACTTCCAGGAAGTCCAGGAAACGCAGAAAGTTCCAAAGAAGTTGGACCCAAGAAGGAACACACCAAGGCACATCACAATTATACTACCCAAGATTAAAGATAAGGAGAGAATCTTAAAACAGCCAAAGCAGAGAGTTCCCTACAAAGGAGTTCCTATAAAACTATCAGATGATTTTTCAAAAGAAATCTTACAGGCAAGAAGAGGCTGTAAAGAAGTATTCATAGTCATGAAAGGCGAGGACCCATATCCAAGATTACTCTATCCAGCAAAACTATTATCTAGAGTGGAAAGGCAGATAAAGTGCTTTACAGATGAGGTCAAGTTAAAGGAGTTCATCATCACCAAGACATTATTATATGGAATGTTAAAGGGACTTGTGTAAGAAAAAGAAGATCAAAACTATGAATAGTAAAATGACAAACTCACAAGTATCAACTGAACGAAAAAAAATACAACTAAGCAAACAACTAGAACAGGGACAGAATAACATAAATGAAGATCACATGGAGGGTTATCAGCGAGGAGGGGGGAAATGGGTGAAAAGTACAGGGAATAAGTGGCATAATCCGTAGGTACAAAATAAACAGGGGGTGGTTAGAATACGACAGAAAATAGAGAAGCCAATGAACTCATATATAGAACCCATGGACATAAACTAAGGGGGGAGGGAATGCTGGAGGGTTGGGGACTGCAGGGCTGGAGGGAATAAAGGAGAGAGAATAAATGGGGCAAGTGTAATAGCATAACCAATGAAGTGTAATTTAAAATAAAACAAAAACTTTTAAAATTTTGTACATTTTTTAATTTTTAATCTTTTTATTTATTTATTTTGTTGTTCAAGTACAGTTGTCTCCATTTTCTCCCACCACTTCTCCCTATTCCATACACCCCACCTCCCACCCTGGATCCTACCCCTCTTTGGCTTTGTCCATGTGTCCTTTATGAATGGTATCTGATTCTCCCTGATGCTTTAGAATTCAGAAAACACTTTTACCATATATCCTTACTGGTCATAACAATAGTTATTTGTACAAATTTAGTAATTTGTCTTTATTTTTAACTAGAAGTAATGGGAAAATCAACTGTGTAATTAAGAACATACCTGGAATGCTATATTTGAGAATGACTCTTTATTTGTCAGATGAATAGGTACTGCAGATGAAATCTGGCATATACAATGTTTTTGTAGTTGCTTAATATTTTATGGCTCTAAGTTTTGAAGAGCAAAGTCAAGCAGGCCTAATAGTTAACTAATTGCCTTCCTATACCTATGTAAATAATCAAGCTAACCAAATCTTATGCTACTAGCCCCTTTGTACCAAGAACAACCTTTGGAGATTATTTGTGATTGCAAATGAAAGAATCTGTCAGAGTAATTATACAAAACTTGGAAAGAAGCAAAAGAGATTTTGGGGTGTTCTTTCAGTGCAGTCTTAGGCTTGTCCTTTGATTTATTTTCTTTTTTCCCTCATTTTATTTTTTTAAAATTTTATTTAGTTTTTTTTCAAGTACAGTTTTCTGTCTATTTCTCCCATCCCAGCCTCCCCCGCACCATGCTCCCCACCTCCCTCCCATTTCCAGCCCCCTTAGTTCTCGTCCCTGTGTCCTTCCTATTTGTTCCACCAAATGCCTACCCCTTTCTCCCCTAAATTCCCTTCCCTCTCCCCTCTGGTCACTATCCCCTTGTTCTCTATTTCAGTGTCTTTGTTTTTCTGCTTGCTTGTTTGTTTTGTTGTTTAGCTTCCTGTTAAAGGTGAGATCATATGGTATTTGTCTTTCAACCCCTGGCTTATTTCACTCAGCATAATGCTTTCCAGTTCCATCCATGTTGTTGCAAAGGGTAGTAGCTCGTTCTTTATCTCTGCAGCATAGAATTCCACTGTGTATATGTACCACAATTTTTGGATCCATTCACTTACTGATGGGCACCTAGGTTGCTTCCAACTCTTGGCTATTGTAAATTGTGCTGCTATGAACATTGTGGTGCATAGGTTCTTTGATATTGATGTTTTAGGATTCTTAGGATATAATCCCAGCAGTGGAATTGCTGGGTCAAAAGGCAGGTCCATTTTTATTTTCCTGAGAAAATTTCATACTGTTTTCCATAATGGTTGTACCAGTCTGCAATCCCACCAACAGTGAACTAAGGACCCCTATTCCCCACACCATCTCAAACAATTGTTGCTTGTTGCTTTGTTTGTGATAGCCATCCTGACTAGTGTAAGGTGGTATCTCATTGTGGTTTTAATTTGCATCTCTCTGATAGCTAACAATATTGAGCATCTCTTCATGTGTCTCTGGATGGTCTGTATGTCCTCCTTGGAGAAGTGTCTGTTCAAATCCTTTTCCCATTTTTTTAATTGGGTTGGTTGTCTTCTTAGAGTGGAGTTGTGTAAGTTCTTTGTATATTTTGGAGATTAAACCTTGTCTGAGGTATCATTGGCAAATATGTTTTCCCATACAGTTGGTTGTCTTTTTAATTTAATACTGTTTTCTTTAGCCACACAGGCGCTTTTTATTTTGACGAGATCCCATTTGTTTATTCTTTCCTTTACATTCCTTGCTCTAGGGGACATATCAGTAAAGAAGTTGCTGCGTGAAATATCTGAGATTTTCTTGCCAATGTTCTCCTCTAGGACTTTAATGGTGTCACCGCTTACATTTAAGTCTTTTATCCACCTTGAATTTATTTTGGTATATGTTGTAAGTTGGTGCTCAAGTTTCATTTTCTCACATAGCTGTCCAGTTCTCCCAACACCATTTGTTGAAGAGGCTATCTTTACTCCATTTTATGTTACTGCCCCCTTTGTCGAATATTAATTGACTGTAGAGAGTTGGGTTGATTTCTGGGCTCTCCATTCTGATCCATTGGTCTGTGTGCCTGTTTTTATGCCAGTACCAGGCTGTTTTGATTACAGTGGCTTTGCAATAAAGTTTGATATCAGATATTGTGATCCCTCCTACTTTGTTCTTCTTTCTCAAAAGTGCAGCTGCTGTTCAGGGTTGTTTATGGTTCCATATAAATTTTTGAAGAGTTTGTTCTATGTCTGTGAAATATGCCACTGGCATTTTAATAGGTATTGCATTGAATCTGTATATTGCTTTTGGTAGTATGGACATTTTGATGATGTTAATTCTTCCAATCCATGAACAAGGTATATGTTTCCATTTGTTTGTGTCTTCTTTGATTTCTTTCTTCAGGGCTGTGTAGTTTTCTGCATACAGGTCTTTTATCTCCTTAGTTAGATTTATTCCCAGATATTTTATTTTTCTTTTTGCTATATCGAATGGGATTTTTTCCTTGATTTCTGCTTCTGCTGATTCACTGTTGGTATACCAAAATGCTTTTGATTTCTGTATATTGACTCTGTAACGTGCTGTTTTGCCAAATTCATTAATGAGTTTGAGCAGTTTTTGGGTAGAGTCTATAGGATTTTCCATGTAAATTCTCATGTCATCTTCAAACAGTGACAGTTTTGCTTCCTCTTTCCTATTTGGATGCCTTGTATTTCCTTTTCTTGCCTGATCGCTGTGGCTAAAACTTCCAATACTATATTGAAGAGAAGTGGTGAAAGTGGACAAGCTTGTCTTGTTCCTGATCCTAGTGGAAACACTTTTAGTTTTTTCCCATTGAGTATGATATTGGCTGTAGGTCTCTCATATTTGGCCTTTATTATTTTGAGAAATGCTCCCTGTATTCCCATTTTGCTGAGTATTTTTGTCATAAATGGGTATTGTACTTTATCGAAAGCTTTTTCCGCATCTATTAATATGATCATGTGATTTTTGTCTTTGCTTTTATTTATGTGATGTATTACATTTACTGATTTGCGAATATTGAACCATCCTTGCATCCCTGGGATGAATCCCACCTGGTCATAGTGTATGATCTGTTTAATATATTGTTAGATGCGATTTGCCAATATTTTGTTGAGGATTTTAGCATCTATGTTCATCAGCGATATTGGCCTGAAGTTTTCTTTCTTTGTTGTGTCTCTATCTGGTTTTGGCATTAAGATGATGCTGGCTTCATAAAAAGAATTTGGGAGTTTTCCATCCTTCTGGATTTTTTGGAACAGTCTGTGAAGAACAGGATTAGCTCTTGCTTAAATTCTTTGTACAATTCTCCTGTGAAACCATCTGATCCAGGGCTTTTCTGTGATGGGAGTTTTTTGATTACTGCTTCCATTTCTTTTGCTGTTATTGGTGTATTTAGATATTCTGCTTCTTTTTCACTGAGTTTTGGAAGATTGTATATTTCTAGAAATGTGTCCATTTCCCCTAGGTTTTCAAATTTCTTGGCATACAGTTCTTCATAGTAATTCTTACAGTCCCTTCTATTCCAGTGGTATCAGTTGTAATCTCTCCTCTTTCGTTTCTGATTGTGTTTATCAGTGTCCTCTCTCTTCTTTTCTTGATGAGCCTACTTAAAGGCTTGTCTATTTTGTTTATCTTCTCAAAGAACCAACTCCTGGATTCATTGATCCTTAGAATTGTGCTTTTACTCTCTATGTCATTTAATTCTGCTCTGATCTTGGTTATTTCCTTCCTTCTACTTGCTCTGGGCTGTTTTTGTTGTTGTTCCTTGAGTTCTTGTAGGTGTAGAGTAAGGTTGTTTGTTTGAAATGTTTCTATCTTCTTTTGGTAGGCATGTATTGCTATAAATTTCCCTTTCAGGACTGCCTTCACTGTGTCCCATAAGTTTTGGGTTGTTGTGAGATCATTTTTATTTGTTTCCAGAAATGTTTTGATTTCTTCCCTAATTTCATTCTTGACCCATTCATTGTTTAATAGCATACCATTCAGTCTCCATTTTGGGTTCTTTAGGTTTTTCTCTTTGGGGTTGGTTTCCAATTTCAGTTTCTTGTGGTCAGAGAAGATGGTTGGTATGATTTCAATTTTTTTTGAATTTGTTGAGGCTTTGAATTTGTTTTGTGTCCTATCATGTGATCTAGCTTTGAAAATGTTCCATGTGCTTTTGAAAAGAATGTGTATGTAGCTTCTTTGGGATGAAGGGCTCTATATATATCAGTTAAGTCCATTTCATGTAGGATGTTGTTGAATGCTGAAATATCTTTGTTGATATTTTGTTTGGAAGATCTGTCCATTTTTTATAGTGGGATGTTAAAATCGCCTACTATAATTGTGGTGCTGTCAATATCTTTCTTGAAGTCCTCTAAGATGTTCTTGATATATTTGGATGCCCCTATGATTGGTGTATATATGTTTACGATGTTAATGTCTTCTTGGTGGATTCTTCCCTTGAGTATTGTGAAGTGACCTTCTGGGTCTCTCTTTATGGCCCTCTTTTTGAAGTCTATTTTGTCTGATATGAGAATTGCTACCCCAGCTTTTTTTTTCTTGTCCATTTGCTTGGAAAACTTATTTACACCCTTTCACTTTTAGTCTGTGATGGTCTTTTGTCATTAGGTGGGTCTCTTGTAGGCAGCATATGTGTGAATCATGCTTTCTTATCCATTGAGCTATTCTGTGTCTTTTGATTGGAGCATTCAATCTATTTACGTTTAAGGTTAGTATTGATAGGTACTTATTCATTGCCATTTTTGTACCTGTGTTCCTCTCTTTCTCCCTCTTTTCCTTCATTCCCTTAAAGCAGTCCTTTTAGTATTTCTTGTAGAGCTGGTTTGGTGGAGGCATGTTCTTTTAGACTTCTTTTTTCTTGGAAGCTCTTTATTTGGCCTTCTATCTTGATTGAGAGCCTTGCTGGGTAAAGTAGCCTTAGTTGTAGGCCTCTGGTTCTCATTACTTGGAATATTTCTTGCCATTCTCTTCTTGCTTGGAGTGTTTCCATTGAGAAGTCAGTAGTTAACCTTATTGGGGCTCCCTTGCATGTTACTTCTTTTTTTCTCCCTTGCTGCCTTTAAGATTCTCTCTTTGTCTTGGAATTTTGCCATTTTAATGATGATGTTTCTTGAAGTGGGCCTCCTTGGGTCCCTCTTGATTGGGACTCTCTGTGATTCCTGGATTTGTGTGACTTTTTCTCTCATCAAATTAGGGAAATTTTCTCTCATTACTCTTTCAAATAGGTTTTCTATCCCTTGTTCTTCTTCTTCTCCTTCTGGAATTCCTATTATTTGGATATTATGATGTTTCATATTGTTTTGCATTTCTCTTAATCCCTCTCCATTCTTTCTGAGACTCTTTTCATTTTCTTGCTCTTTCTGTGAGATGCTTTCTACTTTGTCCTCCAGCTCGCTAATCCTATCCTCCTACTCATCTATCCTACTTTTGAAACTTTCTACTGTGTTCTTCAATTGAGAAATTGTATTCTTCATTTCCTCTTGTCCCTTGCTGATAGTTTCTATTTCCTTTTTCATGTTGATGTAGTTTGCAGAGAGATCATTGTAGTTCCCCTGTAGTTTCTGATAGCTCACTGTGAGCTGTTTGAACTTTGAAATAACCAGTGCTTTGAATTCACTATCTGATAGTTGATTAGCCTCTATTTTATCTAACATTCTTTCTGAAGTTTCTACTTTTTCTTTCATCTGGGGATTGTCTCTTTGTCCTCCTATTGTTTGAGACTCTTCTTGTTAGTCTCAGCTTCTAAAATTGATCTGTTCTTACACCCTGGTTTTATGATGTGGTATGACATCTGTGAAGTTCAGTGGTGCAGACTCCTTCAAGTATCTTGATGTTCTCCATCTCCACATACTCTCACACTGGTCCTTGCGCTGATCCCCGTGCTGGTCGCCTACCACTGCTGAGTGTCCCATCTCCAGTAGCCGACTCCTCCAGTGCCCAGGCTCATTGCTAAGGCAGTGGCACAGGGGCTGAGAGTGTCCTAGGTCCCCTAGCTGGCTCCCCGGCGCCCAGGCTCATCGCTATGGCAGCAGCACAGGGGCCGAGAATGTCCCAGCTCCCGTAGCTGACTCCTCTAGCACCCAGGACCGTCACCTGATTTATTTTCTATCAATGGTGCTATTTTACAACTCTTTACAGGTTACCCTGAAGAGGTCTGGAAGAGGTGTAAACAATCTGTCTGGTGGAAAAGATAATCACAAGAATTACAGTTTTACTGCTTTATAGATATTAAACAGTTTTTGTACGTAACACAGCAATTTTATCCTAACCATTCTTTATTAAGTTGCTTATAAGTGCTCAGCTTTGCAAATGCTCTTTGAGGCAATATTATCATCTTCCTGGAACCCTTATTAATTAATGAGTTGGAAAATTTTTTGAAATGTGTTTATTAAAAGTTTTTGCTAAAGTTATGCTTTTACCTATTTTAGCAGGGGTTCAAAATGCTTGCTAAATAAATACAGAGGAAGATCCAGAGAGTGCACTTTTAAAGTGGGAGCAGGGGGCTAAAATCTAGCCCACGCTCCATCCACAAGTCATCTGCCCTCATGGGTACCTCTTTTCTTATGCAAAGATGGCCTGTACACATGTGCCTGCATGGCTGCTGTCTTCTAATTTGCACTACGGCATTAATAGGCTAGCAGAAGTCCTAACCGTATGAGGTCTGGTCAGAAAAGGTCCAGCCACTGTTAATATAATGAGAAAAGTTTGCGCAACATCTATGCAACCTGGCAGTCAAGGAGAGTGGACTGGAATGTTCATATGTGAACAATGACAATTTCACTGTACTAGTCAGTGGGGGGTGGTAGATACTGTTAAGCAAGCATGTGTACTGTGTGGCCATCACATTCAAAATGACTGAGTGAGTAGAGCAACAAACCTGTCTCAAATTTTATGTTAAGCTTGAACATTCCTCTGCAGAAACTATTTGGATGATTCAGAAGGCCACAGCTATGGACAACTGGTCATTGGCAGCTTCATCACAATGTACCAGTTCATGTACCACATCTCATGCAGAGTTTTTTTTGGAAAATATCAAATCACCCAGGTGACTCAATCTTCCTATAGTCTACGTTTGGTGCCCTGAGACGGCTTTTCCCAAAACTAAAATCACCTTTGAAATGGAAGAGATTTCAAGCTGTCAATGATATTCAACAAAATATGACGAGGCAGTTGATGGTGACTCAGAGAACTGTGTGAGGGCCCAACATGCCTATTTTGAAGGGGACTGAGGCATCGTTGTCTTATGTAAAATGCTGGATACCTTCAGGACAGATCTCATGTAAGCATTTCAGTGGACTAGCAAAGCTCATAGATACATATAACACATCTCTGTACAGCCATACACATACACCTTCCTTTCACAAATTGTTAAAGTGGCAGAATGAATACATTCCTTTTTGTGTGCTCAAAGATATACTCACTCATTTTGTATATACAAACAAAAAACCAAAAGAAAAAACCTGAAACTTAAGATCATATTTAATAATCAATGTTCAGTCATACTTAGAAATGATTCAGGTATCAAAATAATATTCATTAATTGAATTGATTTACTATTAATCCAAGATCTTAAATTATATAAGGATCTTGGAAATTATGTTTAAGTTGGCATACTATAAAAAGGAGGGGAGAGGGGAGGGAATTTCAGGGGAAAAAAAGGAAGGATTTACAAGAACTAGCAGGAAGGACACATGGACAACTACTGGGGGGATGGAGAGGGGAGGGAGGTGGGGTCCACGGGGGGGGGTGGGCTGGGAAGGGAGTAAAAGAAAGAATACTGTAGTTGAAAAATAATTTAAAAATAAAATTAATTTATTTTTAAATTAACAATTTAAAAATAAAATTAATAAAATTATTAATTAATAAAATTTTTAATAAAATTAAAAAACACACTGTCAAAAACCTTAGTTTCAATTATAAATTGAAATTATGATTCAATTTAGTTGAACACAAATATACATTTTATTAATTTAAAAACATTATATAGGGGTAACGTTAGCTTATTTGATAAATAACCAACATAAGAAACTCATGAAAACAAGTGTTGCCACTAGAGAGAGCTGTCAGCCATTAGATGGCCAAGTGGGGCTATAGTTAGCCAAGCCTGTATAAGCCTTTCTTAGGGGGTTCAAAGATCCTAGAGACATGGCTCTGTGGTCAGCTCTGGGTGTGCTGGTCAGATCAGCAATACTGCCACTCACCTTGGATGTCAATTGGATTATCAATGTTGATGGTTTGAACTTGTTACTTCTACAGTCTGTCGTAGTTCAGGATGGGGCAAGGAGTTCTGAATTGGGGTTGTTCTTAACCATTTGTGTATTATTTCCAAAATAGCACATACTTATTTTAAGAAAATGAAATAAATATAGGACTCAGAATGTGATGAAAAAAGAAATTTACAAAGTTCAAGTTAACTAATCTCTATGAGAAAATAAACCTGAATCTTATGAAAATGTATGTGTATAGTTTAGTCATAATAAATAAAAGAAAAAACCATAAAACAATTTATTTTCTTTCTCAAAATTGTCAAATCAGTCTGATTTGGATTTTTAAAATGTTTCTGAGCTAGCAATTTCTATAATAAATAGTTCTTCCCTAAAATTTAAGCACATTTAAAGTATTAAAGGTGCAGTTTGTTTATTTTCTAAAAATTTTGTGAATATTTCTTTAGACACCTATTTATCTCTATAAACAATCAGAGTCAAGCTCCTTTAACTTAAAAGAGGTAATTATTAACAATCTCTAGATGTAGGGAAATATTTCACACTTGCAAAAAAGTGGTAAAGGCTATTTTAAATTATAGGCATAAACACTGAGAGCTTATAGCTTCAGTTGTATAACTTTCAGTTGTGGATCAAAATAAACAGAAACGCAAAGGCTCACCTATCCTGATCTCAAATAGTTTCTTCCCAGTGGGTATCAAATATCTGGTTGATTGAGTTGAGCTCGAAAAGACACAAATAGGCAAACAAACATACAAACAAAACAGACTCTGTCATCAAATAGATTAATATTAAGCCCCTTTCATTCATCCATCAGAGGTCCCTAAATCATCAGACATCAGAAAATGTTCTAATCATTGCTGCCATTAATGGGGAATACTCAACCCACTAGAATAAGTACAGTTAGTTTTACTACTGCATGGGAATCACTTTGGAAGCCAAGAAAAGACATGTTTGGGCTTAAGCAACCCATAGGTGCACTTCATAAGTAAGGCAGTTTAATTGGCTCTGTTCGGTAAGTCCATCTGGACATCTCAATGGGATGACCTCTGAAAGAGCTGAAATAAATGTGCAGAAAGGTAAAATTGTGATCATCTTGCAAATATAAAATAAGCTCATGCCAAAAATGTTACTAAACCGATTGGGAAGATGATGACAGAGTGGGAGGGAGCAGATTCCACTTCCACCTACACATGGGAGAAAAAACTGGCTGATCTATGGAGGAACAGAGCAAACAGCCAAAAGTACCCCAGCATATATGAAAATAAGAGGCCAGAAATTGTAGTGGACACTGAAAAACCAGAAGGTAAGGAGACTGCTGCAGGACAATAAGGTGCCATGGACCAGCATGGCTGTAGACCCAGCCCTGGCTCCCGGTGCCTGGCACTGGCACTAGGTCTACCACAGACTCTTTGGGAGCTGTGGACCTGCCACAGAGTCCTTGGAAGAGGGCTTGATCAACTGTTCCCTCCCTCCCCTGCCAAGCAGGGTTTGAAAAGCAGCACCAGGAGAAACATGGTTGCTTGAAGTTGCAGGGAGGGGAATAAGGACAAAGAGGCAAACACACAAGGGCTGTGAAAATCTGAGGAGTCTGTGGTCGCCAGCTTGGGAGAGTTGAGACTCACAGTGTCCGACTCTGACCCTGATAGTCATTGGTCTGGCTGGAGAATTGGGCTGTACTAAGCAGGAGGCTTGAGTAGGAGGAATTTCTCAAAAAGTAAAACAGTTTGGGGGATTCTCCTGAACAGCTGATAGGCCCATTCCCCACCCAGCCAGGTGAAAGGGCCTATGTTCACCCATAGCACTGAGAAGGGTTCCTGCCCAGGCCTGCGGGACCCAGGCAGCCTGGCTGGGTGCACGTCCCTGGACCCGAGCTCACAGCAATGACCACCACCCCCCTCCCCCACCCTGGGAAAGAGTGCTCTGAAGAAGACCTGGATCCCCTGCGTGGGGTGCTGGGAAGAGGCACCAGACTAGCTCTTGGAAGAGTGCTCGAAAGAGGGGCTGAGTACATATTTGGAAGGGAGAAAAGCCACACCAATTGCCCCTCAGCCTGCTGCAGCCAGCAATACCAGAAAAAACAGTTTGGACATTTTGAAACCAACAAGAGGTGTTTTTTTTTTTTTAAGTACTCTTTTATTTTTTAATTTTATCATTGTTTTATCTTTTTCCTCTCTTTCCTTCTTTCTTGTTTTATTCCTTCTTCCTTTCTTTTGAAACTTATCTCTTTTTCCTTGTTTCTCCTGTTTTTTTTTTTTTTACCCACAAGTGAAACAATAAACTTGGAACTCTGAAAAGACCAGAGTTGGACCCAAAGAGGGGGCATCCCAACAGTAGAGACAGAGAGACTAATTATACTTTGCTATAGCAGAGAAACTACAAGTTGCTGCATATTTGTATTATTATTTTTTCATTATTCTTACATCTTTTATTTTAATAGTATCTTTGTATTCCTCTTCTTTCTGTATAGTCTTCTTTGCCTTGGCTGGTTATATTGTATCATTTGACAGATTTCGACTAGTCTGTCTTCCACAGTGTATTGCTAATTTATTTACTACTCTTCACATCACTTGTGTTCCTTTAGCACACTACTGAAAGTTCTATACCCCCTATTCACGTTATCTAGATCAAACAGATTCTTTCATGTGATTGTTGCTCTAATATTATTGTAAATAATAGCTATTCCATACAATTGTAAATACTTCACAACACCCCTCCCAGATATTAGCCCACTTCACAGTTTTCTGAACTCTATTACAGTAGTGGTTAACTCTATTCCCTCACACACTATACCTATTTCCTATCCTTTACTCTCACCTTACCTCAAAATATGACCTCCCACAACCTCACTGCTTTCTAGATCCAACTCACAAGCCTTTCCTCCCCAAAAAAAGTCTTATCTTCTGCCCATCCATTCTAAAAAGTGTCTAGTTGTTTTGAAGATTATGGTTAACACTATACATAGCCAAAAGATCTCCTATTTCTTCTCTACCAGCTGCTACTTTAATTATCATAGAATACTTTCCTATTGTCATAAACCATTTTGCCTTCCCCTCCAACTGATCACAAAAAAAAAAGAGAGTATGTGAAAATGGTGAATACCAGGATACCCAATGGAAGAAAAAAAACCAACAACAGGGGAACTACAATGAACTCACTGCAAACTATATCAGTATGAAAAAGGAAATAGAAACTATCAGGAAGGGCCAAAAGGAAGTTAAAAACACAATTTCTGAACTGAAGAACACAGTGGAAGGAATCAAAAGCAGGATAGATGAAGCAGAAGATCAGATCAGCGAGTTGAAGGACAAAGTATAAAAAACACCCAGAAAGAGCAAGAAAAGGAAAAGAGCCTCAGAAAGAATGAAGAGGGATTAAGAGAAATGCAAGACAATATGAAACATAATAATATCCAAATAATAGGGATACCAGAAGGAGAAGAAGAGCAAGAGATAGAAAATCTAACTGAAAAAGTAATGATGGAAAACTTTCCTAATTTGATGAGAGAAAAAGTCACACAAATCCAGGAAACACAGAGTCCCAATAAAGAAAAACCCAAAGAGGCCCACTTCAAGACACATCATCATCAAAATGGGAAAATTCCAAGACAAAGAGAGAATCTTAAAGGCAGCAAGGGAGAAAAAGGAAAAAACATACAAGGGAGCCCCAATAAGGTTAGCTGCTGACTTCTCAATGGAAACACTCCAAGCCAGGAGAGAATGGCAAGAAATATTCCAAGTAATAAGAACCAGAGGCCTGCAGCCAAGATTACTTCACCCAGCAAAGCTCTCAGTCAAGGTAGAAGGCCAAATAAAGAGCTTCCAAGACAAAAGAAGTCTAAGAGAATACACCTTCACCAAACCACCTCTGCAAGAGATGCTAAAGGGACTGCTCTAAGGAAAGGTAGGAAATGAGAGAGACAGAGAGGAACACAGGTAAAAAATGGCAATGAATAAGTACCTATCAATAATAACCTTAAATGTAAATAGATTAAATGCTCTAATCAAAAGACATAGAATAGCTGAATGGGTAAGAAAGCATGACCCACACATATGCTGCCTACAAGAGACCCACCTCAGGACAAAAGACCTACACAAACTAAAAGTGAAGGGCTGGAAACAAAATTTCCAAGCCAACAGACAAGGAAAAGAAGCCAGAGTAGCAATACTCATATCAGACAAAATAGGTGTCAAAACAAAGGCCATAAAGAGAGACCTAGAAGGTCATTTCATAATACTCAAGAGAAGAATCCACCAACAAGACATAAATATTGTAAATATATATGCACCCAACATAGGAACACCCAAATATAAAAAGGAAATCTTAGAGGACTTCAAGAAAGATATTGACAGCAACACAATTATAGTAGGGGATTACAACACCTCACTGTCAAAAATGCAGAGATCTTCCAAACAAAATAACAACAAAGATATTGCAGTATTAAACAACACCCTAGATGAAATGGACCTAGCTGATATATATAGAGCCCTTCATCCCAAAGAAGCTAAATACACATTCTTTTCAAATGCACATGGAACATTTTCAAAGATGGACCACATGATAGGACACAAAACAAGCCTCAAGAAATTCAAGAAAATTGAAATCATACCAAGCACTTTTTCTGGCCACAAGGGACTGAAACTAGAAACCAACTGAAAGGGAAAAAACTCCAAACATTCAAAATCATGGAGATTGAATAGCATGCTATTAAATAATGAATGGGTCAAGAATAAAATTAGGGAAGATATCGATATCAAAGTTTCTGGAAACAAATGAAACTGAACTTACAACAACACGAAACTTATGGGACACAGTGAAGGCAGTCCTGAGAGGAAAGTTCATAGCAATACCGGTCTACCTAAAAAAGATAGAAACGTTTCAAACAGACAACCTAACCCTACACCTACAAGAACTGGAGGAACAACAACAAAGACAGACCAGAGCAAGTAGAAGGAAGGAAATAACCAAGATTCGAGCAGAATTAAATGACATAGAGAGTAAAAGCACAATTCTAAGGATCATTGAATCCAGGAGCTGTTTTTTTGAAAAGATAAACAAAATTGACAAGCTTTTAAGCAGGCTCATCAAGAAAAAAAGAGGACCCAAATAAACACAATCAGAAATGAAAGAGGGAAGATTACAACTGACCCCGCAGAAATAGAAAAAAATTGTAAGAAATTACTATGAAGAACTGTATGCCAAGAAATTTGAAAACCTAGGTGAAATGGACAAATTTCTAGAAAAATATAATCCTCCAAAACTCAATGAAGAAGAAGCAGAAAGCCTGAACAGACCAATAACAGCAGATGAAATTGAAGCGGTAATCAAAAAACTCCCATCGCACAAAAGCCTAGGACCAGATGATTTCACAGGTGAATTCTACAAAGCATTTAAGGAAGAGCTAACTTCTATTCTTCACGAACTAGTACAAAAATCCAAAATGATGGAAGACTCCCAAACTCTCTTTATGAAGCAGCATCAGCCTAATCCCAAAACCAGATAAAGACACAAGGAAGAAAAACTTCAGGCCAATATCACTGATGAACATAGACGCTGAAATCCTCAACAAAATATTGGCAAATCGCATCCAACAATACATTAAAAAGATCATACACCATGACCAAGTGGGATTCATCTCAGGGATGCAAGGATGGTTCAATATTTTCAAACCAGTAACTGTAATACATCACATAAACAAAAGCAAAGACAAAAATCACATGATCATATAAATAGATGCTGAAAAATCTTTTCATCAGGTACAGCACCCATTTATGATAAAAACACTCAGCAAAGTGGGAATAGAGGGAGCATTCCTCAACATAATAAAGGCCATATATGAGAGACCTACAGCCAACATCATACTCAATGGGCAAAAACTTAAATCTTTTCCACTAAGATCCAGAACAAAACAAGGTTGTCCACTTTCACCACTTCTATTCAATACAATATTCGAAGTTTTAGCCACAGTGATCAGACAAGAAAAGGAAGTAAAATGCATCCAAATCAGAAAGAAGGAAATAAAACTGTCATTGTTTGCAGATGACATGATAGTGTACATGGAAAATCCTATAGACTCTACCCCAAAACTCCTCAATCTAATAAATGAATCCCACAAAAGAGCGAGATACAAAGTCAATATCCAGAAATCGAATGCATTTTTGTATATCAACAATGAAACAGTGAGAGGAGAAATTTTTAAAAATCCCACTCAACATAGCAAAAAGAAAATAAAAATACCTAGGAATAAATCTAACCAAGGACATAAAAGACCTGTATGCAGAAAATTACACAACAGTGAAGAAAGTAATCAAGGAAAACACAAACAAATGGAAACATATACCATGTTCATGAATTGAAAGAATTAACATCATCAAAATGTCCATACTACCCAAAGCAATTTATAGATTTGATGCAATGCCTATTAAAGTACCAATGGCATATTTCACAGACATAGAACAAATGCTACAAAAATTCATATGGAACCATAAATGGTCCCGAATAGCAGCTGCAATTTTGAGAAAAAAGAACAAAGTAAGAGGGATTCACAATACCTGATATCGAAACTGTATTACAAGGCCACTATAATCAAAACAGCTTGGTACTGGCAGAAAACAGGCACATAGACCAATGGAACAGAACAGAGAGCCCACAAATTAACTCAAGTCTCTATGGTCAATTAATATTCAACAAAGGGGGCAGCAACATAAAATGGAGTAAAAATAGCCTGTTCAATAAATGGTGTTGGAAGAACTGGACAGCTACATGCAAAGAAATAAAACTTGATCACCAACTTACATAATATACAAAAATAAATTCAAGGTGGAGAAAAAACTTAAATATAAGCTATGATAGCATTAAAGTCCTAGAGAAGAACACTGGTAGGAAAATCTCAGATATTTCATGCAGAAACATTTTTCCTGATATGTCCCCTAGAGCAAGGGACATAAAGGAAAGAATAAACAAATGGCATCTCATCAAAATAAAAAGCTTCTGCATGGCTAAAGAAAATAGTATTAAAATAAAAAGACAACCAACTGTATGGGAAAACATAATTGCCAATGATACCTCAGACAAGGGCTCAATCTCAATTTCATTTGTTTTCAGAAACTTTGTGATTTCTTTGTTGATCTCATTCTTCACCCATTTAATGATTAATAACATGTTGTTCAATCTCCATGAGTTTGAGTGTTTTTGAAATTTTTCATCAAAGTTGGTTTCTAGTTTCAGTCCCTTGTGGTTAGAATGCTTGATATGATTTCAATTTTCTTGAATTTGTTGAGGCTTGTTTTGGGCACTATCATGTGGTCTATCTTTGAAAAATTTCCATATGCATTTGAAAATAATGTATATTTTTCTTCTTTAGGTTGAAAAGCTCTCTCTATATATGTCAGTTAAGTCCATTTGATCTAGGACATTGTTTAATGCTGCAATATTTTTGTTGATATTTTGTTTGGAAGATCTATCCATTTTTGACAGTGGGGTGTTGAAATTCCTATTACAATTCTGTTGCCTTCAGTATCTTTCTTGAAGTTCTCCAAGATTTTCTTTATGTATTTGGGTGTTCCTATGTTGGGTGCATACATATTTACAATGTTTATGTCTTCTTGATAGATTCTTGAGTATTTTGAAGTACCTCCTGGGTCTCTATTTATGGCCCTATTTTTGACGTCTGTGTTGTCTGATATGAGTATTGCTACCCCAGCTTTTTTTTCCAGTCCATTTGCTTGCAATATTTGTCTCTAGACCTTCACTTTCAGTCTTTGTAGGTCTTTTATCCTGAGGGGGGTCTCTTGAAGGCAGCATATGTGTGGGTCATGATTTCTTATCCATTGAGCTATTGTATGTCTTTTGATTGGAGCATTTAATCTGTTTATGTTTAAGGTTATCATTGATAGGCCCTTATTCATTGCCATTTTTTTGTACCTGTGTTTCTGTCTCTCTCACTCTTTTCCTTTGTGTTCTTAAAGCAGTCCCTTTAGTATCTTTTGCAGAGCTAGTTTGGAGGATGTGTATTCTTTGAGGCTTCTCTACCTAGCTGGATAGGGTAATCTTCATGTAGGCCTTTGTTTTTCATTACTTGGAATATTCCTTGCCATTCTCTTCTGGCTTGGAGCATTTTCATTGAGAAATCAGCTGCTAATCTTATCACGGCTCCCTCATATGTTACTTCCTGTTTCTCCATGGCTGCCTTTAAGATTCTTTTTTTGTCTTGGAATTTTTCCCTCTTGATTATAATGTGTCTTGAAGTGGGCCTCTTTGAGTTCCTCCTGATTGGGACTCTGTGATTCCTGAATTTGTGTGACTTTTTGTCTCATAAAATTAATTAAGTTTTCCATCATTACCTTTTCAAACAGGTTTTCTATTCCTTGCTCTTCCTCTTCTCCTTCTGATATCTCTATTATATGATTATTATTCTATTTCATATTTTCCTTACATCTCTTTGCTCTTTCTGAGTCTTTTTTCCTTTACTTGCTCTTTCTGGGTGTTTTTTTCTACCTTGTTATTCAGCCTGCTGTTTCAGTCTTCTGCTCCAACCAGCCTGATTGTATTTTCTTCTAGTGCGCTTTTTATATTCAAGATTTGATTGTTCATTTCTTCCTGGGTTTTGTTTATATATTTTTTATTTCTTTTTTCACACTGTTGTAGTTCTCACTCAGTTCCTTGTAGCTGTCTATGACTTCCTTGAGCACCTTTATAACCATTATTTTGAATTCTATATTTAATAGTTTGCTTGCCTTCATTTCATTTAGCTCTTTTAGTGGGGCATGTTCAATTTCTTCTGATTTCAGGTTCTCTTTTTGTTTCCCCATTTTATGTGACTTTTTTTGTTTGTCTCTGTGCTTCCTGATATTCTGCTTTGTTAGCTTACTTTGTAGGGTGAACTTCTATGGTAGGAATACTGTGGGGTTCAGTGGTGTGGTCTCTTTCATCTCTTGATTGTCTAGAGAGTCAATGACTAGAGAGTCTAGAGAGTCTAGACTCTCTAGGTTTGTACTTCCTTCTGTTTGTGTAGGCTCTCTTGTTGTACTTGTTTTTTTACCTTTTGGTGGTTCCTTTGCTGGTGATTTTTGTCCTCCAGCAGGTAAACTGATGTTTGAAGCTTCCACCTATTCTTATATTTAATCAGTGACAGGATGTAGGCAAAATGGATTAAGACAACAGGAGAGTATTTTATGGGATTTAAAGTAGCAGCAAGTAGAGAAGAGTTGAGAGGTTCTTTGGATAAGTATAGTGTTAACTGTGATATTTCACCCAACTAGCCACTTTTTATAAAAGGGAAAAGAGAGATAAAACTCTTGTTAGGTGGGAAAAGGATTGTGAGGTGCATCCAGAAAACAGAGCACTCATGCAAGGTTAGATGATGAGTTACAGTGAGAATAAAGGATAGAAGTAGGCATAGTGTGAGAGAAAATAATCACAATAGTAATCTTCAAGAATAAATTTAAGTGGGCTAAGATCAGGGAAGGCTGCTCTGTAGTATGCACAGTTAAATGCAACAACTATTTACAATAGTACTGGAACAAGAATAATATGACAAGAAATATATGATTTGGATAACCAGAAAAGAAAGTAGCCAATCAAAAGTAGTGTGTTAATGGAACGTGAGTGAAGTGAAAGAAGGAAGATTAAAATACAATAAAGAGAGAATAAGAAAAACCAGTCAAACAACGCAATTAAACAGAGAAATAAAATGAAGAAAACTAAACATAAGGAAGAGAAATTAAAAAATACTAAAAAATAGAAGTAGTAAAAATAATAAAATATTAATAATTACATTAACAAAATGCCAGTTTTATGGATAGCAAAGTGACATTTGTCTCAGTTTCTCAATTTGGAGGGTTAGGCTTGTGCTCCCCCTTTGGACCTGTGTCTGGACATTTCACACCTCCATGTCTTATTGTCTCACTTGGGGGAAGAAAGAAAAGGAAAAAACACAGAGAGGAATGAAAAAAATAAGCCTCCTGCTGACTTTAAAGCCATTGAGGGAGTTCTGCTGTTCATCCTGGATGCCACAGGAAGAGGGGGGCTAGGCTTTGCTTTCTTCCCTTCCTATGGTTTGGAGAGGATGGGGACCAGGTCTGGGCCAGAATATTCATAGTTGCCCAACCTCAGGTCCAGGTCCTCTGTGAGCTGCCAATTTCAGATCAGCCATTCAGTCTCTGGGCATGCAGCTCAAATCACCCTTGGAGCGAGCCAGCCAGTGCTCAAGAGTTCCTTACAAAGCAGCTGCCTGCTGTTCTTAAGAAGCACACGGCTTTTTACACAGTCCAACTTTCTAACCAGTTTTGAGATTATCTGGGTCAGGGTATGACATAGCCCCACTCTTTTTTTCTTCCCCAGGTGTTGCCCAGCACCCCAGTTTCTCTGGAGCTGGCTTCCACAGTCTCAGTGAGTGTATACCACCTCTGTGTGTCTCCCACTTCATCTCTATTTTCCCCCAATGCCTTCCATCATCCAGGTCCCTCCTGGTGCCAGGCTGCCCTGCCTTCTCTGGTAAGGGAGGGAGCTGGTGATCTAATTCTCCTTCCAATATCCTGTGGCAGGCCCCAGGCCAGGGCAGCCTAGGTCCCAGCACAATCTCCTCACCACCTGTTTTTCAGTGTCCTCTACAATTCTTGGCCTCCAAACTTCAGGTAAGGTGTGATTCCACTGGTTTGTCACTGTTCCTCAGAAAATTGGCTAGGTGTTCCAGCTAGGCAGAGGGAGACCTGGGCTTTGCTCCCACCTACCTTGCCACCATCGTTTTCCCTCTCTAGTTTTTTGCGCTTTTTTGTTTGATTTGAATTTTTCTTGTCTATTTCATATTGCATCTTATTTTTCTCCTTTCACTTCACTCATACTCCAAATAACACATTACTCTTGGTCTTTTACTTGTTATTCTTTTTATTCAGAGTATATATTGTTTATTACACTATAGTTATTCCAAATCCCACATAGTACTCTTTCCTGGTCTTAATTCTTCTCACCATCTTCCTGAGCTTTATTATGGTTGTGGTTAACTTTTATTTTCTCTCACACTATACCAAGTTTCTACTCATTACTCTCACTATTTCTCTTCCATCTAACCTCACATAAGCACTCTTCTTTCTTAACTCAGCTTACATTCTTCTCCCCCTCTAATAAGAGTCTTATTTCTTTTTCACCTATCATAAACAGTGGCTAGTTGAGTGAAATGTCACAGCTATTACTGTACCTCTCCAAGGAATCTCCCATTTGTTCACTAATATTTTGTACTTTAAATCCCATAGAATCTTTGCCCTGCCTCTAATCAGTTCAGTAAGAAATTTTATTTCATTGTTTTCTGTCTCCTTTTTTTTTCTTTCTTTTCCACCCTCTCTCAACCTGGGCTTTACTCCTTACTATTATTAGCTTGGTTCACCCATCCTTTCAAAATCATTTTTCCTTAATGTAGGCATCTCATATTTGCTTTTCAGTTTTCCACAATATTCTTATTCCCATTCCACCTTTATTAAACTTCATTCAACTGTCATTGCTATTGACACTGCTGTGGTTTTTCTGCAATTTTGTTCCCTTTGTTCAGTATCTTTTCAATTTTACGTCAAACCTCATAGTATACTGTTTCCTCTCCTTACCCCATTGTTGGTGAGGAAACCTTTTTTGTGTTTTACTTATCTTGTAAATTTTACTCTACTCTCTTCCTATCATCACCTTGATTTTGTTTCAACTCTTATCGATTCTCCTCCCTCTTACCACACACCAACATTTCTACCCATTTAGTCATCTCATATTTCTGTCGTCATATTATAAAACATTTGCAATCTCCCTCCAACTTTATTCATCTTAGTTCAATTGCAGTTGAGACTGCTGATGTGGTAGGGGGTTCTTTTTGCTAGCATAGGTTTGGTTGTCTGGTAATACTGCTTTGTTAACCAACACCTGTACAACACCATGCAAGACAAGCTGGGGGTGGTGCATACCAGTAAACCCACTGGAGGGAAGAACCTACCATCAAAGGAGCTACCAACAGGTAAAACCCAGGTACAAGAAGAGAGCTCACACAAATAAAAGAAAGGGCAAACCTAGAGCATCCAGACAAGGAGATCAAAGAGACTGCACCACTGAGTCTCACAGAACCCCTACCACAGAAATTCACACTATGAAGTCACCTGGCAAAGCAGAGAAACATGAATCTCAGAAAAAAACAAAAGGAGTCACCTAAAATGGGGAGACAAAGAAAGAACCTGCAATCAAAAGTAATGGAAGATTCCTCACTAATAGAGCTAAATGAAACGGAGGCAAACAAACTGTCAGATACAGAATTCAAAAGAATGGTTATAAGGATGCTCTAGGAACTCATTGACAACTCTAAGGAACTGAGTGGGAACTACAACAGTATGAAAAAGGAAATAGAAACTATGGAAAAGACCAGGAAGAAATGAAGAATACAATATCTGAAATAAAAAATACACTAGAAAGTATTAAAACAGGCTGGATGAATCAGAGGACCAAATCAGTGAGCTTCAAGGCAAGGTAGAAAGAGATAACCAGGTAAAGCACTACACCAAAATACACTAAAAATATGAAGATAGCTTAAGGGAAAAGCAAGAGAACATGCAGGCAACAACATTTGAATCACAGGAATACCAGAAGGAGAAGAAAAGGAGCAAGGAATAGAAAACCTGTTTGTAAAAATAATGACAGAAAATTTCCTTAACCAGGAGAGGGGGAAAACCATTCAAGTTCAGGAAGAACAGAGTGTCCCAATCAAGATGAACTCAAAGAGGCCTACTCCAAGACACATCATAATTAAATGCCAAATTTCAAACACAAAGAGAAAATTTTAAAAGCAGCAAGAAACAAACAGAAAATAACACACAAGGGAGCCATGATAAGGCTAACAGTAGTTTTCTCAACAGAACACTACAAGCCAGAAGTGAATGGCAAGAAATATTTCAAGTAATGAAAAACAAATGCCTGAAACCAGACTACTCTATTCAGCAAGGCTCTCAATTAAAATGGAAGGCAAAATAAGGAGTTTCCCAGACAAAAGAAGCCTCAAAGAATACACCTCCACCAAACCAGCTATGCAAGAGATGCTAAAAGGACTGCTTTAAGAAGCTGAAGGAAAAGAGTGAGAGAGAGTGGAACACAGGTATAAAGGGGAGAAATGTCAATGAATAAGTACCTATCAGTAATAAATGTAAAGGAATTAAATGCTCCAATCAAAAGAAACAGGGTAGCTAAGTGAATAAGAAAACATGACTCATAGATATGCTACCTACAAGACACCCACCTAAGAATGAAAGACCTACACAGACTGAAAGTGAAGGATTAGAAAATATATTCCAAGAAATGGAGAGGGAAAAGAAGCCAGCATAGTAATGCTTATATCAGACACAGCAGACTTCAAAACAAAGGCCATAAAAAGGGACCTATAAAGACACTAATAATACTCAAGGGAAGAATTCATGAAGAAGATACAAACATAAACATATATTCACCCAACATAGGAGCATTCAAATATACAAGGAAAATCCTAGAGGACTTCAAGAAAGACAAAGACAACAACATACTTATACCAGGGAATTTTAACACCCTACTGTCAACGATGGATAGATCTTTCAAACAAAGAATCAACAAGGATATTGTGGCACTGAACCAAAATAAACAAAACTGACAAGCCTTTACCCAGACTCATCAATAAACAATAATAAAGGACCCTAATCAATAAAATCAGAAACAGGAGAGGAGAAATTACAACTGACACCACAGAAATACAAAGGATCGTAGGAAATTACTACAAAGAACTACATGCTCAGAAATTTGAAAATTGGGTGAAATTGACAAATTTCTAGAAAAATATAATCTTCCAGAACTGAATGAAGAATAAGCAGAAAGCTTGAACAGACTGATAACAGCTCATAAAATTTAAGCAGTATAAAGAAGCTCCCAGCACACAAAAGCCCTGGACCAGATGGTTTCACAGGAGAATTTTATAAAACATTTAAGGATGAGCTAACCTCTATCTTTCTCAGACTATTCCAAAATGTCTATGAAGATGGAAGACTCCAAAACTCTTTTTATCAGGTCAGCATCATCCTAATGTCAAAAACAGATAAAGACACTACAAGAAACAAAAATACAGATCAAAATCACTAATGAACATAAACACTAAAATCCTCTACAAAATATTGGGAAACTGCATCCAGAAATACTTTAAAAAGATCACACACCATGATCAAGTGGGACTCGTCTCATGGATGCAAAGGATGGTACAGTATTCACAAATCAATAAACTTAATACATCACATAAACAGAAGGAAAGACTGTGTGGGGGTGACTTTTCCTACAAGTCTCCCCGCCCCGTCCACCATGGATGAGAGTAAACACTACCAAGACATGATCTGCTTGGAGAGGAGAGGTGGCCAGTTTCTCTGAGGAAAAAGGCCTCGAGCCCCTTCCTCCAGGGGCTTTTATTGGGTCATAATACACAGGTATACAGGGCAGCAAGGATCAAACAGTAGATAACATTTCAAAGAAATCTGAGGGCTTAGTCTGAGTCAGAGTCTTTCAGGAAGAGAGTTTGCAGAAACTTTAGGGTTTCCTGCTCAGACCCTTAACATATGAATGAAAGCACTCTTAGCAGAGCAGGTTTCATAGGTTTTTTAGGTATTTTTTGTGATGTCAGATTTTTCCCCGGAATCTGTTAGCAAGGCAAGGAGCTGTACCCCTTCCCATCAGGTATTCAGGCTTAAGTGGATTAGAGCCAGGAAGCGCTTCTCCCAGAGGACCTGGGGACTCAGGCTATGACACATAGTTGGAGGCCACAATGGCCTTCCAAGTGATCAAGTCTGGCTTAGGTTGCCCCTCCTGTAAGGGGTCTTACCCATCTCTGACTTCCAATCATGCTTTGGAGGCAGAGAGGAAACTGAAGCAGCATTCACTACCAGAGACAAGCTTTGTGTCCTGTGGCTCACATTTGGAGGTTGCTCACTCATCCTTAGCCATGGGAGGCAGTTACAATTCCTGAAACCAGCCAGAGTGGTCTACACTAAGACTAAAATCACATGATCATATGAATTAATGTGGAAAAGACATTTGATAAGGTACAGCACCCATTTATGATTAAAATACTCAGCAAAGTGTGAGTAGAGGGTGCATACCTCAACATAATAAAGACTGGATACTAGAGATCTATATGAGAGCCAACATCACACTCAATGGGCAAAAACTAAAAGCTTTCCCATGAAGATCAGGAGTAAGAGAAGAGTGTCTGCTTTTATCACTTCTATTCAACATAATATTGGAAGTTCTAGCCACAGCAATCAGACAAGGAAAAGAAATAAAAGACATCCAAATCGGAAAGGAGGAAGTAAATTGCTCATTGTTTGCAGATGACATTATGGTGTACATAGAAAATGCTAAAGACTGCACCAAAAAACCACTCAACCTAATGAATGACTTGAGCAAAGCAGGGCAATACAAAGTCAATATTCAGAAATGAAGGCATATTTGTACACCAACAATAAAATATCAGAAACAGAAATTAGGATAAAATTCCATTTGCTATAGAAACAAGAAAATAAAGTATCAGTGAATAAATCTAATCAAGGAGGTAAAAGACTTGTACTTAGAAAAGTACATAACACTGAAAAAATGAAATTAAATAAGAGTCAAATAAATAGAAGCATATACCACGTTCATGGATTGGAAGAATTGACATCATCAAAATGCCCATACCTACCCAAAGCAATTTATAGATTCAATGCAATTCCTATTAAGATACCACTGACATATTTCACAAATATAAGAAAATCATTTCAAAAAATTTATATGGAACCATAAACGATTCTGAAGATCCTCAGCAATTTTGAGAAAGAACAAAGTAGGAGGGATTACCAAACCTGATATCAAACCATATTACAAGGCCTTGGTAATCAAAACAATCTGGTACTGTTTTGATTAAGAATAGACACACAGATCAATGGATCAGAATAGAGAACCCAGAAATCTCTATGATCAATTAATATTAGACAAAGGGGGCAGAAGCAAAAAAAATGTGTAAAAATAGCTTCTTCAACAAATGGTGTTGGGAGATCTGGACAGCTATAGTGAAGAAAATGTTGATTAGGTTCCAATGAACTCCTACTGTTCTCAAGAGTATGGATGGAACTGGAGAGCATTATGCTAAGTGAAATAAGCCAGACAGTAAAAGAGAAATAGCATATGATCTCACCAATAAGTGGAATCTAAACAACAAAACAAACAATGGAGCAACATAGAACCAGATACATGGAAATGAAGAACAAACTGACAGTAACCAGGGAGGAGCGGGAGAATGATAATGGGGCAGAAAAGGGGAAGAGTCATCAAGGAATATGTTTATATGTTCCTTGTCATTACATGGAAAAAGACAATAGGTTGGGGATACTGAATCTGGTTGGTGGGTGTGGGTAGGGCAGGGAAGAGTAATGGGGGGGGAATGGGAACAACTCTAATTGCATAACAATAAAAAATAAAATAAAATAAATTCAAAATAAAATAGGTTTAAAGCCTTAAAAAACAAAGATTTTATTTATTTATTTTTAGAGAAAGGGGGAGGGATGGAAAAAGAGAGGGAGTGAAACATTAATCAGTTGCCTTTCCTAGGTCCCCTACCTGGGACCAAATCCACAGCTCAGGCATGTGTCCTAACCAAAGCCATTCCATCAACCTGTGATCTTTTTTTTTTGGTTTGCAGGATGACACCCAATGAACTGAGGTCAAGATTGTCATCTTTATTTCTTAAAAACATTTTTAAAGTGTTACATTGACATAGTAACATTTCTAGAGATAGTACACTTGCTTCCTCATCTCTACCCCCTTTTGTAACACAAGTGGAAGTACCACTTTTCCTTGTCACCCAACATGCATTTCATTTTCCATCTTTTCTGGACAGTTCTGGGTTTGCACCTCCTCAAAATTTGCCACAAGGGGGCACCAGTGATTTCATCCTAGTACTCAGTGCATTGAGTTGTCAAGTTGCCAAATTAATAAGCGACTAACCAGTGTTTGAAGAGTCAAAGGAGGTTTTATCAGCCAGACTTTACCACCTATAGCCTCAAAGATCTGGATCTTTCACCTCTGAGTATGTCATGATAAATCCTAGAGCCACTGAGTTGGGGACATTGATAATTATCAGAGATTTATTTGCATAGAGATGTGGGGTGTGCAGGCTTGCGCCAGACCTGGGGACTTCTGCATGAAGGCTTTGGTCTGGGCTATCCTGGGCAGAAAGGACAACTGTGAATAATGCAGCAGTTTTGTATAGGCACAAACACAGGCCTGTAGGCTTGACACACTTTCCCCATCAGGTCCAAGTTTTCACATCTCTTTCACCTGGGGCCAATGAAGAGAAATAGCACTCTTCATGTGATCTCAACCCCCACACCCACCCTCTTCTCTGAGCATTATCAAAGGGGCTGGGAAAAGAAGGGCTACCCTGTGCTGGTGACTGGTTTATTGTTCAGTGGCAGAGAGGGCCTAAATGTACGTCTATGTTATACTTAAAGGTATGCTGGTATAATTTAACAACCAGCACTCCAACTCCAAACAAACAACTACTTTTAGTGCTTACCAGTTTCTGTGGGGGTGAATACTCCCATCATGGCTGATTTCAAGCTATCA
Source organism: Artibeus jamaicensis (assembly GCF_021234435.1). NCBI lineage: Eukaryota > Metazoa > Chordata > Mammalia > Chiroptera > Phyllostomidae > Artibeus > Artibeus jamaicensis. Next base: position 403,206 of record NW_026521916.1, read on the forward strand.
GTGTGGGAAGAAATATATAGAAGCCCACCTGTCTACCATAATAAATACGATAGATGTAACCTCAAAAGCACAGATTATAGTAAATATAACTAGGAATTGGTGAGGTTTGAGTGTTTATTATCTGTCAAAAAATTTTTAAGTCATGGTAAAACATACATAATTTAAAAGTTACCATCTTAACCATTTTTAAGTGTACAGTTCAGTAGTGTTAAGAATATTCATGTTGTGCACTTAATCTCCATCCAGAACTATTCTCATTTTATGAAGCTCAATCTCTGTACCTACTAAACAACTCTCCATTTCTCCCCTCTCCAAGCCCTTGGCAACCACCATTCTACTTTCTCTCTATGAGTTTGATACTTTAGATACCTTATATAAGAGGAATCATACAGTATTTGCCATTTTTTGTGACTGGTTTATTTCACTTAGCATTACGTCCGCAAGATTCATTCATGCAGCATGTGACAAGATTGCCTTCTTTTTCATTAACCCTCATCCAAGGATATATTGTGGGTATTTTTGTTGTTTTTTATTTTACTTTAGAGAGAGAGAAGAAGAGAGAGACAGATATGAGAAACATCAACTGGTTGCCTCCCATATGTGCCCCTTCTGGGGATCCAACCTGCAACCTAGATTTGTGCCTTGATGGGGAATCAAACCCACAACCTTTTGGTGGATAGGACAATGCTCCAACCAACTGAACCACCTAGTTATGGCTGTCTTCTTTTTTAAGGGTGAAGAGTATTCCTGTTGTTTGTATATAACACATTTTTCTTCATCTACTCATCTATTGATGAACCTTTGGGTTGCTTCCACCTTTGGCTATTGTGAATAATGCTGGTATGAATGTAGCTGCACAAACAACATTTTCAGCCCTACTATTAATTTTTATAAATATTCAGAAGTGGAATTACTAGACATATGGTAATTCTATTTTTAATTTTTTGGGGAATCTCCATATGGTATTCCATAGCAGCTGTACCATTTTACATTGTACAATGTAATTGTACATTGTACAAGGTTTCAATTTCTTTACATTCTCATTAATTTACATTCCCATTCCTATTTTCTGTTTGTTTTTTATATAATCAGTATCCTAATGGGTATGAGGTGATAGCTCATTGTGGCTTTGATTTGCATTTCTCTAACATTTAGTGATGTTGAGCATCTTTGCATATGCTGTGGCTATTTGCATACCTTCTTTAGAGAAATGTATTCAAGACAAGTCATTTGCCAAGTTTTGATTGGAATATTCATTTTTTGTTGTTGCTGAGTCATGAGTTATTTATATATTTTTGATGTTAACCCCTTTTCAGATACATAATTTGCAATATCCCCCCATTCTATAAGTTGCTTATCACTCTGTTGATTGTGTCTTTTGATGAAAAGAAGTTTTTAGTTTTGATGTAGTTCAATATATCTATCTTTTACTTTTGTTGCCTGTGCTTTTGGTGTCATATCCAAGAAATCACTGTGAAATTCAATATCATGCAGTTTTTCTGTTATGTTTTCTTTTAAGAGTTTTCTAGTTTTAGGTCTTACATTTAGTTTGACCTAGTCTGAGTTACTTTTTAATATATGATGTAAGGTCCCACCAGCAGTTGTTGAAGAGACTATTCTTTTTCAAATGGTCTCAGCACTCTTGTCAAAGATCATTTGGCCATATAAACTAGTGTTTATTTCTGGGCATTTTATTCTATTCCATTAGTCTTTATGTCTGTTTTTATGTCATTACCACATTTTCAATTACTGAAGCTTTGCAGTAAGTTTTGAAATCAAGAAATGTGTTTTATTTCATATTTTTATTAAAATATAGTTGATATACAATATTGCACTAGCTTTGGGTGTACAGTGGTTATTCAGCACTGGTATACCTAATGAAGGGATCACCATGCTAAATCTAGTAATCATTTGTCATGTATAGGTTATATGATATTATTGAACATATTCCCTATGCTGTACATTGGTGTCATTTTTAATTCCTTTCAGAAATGTTTTGTAGCTTTCAATGTATAAGTCTTTAACCTGCTTGGTTAAGTTTATTTATATTTTATTATTTTGTATGCTGTTATAATGGAATTATTTTTTAAATTTCCTTTTCTGTTGTACTTATTTTTGTTTGTTGGGTTTGTACCCTGAAACTTTGCTAAATTTTTTAGTTCTAAGAGTTCTTTTGAGGAATCTTTACGGTTTTCTACATATAGAGTCATGTTATCTGTGAACAAAGATAATTTTACTACTTCCTTTCTAATTTGCATATCTTGTATTTCTTTTTCTTGCTTAATTGCTCTGGCTACAACTTCTAGAACTAAGTTGGATAAAATTTATGAGAGTGGGTATCCTTATTTTGTTTCTGATCTTATAGCAAAAGATTTAAGTCTTTCACCATACAGTATAATGTTAGTTGTGAGGTTGTCATTTAGGCCTTTATTTATTTTGAAATCATTTCCTTCTATTTCTAGTTTGTTGAGTGTCTAATGAAAAGGTGTTACATTTTGTCCAATGTTCTTTGAATTGAGAGGAATATGTATTTTTTCTTCATTAGGCTGTTAATGTGGTATATTGTATTTATTGACTTTTATGTGTTCAACCATCATTTTAACAGATATAAATCCCACTTGGTCATGGTGTATAATTAATGTGCTGGTGAATTCTGTTTGCCAGTATTCCATCAAGATTTTCCATTGATATTAACTCAGAATATTGTTCTGTAGTTTTCTTCTTTTTAATTATCTTTGTTGTTATATATTTACTTGTATGTTTATGTAATTTTCTTCTTAACAGTGACTGTTAAGTAACTCACACAAAGTTCAAACAACTCCTTAGTGGAATAACCAGAATTTGAACCAGAGCTTCCTGGGTTTCAATTTTCATCTTATCACTCATTGGTACATGCTAGGGTATAGACTTCCCCATCTGATCCTTTGTGCTGATACGTAACAGTGTCCCTCATCTAATGTAGTCTTTAAAGTTCTGGTTCAATCTGAGCTCTGTTCATATCCTCTTAGAAGCATGGGGTAATCTCAGCTGCCATACAGTGTCTCTCGTGGACCATGATATACTGGGCAAGTATCTGAGGCATTAGTGACCTACATATGCCACACAGTTACTTTGGGGATGATTCCTACTTGGTCATATGTATGGACATATATTGCATGTTCATATATATTGTTGTAATTGATTTGCTAAAAATTTAAAAGATTTTTTTGTATCAATGTTCATTGATGAGGCACATTTGTCTGTAGTCTTCTTTTGTTGTAGTTTAAAAATATTTTTAAAAATATTTCTTCTGGAGGGAGCTTTGGTAATTTGTGTCTTTTAAGGAGTTTTCCCATTTCAACAAAGTTGTCAGATTTATTGGCATATAATATTTACTATTTCCTTATCATTTTAATTTCAGTAGAATATGTAGTGATGTATTCTCTTATACTCATATCGCTAATTTGTATCTTATCTATTTTTAGTCTAATTAGACCAGAAGTTTATCAATATTACTGATTTACTCAGAGAACCAGCTTTTGATTTTATTGTTTTACTTTTTTTTAATCTTCACTCAATGATATGTTTATTGATTTTAGAGAGAGAAGTTGCCTTCTAGGCAAACTATATAGTCTTGATTCCAGTCCACTGTTCTTGGCTGTCAAGTTACATTAATGTTGCACCAATGGCACTCATTATATTAACAATGGCTAGATGTTTTCTGGGAAGATCTTGTACATATGGACTGGAATGTGCATGTGTAAACAATGACCACTTCACTGCACTATTATTAGGAGTGGTAGATGCCAAAAAGTGAGTATGTGTACTGTGTGGTCATCACATTCATAATGACTGAGAGAGTAGAGCAATGAATCAGCATCATATTTTTGTGTTAAGTCTGAACATTCCTCTGTGGAAACTATTCAGATGATTCATAAGGCTGCGACTATAGGCAACTGGTGATTGGCAGCTTCATCATGACAATGCACCCACTCATGTATCACATCTCTTGCAGTTTTTTGGTGAAACATCAAATCATCCAGGTGACTCAGCCTCCCTACAGCCATGGTTTGGTGCTCTGTGACTTCTGACTTTTTCCAAAACTAAAATCACCTTTGAAAGGGAAGAGATTTCAGACTGTCGATGAGATTCAGGAAAACACAATAGAGAAGCTGATGGTGATTAGGAGAACTGTGTGAGGTCCCAAGTGCGTACTTTGAAGGTGACTGAGGTATCAGTGTCCCATGTACAATGTTTCCTGTGTCTTCTTCAGTAAATGTCTCTATTTTTCATATTACATGGTTGGATATCTTCTGGACAGACTATATATATATATACACAGCATCCAGCAGAACTAATGCCTGCTTGAGGGTTGTTGGTAGGGTAATAATGAGTGTAGTAATTTCTAGTTTTAATTTGAACATTTCACTTAAAATATCATATGGTGTGCTTGAGCTTGATACTGTTGTTACAGAATTATATGCTTATGATTTTGTGATAAAATATTTTATTATGAAAAAGGGCACAAAAAGTTATTTGTGCCAGACTCTGTGTGTGTGTATGTGTGTGTATGAGTGATAAAAACATCAGTGTGAGAGAAACATTGACTGGTTGCCTCCTGTAGGCACCTGATTGGGGATTAAACCCTCAACCTTTTGGTGTATAGGATGACACTCCAACCAACTGAGCCACCTCTCCAGGGCTTTCCTATTTTATTTTGTAAAATTTTCTTGATATTCATTCTGATCCTCATTATTTCCTTTTTCTGTCTGCTTTAATATACACTCACTCTGCATTCTCTTAGGAGTTATTTCAGGTCATTGTTTTATTTTTATTTATTTTTTGCTATAAATTTTTCTCTAAACTGTTTTAGCTATATCTCGCAACTTTTGATTGTGCACTTCCATTTTCATTTAGTTCAAAGAATGTTCTAATTCCCCTCTGACCTCTGCTTTGAGCATGTTATATTTAGAAGTTTGTTAGTTTTCTAGATCTCTTTCTGTTAATAATTCAAACCTAATTCTATTGTGGTAAGAGAAAATACTTTGTATGATTGAAATCCTTTTAAATTGATTGAGATTTGTTTAATGGTCCACACTATAGTATATTTTGGCAAATGTTTCAAATATACTTAAAGCAAATGTATACTCTGCATGTTGTACAGAATGTTAATGTCAATTAGGTCAAGTTGACTGATAGCATTGTTCTAGTCAAGTTCTCACTGACTTCTGTTTACTTTTTAAAATCAAGTATTGAAAAGGGATTATTGAAATTTGTAGTAGTAATTATATATTTGCCTATTTCTCCTTTTAACTCCATTACTTTTGTTTTCTGTTTTGAGTTTCTATAATTAGATGCATATTTATAATTATTATATCTTCTTGGTGAAGTAATCCTTTTATTATGATGAAATAATCTTCTCTAGTCCCTAGTAATATTCTCTGATCTAAAATTTAACTTATCTGAAATTAATTTAGTCACTAGATCTCCTTGATTAGTCTTAACATGGTATATCTTTCTCCATCTTTTTACTTTTATCCTATTTGTGCTTTTGGATTTACAATGGGTTTCTTATGGGCAATGCATAGATGAGTTTATTCTTTTATATAATTTGACAGTCTTTGCCTTTTAATTAGACTGTTTAGACCACTAGCATTTAATATTATTACTATTGATACAGTTCAGTTTAATTTGACTATGTTCATATTTGCTTTCTATTTATGTCCCCTCCTTTTTCTTCTCTGCTTTCTTTTGGGTCAATAGGATACCGTCTTTACTGGCTTATTAATTATAACTATTTTGTTATTTTAGTGGTTGGGTTAGGATTTAATCCATCTTTAACTCATCATAGCCTAATTTCAAGTGATATACAACTTCAAGTATTGACTAAGGCCCTTAAGCCCCCTCCTTTCCTTGACCTTTGTGTTACTATGGTCACACATTTTCTTTCTCCTTATGTTATAATGCCATAATATACTGATCTTATTTTCTGCTGTAAAAATCAATTATTTTTTAAAGACTAAAATGTAAGAAAAACATTTTTTAATATTCATACACAGTCACCATTTCTGATGTTCTTTGTATAAGTCTGTCCTGCAGCCATTCAAGTCTGGGCAGACTCACACTGGGATTGGGGCAGATGGAAGAAAATTTGTGGAGCTATTGGGATGCCTGACATGCCTTTATTCTGGGATGGGGCAATCTCCACAAGCTGCAAGCCATGAGTCACACTATGGGAAGTTCCAAATCCCTTAATTCTAAGTGCACACAAAGTCAGCAAGGTGCCAATGTTGACCTTCAGTTATATAACAGAGCTTCACTCTATGTGTGTGGACCCTTGTTCAAGGCCACATGAACAATGCCAAGCCGCAGTCACCCAGGCAGCCTGTTGAGGAAGCCTGACTGCCTCCATTTTCGCTACAACATCCAAAATTGAGAATAATAAAACTGTTATTATAGGACGTTTTATGCTTAAATTGTTCAGTTTCCTGGAATGGGAAACAAGTCAAAGATATACTGTTTTACTTTATAAAAGGGAGAGAAGTTGTGAACATTTATTTCTTCCAGCTTCCAACCTTATAAAGAAAGAGGGAATATTTCTTTCTTGAAGGGAAGCCTCTTTACCTTTTTAAACTATTAGCTTTGAATACATAATCTTCTACATGTGGTTTGTATTATTTATCCACGAATGGACATTACTTTGCACTTGTTCTCACTGAAGCTAACCTGCTGTTTAAACATGTGACCTTTATTTACCTATGTGGACTCAGGAGTTAAAATAGCTTAGAGTTACATCTTATCTGGGCAGGTTGCTTTTTCCCTGATTACTCATTTATAAATTGTTTGTTGTTTTTGCCATTTACATGGGACCAAATAGTTAACAGCAGAATAACCTGTATAATCCAGTGGCCTTGGTTATGAGGGTTACATGAGATAGTGAAAACAGAGAGGTTAGAGCAGTGCCGTGCTTAGTGGTTAACAAATGTTAGCTGCAGTCAGGGGTGAAGAAGAGAATTGTGACAAGGAAAAAGGCCAAATATGGCCTTTGTAAACCATGTGAAGACGTTTGGAATTCACCCCAAAAGCATTAGTCAGATTTGAGTTTTAGAGAGTACTCTAGCAACAGAATGAGAAGAAAAAAGGTTTAGAGAAACTGCAGGGATGGGCCAGAAGACAGACTATGGTGGCCTAAACAATTGTAGCAGCAGTGGATATGGAAAGCATACCAGTTGAACACCTAAGAAAAGTTAAATAACCATTTTGCCCAATGGATGTAGAAAGTTAGGAGAAAAAATAAGGATGACTGTTTCTGGCTCAGTAAGATGGTGAATACCAAATTGCATATGTGGGTTCTTTTTTAGTGATGAGGAGAAAGAGTTTTTCTTAGTGTGGAACATGTTGAATTTGAAATGTGTTGAACACATCCAAATGGAAATGATCAATAAACAGATCATAAGAGGTCTGTCCAGAAGGTATCCAGCCACATGAAAAATAAAGGTATTCATCGAAGATACAAGAAACATTGTACATAGGACAATGATGACTCAGTCTCCTACCAAGTAGGCACCTTGGAACCTCATACTGTTCTCCCAGCATCTCTTCCACTGTTCAAAACACTGCAAAATCCTTTGTTGGAATTGCCATCAGCTGCCCTGTTGTATTTTCCTGAATCTCATTGATGGTCTGAAATCTCTTCCCCTTCAAAGGTGATTTTAGTGTTGGGAAAAGCCAGAAGTTGCAGGGTGCCACATCGGGGCTAACAGAGGGGCTGAGTCACTTGGGTGATTTGATGTTTTGCCAAAGAACTCTGCACAGGACATGATGCATTAGCTGGTGCATTGTCGTGATGAAACTGCCAATCACCAGCTGCCCATAGCTGTGGCCATTTTTGTTGCACTGAATCTCTCAGTTGACAAAGAATGTTGAAGTAGTACTCCTTACTTATTGTTTGGCTTGGAGGGGTGTACTCATGATGGACAATACCTTCCCAATCAGAAATACACAGTTAACATGGTCTTAATCTTGCTGGAACTTTGCCACACCTTCCTTTGGGAGTGGAGAACCAAGTCACTTTATTTGACGACTGGGCCTTCCATTTCTGGATCATAGCCACAAACTCATGATTCATCTCCGGGTATGGCCTTAAGGAAATCCGATTCATTGGTAGTTGTTCAAATCAAGTCTTTAGCAACCCCAGCATCATGTTTCTTCTGCTGTGGTAGCAGAAGCCGTGGAACGCATTTTGCCACAACACCTCTTGTGCCAAAATCTTGCATCAAAATCTTGGACACAGTTTTTGGAATCCCTGGATCATCTTCTAGTTCTTGCACTGTCAGTTGCCAATCTTTGTCGATTGCAGCCCATAGACGTTCAACATTCTCAGGTGTTCTGCTCATTGCAGGCCTTCTAGAACATGGATCACTTTCAACAGATTTTCAACCACCTTAGAAGTGTTTGTGCCACATTTATTTGTGCTGCACTCATTGCATTGTCCCTGAAAGCCTTCTAAATCATCTGAATAGTTTCTGTGAAGGAATGTTTAAGCTTAATGCAGAATTTGATGTAGATCCATTGCTCTACTTGTTCAGTAATTATGAATGCAAGGGCCATACAAGACACATGCTCACTCAACAGCATCTACCACCCCCACTTACTAGAACAGTAAAATTGTCATTGTTCATGCACAGGCATTCCAGTCCACTCTCTTGGCTGCCAGGTTATGTCCATGTTGCCCAAACCACTTGTCATATTAAAATTGGCAGGACTCTTTCTGGACTGACGTAGTATATTCATTTGGCTTTGGAATACCACCTTAATAGAACTTTTTATAGTGATGTAAATGTCCTGTATTTGTTCTGTATAATATAATGGCCACTCTACCAAACAGCTTTTAAGCATTTTGAAATATGGCTAGTGACCTTAAGATGCTGAATCTTTATTTAATTTAAATTAGGTATTTATGTGGTTAATAGCTAGCATATTGAGCAGCACAAGCTTGGGGTTTAGAGTCAATGGCACAAATGATAAAATTTGATGAGTCAGATCAGATTAGCTCAGTGATTTTCACCTTTTTCATCTCATGGCACACATAAATTACTAAAATTCTGCAATATACCAAAAATATATATTTTTTGCCAATCTGACATAAATAAAAGTATGATTTTGATTTATTCACACCAGATGGCTATTGTTGTGTTGGCTGTCATCTTTTATTTGGAAATCAAAGGGAAGAGGTCAGTACCATGGACTAGTCGGGTAGTGCATGTTTTAAAAATTCTTGTGTCACCAGTTGAAAATCACCGTTAGTCTAATGGAAATTAGAGTTGGTTTTATGTTTACCTTGGAAGTAAGATTTATCCAAAGAACCCCATTATTTGACTATAACAGCACTATCAATTTTCTTACATACATTAAACCAACTGTGAATTTTTAACTTCTAAGCACTCTCTGTACCTTAAATTCATTTACTATAGACTTGCATAGTTCTTACACCAATCATAAATATTTCCCCAGAATCAAATGTGTGTGTGTGGATGGGTGAGAAGGGAAGGCTCTTGGTCCCACAATTTCAGTATTTGTTGAACAAAATCAATCATTCCTTGCAATGTTTTGAGTCATAGCCCGTCTCATCTTTCCAGATTGCTTTTAGGCAATCTACAATTCTCTGTGGCAAAAACATGTGAAATGCTAATCTCCAGTGAATATTACCTTGTATAGCAAAAAATGATTAAATCAAGGATATCAAAGGTTTTATTCTGGATTATCTGGATTTGCCCCACATGTACCCCTATAAGAGAAAGGTAGAGATTTCAGACACTCAGAGGAGAAGACAATGAATGTGAAAACTGTGGAGTGATGCCATCATACACTAAGGGATGTCAGGCAGGAAACAGATTCTCCCCTAGAACCTCCAAAGGGGGAATGACCCTGCTGACACCTTGATTGTATCTCATTGAAACTTATTTTGGACTTCAGAACTGTGAGAGAATAAATTTCTGTTGTTTTAAGCCATCATTTGTGGTAATTTATTAGTGCAGCCAGACAACTAATTCAGGTGGTCAGAAACAGTTTTCAGTAAAGACAAATGCTTTACAGTACTGATAGTCTAATAGACCAATTCCTTTTTGTTTTACGAAACTACATAAGTAGGGCAGATTATTCTCTAAGAATGGATTCTCTTGCAAAATGCATGGTTTTAAATTTTGTTTATATTAATTTGTTCATAATATAACCTTGTGCGAAAATACTGAAATTTTCATTTGGTCCTTGCAATAATATATTCCACAGATAATTCCCAAAGCTGGATAAATGTTACATGTATTTTAAAAAATCTGAAGATGACTCCATTAGACATTTTACCTGTTAATTCTAATTTTAATGTTTGCATAATTTGCCTAGATTATTATTTAGTGCATATCCTACTGTCAATACAATGGCGGGTGCATGAAGGCAGGAACTTCAAGTACTGCTGTCCCCTACCATTGTGCCTGGCACAGTTAATAAATATTTGTTGAATAAATGTGTGATCTCTCTATTAATTCCTTTTCTTGTTACTTTCAAACATCAAAATAGATTCTTTCTTTGAAAGAATTCATGTAGAACATCAATACATAGACAAAAGGTCTACTCTACTAAGTATTAGTGAGGAATGTGAAATCCTGCTTACCTGAATGTAACTTATTACACATTAACATTGTAGTATATTCTACACTGTTATAATAGTCATGGGGGAAAAAAACCCTTCTACATTTAGAATTCAGAAAACAATGTTCTTGGAGGAAAACACAGTTTATACCTAGGGTGAATTTACAGTTTGGGAGGTTTTTGGCCTTCTGCTCATGAAATGGAAACTAGTATAATAATGTCCGAGTAACAGAATCAACAGTATCAATTTCTTTAGGAACATAACAGGTACAAAGGTTATTAAGAAGTTATATTAGAAATCTGTTTCCGGGCTTATCCAGTGAGTAGGGGTATACAGATTGCAGCAGTTTTGGAATCCGGCTGATGAGTTCAAATCCTGGACTGTCAACCACTGTATAATCAAGTAAATCTCACATACAATAAGTTGATAATCCTAGTATCTACAATGGTTGTTTGTGAGGATTAAGAATAGGATGCGACACTGTAAAAACATAGTAAGTGGTAGTTATTAACCAGACTAAATGTCAAAGTTCCCTTGACCTATTTCTCCTTTCTCCTAATATCTTAGTGTTTAAATTACTCCTTTACATTAAGTCCTTCACTTCAGGCTAATACAACATTGGTACAGGGTGTCAAACCTGCAGCCCGCATGCTGCCTAGGATGGCTATGAATGCGGCCCAACACAAAATTGTAAATTTACTTAGAACATTATAGGATGTTTTTGTTTTTGTTACTGTTTGTGTATTTAATGTGTGGCCCAAGACAACTCTTCTTCCAGTGTGGCCCAGAGATGCCAAAAGGTTGGACACCTCTGGTAGAGTATATGGAAAAATGGCAAGGAACAGACCAAAGATGCAGTTTTGAGTAAATTTCCGTATTTTAAAATGTGAGTGATACTAATTTGTATTCTTTCTGCATCTCAGAGTTGGTATGGTCAAGTAAGAGAGTAAATGCTACATGGGTGTTGATCACCACTTGCCTATCTGCTGCTTCTCAACCCTCACCCATGCAACTCATTTCAAATGGGTATGCTTGATGAGGACTCATTTTCTTGTTCCCCAATCCAGTAGGCATACTAGGCACTTTGTGGGCCCAAGCCTCATTCTATCTGCTAGGTTTCATTTAGAAATTTTAATCCTAATCCTAATTATTTTAGTACATTTAAACCAGCAGTTTAAGTTTTTAGTCACACTCATCAGTTACTATGTTCTTCAAGAACATAGAACAGAATAAACAAAAGTTATCCAAACTGTACAGGGAATTCTCTTAAAAGTGGGAATAAAACATTCAACCGATGACAGCTGTGTTTACTATATCAAGGTTTAATTCCAATGTTGATCTCACCCAGATTCATGGCTTTTAACAACATCGGTGAAGATGACTCAGTTTTGTCCTCCAACCCAGACCTCTCCTACAAATATCAAATTTATATATGCCAACTGCCTACCTGACATCTCTAGTTGGATATCTAATGGAGACTTCCAATAGTCCAAAACTGAGCTTCCCTCAAACTCATTCCTCCCACAGTGTTTTCCAACTGTGGCCAGTTGCTCAGGCCAAATACCTTGGAGTCATCCTTAAATCATAGTTTTCTCATGTTCCTCACTTAACTCAGTAAATTTTACTGGGTCAAATTTTAAAATATAAACAAAATCCAACTACTTACCACTATTGTCTCTCACTTCGATTATTACACTTTGCAACCTAACGGCTCCCCTTGCAGTCTGTCTGAACACCAAAAACAGAATCAGCCTATTAAGATCCCATGATTCCTTTACTCCAAACTCTTTCTCAAGTAGAGAAAAACCCAAAGTCCTCAACATCACCTCCCATCACCACCCCTCTACAAGCAGGCTCCCCAGTACTTCCTTACCCGCTGACTATCCTCTTTCCTGCTGCAGTAGCCACACTGCTGTTCCTTTAGTAAGCCAGGCACTCTCACCTCAGAATCTCTGTCCCTATTTTCCCTGCCTGCAATGCTTTCCTCCCAATCCCAAGTCTCTGATCAAATGGAATCACCTTCCTTTCCCACCCTCCACTCCATCCTGGCACTGCTTCTCCCCGTTCCTTGAATTACTTTCCCCCTTATGCCATAATGCCATTTAAATCTTGTTAATTTTGTTTTTAATTACCTAATAAGATTACAAACTCCATGAGGGCAAGTATTTTTTCACTGCTGCAGGACTGAAAATAGTCCCAAGCAGAGTAATCATTTGATAAACAATTGTTGAAAAAAAAATAGATAAAAGTCTTCACTCCTACTTCCATGTCCCCCTTAGCTGAATGCTTTAAAAAAAATCTCCACCCGGGACATGCTTATTGACCTTAGAGAGAGAGGGGAAGGGAGGGAGAAAGGGAGAGAAACAATGTGAGAGAAAACAGATTGGCTGCCTCTCAAACATGCCTTGACCAAACCACAGCCTAGGAATGTGCTCTGACTGGGAATCAAACCTACAACCCTTTGGTTTACTGGATGACACCCCAACCAACTGAGCCACACTGGCTTGGTCTAAAGAATACTTTTAATTAAAGCCCACAACAGTTCTTGGGGTAAAAATAAAAGCAAAAGACGACTAGACATTAGTTTGTCAACATGTAATGCCCTGGGTTTATTTTGTGAGAATTCTATCACAATTTTTCCAGGTGGGATTAAAAACCTTAAGGATAATGTATGCCATTGGACTGGGCATTCAGACTTCGGTACTGACAAAGCACTGGTAGTAGTCTGTTAAGTACCATTCTCTTCACAGAAGAGAGGTCAAATATTTCCAAAGGAAGGCACCCGATATTTGTGGTTCTGGCCTTGTAGCCTTCTGGAGAATCTTAAAAGGAAAAAAGCTGGCTGGCTGTTTTTAGAAACTGGAATGATGATACACGTACAGCAATTACTGCATTCTTTTCCCTTATATCCTTTTTGTAAGAACAAGTAAAGAATGAAGTCTTTAAACAATTCAACAATAAAAAAGTACAATTTCTTTTGTGCTAAAAAAAAAGGGCAAGACAACATAAACTCCAGTTGTAAGGACTCCATTTGCATACTTGATTTAACACTTTTTGGTGTTGAAGGAAATGGGACTACTGGGCTGTTTGTAGAGCAGCAACATAACATTAGTGCTTTAAGTACCAGAAACTGCCCATAGCTTTGTGGGCAAGTGGGGAAGGGAAGATTCAAGAGACTTCATTTTTAGCTTGTTACTTATCCTAATGATAGTAGACAAGGATGATCCCCATAATAGTACATTCCCCATTTTTTGTTTTTTTAAACACTGATGCCTTTTTTTTTTTGTAAAATTCTGTATGTATGTCACCATTTTTTTTTTTTTCACACGATACACAGAGAACTCAGGGACTCAGAGGGGAACCAAGTTATGTTATACCATTTACAAAATACCAAGGAGTCCACAGCTACCTAACACATTTACTACAGCACAGGAACCAATGAAGGTACAGTGTACAAAAAACTGTAAACACGGCACAATAAATAGATAAAACAGCAGGTTCCGCACCATGCACATGATGTGATGACACTTCATCTCTATACAATCTCACATCTTACACTCTTTGTTGCAAGTTATTTCCCTCCCACCCCCCACCCCCAAGTGCAAAGCATCACAAATGAACATTTCTGTATTCAAGTAACATATATACAAGGGTATTACAAATATGTGGTACTGTACAGATAATTGCTGTATTCTTAATTTACAGATGTGATTTTTCCTATTAACAGTAAGAAAAGAAAAATTGAAGCATGAGAGATGAGCATTGCTGTCAAGTCCCTACAGCTGCACAGAAATTCATGTGCTGCATCTCATCATCCCCTGCATTCAGAATGCTCCTGATGCATAGCACCTAATCAAGTCCCAGGCTGCAGTCCCACTCCTGAGAAAGCTACGTCACCTCCATTGCGACTGTCTTGTCTGCTATGTTGTTTAGTGCTGGCTTTTCTGATTCATGATTTTCCCTGTTGAAATAAAGTTCAATAAATTACTTTTCTGCAACAAATCTAACAAATATAAATCAAACAAACCAAGACCATTTTTCCAATAAAAAGTTTAAATATTTTTAATAATAGAAAGAAATTTGACTCTTTTGGGACAAGATAGCAAGTAGAGAAATATAAACTTTTAATTTATTATCAGAAATACAAAACCACAAGTCAAACTTGTAAATTCCATGATCAATTATATTACCAACAGAACTGTATGTATGAAACCATACCACTCAAGCAACCTAGATATTAAAAACACAAAGAATTCCCAAGTTTTAGTTTTTTGGTTTAAATTTCTTCCTCTATTAAATCTTTCACAAGAGTTTAAAAAAGGAACATACATGTTAGGACCTCAAAGCTTTTATTTACAGAGTAGAGCAGGACAGGAGCTGGGAGTCAGAAGACCAGGGTCTTAGTAGTTCCAGTACCCAGACTGCTCATTGTACTTTGTCAACTAACTTCTATGGATCTGTTGCCTAGCTTTAAAACAAATGGACTGAAATAAGCTATATAAGAAGTTTTCCATATACTGCAACACATGGAACACATGGAACACATGATTATATAATTCTATAGTGACAAAAGCCACGTAGCGTATATTTAAGAACTATATAATTGATTGACTAGCTGTGACTAGACCCAGGGTACTAACAAGAATGGATTAGTATTGAGCAGACAATAACTATTAAGTTCAGAAGCAGACAGGGATGCATGGGTTTAGAAACTAAAGGCTATAGCTTGTTGCTAATAAACCCTGCTTCTCCTTCCAGGCCACTGCCAGCTGAGGAAGTCTAAGTATCAGTCTGGCCTCTTCCTACCATTCTAACTTCAACTACATACCTTCCCAAACTACTAGAAAGACTAGTTTACTTGTAAACCTCTCAATATACTTATATTTCCAGAACTCTCAGTCTTCCTCTTCTCTGCCCAACCAAGATAAAATCTAATTTTATTATGTAGAACGTTACCACAACACTCCTGGTATGAAAAGATGTCTCCTTATATTGAAATTATAGCCATAATCTATATAATAAGCTTGACGAGCATATGCTTTGTGATACTTCTAGAAATATTTTCACCTATTATTTGCAGTAAACTTTATTTAACTTTCCGCTTTTATGCTTGCCTTCTAACTACACTGAAAACTTCTTGTCTTTCTTTTTGTTTTCCCATAGTATTCTGTAGACAGGAGGACTTTATTTTTTTAATTTTTAAAATATATTTTATTAATTATGCCATTATAGTTGTTCTATTCCCCTTCATTCCCCTCCACCCTGCACACCCCTCCCCCACCATTCCCCCCTTTAGTTTATGACGTGTCTCAAGTTTAGATTCTATATTTCCCATACTAATCTTGCCCTCCCCTATCTATTTTCTACCTACCATCTATGCTACTTATTTTCTGTACCTTCTCCCCCCTTCTCCTTCTCCCACTCCCCTGTTGCTAACCCTCCATGTGATCTTCATTTCTATGGTTCTGCTCCTGATCTAGCTGTCCTCTTAGTCTGCTTTTGTTTTAGGTGTGGTTGTTAATAACTGTGACTTTGCTGTCCTTTCACTGCTCATATTTTTTATCTTCTTTTTCTTAGGTAAGTCCCTTTAATATTTCATATAATAAGGGCTTGGTGATGATGAACTTCTGGAATTTGATCTTATCTGAGAAGTACTTTATCTGCCCTTCCATTCTAAATGAAAGCTTTGCTGGATAGATCAATCTTGGATGTAGGTCTTTGGATTTCATGACTTGGAATACTTCTTTCCAGCCCCTTCTTGCCTGTAAGGTCTCTTTTGAGAAATCCACTGACGGTCTGATGGGCACTCCTTTGTACGTGACTGTCCCCTTATCTCTTGCTGCTTCTAGGATTCTCTCTTTCATTTTGATCTTGGTTAATGTAATGATGATGTGCCTTGGTGTGTTCCTTCTTGGGTCCAACTTCTTTGGGACTCTGAGCTTCCTGGATTTCTTGGAAGTCTATTTCCTTTGTCAGATTGGGGAAGTTCTCCTTCATTATTTGTTCAAATAAGTTTTCCACTTGTGGCTGTTCCTTTTCCCCTTCTGGTACCCCTATAATTTGGATGTTGGAACGTTTAAAGATGTCCTGGAGGTTCCTAAGCCTCTCCTCATTTTTTTGAATTCTTATTTCTTCATCCTTTTCTATTTGGTCATTTTTTTCCTCCTTCTGGTCCACTCCTTTGATTTGAGTCCCAGTGTCCTTTCCATTACTATTGGTTTCCTGTGTATTTCCATTCATTTCACTTAGTTTAGCCTTCATATGTTCCTCTAATTTGTGACTAAACTCAACCAGTTCTGTGAGCATCCTGATCACCAGTGTTTTAACTGTGCATCTGAAAGTTTGGCTATTTCTTCATCGCTTAGATTTATTGGCTCTGGGGCTCTGAGTTGTTCTTGAGCCATGTTTTGATCTGTTTGTGCCTGTTACATATGAGGAGTGGAGCTTAGTTGTTCACCAGGGTGGGGCCACCCAGATCACTGGTTTGTGACGCTGTATGTGGGGGCAGGGTCAGAGAGGGACAATGGCAGTTCCCTCTGCTGGTTCCCACCTCTGGGTCCTGCAAGGTCTGTCTCACCACCTGCTCCTAGCAGGAGGACTTTAATTACCATTAATACTTAAAACAAAATACAGATTGAGCAAAGATTCTAAACAGTCTATTGAAACCCAAGAAGACAAGTTAGTACAGAAAACAATGGCTTGATTAAAAGTTGACCTGGCATGAATACTGTAGGCCTTTACATTATTAACAGCAGCTTAGCACAGTAGCCATGTGAGTTCTATCAGTTCTGTCTACACAAAAGCAGTGGGAGAAATCATAGACAAATAAGAATTCAAACAAGAACCCCTCCATTCAGAGGTAGAGGCGTAAGAACATTATAAGCTATTGTCACAGTAAGAAAGTGATGCCCAAATTACAACTTATATATGGCATGCATTCACTATACCATTTAGTCCAAATTTTCAACAATACTTAATTGCATTTATCTGTTTAGTTCTTGAATAAGTAAGAAATTCTCATCTATACATTTTTAATGTATATAAAGAAAAGTGTAAAAAACACAAAGCAATAAGTAGAGAGCAATGCTAGAGACTTTAAGGTAGAATTCATTTTTCAAACATTTTAATCTTAAAATGACTGCTCACCTTGGGGCTGAATCTACAGAGGATGAAGATGAAACCTTGGAAACTTGACAGTTTGCTGTGGCAGCCAGTTTTAAGGCAGACGATGGAACAGCACTTAAAGTCCTGGGTATGTGCCGTGCATTTATGGGGGCAATAGAGTTTACAGCGGCGACTGATGAAGGGACAGTTAATCGAATGTTGTTCCCAATCAGAACCTGAGTTGTTGCAGAATTGGCAGCAGTTACTGGATGACTCAGTGCACTGTGGGAACTTGAAGTCTGTGTCATGTTTGAAGGCTGTAACAAAGTTGAACCTGCTGCTGATGGACTCATATGTACTGGTGCTGTTGGTGTAGTACTACTGAGGTGTAAGCCCTTATATACTCCTAGAGAGAAAGAGAAAAACATCTAAACAATGTGCAACTTGGCTGTTTATTAGAGGTATGTGTTACAAATCTTATCAAAACCACTCAAATGTCTTTATCCTTACCTGAGGCTGGAAGGACACCATTCACCCCAATCCCAAGCACCACATCCTCCTTCAGCTTGAATCCCATCAGTTGTTCTGATGTCACCAAAGCAGAAGCAGCAAATTGAGCACTAGCAGAATCCAAAGTTTTGGAAACAAAACCCTAAAAATAAAAATTAATCTATTCAGCATTACTTAGTTTGAAATTAATATAATATTACAGCTACACAGGTATAGCAAAATCAGTTGAATATAGTCAAAAGTGGCAAAACACTAAAATACTGGGTTGGCCAAAAGTTCGTTTGGTTTTTCCTCCCAGAAGATGGCTCTAGTAGTGCATAGCTGTCTTTAACTTCATTGAAACAATTTTGTGAAGGCTGTATTGTGACAGCCGTCATATCAGCATGAATTTAAAAAATAAACACTAAAATTGGTGTATTTCTGTGTGGTCATTTTAATATTCAAGATGGAAGGAAATATGCAACATTTGAGGCATATTATGCTTTATTATTTCAAGGAAGGTAAAAACATAATTGAAACACAGAAAAAGATTTGTGCCATTCATGGAATAGGTGCTGTGACCAAGTGAACATGTCAAAGGTGGTTTGCAAAGTTTCATGCTGGAGATTTCTTGCTGGATGATGCTCCATGGTTGGGTAGATCTGTTGAAGTGGACAGCAATCAAATCAAGACATTATTTGAGATCAGTGCCATAATATGTGGGAGATAGCTGCCATACTCAAAATATCTAAATCACTAAAGTTATTGCTAAAAATGAAAAATGTGTTTTTTATTTTATGGAAAAAACTATTATGAACTTTTTGGCCATCAAATTTCTTTCTTGTGATAAGTTATAAATTGGAGAAATGTTTAAGTAATCTTATAACTCAAGTGTTATAAATTTTGATCTTCATATGTGACAGGACAGGTTAGTTACCAAAATCAACCTCCTATAGTATGGAAACAATAAACCTCCAACATAAAATGCTGAACAAGAAATAAGTTTGTAAAACATCTCAAGTACGTGTAATGAATAAATGAGTATGTAAACATCTTTCACTTAATTTACCATATATACACACATAATCAAATGTACCTTTGGGATAGTAAGATACCATCCTTTTAGAATGGAAGTAACAAAGTACCAGAACTTAGCCTAGAAATTAAGAAGTCTTTTAAATTTTTTACACAAATTTTTCTTCCAAGATGCTAAGAGGCTCAAATCTCAATTGTTAAGCCTTAAATGTGTTTAAATGGCAAACATTTACTGTGCTTTAGGTTTAAAAGTGAATTTTTCTAAGAGAGGTTATTCTAGTATAATTTTAGATAAATTGTAATACTAATTAAAATAATAAGATAATGAGCTAGGTGAAGGTAGGTGTATATATTAAATACATACATCACAGACTATAAGTCAGACTTGACACAGGGTTTCTGTCTCATTTAACTATGCTTTCTAGTTTCACTTTTTAAAATAGGGAGCAGAGCAATAGCTTCCATACTCACCTGTAATGTTCTTTCTAAACCCTGTATAGAATGGTTATGATGTAGATTCAGGTGAAAGCCACTTTTCTGCTGGTTAGATGAAAGGTTCTATGACAACAGTTGGTAATTAGAGATGAACTCTGGTGGGAAACAATGAGGGATAATCATAAGACAGACAAATCCCTCACCTGTGAAGTGTTGGTGGAGGAATTACTATTTGCTTGCTGTTGCTGAATTTGTGCAAGCTGCTGTTTCTGCATTAGTGCCAGTTGTTGTTGATGTTGCTGGTATTGTTCGGCTGTAAATGCTGAACATAAGATGAGGGAACATTTTATAAAAATGAACAATATCAGACACATCTTACAATACCAAAATTCCAGCATTAAAAAATTGTGCAAAATTAAAAGCATTTGACAAAAGCTCATGGTCCTGCCAAAGATCACCTTCAAATGAAAACTTAAGCATTTTTACAACTACATTTAATAAAAGTGGCTTAAGTCTAAAGAAAAAAACAATATTAAACTTCTTGAGTTAAACACAGGAAAGAGAACTGCTCACTTCCCAAGTTGTGTAAAAAGGTAATACCAGCTTTTTAAAAAATCTAAATATTTGAAATTTAACTTTGCACTAAGCTTGAGAAGATATTGATAATTATCATTTGATTTTAGTTTACTTATATTACTGTGCCAATGCATTCAGATTATCCCTAACATAGTAGTAACTGTTCTACATATTTTCTGATTTTAGTCATTGTAAATGTTTCCTCTATATGAAACAAAAGGTTTGGTTTATTACCTTTTTTTTTTTTAAAGAACCCATCCTTTTAGTTTAACAGGAAGAAAGAGGCTCCACATGTTAAGATTAATTCATTTTCCCCACCCAATTAACCCACCTGGAAAAAATCCAGTCAATAAGAACGAAGTTGTTTATGTTGATTTACTGTACAGAATGATGTCTGAGGAAAGACACTGTGTTATGCTACTTATGTTTGTCTATGGAGAGCTCAGTTCTAAAAAAAACAAACAAAAAAATGTTCATTTATTACCCCCAAGAGTGTGTTCAGTTTTAAAAAGGAAACCTTTTTCTTTTTTTAGTTTGCCAATTAAAAAAAAAAAGCACACACAATCACAACATCTGACCTTAAAGGCTTCTTTAAGAAGCTGTGATGTTTGAGTAAGAATTATTGCAAAACAAAACAAACAAAAAAAAGGGTTATCATGTATCCCTGGGTACCAGGGAATCTATAAATCATGATACTTTCTGCAATCTCAAATTTAATGTTTTAAAAATACTGCCAACCTAATTTGTTGTCGTTAACTGCATTTTGATAATTTATTTAGAATATCACTTTATCAAATTTTGTAATTTTCACCTACAAGTCCTGAAGAATCTTCACCTACCAGTATAAGTTTCCAACTTGTACAACTACAAAATGTTTAGGCAGAAATTCTACCGTATCTTGAATGACTCAGAATATTGTGAAAGAAGTTATTGGTATGTATATGGACTCTTATACTTGAGTTGAACTATGTTTTCGGGCTACAGGAGCAAAAAAAAAAAATCTCTTGTTGGGAAAATTCTATTGGTATTTAGAATTTTCTGTTTTACAAGTCTATTTAGTGGATATCTGTCCTTCGATGAGTTTCTTTTTCTATGTTTGGAATCCTCAGAGCTGATTTCTATAGGGAAAATTTTTATTGATAATAGGATAATCCCTGACTATTGAAATAAAAAAGTAACTTTCTGTCAACATGACCATTCCATAAAACAGAAATGCGTTGAATCAAAACTTGAAGAAAATCTACAAAAATTTATTCTGTTCCGAATGCTTATTATTAACATAATATTTCTCTTTGTTTAAAAAATACATAAAAAGCAATTGTTTAAGCCTTAGGATCCTTAACTTACTAGTTTTGCTAACTTTTTTTTGAGATTTACATTTTAAAATTTTTCCACATTTCAGTGAGTTGCCTCATAGGGAATGCTCAGTAAATTTTTATGAAAGGGACTATTTCTGGAAGGTCAGGTCATTACAGATTTGGGAAATCAATAATTTAGCATTCACTGAAGACCTATGTGTAAAACTCCAGTTATGTGAATGGAAATATTCTTTCCTGATGTTTTCGTGTGCATATTTTTCCCTTTGTTCAACGTCTATTTTTTCCTCACCTGTATTTATTTATTTACTTATTTTATTTTTTGAAAAATATTTTATTTACCTATTTCCAGAGAGGGGAAAGGAGGGAGAAAGAGAGTGAAAGAACATCAATATGTGGTTGTCTCTTGCATGCCCCCAACTGGGGACCTGGCCCATAACCCAGGTACGTGCCCTGACTGGGAAACAAACCAGCGACTCTTTGGTTTGCAGGCCAGCACTCAATCCACTAAGCCACACCAGCCAGGGCCATAGTTTTAAAAATAATTAAAAAGTTTTTCAATTACAGTTGACATTCAACATCATATTAGTTTTAGGTGCTCAGGTCAGTGGCTAGAGATTTATGGTTGTGTTTTTTAATAAAATATTTAGCAATAATAAGTAGGAAACTGATATGTATAAAGGTTTCAAATATTTCTGCTGTATTTAAATCAACATTTTAATCCTTGGTCTCTGAGGCTCTCATGAATTTCACTTTTTTAAATAAATAAATAAAAATGCAGCTGATATTTTAGATAGCTATGCAGGCCTATTTCTTAGATATCTCTGTATTTTAGAGTCCAGTTATAACATTTTTCCTGGATATTTCTGATAAATTATCTGGAAGAACTGTACAGATAACATGAGTTACAAGCAACAGTAGTAAAAACCATGGGTTTGGGGGCCAAGAGATCTTATTATTTTAGTTCTGAAGACTATCATGCCTAGCAGAGTATGGCTGGGCAAGTTACTTATAAACCTTTTGGGATTCAGTACATTCATCTAAGATAAAAAGGAGATTAAATAGGTGATCACTGTAGTCCTTTTCAGCCATGAGATGCTAAGATTTTAAATTTCTTCTGAGGTATAAAATTACAATCAAAGAGGCTGTGTGAATGAAAGGAAAGCTTGGTAAGGTAGTAAACTGGATTGAGTACAATACGAACTGGGGTTTACATTATTATTTATACAGAAAACAAAGAACATCTTGGAAACCAGTATGATTCAAAGTGTAATCAGATGCTAAATGGAAATAAATAAAAATGACCATATTTCCCTAAATCTCTATCAAAGTAGAAAGTTTTCAGGTTGTATGTCTATCTCCATCTATGGTGTGGTGGTCAAGTTTGCAATTCATACAAAAATGGACAAGATGGTTTTGTAGACAGAATCAGAATCATTTCATAGAACCAAAAAATTTTAGATCAGGAGGGATCCTTAGTGACTTCCTCCTACAACCTCATAATAGAGATGAAGAGACTTTTGTCTGAGATCTCAAAGATATTTACTAGTGGGAAGGGGGAAAACCCACCCCCAAACCAATGAGATTTTAAATAAAAAATAAATAAAACTTTGACTGAAGTGCTTAAAACATCTCATATATATATATATGAGATGTTTTAAGCACTTGAGTGTATATATATATATATATCCCCTACAGGAGTATGGCAGTCAAGAGTCATGTGAGGGACAGCATTAAAAGCTGAGAATTGTGAAGGAGCATGACAGGACTTCACATATTTGAAGGCAGCTTTTGTTCAATATATGAACAAACTTCTATACAAGACTGCCAACTATATAATAACCTGATCAAGGTTATTAAATTTGCCCTCACTAGAGGAGTCTAGGTAGAAGCCATAAACTACTGTTGTTTTTATAGCTTCTTACAGTTCTGGGGTAGGACTTCAGATGAAATAATCTAGGATTTTATAAGCTTACTGCTTATACAAGAAAACTACCATGAAGTGCATCAGCAGCTGGAGTAGCCTGTGGCTCAGGCTGCTGCTCTTCAGGTCGCAATCCTGCAGTTGGAGTAGAGTAACTGAAATGATCAAAAAAGTGTGGTGGGGAAGGTGATGGGTACTTAGGAAAAAAACTGACAATTCAAAAATTTAGTTTGAGAACTGGATTTTACAAAGGTATACTTCATTAAAAAATAATAAAAACAAAAAACCTTAACAAACTTAAACACCTACTTCAAAAGACATCCTTCAATTATAAATTTCTTTGAGCAGAACACAGGCAGGAAATAATTTTAATACAGAAAAAAAATAATTTTAAAGAAATGAAATGATCCCAGACAGTATTAAAGTATGACTTCCTAATCAGTAAGCTTGAACTGATAGTTTAGAATGCCTTAAGTGCATTTACAAGCTGCTCCCAGAACTGGATTCAGAAATCCAATCTGAAAACAGAAGTTTGGTGATTTACTTGATGGCACAGTATAACTGAATCTGAATTCATTCAGCTGACTTGAACATGAAATTTTGGGGGGGTCAAACATTCCATTTTGTGAGACCACTCCTGCATGTCACTGTAAAACTGCAGAACTACTGTTAATATGTTTTACTATGGTACCACTTGAGACTGCAGTTCTGAGTTCTGAAACATATTTGGAAGGATTATGGTCTTACAGAGTTACAAAATCCAATAATGAATAGCTCAAAACTAGAGTTCTTTCTCTATCGTAAGATTATAATTTATGTTACAAACAGGTAAACTGCACTGACTAAGCTACAGACATTGAGACTTAGAATATAACATTCTAGCTATAAATTTCCTCTTAAGTCGTTAGTGCAGATATGTGAGCTTAGAAAATTTTGAATGCTGATGAAACTTCATTGAGAACTAGGAATTCAAATTCTGAACATGGATTTAAATGGTGGTTTAAAAATCACTTTACTGTTTTCAGTCTTTCTGAATTATAAAGAATCCTTTCTAATTATAATAAAAGGTATTAATTCTGACATCTTTATTTTCCAAACTCAAATGCATGCAAATTATACTTAGTGATTGAAAAAAGAGTAAATTTTCAAAGGTGCTTTTATAGATTAAAAAAAACACACTAGGATTTGGAAACTGTTCAAATCACATATTAAGTAAAGACTACTAAAAAATACACAATTTATCCTTAAGTGCTAAAACCTAGTTCTGAAAATTCTAAGTGCACGTATAATAAGTCCTTCCAAGTTCCTCAACATTGTATCACTCTGCTGTGTACTATCCAGGATACTGAACTCTAGCACTTGACTAACCAGACTGCCCTTTTAGCCATACAACTATGCATAATGGCCAAGAATGGGAAGCAAACACATTCTGAGCAATTGGAAGAGGTTACAATAGTTGCTGTGTAAAAGTTCATTCCCCTTATTAAAAATAATGGTCTCCTGATATCTCATTTAGAATAACTCTATTTGAAAATGAGAATAAATAGGCCCTTATAGATGATTATTTAGAAAAATGAAAACTCAGTCCAAAGGGCATCACTATGTCACAGCACACATATAATATTTAAAACAATGACAGAATAAAAAATGGCTAAATCAAAACCCACTTATTTGGCTTAAACAGCAGACAAATATATCAACGGACTCATCTCATACAATGATTAAGTTCTAAAGTCAGGACTGTACAAAATAAAATAAAAAATAAATTAAGTCAGGAGAGTAAAAATAAAAAATTCCTTACAGTGCATTACATGACAAAGATCCATCTCTTTCAATAAGCCCAATATAGTCAAGTTTTTCTTCTGAAATCAGATTAGATCAGAGTTTCTGTGGCTGAGTACCAGATGAAGTAGTATTTTGAGGGCCACATTATAAAAATAAATCTTTAAAATTGTAATTATACTGCCCGAGGTGAGGTGCTTAACCTAGGAATGAAGCATCAATGCTGCCAGGAGAACAATGAATATTCACTCCTTCTGCTCCCACAAAGGCCCACTCTGCCAACTACATTCTTTCAGAAGAATTGTATTCAGAAGCTTGTATAACATCTGAACTACTAATTTTTAATTTTTTTCTCCAGGGCCTCACAGTTAAATTCATTTAAATGTACATATGATATAAATCTACTGTAATGCACTTTACAGAGCATAAAGAGAAAAGCTTTAGATTTCTGGAACATTAACAAATGTGAAAGAACAACATGTTATTCAACAGCCATCTGTCGGCATCTATTCTCTAAGCATAAGTAGGATCTAGTAAAATTGAAGGAAAAACCAAAAACAATTAAGTGCAACAACAAAACTGATAAACCCATTTTTTCAAAAGTTATATCACATATATAAGGGAAAGAAATAATTAAAAAGGGAATTACAGAGTTACTGTAGTTGTTTTCTTTTTCAGCTAAAGTTTTGGTCACACAGTACACTGTTATTCCATGTTCACCTTATTCTTTGACAACACAAATCAAGTTAGTCTTACAATGCTGATGCTCACTTAAGTTGTATAGCAAAACAATATATGTAATAGATCACTACAAGATCCTAAAGATGGTTATGAAGCTCAACTCTATTTTAGGAGTTGGAAAAGATGGGGATTGATGGAACACGCCAATTTTCAATGAGAAATCTCAAAAAATTTTACACATCTTAAAAATCTCCATCAGAGAAAACATATTACAAGTTTATACTTTATCTCTACACTCACACTGTAAATAAGTCCTCCTTCATTTTGATTAAGACTATAAAAGCAGAGACAAACTGACTCTTTATGATACAGATAGAAACTAATGGTATTATAAATAATCTGTTAGGCCTCAAATATTTTAGATTATCTTCTAGTTAATTTCTAAAACGTGATTATTTTTCTTCTGAGCTGAAAAACTTCCACTTCATCAAAGTACTTTTTTTCTAAACACAAAGTAAAGTATTTGTAAAATCTTTTCTGGAGGTCTTTAACAATAAGCAAATTTTCATATTTATTAGAAGGTTTTACTGTAGCCTTACCAGATAATTAGGAAAACAGAATAAATATTTTTATAGTACTTTCAAAATTTTTATTTAGCTTTACAAAAATCTGTAGTAACATAATTTTAACAGTGGACTTCTATAATCTACATGCCTCAACACATTTATGCTTTAAAATAGAAAGCTAAATTTTTAGAAATATTTTAACTAGACAGTATTTATTTCACTAAATAGCTATAATGCTAAAATATTATCTAAAAATGTTCCCAAATTATTAAAATAATCTTTTAACTTAAATATTATTCTATGAAAAATTAGTGTGTATCTTATAAATTATTCTGAATTACTGTGACACATAAAGCTTTGGGTATCTACTGACTTGCTGGTCTACTTTTATGCAAACTAAGTGAAAGACTGGAGAAGTGTCTAAACATAAAACAGCAACATTTTATGGTCCGTTTTTTCATATTATTTTGAAAATATAATTGCTCAATCTTGTGTTTCTCAGAATGCACCCAGGAAACAATTGTAATACATTAAATACAGGGTCGGGCAAAAGTAGAATTACAGTTATGAGCATGTGAAACACATTATTATTATTATTATTATTTATTGTATTATTTTCCACATGAACAACTGTAAACCTACTTTTGGACACCCTATAGTAATAAACCACACCTTTCTATGTGAGTATGTTTAAATGAAGACACATGTACAAACAGGATTCAAATAAATACTTAAACCTAGGTCTTTCTTTTTTTAACTATTTTGAGAGAAAAGGACTCTAAGCTGTAAGAATAATAAACCACATATTCAAAAAATTGATAAATCTGACATCTCCACATCAATGCATATCATAACAAATAAACATACCGAAGTGTGCTGAACCATTGCTTTTACTTTGCGTAGAGGTACTGCATGAGTGGGTCCCAGGCTGTGCTGTTCCTGTTCGAGTTATACTCCTATATAATTTTCTACAGGAGAGTTCATCATTGTCTCTGTCATGTAGGGATGGTGTCCGAGGCCTAAAATGCCGCCATCTACATGATTTGATATTGACTAGTATCTGATTGAGGTCTTTAGAGAAAGATTTGTCCGAGGTATTTGTTTCTGAGGTATTGGCAGACTGATTGACTGGAGAATGTTGTGGTGAGGACAGCAATTCCAAATCCAGATGGCGAAACACATTGTCATAGTCTGAGTGAGCTCTGTCCAGTAAGACCCTATTAAAAATAAGGCAGGAAACATGTTTGTAAAATAGCTATTTAAAAATGATATAAAAAAGGGGTTTCTTTCTCTTCCCACTCCAAAAAGCCATCTCACACTTAATATTTAAATTTGATTATTGCAGTATTTACCTCTATATGCTAAAATGCCAGTATCTGATAAAGGTTCTTTTTTTTTATGTTATTTATAATGATTTCATTTACCTCAAAGAATAAGGTAAATATTTTACAACTTAAGAGTTGTAATTCTACCGGATGGCCTACCAGTATAAGTTACTGATAATATATCAAAGTATTTTACTTTTCAAATTACTTTTTACATCAAAGACTGTCACTGCCATTACAAAGCACCAAAACACTTTATAAAATGTTGCTAACATATCTGTTATCTATTTAAGTAAAAACATCATATTTTTTGAGGGGTGGGGAGGAGGCAGGAGAAAAGCGGTAAAAGCTATGTTTAAAATTTCTAATAAATAAAGTATTTGAGATGTTATGAATTTAAACTTTATAAATGACTTCACCTTAACAGGCATGCTAACACTGATTCATGCTAGTATAAAATACAATATAGCAAACATACAGAATTCTTACTACTACTGATATCAATGTAATGACATGGGGAAAAGTGCTAAATAAAATATATTTTGGATACAGAAGCAGATTTGACTTTGGGTGGTGAACACACAATGCAATACACAGATGATATATTACAGAATTGGACACCTAAAACCTGTAATTTATTAACCATTGTCATCCCAAAGGTTTTAATAAAATAAAATTAAAAAAACACAGGGATACTGAAGATGACGGCGAGGTAGGAGGGAGCAGATTCCACTTCCCCTTACACACAAGAGAAAAACCTGGCTAATCTGCAGAGGAACAGAGCCAATAGTACCCCGGAATACATGAAGATAGGAGACCAAAAATTGTAGAGAGCATTTAAAAACCAGATGGTAAGAAGAGTGCTTCAGAACAATAAGGTCCCTGGAACCAGCTCGGGGACCAGGGCAGCTGCAGCCCCAGGCCCAGCACCCCCCGGGGTCTGCCACAGGGTTCTTGGGAGAGAGCTGGATTAATAGCTCTCTTCCCTGCCAAGCAAGAATTGAGCAGCACCAGGAGAAACCTGGTTGCTTCAAGTTGCTGAGAGGGGAATAAGGACTAAGTGGCAAACACACATGGGCTGTGAGCATACATGGTGTCTGTGGACACCAGCTGGGGAGAGTTGAAAGGAGGGCTGGGATGAGCTGTGACCTGGATAGTCCTTGGTCTGGTTGGAGAATTGGGCTGTGTGAGAGGCCAGGTCTCTGTATGGAGCAATAAGCTGAAATAGGAGAAATTTCTCAAAAAGAAAAAGTTAAAAAAAAAAAAAAAAAAGAATGTTTGGGGGAATTCTCCTGTAGCAGCCACTCCTGCCTCCTCCCCAACCAGCCAGGCATTGCTCCTGAGGTGGCTTGGAAGGCCCCACCTGCACTTGGAAGACTGGGAAGAGTGAGCACCTGAACCTGAGGGATGGGAGGCACCTGGCCAAGCACATAGGACAGCACAGCAGGGAGAGTGCCCTCTGAGGAAGGTCTGGAGCCCACACTCAAAGCCCCAGGGAGAGTGCATGCCCGAGGAACCTGCAGGACCATAGCCTGCTGAGAAAAAGGGCTGGAGGGTGACTGAGTGCAGAGAGGGAGGAAAGCAAGACTAATCACCCCTCAGCCTCCTGCAGCCAGGAAGACCAGAAAAACTGGTTTGGCCAGTTTGAAGCCAGCAAGAGGCTTTTTTTTTTTGGGGGGGGGGGGTAAAGTAATTATTTTTTTTATCTTTTAACTTTTTCCTCTCTTTGCTTCTTTCTTGTTTTATTCTTCCTTTCTTTCCCATTTTATCTCTTCTTCCTTCCTCCCTCCTCCTTTAAAAAAAAAAAATTTCCCACAAGTGAGACAAAAAAACCTGGAACTGTGAAAAGACCAGAGTTGATCCCAAAGAGGGGGCATCCAACAGCTGAGACAGTGAGACAAATTTCATTTTGCTACGACAGAGAACCTGCAAGTTACTGCATATTTGTATTATCATTTTTTCATTATTCTTATGTCTTTTATTTTATTAGTACTTTTGTATTCCAGTTCTTTCTGTTTAGTCTCTTTGCTTTGGCTGGTTATATTGTATTGTTTGACTGGTTTCTCTTGTTCTCTCTTTCATCGTGTATTGTTAATTTACTGTCTTTCACTTCACTTGTGTTCCATTAGCACACTACTCAAGGACCTATACTTCCTATTCTTGTTATCGAGATCACATAGATTCTGTCATCTGATTATTGTTCCATTATTATTCTAAATAATAACTACACAGCACCCCTCCCAGATCTTAGCCCACTACACGGTTTCCTGAACTCTATTACTGTTGAGGTTAACTCTATTCTCTCACACGCTACACCTATTTTCTATCTTTTACTCTCATCTTACCTCAGAATCTGACCTCCCACAACCTCACTGCTTTCTAGGTCAAACTCACAATACTTCCCTCCCTAACAAGAGTCTTATTGTTTTCCCATTCTTTCTAAAAATTAGCTAGTTGAGTGGAATATCAAAGTTAACACTATACATAGCCAAAGGATCTCCTATACCTTCTCTATGGGCTGATACTGTAAATACTATAGAATACACTTGCTGTACCATTTTGCCTTCCCCCTCCAAATGACCAAAATAAATAATGGGTGGAAGCTGTGAACACCAGGATAGCTGCTGCAAGAGGAAACCCACCAACAAAGGAACTACCAACACATAACAATAGAAGAAGGTGAAAGAGGGAGTGGAAGCCACACGAACTCCAATCTAGGACCTCTCTGGAAATACAACTAAATAGTGGATGAAGTGCCCAGAACAAACAACTTAACGAGAACAAGAAAAAAATCCTAAAAAGCTAGTACACACGAAAGAACTAGCTTCAACAGAAACTGCCTGTGCCAGCACAACAAAATACAAGAGGTGGTGGGAAGAGTGACCCTCAGTTAACCTTAACCAGCTGGTGCGAAAGACCCACTAAAGAAAGACCCAAAAACAATCAAAACCCAAAGACATATACAGAGCCAACATAAACAACATCCAAAACCAGTGAGCTGGGGATATCAAGGATAGCACCACTGATTCTCACAGGTATTCTACCACAGAAGTTCATATCAGAAACCCAGGGAGTCAGAACTGATAAATTTAAGAAGCTGAGGCTAACAAGAAGAGTCTCACAAACAATGAGAAGACAAAGAAACAATCCCCAATGAAAGGAAAGAAGAAAGCCTCAGAAAGAATGTTAAATGAAATAGAGGCAACTCAACTACCAGATATTGAGTTCAAGCCAATGGTAATCAGGAAGCTCAATGAGCTCACAGTGAATTACCAGAAATTACAGGGAAAGTACAATAAACTCACTGCAAACTATATCAACATGAAAAAGAAAAGAGTGACTATCAACAAGTGCCAAGAGAAAATAAAGAATACAATTTCTGAACTGAAGAATACAACAGAAGGATTCAAAATCAGGCTCAATGAAACAGAAGATCGGATGAGTGACCAGGAGGAAAAGGGAAAAAAAAAAACCACCCAGAAAGAACAAGAAAAGGAAAAGATGTTCAGAAAGAATGAAGAGGGATTAAGGGAAATGCAGGACAACATGAAACGTAATAATATCTGTATAAAAGGGATACTAGAAGGAGAAGAAGAGCAAGGGATAGAAAACCTGTTTGAAAAAAGAATGATGGAAAATTTCCCTAATTTGATGAGAGAAAAAGTCACACAAATCCAGAAAAAACAGAGTCCCAATCAAGAGAAACCCAAAGAGGCCCAATCCAAGACACATCACACTTAAAATGGCAAAATTCCAAGACAAACAGAGAATCTTAAAGGCAGCAAGGGAGAAAAAGGAAGTAACATACAAGGGAGCCTCAAAAAGGCTCGCAGCTTACTTCTCAATGGAAATGCTCCAAGCCAGAAGAGAATGGCAAGAAATATTCCAAGAAATGAAAACCAGAGGCCTGCAACCAAGGCTACTTTACCCAGCAAGGCTCTCAATCAAGATAGAAGGCCAAAGAAGGAGCTTCCAACACAAAATAAGTCTAAAAGAATATGCCTCTACCAAACCAGCTCTACAAGAGATGCTAAAAGGACTGCTTTAAGGAAAGGAAGAAAAAGAGAGAGACAGAGAGGAACACAGGTACAAAAATGGCAATGAATAAGTACCTATCAATAATAACCTTAAACGTAAATGGATTAAATGCTCCAATTAAAAGACACAGAATAGCTGAATGGATAAGAAAGCATGACCCACACATATGCTGTCTACAAGACACCTACCTCAAAACAAAACACCTACAATGACTAAAAGTGAAAGACTAGAAACAAATATTCCAAGCAAATGGACAGGAAAAAAAAAAAAAAAAAGGACAGAGTAGCAATACTCAGACCACACAAAATAGATTTCAGAAAACAGGGCCATAAAGAGAGACCCAGAATGTCACTTCATAATACTCAAGGGAAGAATCCACCAACAAGACATAAACATTGTAAATACATATGTACCCAACACAGAAGCACCCAAACACATAAAGAAAATTTTGGAGGACTTCAAGAAAGATATTGACAGCGATACAATTACAGTAGGAGATTTTAACACCCCATTGTCAAAAATGGACAGATCTTCCAAACAAAATATTAACAAAGACACTGTGGCATTGAACACTGCCCAAAATAAAATGGATGGATTTGATATATATATAGAGCCTTTCATTCCAAAGAAGCTAAATACATAGTCTTTTCAAAGGTACATACAGAATTTTCAAAGATAAAACACATGATAGGACACAAAACAAGCCTCAACAAATTCAAGAAAACTGAAACTGTATCAAGTATTTTCTCTGATGACAAGGGACTGAAACATGAAACCAACCCAAAGGGAAAAAAACCAGAACAATCAAAATCATAGACATTGAATAGCATGCTATTAAACTTTCCAGAAAGTTTCTGGAAACAAATGAAAATGGACTCACAACAAAACTTATGGGACACAACAAAGGCAGTCCTGAGAGGGAAGTTCAGTGACACAGGCCTACCTAAAAAAGACAGAAACATTTCAAACAAGCAACCAAACCCTACACCTATAAGAACTTGAGGAACAACAAAGACAGCCCAAGGCAAGTAGAAGAAAGGAAATAACCAAGATTCGAGCAGAATTAAATGACAGAGAGAGTAAAAGCACAATTCTAAGGACCAATGAATCCAGGACCTGTTTTTTTTGAAAGATAAACAAAATAGACAAGCCTTTAAGCAGCCTCATCAAGAAAAGAGAGAGAACCCAAATAAACACAATCAGAAATGAAACAGGAGAGATCACAACTGACATCACATAAATACAAAGGACTGTAAGAAATTACTATGAAGAACTGTATGCCAAGAAATTTGAAAACCCAGGGGAAATGGACACATTTCTAGAAAAATATAATCTCCCAAAACTCAATGAAAAAGAAGTAGAACACCTGAACAGACCAATACCAATAAAAGAAATTGAAGCAGTAATCAAAAAACTCCCATCACACAGAAGCCCTGGACCAGATGGTTTCACAGGGGAATTCTACAAAGCATTTAAGGAAGAGCTAACCCCTGTTCTTCACAGATTATTCCAAAAAATCCAAAATAACAGAAAACTCCCAAATTCTTTTTATGAAGCCAGCATCATCCTAATTGCAAAACCAGATAGAGACACAAGAAAGAAAGAAAACTTCAGGCCAATATCGCTGATGAACATAGACGCTAAAATCCTCAACAAAATATTGGCAAATCACATCCAACAATACATTAAAAGATCATACACCATGACCAAGTGAGATTTATCCCAGGGATGCAAAGATGGTACAATGTTCATAAATCAATAAATTTAATATATCACATAAACAAAAGCAAAGACAAAAATCACAAGATCATATCAATAGATGTGGAAAAACATTCAATAAGGTACAGCACTCATTTATTATAAAAACACTCAGCAAAGTGGGACTAGAGCGAGCACTCCTCAACATAATAAAGGCCATATATGAGAGACCTATAGTTAACAACGTACTGTTTGGGGAAAAACTAAAACCTTGCCCACTAAGATCAGGAATAAGACAAGGTTGTCCACTTTCACTATTTCTACTCAACACAGTATAGGAAGTTTTAGCCACTGCGATCAGACAAGAAAAGAAAATAAAAGGCATCTAAATCAAAAAGAAGAAAAGAAAACTGTCATTATTTGCAGATGAGATGATAGGGTACACAGAAAATCCTATAGACTCCTCCAAAAAACTGCTAGACCTAATAAATGAATTTGACAATGCAGTGGGATATGAAGTCAATATCCAGAAATCAAAGGCATGTTTGTATACTAACAATGAAACATCTGAAGCAGAAATCAAGATAAAAGTCCCATTTGATATAGCAACAAGAAAATTAAAATACCTAGGAATAAACATAAGCAAGGAGGTAAGAGACTTGTACTCAGAAAAGTACACAACGCTGAGGAAAAAAATCAAGGAAGACACAACCAAATGGAAACATATATTGTGTTCGTGGACTGGAAGAATTAACATCATCAAAATATCCATACTACCCAAAGCAATTTACAGATTTAATACAACACTTATTAAACTACCAATGGCATATTTCACAGACATAGAACAAACACTTTACAAATTTATATGGAACCATAAATGACTCCAAATAGCACCTGCAATTTTGAAAAAAAAGAAGTAGGAGGGATCATAATACCTGATACCACAGTGTATTACAAGGCTACTGTACTCAAAACAGTCTGGTACTGTCATAAAAACAGACAGATAGACCAATGGAACAGAACAGAGAGCCCAGAAATAAACCCAAGTCTCTACAGTCAATTAATATTCGACGAAGGGGGCAGCAACATAAAATGGAGTAAAAATAGGCTCTTCAATAAATGGTATTGAAGAGCTGGACAGGTATATGCGAAAAAATTGAAATCGAGTACCAACTTATACCATACACAAAAATAAATTAAAGGTGGATAAAAGATTTAAGTAAAAGTCGTGATACCATTAAAGTCCTAGAGCAGAACATAGGCAGGAAAATCTCAGATATTTCATGTAGGAAAACTTTTCCTGATACGTCCCCTAAAGCAAGGGACATAAAGGAAGAATAAACAAATGAGATCTAATGAAAATACAAATCTTCTGCATGGCTAAAACAAACAGTATTAAAATAAAAAGAGAATCAGAAGAAAAAGCAGGCCAAGATGGAGGTGTAGGTGGAAACACTGTGCGTCCTCGCATAACCAAGTTTAAAGACAACAAGGTTTTAGTAACAAAAATGCAACCAAAATACAGAAAATTGAACTATAAGGAAGTCCGACAACAACAAACTGTTCAGCCAGACCGGTAAGAGGGGTGGAGCCAGCGACTGGTGGAATGGGGTTGCGCAGGAAAACTGGGCCAGACCTACCCAAGCATGGGGTTGCGATGGGCAGACCCAGTGAGGGCGCAAGGCTGCAGGCTGACCATGGTTACACATTTGCGCGCAGATAAACCAGGCGAAGGAGCGAGCAGTGAAACGGATTGCGCAGGCCCCAGAAGGAGGAAGTAGCAGAGGAGACCACCATTGCCCCTCTTTGACCCCAGCCAAACATACAGTGTCACAACCCAGCACCTGGATTGACCCGCCCTAGAGAACACCTAGGGCTCTGCCCCTCATACATAACAGGCGGGAACAGACCAAAACATTATGGCTCAAGAAGTCAGAGTCCCAGAGCAAATAACTCTAAGCGAACAAGAAATAGCCAACCTATCAGATGCACAGTTCAAAACACTGGTGATCAGGATGCTCACATAACTGCTTGATTTTAGTCACAAATTAGAGGAACAAATGAAGGCTAAACTAAGTGAAATGAAGGGAAATGCACAAGAAACCAGTAGCGATGGAAAGGAACTGGGACTCAAATCAAGGGAGTGGACCAGAAGGAAGGAAAAAATGACCAATCAGAAAAGAAGGAAGAAACAAGAATTCAAAAAAATGAGAAGCTTAGGAACCTTCAGGACATCTTTAAACCTTCCAACATCCAAATTATAGGGGTACCAGAAGGGGGAGAGGAACAGCAACAAGTGGAAAACTTGTTAGAACAAATAACAAAGGAGAACTTCCCCAATCTGGCAAAGGAAATAGACTTCCAGGAAGTCCAGGAAGCTCAGAGAGTACCAAAGAAGTTGGACCCAAGAAGGAACATACCAAGGCACATCATCATTACATTAGCCAAGATTAAAATGAAGGAGAGAATCCTAGAAGCAGCAAGAGCTAAGGGGACAGTCACCTACAAAGGAGTTCCCAGCAGACTGTCAGCAGATTTCTCAAAAGTGACCTTACAGGCAAGAAGGGGCTGGAAAGAAGTATTCCAAGTCATGAAATCCAAAGACCTACATCCAAGATTGCTCTATCCAGCAAAGTTTTCATTTAGAATGGAAGGGCAGATAAAGTACTTCTCAGATAATATCAAATTCAAGGGGTTTATCATCACCAAGCCCTTATTATATGAAATATTAAAGGGACTTATCTAAATAAAAGAAGATAAAAAATATGAACAGTGAAAGGACAGCAAACTCACAGTTATTAACAACCACACCTAAAACTAAACCAAACTAAGAGGACAGCTAGATCAGGAGTAGAACCATAGAAATGAAGATCACATGGAGGGTTAGCAACAGAGGAGTGGGAGAAGAAGAAGGGGGGAGAAGGTGCAGAAAATAAGTAGCATAAATGATAGGTAGAAAATAGAAAGGAAGGCAAGCATAGTATGGGAAATATAGAATCTAAAGAACTTGAGACGCGTGGACATAAACTAAAGGGGAGGAATGGTGGGGGAGGGAGTGTACAGGGTGGAGGAGAATGAAGGGGGGAAATAGGACAACTGCAATGGCATAATCAATAAAATATATGTAAAAAGTAAAAAAAAGAGAATCAAGTGTATGGGGAAATATATTTCCAATGATACCTCAGACAAAGGTTTATTCTCCAAAATATATAAAGAACTCACATGATTCCACTCTAAGAAGACAAGCAACCCAATTTAAAAAAGGGTGAAGGACCTGAAAAGACATATCTCCACAGAGGACATACAGAGGATCTAGAGACACATGAAAAGATGCTCAGAATCCCTAGCTATCAGAGAGATGCAAATTAAAATCACAATGAGATAATACTTCGCACTGGTCAGAATGCAATTATCAACCAAGCAATAAACAACAAGTGTTGGAGAGGTTGTGGAGGAAAGCGAACCCTAGTACACACACTGTTGGTGGGATTGTAGACTGGTACAACCACTATGGAAAACAGTATGATATTTTCTAAAAACACTAAAAATGAATCTACCTTTTGACCCAGCAATTCCACTGCTAGGATCATATCCTAAGTACCCTGAAACACCAATCCAAAAGAACCTATGTACCCCAATGTTTATAGCAGCACAATTTACAATAGCCAAGAGTTGGGGGCAACCTAAGCGCCCATCAGTAAATGAATGGATATAAAAACTATGGTACATTTACACAATGAAATTCTATGCAGCAGAAAGAAAGGAGGAGCTCCTACTCTTTGCAACAGCATGGATGGAACTGGAAAGCATTATACTGAGTGAAATAAGCTAGGTGGTGAAAGACAAATACCATATGATCTCACCTTTAACAGGAACCTAAGCAAGAAAACAAACATGCAAGCAAAATATAAGCAAAGACACTGAAATAGAGAATAGGCGGACAGTGACAAGAGGGGAGGGAATTTCAGGGGAAAAGGGGAAGAATTTACAGGAACTAGTATAAGGGACACATGGACAACAACTAAGGGGGGCGCGGAAATGGAAGGAAGGTGGGGAGCACTGCAGGGGGTGGGCTGGGACGGGAGTAAAACACAGAAAACTGTACTTGAATAACAATTAAATAAATTTAAAAAAAAGAAAGAAATTTGGAGAAGAGATGGATGATGAACATCTTCAGGATCTTTGGCAAGTTTGGGCCCACCTTGAGTGTGAAAGTAATGACCTATGAAAATGGAAAATCCAAAGGTTTTGGATTTGTAAGCTTCAAAAGGCATGAAGATGCACAGAAAGCTGTGGATGAGATGAATGGAAAGGAGCTTAACAGAAAACAAATTTACGTTGGCAGAGCTCAGAAAAAAGTAGAATGGCAGATGGAACTTAAGTGCAAATTTGAACAGATGAAGCAAGACAGGATTACCAGATACCAGGGTGTTAACCTTTATGTGAAAAATCCTGATGATGGCATTGATGCTGAACATCTCCAGAAAATTTTCTCCATTTGGTACAATCACTAGTGCAAAGGTTATAATGGAGGGTGGTAGCAGCAAAAGGTTTGATTTTGGATGTTTGTCCTCTCCAGAAGAAGCTACTAAAGCAGTCACAGAAATGAATGATAGAATTGTGGCTACCAAGCCATTATATGTAGCTTTAGCTCAGTACAAAGAACACCAGGCTCACCTCACTAACCAGTATATGCAGAGAATTTTGAGTGTGAGAGCAGTGCCTAACCCCAGAATCAACTCCTACCAGCCAGCACCTCTTTCAGCTTACTTAACTTCATGGCAGCTACCTCAAAGACTCAGAACCATGCTGCATACTATCCTTCTAGCCAAACTGCAACTAAGACCAAGTCCTCACTGGACTGCTCAGGGTACCAGACCTCATCCATTCCAAAATATGCCTGGTGCTATTTGCCCAGCTGCTCCTAGACCACTATTTAGTACTATGAGACTAACTTTTTCACAGGTTCCATGAGTTGTGTCCACACAGTGTACTGCTAACACATTAACACAGACAATGGGTCCACATCCTGCAACTGCTGCTGCTGCAGCTACTCTTGCTGTCTGTACCACCCCATAATACAAATACGCTGTGGGAGTTCACAATCCTCAACATTTTAATGCACAGCCACAATACCATGCAGCAGCCTGCTGTTCATGAACAAGGTCAGGAGCCTTGAACTGCTTCCATGCTGGCATCTGCCCCTCCTTAACAGCAAAAGCAAGTGCTGGATGAACGGCTGTTTCCTCTCCTTCAAGCCATGCACCCTACTCTCGCTGGTAAAAACATCAGTGGCATGTTGTTGGAGATTGATAATTTAGAATTTCTTCATATGCTTGAGTCTCCAGAGTCTCTGCATTCTAAAGTTGATGAAGCTGTAGCTGTACTACAAGCCCACCGAGCTAAAGAGGCCTCCCAGAAAGCAGTGAATAGTGCCACTGGTGTTCCAACTGTTTAAAATTTATCAGGGGCCATGAAAAGAAACTTGTGCTTCACCGAAGAAAAATACCTAAACATTGAAAAACTTAAATATTATGGAAAAAAACATTGCAAAATAGAAAATAAATAAAAAGGAAAGGAAACTTTGGACCTTATATACCGAGCAAATGCCAGGTCTAGCAAACATAATGCTAGATCTAGATCTAGATTGGTCTACCAATCTAATGCTAGATCTAGATAACTTATTGACTTAAAAACAACAACAACCCGCCCCCCCAAATAGTGAAATATAAAAACAAATTAATGTTTTATAGACCCTGGGAAAAATTTTCAACAAGTACAAAAATTTGAAGCATTCCTTTATTTATTTTTGTAATTCTTTATAAGGAATAGCTCAGAATATCAATTCTGTTTTAAATAACAAAACTGACAATTGAGCAAGGAATTGTAATTTGGATTATAAAATTCTTGGTTTAATAAAAACTCCTTAAACAGTGAAAAAAAATAAAGTGATAAGAACTGTAGCTAAGATTAAAAAATGAAACAAATGTGTATAAACCCTTAATTTATCATAAATCATACCCTTAGGTTTCTTCCTGAGAGTACCTTGGTATTACCTGTTATGCCTTTTACTTTTTTTTTCACATTTTACTTGAAAGCTTTTCCCCCTTCGCTTTTATGCATTTTCCAATTCCCTCCCTCCCCTCATACAACTTCTCACACAAAGGCATCCAGAGTATGAAGGAGTACTATTAGGTTTAACAAAAGAAAGAAGAAAAATTCGATCCTGACAAACTCGGATGTCAAGATCAGGTCATCCATGGAACCTGAAGCCTTTTCACTGACGAATTAAAGAACCCCTTATATTATATACTGGATTCCTTAGCCTATCTAATCCTTTTTGTCAGTTATCTTCCAGAATTCCTGGAACATTTCTTTAACTTAATTTATGCAATCATGATTTATACTTGCCTTTACCTGGTGCCTTTTGTTAGAATTCTATCTGTGAGGACAGATATGTGAGGTTTGCAAACTTGGGAAGAAAAGCAGTTCCATTCAGATCCATTAGTTATGCATTAAAAGAGGGCTGTATAAAAACCAGGTAGCAAGACAAGGTATTTCAAACAAAAAAAATCAGTCAAGAACAGCAAGTGGGAACAAATGAACGGCTGAGGAGGATTACCTCGATTTAAATTTTAAATTCGATTACTGTCAAAAATATCCCTATACTTAGGATACAGAAATACCTTACCTTCCACCACGTCCAACCCGTCTTCGTGCAAATCCAATACATCTTTGGGGTACGGTGAGGGTAGTTAAGCAGTATCTATATCGCACATCCCCTAATCCTCCATCTTTAGGACTTGTCCAAGGCCAGTTGCCAGTTTGGTCTAAGTGAGGCTTAAAAAAAAAAAATCCAAATTATTTTATTTATCCAGTTAAAGGCAAACAGTTTATTTAAAAAGAGAGCCCGAAACTTACAGCATAGTACTGACAGCCTGCTTTCCTACGGAAAGCAAAGGGACCATCTGGATCATTTTCTTCCTCAGTTTCCGAAGAACCAGACAAAACCTTTAAATAAAATGCAGTGAGTCAAAACATTTGACTTTTTACATTCTTCCTCTATATCATAGAAAAATTCTTGTCTTTACCTGGGAGAGAGGTTCTTCATCTGAGCTGGGGAAATCATACTGATTTAAATCTTTAGTATTAAAGACTGGCAGTGCAGCAGGACCCGTCTGTTGAGGAGGAGGCGCAGCAGCAGATGATGGTAAGACTTTAGGCTTCTTTTCATATTTACGTTTAGGTCGGATAAGATCAGCTTTATCTTGCTGCAATAAAGTCATGAACTAATCAAACATTAGAAAACTATCTTGACCAAACTCACAGTTTTAGGGCAGTTTTAAAAAGAAGTTTACTGTTGTAATATTGGCATTCATATTCATAAGAGACACAAAACTCTCATGTTTTGTCATTTTGCATTGTAAAGTCTTAGAGTTTGGTTGGTTTTTGTGAAAACATGAATATGTTCCTACAACTTAAAACACAATCTGATAAAATATTTTGTTTCAATTAAAGGAAAAGAATAAAAGTTATACAGCTTCTGAAATGCCATTAGTATTTACTGCTGGCTCCTATTTCTTTTTCTTAATTTTTTATAAAAATATTGCCCTGGTTGGGTGGGCTCGGTTGGTAGTGTCATCTAGTACACCAAATGATTGCAGCTTTGATCCCTCGTTGGGCATGTATAAGAAGCAACTGATTGATGTTTCTCACATCAATGTTTCTCTCTCTCCCTCCCTCTCTCTCTCTCAACTCAATAAATATATCCTAAGGTGAGGACTAAAAAAATAAAAATACTAGGAGAGAACAAATAGAAAGGTATCTAGTCTTTATTCTAAAGAATTAAGAAGTCAATGTGGGGGGAAAGTAATGAAAATAATTTCACATATGTATAGAGCAGACTTCATATTACCATTAACACAGTGGAAAATAAAGCCACAATGCTAAGGAGTTATGAAAATAAAGAGTAAAGATTTATTACTAGCTAAACGATGAGGGCATTCTGGAGTGGTGAATTTTGAGCAGTTTTAGGGGATAAAGATATTAAATCATTAAACAGGGACAACGCAAGGATAAAAGTATACAGGCAACTGTGACTGAGTTAGAAATATATATGGCAGCATGGCAGAGGCCAAGAATTTGATGTGTAGGAAAAAAGGCAAAAAAAAGATTAGAGGCAAAAATGGTATTTGTTGGGAAGAAAAAGATCATGGCAAGTATTAATTATGTAATATACTAAATATTTCTGTCAAGTTTTATGTAGTTTATGGCATTATGGTGTTCTGGGAAAAGTTAATTACAAAATTAATTATTATTTACAAGCTCTACAGTTATATCAACAGCATAATTTGACTCAAAAGCTGGCTTTCCAGCATATTTCATGGTACAGTTATATATAATTTTATGTTTCACTCTGATTCTAATGATAAATACTACTCCATTTTCAGCTGTTACAATCACAAAACTTTGTATCACCTTATTAATTTTAAACTCCTTCACATCCACTGCTTCCTGATGTTTAAACTGATTGCTATTAGTAATAGGGATGATGGGGATGGCATAAGTAGGTTTCATTGGCTGTCTCTGTGCCATAACCTCAGACATAATCTCTCCATTGTAGTCACCCAAATTATACCTGAAATTAAAAAAAAAAGAGTTTAAAAAGTTAATTCTGTAAGTACTTATCCTTAAGACTATTAATTATAAACACTGATTAGATTTGGTAAAATTACAGTTAAACTATGATTAATTTGGTGAATGTTTGTTGTGTCCCTGTTCAGGCGCCAGATGTTGTAGACCCTGTCCAACAGAGTCTGCCTGTTGTGGTTCATGAGAATCAATGCACAGGCGACAACAACCCTGTACGGAAAACGGGAACAGGCATGACTACTCTCTCAAGGGGAGAGTGCCTATGGTGCCTCAGCCACTCCCTCAAGAGGGGAGCGCCCCAACCCTTGCCTAGACAGGCTTTTATTGTTTTCCTGGGGTCTTACATCATAGAAAGATTATCTATCACATAGAATATTATTGTCTACATTCTAGGTACAATCAAGGAAATAAAAAGAACATGCAGAGGGGGATGACAATGAGCTAGCTGATTAGCTCTGTCCTTGGGAGAACTCATACAGGCTTTGGAAATTACCTTGAAGATAGACAATACACATTTGTTGTTTTAGAGCAGGGTGAAGGAGTTTTAGCAAGAGCAAGCCATAACAATCTATATGCATTTTCTAGGCCCGATTCCCACGGGAAAACTCGGTTTGAAGGTCTGGC
The DNA here is from genome assembly GCF_021234435.1 of Artibeus jamaicensis. NCBI lineage: Eukaryota > Metazoa > Chordata > Mammalia > Chiroptera > Phyllostomidae > Artibeus > Artibeus jamaicensis. Next base: position 446,075 of record NW_026521916.1, read on the forward strand.
TCCTGCCCACCACTTTGCATCTGTAGGTTTTCCATACAGAGCTGAGTCATATTTGCCAGGCCAAGACAAACCGGTCCCCTACAAATGCTTATTAAAATTAAAGATTACATAGTTCCTTTTGTTTCTTTCTTTCTTTCACTTTTTGGCTTATACCTTTACCTTGGCACTATAAATAGATGACTGTGGGGAAAAAAAAAAACAGAAAAGAAAAACCAGCAAAGGTTTGATGAACATTAACTTAGAAATTCTGGTGAAAGACTTGCTGGAGATGTTGAAATTAATGCTTAAAATGATGCTGAGGAACTTTCTGCTAATATGAATTGCCTGTGCTATAAAACTCATTTTTCTGAACTGAATCATAAGAAATTAAATAGTGCTTTTTTTTGAGGGGGGGGAGGTAGGTGGGGGGTGGATAGGAACTAGGTGATAAGGGACTAAGGCTTCAAGTTTCATTTTGTACCTTGCTGAATGGTTATTTGAGTGTTAAAATTACAGACCTTACCCTCTCCTCTATAGAATAAAAATTTCTCTCTCTCTTATAGTTCTGCACACACTCACATAAGGACAAAAGAATAAGATTTCAAGATGAAAATACCTAGCATACTTAAATTTTACTGAACACAGTCACTTTCAAAGAAAATGAATAGAGAGAGACGTGTAAAATTATACTAAGTATATTGTACCACACATTTAAAAGAAAATATTTCTGGAGTTAAAGATAACTGCTTAGGAAATAAATTAATGCAGTATACAAAATGCTAATACCACCATACTTTCTAATCCATTAAAATGTACTGTACCTCTTTTCCATAATTTCCAGTGTTAAGTGCAATAGCTCCCTTTTACTCTTCTCTCTTCTTTTTATCATCTCTAGAATAGTAACAGCTCGACTTAGATCTCGACGCAGCTTGAGCATTTTTTCATAAGAGGCTTCATCATTTTTGCGATTCTGCAAATATAAAGTTGTAATAAGAATTCCTAATTAGTGGCATTCTGTACATAGCTACTAATGTATGTAAGAATATATGTACTTGAAGGGCTAGAAGAGTAGTTAAAAACACTGAAAGTGGGCATGGATCACTAGGAAATCAATTTTGTATATGATTTTAAATGGTTGAACATTAAAATATACCAATTTATAAGCATTATTTTTCATTTTACTGTACAAAAACTCTACTTGAGCATAAAACACAGCATCCAGATACTGAGGTATTCATAACTATAAATAGTTTTTCTTACATAAAAAAATTGTAAAATTGCCCCAATTCACTTACTTTTCGAGTCTGCATTTTTTCAGTGCGTCTTCTAAAAGCCACATAAGGATCATTTGTGCTGGAACCATCTCGCTTCTCTTGTTTTACTAATGGGATAAGAGATGGTCCTCGACAGCTTTTTCTCTTTTTAATCCAGTATTCATATACTTCTCTAATTAATTCATCGTCTTCTTTTAGTAGTAATTTGGCTTCCTGCAGACTGACTGGCTAAATGTAAAATTATTATGTCATTTTCATATAAGACATATATAAGGTTCAAAGGTACTTCCAAATTTAAATGGCATCAAAATAACAGTATTTACAACAGCAAAGACAGAGAATACCTTAAATACATTAGTCATTGAGCTAGATGCTTATATATTATTTTTAATTTTTGCTACAATCCTATGATATCTATCAGCTCTATTTTACAGATGGGAAAATTGAGGCACAGAGAAATTTAATTATCTTGCTCAAGATTATACAGGTTATAGTGGGCAGAGACAGGATAAGACTTCATGCTTGCTAATCATAAGCCTGCTCACTTACCCCTCCCCAACACTGCACTGGATTGGCCAAAAAGGTTGTTTGGTTTTTTTCCATAAGCTGGCTCTAGTAGTACTTAGCTTAACTTCAGTTGAAACAATTTTGTTAGACTGTATTGTGATTGCTGTCACATCAGCATACATTAAAAAAAAATCAAAATTGGTGAATTTTTGTGTGGCCATTTTGATATTGAAGATAGAAGAAAATACACATTTTAGGCATATTATGATTATTTCAAGAAAGGTAAAAATGCAATCTGCAAAAATACAAAAAATGATCTGTGCAGTATATGGAGAAGGTGCTGTGACTGATTGTGTCAAAAGTGGTTTGCAAAGTTTCATATTGGAGATTTCTTGCTGAACAATATTCAACAGACCAGTTGAGGTGGATAGTGATCAAATTAAGACATTAATCAAGATTAATGTTATACCATTAAGGAGACAGCCAACATAGGCAAAATATCCAAATCAATAAAGTTATTGGTAAAAAAGAAAAATGTGTATCTTATTTTATGGAAAAAACAGAAGAGACTTTTTGGCTCACCCAATACTATTTCCATATGAATATACACACACACTTATATATACATTGAAGCTGTACCTGCTGACCACTGCCTTTTTCTAGACGGTCAATCATCTCCTCAAATTGTAATGGGCAAATGTCCATTTTCTTTTTTAATTTATTCACAAATACTTCATCTTCAGAATCCAAATCATAGTCAGGCTGCTCAGCATCCAAACTAAAAGCTAACAGAAGAAACCATAAGCAATCTTTACTGTGTCACTCCACTGACAAACCTTCTAACAGATGTCGGGATAAAAACAAGACCTAGACTTTCTAAAGAAATAAGAAAGATTTTTTTAAATTTTGTTTTTAGATATACAATCTAAGCTTATAGATGTTTCCCACATTTAAAGTTCAAGAAATTAGATTATCTTTACTGTTAATATAGATATGTGATAAAAGTCAAAGGATGTGGCTCCACTCCCAAAAGCAAATAAACTAGAAGTCCATTATTAAGAACACAGAGATTATAAAATGTATTGGCTTGAACTATGTGAAAGTTCTGCACTTTAAAACCTGATAAATTATGAGCAATTTCAATATGGTTTGACATAATCTAAAAAGATATGGTTTTTAAATAAGATTGTTTCTAGAATATTTAAAGTCCCATTTTATAAATGACTTAACTACTTTACCAAAAGCCTAGGGAGTAGAGTTAAGCTGAGGTGTTAGTTAGAAGCCACTGCCAACAGCTGTAATAACTACCACTCAGTGAGTGCACTCTGGGCTAAGGAGGTTTGTGCCCAAATACATATTTGTGTCCTCATGAGACTCACTGTCATGGTGACAGAAATGTGAGGTGTTTCCTATATTTGTCAATGTTTGAAAAAGGGGCAAGAACCACGGCTCTATGTTATCAAATGTCATTTAATTACTTATCAACATGAGGCAGGGCTGACCAAAATGTAGTGTTAAGTAGTTTTATATCATAACTTGGCTTACATCTTTCCCTTGCTTAAATTCCTCCAACTTCTTACGTATCACCTTAGAATCCAAATCCTTACAATGATGAGACCCTTTTTGATCTACTTTGTACAGTCTCATCAGTACCATATTATAACCTAGCAACATTAAATTTCATGTCTAATACAGCAAGCTATTTCATGTCATCAAGTTTTACATTAGTTGTTTTCTGCCTGCCCACCTAATATATGACTAAACATTTTATTCTTTAAAAAACCCAACCTGACGTCTACTCCTGTGAAGTACAGCATAGGGAATATAGTCAATAACACAGGGTGGGCAAAAGTAGGTTTACAGTTTTTCATGTAGATAATTCAATAATTAATAAATAATACAAGAATAACTTGTTTCACATACTCAAACTGTAAATCTACTTTTGCCCTACCCTGTATTATAACAACTATGTATGGTGCCAGGGGGATACTACACTTAACCAGGGACTACTTTGTAAAGCATATGTGTTTAACCACTGTGCTCTATACCTGAAAGTAATATAATATAATATTGAATGTCAACTGTAATTGAAAAATAAAAAGAATATTATACCATTGTTTCATTTTCTATTTTGACTCACATCACACTTCTATCACATTCTTAATTAAAGTAAGTGAATATTAAGATTCCCTCATAAAAATCTGTATATTTACACATCTTTAAAAAAAAAATTTCCCCCTCATCCGAGGGTATTTTTTCATTGCTTTTACAGAGAGGACGAGAGAGAGAGTACATGCCCAAACGAGGGATGGCATGCACCAGGTCAAGAGATGGAACCTACAACCTACCTAGGTATGTGCCCGGACTGGGAATCAAACTCCTAACCTTTTAGTTATGGGACAACACTCCAAGCAATTGAGCCATTCCGGCCACAGATATATATTAACATCTTTGCATCCATGTTTATTGCAACCACAGGCCCTCCAATGATTTTTCATGATCTAACTGTTATTGCTATGTAAACAGACCTTTTAGACATCTGGAAGTAGATTAAATCTTTTTTTTTAAATTTTTTATTGATTATGCTGTTATACTTGTTCTATTCCCCCTTTCATTCCCCTTCACCCTACTCCCCATCCCCATTACCCCCCTTTAGTTTATGACCATGTGTTTCAAGTCCTTTAGATTCTATATTTCCCATGCTATTCTTGCCCCCCCCATCTATTTTCTATCTACTGTCTATGCTACTTATTTTCTGTACCTTCTCCCCCCTTCTCCTCCTCCCACTCCCCTGTTGCTAACCCTCCTTGAGATCTTCATTTCTATGTTTCCACTCCTGATCTAGCTGTCCTTTTAGTTTGCTTTCGTTTTAGGTGTGGTTGTTAATAACTGTGAGTTTGTTGTCCTTTCACTGTTCATGTTTCTTTAACTTCTTTTTCTTAGATAAGTCCCTTTACCATTTCATATAATAAGGGCTTGGTGATGATGAACTCCTTGAATTTGATCTTATCTGAGAAGCACTTTATCTGTCCTTCCATCTAAATGAAAGTTTTGCTGGATACAGCAATCTTGGTTGTAGGTCTTTGGATTTCATGACTTGGAATACCTCTTTCCAGCCCCTTCTTGCCTGTAAGGTCTCTTTTAAGAAATCCACTGACGGTCTGATGGGGATTCCTTTGTAGGTGACTGTCCCCTTAGCTCTTGATGCTTCTAGGATTCTCTCCTTCATTTTAATCTTGACTAATATAATTATGATGTGCCTTGGTGTGTTCCTTCTTGGGTCCAACTTCTTTGGTACTCTCTGAGCTTCCTGGATTTCCTGGAAGTCTATTTCCTTTGCCAGATTGGGGAAATTCTCCTTTATTATTTGTTCAAATAAGTTTTCCACTGGTGACTGTGCCTTTCCCCCTTCTGGTACCCCTATAATTTGGATGTTGGAGCGTTTAAAGATGTCCTGGAGGTTCCTAAGACTCTCCTCATTTCTTTGAATTCTTGCTTCTTGACTCTTTTTTGTTTGGCCATTATTTGCTTTCTTCTGGTCCACTCCATTGATTTGAGCCCCAGTTTCCTTTTCATTGCTATTGGTGTCCTGTGCAATTCCATTCATTTCAATTAGTTTTGCCTTCATATATTTGTCTAATTTGTGGCTATAATCAACCAGATCTGTGAGGATCCTGATCACCAGTGTTTTAAACTGTGCATCTGAGAGTTTTGCTATTTCTTCATCGCTTAGATCTATAGGGTCTAGGGCTTTGAGATCTTCTTGAGCCATTTTTGGTCTGTTCTGGCCCTTTAAGTGTGAGAAGCGGTACCTTGGACTCCCAGGAGGCTGGGTTGTGACGCTGTATGTGGGGGCGTGGTCAGAGCGGGGAAATGGCGACCCCCTCTGCTGTTTCTCACAGCTGGGTGAGGAGCAGTGCCTTAGGTGGTTCACCTGGGCTGGGCCACTCAGAGTCACTGGGTTATGACGCTGTATGTGGAGGTGGGGTCAGAGCAGGGAAATGGCGGAGGTGGGGTCAGAGCAGGGAAATGGCGGCGCTCTCCCTGCTGCTTGCGGCAGGGACCCGCTGGGTCCCGGTCCAATCGCCCACTCCCTCGCCTGTCCACCCGCGCACAAATGCGCGACCACAGTCAACACGCAGCCCCGCTCCCCTGCTGTCTCCTCCGCGGTCGCTCGCTTGGTCGCTCACTGGGTTGCTCACTAGGTCTAACCCTGCGCCTGGATTCCGCACGCGCCTGAGTCCGTCTGACCAAATCTTCCTTCACCAGCCGCTGGTTTCGCCCCTTTCCGGTCAGGCTGAAGAATTTGTTGTTAACGAACTTCCAAAAAGTTCAATTTTCTGTGTTCTGGCTTTGTTTTCTGTTGCTAATATTTAGTTGTCTCTAAACTTGGTTGTGTGAGAAGGCACAGCACATCCACCTATGCCTCCATCTTGGAGGAAGTCCAGATTAAATCTTTATTGGATTAAAAACACTTGTTTTTCTTGTCTCTAACCAAGATAATCCATATTTGTATTGTTTAATAGGGTAACCACTAGCCACGTGTGTCTAATTAAATTAAAACTCAGTACCTCAGTCACACTGGTCATATTTCGAGCCCAAAATACTGACATGTGGCTAGTGCTGTATCAGATGGGAAAGATTATAGAACATTTCCACCATCATTTAAAGTTCTATTAAAGAGTGGTGATGTAGATAATTCAGAAAACCAAACTGAGAAACTGATAGGGACCAACTGACAAATGTTCTGTCTTCTTAAGGGCATATTTTACATATTTTTAGGGTCTCATTTATACATTACTTCTGCATCCTTCACTATAAAATTGACTTTTTCCTTAGACCAAATTCACTTACAAACCTTAATTTTATTTATAAAAATTAACCAAGCTTACCTAATACCAATTTACTTTTACATTATCAAAATACATTTGACATACTTCTGTCATATGTTTTATCATCAATGTCAATCATGTTCAACATATCAGGCAACAGAATCAAGACTGGAAAAGAAAATTCCTATCGGGATCTCAGTGTGTATTCCAATGAAATTAACAAGTATCTGAGAGTCAGACTGCTCTAGGCTCTGTGGGAAGCTATTCTTTTACTTGGTACAAATACACCTAAGATCTTAAAATATAAAGAGAGCCAATTTTTGATCAGATATAAAATACTAAAATTACAGAAAAAAGTTAAAATTAAAAATATTCACTTTGGGAATACTCTTTGGTCATTTGACCAAAATAAACTTACAGGCAATGATTAAAGTATAATTTAGCTTCAGAGAAACCTGCAATTCTAATTAATAGTTCAACCACAGCGGATGAAGATATATTTATCTTGGTCCTAGAAATAAGAGAGTCTTCAAATTTTCTGGGCCACATTACTGTGTTCAAAGTAGAAAATAGGCTGTAGAGAGAATTAGGCCAATGGGTTGGTTCCTGTAATTAAGTTCTGACAACTAAAATGAGAACTAGCTAGCCCACAATTATTAAATAATGGGAGCCATACTGTAGAAGCTGACTTCTTTAAAAATATTTAATAGGGAAAAACAAAGATATATATATGGTTAAACAAAATAAAGTATAATGTGTTGGGAACTGCCCTGCCTGGTGTCAGAGGTTGTAACCCCATGGCTAAGGCTGAGTGAGAGACCTTGGGACCCTAAGCCACTAAGGAGACAAAGCTTATCCCCGTGGCAGGAGCTTCGCCTCTGCTTACTTTACTTCACCCCGCCTGGCCCCCAGTGCATGACTGGTAAGATTCCTCAAGGGAGGGATGACCTAAGACAGACACGGTCATGAGGGGGCCCTCAGGGAAGGACTTGAGGGGCTATGGAGAAAGGGGGTGATGGACCCTCACCCCTTGGCTTTGACATAGCCTGAGTCCTCATTCTGTCTGCTAGAAGTCTCCTAATCTCTTGGCTGCCTTACTTCCCCTGCTTGACCTAAGCCTGAAACAATGCTGGAGGTAGGTGTGGCCCTGTGCTGGAAAGGGTGGGTTCCTGGAGGTGATCAGGCCTAAGAAAGAATCTGTAAAATCCTGTGAAACCTGCTTTGTTTAGAATGCTCTCAATTAAATGATAAGGGTCGAAGCATGAAGAGAGTTTGTTTACTAAAGTTTTATGGCCCTTTAACTATCTGACCATGATTCAGAATAAGCCTTCAAGAGTTCTCTGAATGTTATCTATTGTTTAATCATTTCGGCCTGACAATGATCCATGACCTTTATGTATATACCCTGTATTCCTGTGCAAACTGAACCCAATAAAACCCTGTCAAGGCAAGGGCCAAGGAGCTCTCCCCTTGAGAGAGTGGCCGTGTGGTCCCTTTTCCTCCACAGGACTGAGCAGTCTGTGTGAATTTGTCTCATCTTACTGCCGGGTGGTGTCTGCATCAATAATGTACATAGAGAGAAAATGCAGTAGAAAATAAACCTAAGCAGAAAGAACACCATACACATAAATTGATTGTTTTAAATCAAGTGGTACAAGCCACTGTACTTGCAGATTTAAGAGTCCAGTGATAGAGATGAAACGTATATAAATGTTTATGTAACAAATGTCATACTGTGGCTCACACTAAGTGTAAACAGTGAGCCCTCACCTATCGTGGGAGTTACATTCCAGAGACCCCCCCAGATAGGTGAAAATCCACTAAGTAGTGGTATTATATTTATTTTATCATTTATATATATTTTAAGGCTTCATAAACCCTTCCCACACTCCTATAAGCCTTTCCCGCACTGTTATAAACACATCACATGCTCTTAAACTTCCTACACTCTTAAACCTACGTAATTTTAACAACATAAAATTCTATATGGGTACTCACCAGTGAAGTATACAGTCGTCCCTTGCTACTTCTCAGTTCATGTATTGCGGCTTCACTGCATCGCGGATTCCGCAATACAGTGAAGGGTATGTATGTGGTAGGTATGTCTACACTCCAGAAGGTATTTTTAAAATACAAAAAGCAAATAATGAAATATTTGGGTCCATGAAAATGGCACAAAATATGGATTGGGAACCGAGTATAATCCCTGATTAAAATACAGACACAACTAGCCAAAGTTGAGGAAAAACTTCTCAGAACAGAAATGGTAAATTGGTATCTAACTCTCAATTACTACTTGCAAAACTCCTGGAATAAATTCTGAGCAGCAGAAAAGACTACCACAATAGTGATATTTACTATGAAATGATAGAAAAAAATCTTTTGTATATAAAGCTCTGTGGCACATGCTATAGATTTTTCCTGTCATAAAGTAGTACCAAAAGGAAAATGCCGGGGGGTCAGAGAGGAAGCAATGGCGGTCCTCTCCGCTAGCCCAGTCCGTCCAGTCCCACCACTCGCCCCAGCCTGTTTATCCAAGCAGAACTGTGGGAGCCTGCTGCCCTGCGCCGTGCGGTCTCAATGCTTGCCTCTTCGCTGGTTTATCTGCACGCAAATGCGCAACCTATGGCAGACAGCCAGCCGCGCCCCTGTGTGCGCCGTAGCTAGCCCGAGATCCAATCCGCGCCTTCAGCTGCTTGCGCGCCACCAGCTTCCCTCCCTGTGACATCTGCAAATGGTTGGAAAGGACAAGACTCCCTCCCCTTTCTAATGATTCCTCGAATTGCTAAGTGGATCAGCAGAGAGAGGCCCAACAAGGAAAGTAGCTTTTATATCAGTTCTACCCACATCTTACTGGCCATACACAGCCGAGTTGACTACAAGGACAACCAGGAATATAAAGGAATGCATGGATATTTGGACTTCTGGCCAAGATGGAGGAGTAGGTATACACACTGTGCCTCCTTGCACAGTCAAAAGAAGGAGAACAAATATAAAAACAAAACCAACTAGAACTGACAGAAAATTGAACTGTATGGAAGTCTGACAACCAAGGAGTTAAAAAGAAACATTCATCCACACTGGTAGGAGGAGTGAAGAGGACTCATGGCAAGGGAATGGCTGGCAGACTGAGCAAGGCAGCAGCTGGTAGACTGGATGGTCCCACATTCGTGTGCAGATAAACCAGGAGGAACAACTGGGGAGTGAGACACAGTATACAACCCAGGGTTCCATGCTGGGAAATAAAACCTCAAAAACCTCTGAAAACACCTGTGATGGTTGAGGGGGCAGCAGGAGAAACTCTCAACCTCACAGGAGAGTTCACTGGAGATACCCACAGAGTTCTAGAATGTACACAAATCCACTCATCCAGGAATCAGCACCAGAAGGGCCCAATTTGACTGTGGGTAGTGGGTGAAGTGACTAAAAACCAGCAGAGAACAGAGCAATGGCCATTTTCCCCTCGCAAACCCCTCCCCCAAATACAGTGTCACAGCGTAGCAAGGTGGGCTGCCTCACACTGGTGGACACCTAAAGCCCTGCCCCCTTACTATATAACAGGTGCACCAAAACAAAGAAAAGAAATGGCCTAAATGAACAAACAGATCAAAGCTCCAGAAAAAATACAACTAAGCCATGAAGAGATAGATAACCTATCAGTGGCACAGTTCAAAACACCGGTAATTAGGATGCTCACAGAATTGGTTGAATATCGTCAAAATAGATAAGAAAAATAGATAACAAAATAGATAAGAAAATGAAGGCTATCCTAAGTGAAATAAAGGAAAATGTACAGGGAATCAACAGTGACAGGAAGGAAACCAGGACTCAAATCAATGATGTGGACCAGACAGAAGAAACAAACATTCAACCAGAGCAAAGTGAAGAAACAAGAATTCAAAAAAATGAGGAAAGGCTTATGAAACTCCAGGACATCTTTAAACATTCCAACATCTGAATCATAAGGGTACCAGAAGGAGAAGAGGAAGAGCAACAAATAATAAAGGAGAACTTCCCTAATCTGGCAAAGGAAATAGACTTCCAGAAAGTCCAGAAAGCTCAGAGAGTCCCATAGAAGGTGGACCCAAGGAGGAACATACCAAGGCACATCATAATTACATTATCCAAGATTAAAATGAAGGCGAGAATCCTAGAAGCAGCAAGAGATAAGGGGACAGTCACCTACAAAGGAGTTCCCATCAGACTGTCAGCTGATTTCTCAAAAGAGACTTTGCAGGCAAGAAGGGGCTGGAAAGAAGTACTCAAAGCTATGAAATGCAAGGACCTACATCCAAGATTACTCTGTCCAGCAAAGCTTTCATTTAGGATGGAAGAGCAGATAAAGTGCTTTCCAGGTAAGGTCAAGTTAAAGGAGTTCATCATCACCAAGCCCTTATTATATGAAATGTTAAAGGGACTTATCGAAGAAAAAGAATATTAAAAATATGAACAGCAAAATGACAACAAATTCACAGTTATTAATAGAACCAAAAACAAAAACAAAAAAAACTAAGCAAACAACTAGAACAAGAAGAGAATCACAGAAATGGAGATCAAATGGAGGGTTATCAGTGGTGTAGTGGGTGGGGAGAGAGGGAAAAGGTACAGAGAATAAGTAGCATAGATGGTAGGTAGAAGACAGGGAGGTTAAGAATTGTATAGGAAAAGTAGAAATCAAAGAACTTACATGTACAAACCACTTACATGTCAGTGGACATGAACTAAAGAGGGGGGAATGTGGGTGGGAGTTGGTGTGCATGGTGGAGGGAAATAAAGGGGGGATAGGAAAACTGTAATAGCATCATCAATAAAATATATATTTAAAAAAAAAAAAGAAAAAGAAAAATGCCGGAATAATGTATGTATAATGGGATGTGGAGGCAGGCAAAAAGGAGAAAATATGTATTCTTTCAGAATGAGGGCATAAAGACAGGATACAGCTGTATCTGACAGGAACCTGTTTTTAAAAAACATTTTAATTTATAATTAAGTTTACACTTACAGAAGCTGCAAAATAAAACTATAAGAATTCCTGAAATTTTTTAACCCAAATTCACCCACTGTTAAAATAGTACTGTTTTATCATTTGTATGTGTACAAGTATTCTCTTTCTCCACACAGTGTTCTCTTTACATAAACACACATACTCCCTCTCTCTCTCTCTCTTTAATTTTTGAGCTATCAGAGTAATATACATCGTTCTTTACTGCAAAATATACTTCAGAATATATTTACTAATAGAGATTCTTTTATATAATCACAGCACGGTCATCAACTTCTTAAATTTACATTTATACAATGTAACCTCCTATCTACATTCCAATTTGTCAGCTAATCTAATAATTTATAATGTTCTCTCCCTCCAGCATAAGACCAGTCTAGGATTAGGTATTATTTTCTTTGTTGTCACTATAGTCAACTGTAATATGGAACATTTCCACAGTCTTTGTCTTTTAAAAAAATGATTTTCAATCACAGTTGACATTCAATAGTAATTTATATTACTTTCAGGTGTATAGCATAGTGGTTAGACATTTTTTTAAAGTTATAGTGATTCCCGCAAAAAAGTCTAGTACCTGCCTTGTACCATACAGTTATTATAATATTATTGACTACATTCCCTATGATGTACTTAACATCCCCATGCTTTGTCTTTTAAGACACTGATATTTTTTAAGAAGATATCCCTCTTTCTGGGATATTATTATTTTTTTATTTATTATCATCACATTCCTCATTTGTGTCTGATTTTTTTCCATTGTTATTAGTTTAGGTACTGTTGGCCTGCATACCACATACTCAACTTAGTCTTCCTCAGGATATCACATCTAGAAGCACACAATGTTCATCTGTTCCTCATAAGTGATGATAAATTTGATCACTAGTCAAGAAATCGCCTGATTACTCCACTGTATTTTTTTCCATCCTTGTAACTAATAAGCAGTTTGTGGGAGAGGTTAAGACCATGCAAATATCCTGTGCCTCATCCAAATTTATCTTATATTGAGCACACATTGATGATTCATATGTGATCCAATCATCATGGTGCTTGTGAAAATAATTCCCCAACTCCAATTCTCTCTTTACATGTACATTCGGCACTTGGCACTCCACTGTAAAAGCATGAGAGGTACTCTTTCTTCTTCACTACTCATCTGTTTATCATCAATTTGGACTAATGAATTCCTACTTTTTCAATGGCTTATAATTCATCATTGTACTTAAATATTCCCTTGTTTAGATTGTCTCAGAATTAGCCAGTGGAAATTCCTATGTCCCTGTGAGAGCTTCATTTCTTGCATGACAAGATGTTCCAGGTTCATCTTGTACCTACCCTGCCCCAGCCTTGGAATCAGCCATTTCTCCACAGTTTTAGCTCCATGTAGCAGGGAATGGGTTAAAAAATAGGTGCTAGGTATGTTCATTGTGGCTGAAAATTTTTCCTTCTTAACCCTTCCAGTGGATGGGACTACAAATGCATGTACCTGTAACTATACACACACTATACATATATAAATATATATCAAGACCTTTAAAAAAATGTTTTCTTTGAGGCTTAACAGAACTTTGAAACCCAAGTACATGGGGAAGAGGGAGAAAGAACAGTTCCTGTCTTCTGGTCAGAACTGTTTTGTCCTCTCTTCCAGTATAAATAGAAAAGGAGAAGCCCTAGCTGTATAATCTAGAAGTTTTACAGGTCATCAGTCTGAAGAGAAAAAAAACATTAGACTCTAGGAAATGTTGAATAATACTCAGTGAAATAGTTTAGAAGGTACCCACAGTCTGGAATTAAAGGAGATAATGATTTTTATATGGGTTTCTTTCTTCAGAGCTCTGACTATGATGATCTCTTTCCTAAGCCAGTTGAAGAAAAGTTGAGAATGTCTAAACTAATGTTGAATGAAATGTTAACAGATAACATGTAATGAATACATTTGGAAAATGCTTGGTTAAAATAAACTTTTTTTTTAGCCACAAGACTCTCAGAGCCTATAAAAACAGTAATACAGTGTGGAGCAAAAGTATCATAGCTGTTCACATGGAAAACAATACTCTGGGGATGAGGAGGGGAATACAATACACAATTCTAAAATGTCTGGTCACTGCTTTTTTAGGACATACTAATTATCATCTTTAAAACTCAAAAAAACCCAGTTTGTCACTTTTAAGAGCTTTACATAACAGAAATTAAGGGAATTGAAATGAACCAGTCCATATATGTAATTTGAGGCAATTTACTAGATCACCTAGCAGTCAAGATACAATGTTAACTTTGCAGAAATTTATGCTATAATTAGCTTTTTCTTATTTATTATAGTATATTAAAAGCCAATGCCAATTTTTAAATTAACATCAATTTCACAATTTTTTCCAGAAAACAGAATAAGAAAAATTTGCTTAATAAAATTTTAGCAAATCCCATCCAACAATGATGAAAAAAATAATACACCATAGCCGAGTGGGACTTATTCTAGGTGTGTAAGGCTGGTTTGTATATTTGAAAATCAACAGTGTAACCTACCATATCGACAGGCTAAAAAAGAAAATTCACATGGTCCTATCAAATGAAAAAAATGCATTTTGACTTTCTTTCCAAAGACCATATTCTTCAAAGTTGTACTGATTAAAATTTTTCTTTCCAAATAAACTATAAATAATACTGTCATTTTATTACTATTATTTGATTACAATGTCAGCAAAGTGAAGTCCTTTTTAAATATAGTACCTTTTGACTTTTCTGATCAGAATTTAATTCATCAGTTACCAGTAAAATCTGTGTTGTGAAATTTGGTTATTGATAAACAGTCTATATTTATAGAACATGCAATTTTTTCTGATAGTAATGCTAATGTAAATTGATTAATGTAATTTTATCTTACTCAATCCTACTTAAACCTAAAGGCATGCATTTGTAAGATAATACAGCTTGTGGCTATGGAATACAATGTGGCTCTAGTAAATCAATATAGGAAGATCAGATTTAGAACTTTCACACTGACATGATTTTCCAGAGAACCAACTTTTAGGTTCTAGAATTGGTTATATTTGTGTAGAATGTTTGTGTCTGTGACTTATATGTAATTAAACATATGAGTGTGCAAGAAAACACACTTCTTTGGTTCACCTCAAAGTCACCTTTAGTAAAATGAAATTATTTTTTTTCAGAAGGAAATCAATAGAGTCAGGTACAAGTTAAAGATGAAAAAAATCACATGTTAAAAATATCAAATGCTCCCTTCCACCATGTGAGGATACAAAGAAGTCTATGGTCTAGAAGACAGCCCTCCTCATCAGACCATACAGACACACTGATCTTGGACTTGCAGCCTCCACAGCTATCTCTGAGGGAATAACTAGGGCCTGAAATGGTATGAATCAAAACTGGTGAAACAAAAGGCTCTCCAGACTCAAGAAGGGAATCAGGTAGTCATTCTGGCTATGATGGTTTCAGGTATAAAACATAATGAAATAGACATGAGATAGCCCTTTTCCTCGCTGACTACTTGAAGATGGGCTGCCATCATAAACAACATAATAACTACCCAGACAAGGAAGTTCACAACCAACAAATTACTTCAGTGGAAATAAATGGTCATTGATGTCCTTCACCCTGGGAACTAAGGCAAAAATTTGGGAAAAATTAGTTAAAATGTACATGGCCACACCATGTCATCTTTGTATTTGGATTCATAACCCATTTTGGTAGTGGCAAAGCAACTGGCTTTGGCATGATTTACCTTTCTCTGGATTATGAAAAGAAAGATGAACCCAAACACAGACCTTCAAGACATGGCCTGTATGAAAAGAAGATCTCAGGAAAACAGCAAAAGGCCCTGGCCATGTGGCTCAGTTGGTTAAAACACTGTCCGGATAATGCCAAGGTTGTGAGTTCCATCTCTGGTCAGGGCATATACAAGAAGCAACCAATGAATGCATAAATAAGTAGAACAACAAAATTGATGTTTCTCTCTCTCCCACTAAAATTCAACTTTAAAAAAAAGGGAGAAAAACAAACTAATTCTGTACTCTATGGGATGACACAAAATTCTTAAAAACAAAAACAAAAACATAACAGCAAAAAAATCACAAGAATGGAATGAAGAAAGTCAAAGAGACCACAAAAGCCAATGTTGGTGCTGGTAAAAAGTAGGAATAAACATTTTTCAGTGAAAACAGTGGTTATCGATAGTGACTGTGTAGATTTTTCACGAGAGGATTAATAAACAAAAAAGTTTTAAAAAAATCAAATGCCAATATTGTTCTGTTAAGACCCAATATGGCCACCATATTTACTTTTGGTTTTAACATTTAAGAAATGATAAATGTTTAATATCCAGAACAGAAACTAGCTTATATGGTGAAAAAGTTATATGAGTTATAAAGTAGTTATTGAGTTAAAAACTAGTTTCTGTATGTCCTTAGAAAGAACAATAGAAACAAAATAGATTTGTATTGTCCTGAAAATTGTCTAGAAAGGCTCCTGGAAAAACCTATGGGTTATAAATGTCAATAAAACAACAATGAAAGCTGCTGCAATTTTACCTTGGTAACTTTTCAACTATATTTTTAAGTTTTCAAATCCTAGGGGATTGAGACAATGAAACATACATGAACTCTTAAATCTACAAACTCTCAGCTGTTCGGCATTATATGATAGTTATCATAACACCATTTCTAATGAAGAACTTATCACTACCAAGTGAAACAAGTTACCAGTTAGAACACTAAAATTAAAAATATTAGTAAAATACAGATCAAGGTTTGGCAAACCTGGCCCATGGGCTGATACTGGGTTGCCTTCTTTTCTGTCAATAAAGAGAACACAGCCACGACCATTTGCTTGTGTATTATCTATTGCTGACTGTGCCTTAAACAAGAGAGCTAAATACTTGTGACAAATGACTAAAATGATTCACAGAGCCTAAAATATTTACTATCTGAACCTTACAGAAAGTTTGCTGTCTGCTAACATTAAGAAGTTCTTTAAGACTATTAACATTACCATTTCTGAACAGTAAGAAACCCATTTCTATATCTGAGGCATATTCTTTATCCTATTTGTCTAAAGTAATATAAGATTCCATGCTGAGATAAAACTAAAAATCTAGAATAAAAATGCTATCTTTTTTGTCAGGCAGAAATCTCAAGTACAATTTTAAAAGTTGAAAATGGGCTCTAATAATGCTCATTTCATCCATGCTGGTTAATGAAATCAGTACTGAAAATGACCTTGAACAGATAAAAATGTGAAGATGATAGATATAGAAAATATAATGAGAGCTGTTACTTACGCTGTATGTGAATGAGCTGCTTTGGCATCTTAAATTCCCCAGGATAAATAGACTCATAGTAAGCAATATTACTTTCTGCCTCTGGGACAGGTATAACCATATTATCCCTCTTCTCGCCATATACTTGCTGTGCTGAAATAGCCCGTTGAAGATGGTGTTCCTTAAAGGAGGGAAAAATAGGTAAGTTTACATATTAAAAAAATAGCAAACAGAATGTATAGTCTTATAAAGAGGTTTTTGTTCATTTGTTAAATTTAATTTCTTCAATTTAAAAAAAAGTACTACATTGAAATTGAGAGTTAAATTATACAAAAAATTCCAAAAGTTGACTAAAACTGTTAAAGTTTGCATTTTATAGAGGAGATTCAGAAGAAAATGGTTAAAAACATTTGAATTTGTATGAACAAAGCAGACTATGGATTAAAAATATTTTGCTGATTTTTAATCTATTCAGTACTTTCATGCAAATATCTTTTCAAAGAAAGGTAGATTTAAGTCCATTTTAGTTGATGAAACTGGCACAGATTCGAACCTGGTCCTTAGTCTGGAGTAAACCTTTTTATATGAACTTCCAGATCCCTTTCAAACAGTAGTACAGACAGTATAAGGGTTGAAAGCACAGGCTGTGGAGTTTGTGTCTCTTGGCAAGGTCCTTCATTCAATCTTCTAAATTTATTTCCTCCAGTAAGAGAAAAACAGAATCTACCTGATAGGGTTGGTTGGAGATTTAAGTAAGATAAATATACATAAAGTATTTAGTATAATGTCTGGCATAACAGCTGCTCAAAATCAGCTTTGATTTAGTCAGCACATAGGGAAGATTTTTAGTTTGTGATATTACCAGCTGCCCTAAAAACATCAAGTTCTCATCCAACCCTATAATCAATGAATTTGGTTAAGTATTTTATTAAATTTAATGTTTTTCTTAAATACCATATTTTGCCATGTATAACGCACACCATTTCACCCAAATTTTTGAGGGAAAAATAAGGATACACATTTACACACATGTAGTACAAATTTTGTACCTCTATGTTTTTAATTCTTCTTTGCTTATACATTAAAAATGTAACTCTAAAAAGCATTAACAGTATCTGTATGCAAAATAATACCCTGGAGTACTGTAATCCGTTTTGTTTCTAAACATAAATAACTGAATTGAAAAGTTAAAATGAAAGATTTTTTTCCCTGAAAGT
The DNA here is from genome assembly GCF_021234435.1 of Artibeus jamaicensis. NCBI lineage: Eukaryota > Metazoa > Chordata > Mammalia > Chiroptera > Phyllostomidae > Artibeus > Artibeus jamaicensis. The sequence goes on from NW_026521916.1 coordinate 464,155, forward strand.
TTGGGCCAAAAACGTGGGCACTCATTATATACCATAAAATATTGTATATAAAATACAAGTTCAGAAAAATAACTAAAATTAAAAAAACCATTTACTGAACAACAAAAAAAAAAATACAAGTTCAGGGATGAAATCTATATGAAAAAAAATTCCAGTCCTCATAAGCAGCCTGTATTAAATATATGTTTATATACATTTAAATGCACGTATAGGATTCTACTGTGCAACATACAGAGCTTTATCCCTAGAACTTTTATCCCTAAGTTCACTTGATATAGTCTGTAGATCTTTCCATAGTGACACTTCTACAATTTTTATAACAGCTGCATTGTATCCACTATATGGATGGACCATAATTTACTTAACTAGAACTGATAGGATACTCCCCCCGGAAACAACCTAAATGCCAATCTTTCTTCCCAAATACTGCAAAAACCACTTCTGTACTATTATATACAAGACATTTTTTGTGGACTTGTGAAAGCATCTATAAAACAATTACAAATGGAAGTGCTGAAAGCATATATATGAGGTTACAACAATGTATGAATTGACTGAACCTTGTACAAGGTTACGAATGATATTCATACTATTTCTTGTAGTAACTTGACATCTGTTTTGATTTTTAAAATCACCTATCTTGTCAATTTTTTACAATGATGTTTAAGTTTTCCTTTCCTTAAATGTTGCTGCTTTTTGTTTATTGTCAGAGTACTTGCTTTTCCTTTTCTTGATGTTTAAATACATGAGCAATTTACTTTTTCATATTAAGAAAATTAGTCCCAAGTAATACATTTTACAAGTATTTTCCTGAAGTTTGACTTCTGATTTTGTTTAGAGTATTTTTTCCATGGAAGAAAAGTTTCACCAAATTTATTAATCTTCTTATATTTTTCATCAGGCCTAATACCAGATACAGATATAAGCTGTATAGTCATAAACCAGGTATATAAACAAATATTTCCCGTTTTATAACACATTATGATCTTTGATTCAGGTTGCCTAAGGGCCCTGGAGAGCTGGTAGAAACTAAAAGTGTAGGGTGGGGGTTCACAACCTGTGGGCTCCGGACAAGGACTGATCTGGGCTTGTCAGGACTGGGCTGCTCATCAGGTGAGCTTGAATGTAAGATGACTGAATCATCCTGAAACCACTGATCCCCACTTCTGGTCTGTGGAAAAATTGTCTTCCATAAAACCAGTCAATAGTGTCAAAAAGATTGGGGACCACTGGTGTAGAGGGCAGGAGGCTGAATATATTATATTCTCTCATACTTAGGTAGTTTGTTGTCCTGTCTACTGTCCTCTACTGCCCACTGACACAGGGTGCTTCTATGAGACCCAGCTGGGAAGTTGGTCATATGTATATGAGCTCTGTCCAGAAAAAGTCCAGTCATTGTTAATATAATGAGAATGGTTTGTACAACGCTGATGTAACCTGGCAGCCAAGGAGAGTAGACCAGAGGCACATGTATGAACAATGACAACTTCACTATATTAGTCAGTGGGGGCAGTAGAATCTGTTAATCTGTATACTGTGTGGCCATTGCATTCAAAATGACTGAGTAGAACAACAAGTCTGTATCCAATTTTGCATTAAGCTTGAACATTTCTCTGTGGAAACTATTCAGATGATTCAGAAGGCAACTGGTGATTGGCAGCTTCAACACAACAATGCACCCACTCATGCATCACATCTCCTGCAGTTTTTTTAATAAAACATCAAATCACCCAGGTAACTCAGTTAATCCCCCTATAGGCCAGTTTGGTGCCCTGTGACTTCTGACTTTTCCCAAAACTAAAATCACCTTTGAAAGGGAAGAGATTTCATGCTGTCCATGAGATTATGACAGGGCAGCTGACAGTAACTGGGAGAACTGTGTGAGGTTGTAAGGTGCCTACTTTGAAAGGAATTGATGTATCATTTTCCTCTCGATAATGTTTCTCGTATCTTGTATATTCTTCAATAAATGTCTCTATTTTCATATTACATGGCTGCAACTTTCTGGACAGATCTTGTACTCTTCTAATAGCCTCAAAAGTCCAGAAACATTTTTCTTTGACCCATCACCCCCATATATATACATCAAACTCAAGCAGGGAGTGGGGAAGCAAGGCACATTATTCCTGCTTTGCACTTTGTTCCTAACTTAGAATGCTCAATCTATTATCACTTCTTTATGTATGTGATATGAGAGGCACGATTTATCTTTAGCCCCTTAGGCAGCCAGACAAGGGAAAGTTTCCGACAAACTGACCAATAAAAATCAGGTTCCAAATACTACAGGAGAGTCCACATAACCCACACAGAGCACATTTCTAAAGCACCTAGATCCTTCAGAAAGATCAAGAAGTCTGCAATGAGGGGCTCTTTGCTCTGGGGAGAGACCAAAACTGCTAGAGATAAAACCATCATCTTATTTTTTTGTTCCTTAAAAGGGCAAGCACAGGTTGTGTGCTATGGCTACCCATCTTGGGTCCTGGCAAAAAGAGGGTGATGCAGATTTGAGCTGTGCAAGCAAGAGTCTGGAGTGCAAAGCACCGGGGAGTCTTGGGGGAGCAGCTGTAAAATTTTTGGGGGCCTGATATACGTTAGCTAGACTGCAGCCAACATTCTTGAGAAAAGCTAGGCCCCCCCACCCCCTGAGGAAAAATCAATTACCTTACTCTGTAGGATACTGCTCCTTCTAGTCTCTGGAAATACTCTTGCCACAACCTTTGAAATCCTGTTTGCTCTACTTAGCAACTTTTTTTGTTCTTTTTTCAGTTTTATACCAGAACACTCTGTCCTGGTGTTCTGTTTTGTTTTCCCTTTTCTCCCATCCTGCATCTTAAGGAGACAGTAACATAAACAGACTCTGGGGTCATCAGAGACTGGTGATAGGGCACAGCTAATCCATACACTATCCTGAGAAACAGATTGGCAATTCCCCATCGCGGGAGGGCCATAGAAACACCCAGTGTCTGACAGACCCAAAATCTGGACTCCAGAAGCCTAGTAGGGGTCCTGCCACACTGAGTAAAGGGAAATAATCCTGGACAGACCCAGACTAGTGGCTTAGGGGAGGGGGAAAAAAGCAACCATCTTCCTTTAAGTCTGAAAGGCACCTGCCACGGGAGATCCAGGAATTGCAGCTCCCTGTTTCTGCCAGAAGCCCTCAGAGATAGTTGGGTCTACAACTAGTATAAGAATAACAGCAGGCCAGGAGGCAGAGACAGGCAGAGGTGGATCTTGTGGTGACTGGGGACATTTGCAGACACACCCCTGAACCCAGTGCTGATAAAAGCCAGCTTTGCAGAGCAGCTTGGCTCACTCTGGGAGCAGCCAAGACTGGAGGAATCAGTCACACACAATGGATGTCCTGTAGCTTCAAAAGGCAGCCAAGGGTCAGACATGGACAGCACCTGACATTGACTTACACCAGACTCAGATACCAGAACACTATCCAAAGGGAGAAAACAAAAGGCAAGATCTACACTTTGCTGAGATAAGCACCCTTGGATCTTTTCTCATTATCTTGGCTATTTTCTTCTTTTTTCATAGCATTTTTATTTATTTTTTAATCTATTTTTCTTTTATTTTAGGTACTTTAATTTTTCATTGCAGTAGACCGCTCTGCCTAGTTTTAGGAATTGTACCTCTACCCCTTGTGGCTAAGGGCGAGAGACGACCTTTGGAATGCCAGCTGCAGTAGACAAAAGCCTGTCTCTGGTAGCAAATGCTGCCTCAGTTCCTCTCCCTGCGCCCAAAACTTGGTCAGAAGTCAATGATGGGTAAGACCCCTCACAGCTGGGGCGGGAGGCAACCTAAGCCAGACTTGATCACTTGGGAGGCCTTCATAGAAGGACTGGGTTGGGGGGCCTGCAACAAAGAGCAATGGACTCTTGCCCCTTGGCTTTGACAAAGCCCGAGTCCCCATGTTCTCTGGGAGAAGCACTTCCTGGCTCTAATCCCCTTAAGCCTGAATACCCGATGGGGAGAGGTGCAACTCCTTGCCTTGCTAGAACGTGTCCTGGAGAAAAATCTGGCATCACAAAGACTTGCTGATAAACCTGTGAAATGTGCTCTGCTAAGAGTGCTTTCTTTCATATAAGGGTCCAAGAGGAAATGAGTATGTCTCCCAAAGTTTCTGCAACTCTCTTCCTGACAGACACTGACTCAGGCTCTGAAGCCCTCAGATCTCTTTGAAATGTTATCTACTGTTTGATCCTTGCTGCCCTGTATTCCTGTGTATTACAACCCAATAAAAGGCTTATTATTGCGCTCGAGGCCTTTTTCTCCTTGGGGAAACTGGCAGCTGCTGGCCTTTGTCTCCCCTGAGAAACTGGCCACAGCCCACTCCTCCTCCCCAAACAGATCTCATCTTGTCTTGGCCACATATTTATTCACTCACTCATGTCTGTGGCACCGGGGGGACTCGCAAGAGAAGTCACCCCCACATTTCATATCTCCTATGCTACTCTTATGTGATTACTCTTCTGTTCCCTTTTCTGTTTTTATTGTTTTTGTTACTTTTTCTGTGTTCCTTTCCCCCATTTTCCTATTTCAATTCTTTAAGAGTAGCAGTTCTCTTCCCCTTTCTCCTCTCATCATCACTTTTCATTGGTCCTCTCATATTTTTTCCTTTTCCCCTTTCTCTACTATTCAATTTCTCTTTCTGCTTTTAATATCCTTTGCTCTCTTCTTGTTGATATGCCTATGGTGGTCAGGGTTGGTTGCTTGTTTTGGTACTGCTTTTCTGTTGTTTTGCTTTGTTCTCCTAGCACCTATAAAATAGTATACAACGTGTAGTGGAGGCTGAACTTCTCACCCAGCCAGATGGAGGGGTGTTCCTGCCAACAAATGGACCAACAGCAATCAGGACTGAAATACAACAAGTGAGCCCATATAACCAATACACAGGACATTCCTGGAGCATCCAGATCAGGAGATCAAGGAGGGTGCACCACTGACGCAAACAGGACTACTAACACACAAGGTCACTCCACAGGCAGAGAGCCAAAACACAATCTGATACACAGAAAGACACACAAAGGGACAACTAAAATGGGAACACGAAGAAACCTCCAAATGAAAGAAAAAGAGGAATCTCTAAAAAAAAGAGCTAAGTGAAACTGAGGCAAGCAACTTATCAGTCACAGAGTTCAAAGTAATGGTTACAAGGATGCCCAAGGAACTTACTGAGAGCTATAAAGAACTTAGTAGGACCCACCATCAACATGAAAAAGGACACAGAAACCTTGAAAAAGAACCAGATAGAAATGGAGAATGTAGTATCTGAAATGAAAAACACAGTGGAAGCAATTACAATCAAGCTAGAATAAGCAGAAGATTGAATCAATGAGCTGAAAGACAAGGTAGAAAAAATACCCAGTCAGAGCAACAAACTAAAAAAGTCTCAAAAAGAATGATGACAGTTTATGGGAGCTTTGGGACAACATGAAATACGAAATGTTCTCATTATAGGAATTACAGAATAACCAGAAAGTGAGCAATGGATAGCACCTGTTTAAAAAATAACTTGTTGAAGGAAAAAGTCATCCAAGTCCAGAAAATACAGTGGGCCCCAATCAAGATGAACCCAAAGAGGCCCACTAAGATACACATTACAAAAACAATGTCAACATTTAAAGACAGAGAGAATCTTAAAGGCAGCAAAGGATTAACAGCTAGTAACATATGAGGGAGATTTACAATAAAGCTATCAGCTGACTTCTCAACAGAAACACCACAAGCCACAAGGGAATGGCAGAAAATATTCCAAGTAACAAAAAGCTGGGACCTTCGACCAAGACTACTATAACCAGCAAGGCTATCAATTAAAATTGAAGGTTAAAAAAAGAGCTTCCCAGAGAAAAGAAGACTCAAGGAGTACATCTGCATCAAGTCAGCAGAGAAAGAGATGCTAAAGACACTGATTTAAGAAGATGGGGGGAAGCAGTGATAAAAGGAGTAAAATGGCAATAAATAATTATCTACCAATAATAACCTTAAATATAAATGGATTAAATGCTGCAATCAAAACACATAGGAAAACATGATCTATATATATACTGTCTGCAAAAGACCCATCTCAAACAAAAGACACATGCAGGCTGAAGGTGAAGGGATAGAAAAAAATATTCCATGTAAATGGACAGGAGAAAAAGCTAGGGTAGCAATACTTATCTCAGACAAAACAGACTTCAAAACGAAGGCCATAATAAGAAACAAAGAAGTTCAATACATATTACTTAAGGGAGTAGTCCAACAAGAGATGCAACTCTTGGAAACATATATGCACCCAATATACGTATACTTCAATATATAAAGAAAATATTGGAGGGCCTTAAGAAAGAGAATGACAGCAATACAGTAAACGTAGGGGATTTTAACACCCCTAGGTTGGTGTTAAATAACAATGGGTAGCTCTTCCACACTTGATCTTAGCCAAAAGGCCGAGAAGCGATGGGGTAGCTCTTCCAAACAAACAATCAACAAGGATATTGTGACTCTGAATGACACTCTAGATCAAATGGACTCTATTGATATTTGTAGAACATTAAACCCGAAAGAAGCAAAAATAGATTCTTCTCTAATGCACATAAATCGTTTTCAAAGATAAAGTGCATGGTAGGACACAAAACAAGCCTTAACAAATTCAAGAAAACTAAAATCATAGCAAGCATCATCTGGGATCAAAATGGCTTGAAACATACCGAAAGAAAAAAAGTAAAAAACATTACAATATGCTGAATAATATGTTATTAAATAATGAATGGGTTAACAATGAGATCAAGGAAGAAATCAAAAAGTATCTGGGAACAAATGAAAATAAACACACAACACTTCTTGGGAGGGACCTTTCAAGATGGCGACAGAGTAGGACGGAGCAGATTCCAGTTCCTTGTACACAAGGAAGAGTAACCTGTCCGATCGGCGGAGGAAAAGCCAGGTAGCCAGCGGTTCCCCAGCATATATGAAAATAAGGGACCAGAAATCTTGACGATTACAGAGGAACCAGAAGGGACACAAACAACTTGAAAATACGAAAAGACCACAGGTGGACCCATAGAAGAGACCTCCCAAAAGTAAGAGTCAGAGAGACAAATTTCACTTTGCTCTAGGAGAGAAGCCACAAGTTGCTGCATATTTGAGTAGGTGGAAGCAGAGAACAAACGACAGGATAACCGAAAGAGACTGTACCACTGAATTTCACAGGCATTCCACCACAGAAGTTCACACCATAAACCCAGGGTGTCAAAACAGATTAATCTAAGAAGCTGAGGCTAACAAGAAGAGTCTCACAAACAATGGGAAGACAAAGAAACAATCCCCAAATGAAAGGAAAGGAGGAACCCTCAGAAAGAATGTTAGATGAAACAGGCAAGTCAACTATCAGATACTGAATTCAAAGCACTGGTTATCAGGAAGTTCAAAGAGCTCACAATGAGCTACCAGAAATTACAGAGGAGCTACAATGATCTCACCGCAAACTATATCAACATGAAAAAGGAAATGGAAACTATTAGCAAGGGCCAAGAGGAAATGAAGAATACAATTTCCGAATTGAAGAACACAGTACAAAGTATTCAAAGTAGAGTTGAGGAGACAGAAGATTGGATTAGTGAGTTGGAGGACAAAGTAAAAAGCATCTCGCAGAAAGAACAGGAAAGAGAAAAGAGGCTCAGAAAGAATGAAGAGGGATTAAGAGAAATGCAAGACAATATGAAACATAATAATATCCAAATAATAGGAATACCAGAAGGAGAAGAACAATGGATAGAAAACGTATTTGAACGAGTAATGAGAGAAAATTTCCCTAATTGGATGAGAGAAAAAGTCACACAAATCCAGGAATCACAGGGAGTCCCAATCAAGAGGAACCCAAAGAGGCCCACTTCAAGACACATCACACTTAAAATGGCAAAATTCCAAGACAAAGAGAGAATCTTAAAGGCAGCAAGGGAGAAAAAAAGAAGTAACATACAAGAGAGTGGCCCAATAAGGTTAGCTACTGGCTACTCAACGGAAACACTCCAAGCAAGAAGAGAATGGCAAGAAATATTCCAAGTAATAAGAACCAGAGGCCTACAACCAAGGCTACTTTACCCAGCAAGGCTCTCAATCAAGATAGAAGGCCAAATAAAGAGCTTCCAAGAGAAAAGAAGCCTAAAAGAATATGCTTCCTTCAAAGCAGCCCTACAAAAAATATTAAAAGGACTGCTTTAAGGAAAGGAAGGAAAAGAGGGAGACAGAGAAGAACACAGGTACAAAAATAGCAATGAATAAGTACCTGTCAATAATAACGTTAAACGTAAATGGATTAAATGCTCCATTCAAAAGACACAGAATAGCTCAATGGATAAGAAAGCATGACTCACACATATGCTGCCTACAAGAGACCCACCTCAGGACAAAAGACCAGCACAGACTAAAAGTGAAAGGCTGGAAACAAATTTTCCAAGCAAATGGACAAGAAAAAAAAGCTGGGGTAGCAATTCTCACATCAGACAAAATAGACTTCAAAAAATGGCCATTACAGAGAGACCCAGAAAGTCACTTCATAATACTCAAGGGAAGAATCCACCAAGAAGACATTAACAGCGTAAATATATATGCAGCCAACATAGTAGCACCCAAACATATAAAGAAAATCTTAGACGAATTCAACAAAGATAGTGACAGCAACACAATTATAGTAGGGGATTTTAACACCCTACTATCAAAAATGGACAGATCTTCCAAGCAAAATATCAACAAAGATATTTCAGCATTAAACAACATCCTACATGAAATGGACTTAACTGATATATATAGAGCCCTTCATCCTAAAGAAGCTAAATATACATTCTTTTCAAATGCACATGGAACATTTTCAAAGCTAGACCACATGATAGGACACAAAACGAGCTTCAAAAAAATTCAAGAATATTAAAATCATACGAAGCATTTTCTCTGACCACAAGGGACTGAAATTGGAAACCAACCCCAAAGAAAAAAACCCAAAACACCCAAAATCATGGAGAGTGAATGGTATGCCATTAAACAATGAATGGGTCAAGAATGAAATTAGGGAAGAAATCAAAATGTTTCTGGAAACAAATGAAAATGAACTCACAACAACCCAGAACTTATGGGACACAGCGAAGGCAGTCCTGAGAGGGAAGTTTATAGCAATACAGGCCTACCTAAAGAAGATAGAAACATTTCAAACAAACAACCTAACCCTACGCCTCCAAGAACTCGAGGAACAACAACAAAGACAGCCCAGAGCAAGCAGAAGGAAGGAAATAACCAAGATTAGAGCAGAACTAAATGACATAGAGATTAAAAGCAAAATTTTAAGGATCAATGAATCCATGAGTTGGTTCTTTGAAAAGATAAACAAAACAGATAAGCCTTTAAGTAGGCTAATCAAGAAAAGAAGAGAGAGGACTCAAATAAACACAATCAGAAATGAAAGAGGAGAGATTACAACTGACACCACAGAAATAGAAAGGGTTGTAAGAAATTACTATGAAGAACTGTATGCCAAGAAATTTGAAAACGTAGGGAAAATGGACACATTTCTAGAAAAATATAATCTTCCAAAACTTAATTGAAAAGAAACAGAAAATCTAAACACACCAATAACAGCAAAAGAAATTGAAGCAGTAATAAAAAACTCCCATCACACAAAAGCCCTGGACCACATGGGTTCACAGGAGAATTCTACACATCATTTAAGGAAGAGCTAACCCCTATTCTCCACAGATTATTCCAAAAAAATCCAGAAGGATGGAAAACTCCCAAATTCTTTTTATGAAGCCAGTATCATCCTAATTCCAAAACCAGAGAGAGACAAAACAAAGAAAGAAAACTTCAGGCCAATATCGCTGATGAACATAGACTCTAAAATACTCAACAAAATATTGGCAAATCACATCTAACAATATATCCAAAAGATTATACACCATGACTAAGTGGGATTCATCCCAGGGATGCAAGAATGGTTCAATATTTGCAAATCAGTAAATGTAGTACATCACATAAACAAAAGCAAAGACAAAAACCACATGATAATATCAATAGACGCGGAAAAAGCTTTTGATAAGGTACAACACCCATTTATGATAAAAACACTCAGCAAAGTGGGAATACAGGGAGCATTCCTCAATATAATAAAGGACATAGATGAGAGACCTATAGCGAATATCATACTCAATGGACAAAAACTAAAAGCTTTTCCACTAAGATCAGGAACAAGACAAGAGTGTCCACTTTCACCAGTTCTATTCAATATAGTATTGGAAGTTTTAGCCACAGCAATCAGGCAAGAAAAGGAAATAAAAGGCATCCAAATAGGAAAGGAGGAAACAAAACTGTCACTGTTTGCAGATGACATGATAATGTATGTGGAAAATGCTACAGACTCTACTCAAAAACTGCTTGAGCTAATAAATGAATTTGGCAAAACAGCTGGTTACAAAGTCAATATCCAGAAATAAAAGGCATTTTTATATACTAACAATAAGTCAGCAGAAGCAGAAATCAGGAAAAAAATATCATTCAATATAGCAAAAACAAAAATAAAATATCTGGGAATAAACTAACCAAGGAGGTAAAAAACCTGTATGGAGAAAACTACACAACACTGAAGAAAGAAATCAAGGAAGACACAAACAAATGGGAACATATACCGTGTTCATGGATTGGAAGAATTAATATCATCAAAACGTCCATATTACCCAAAGCAATATACAGATTCAATGCAATACCTATTAAACTACCAATGGCATATTTCACAGACATAGAACAAACACTTCGAAAATTTATATGGAACCATAAATGAGCCCAAATAGCAGCTGCTATTTTGAGAAAGAAGAACAAAGTAGGAGGAATCACAATATGTGATATCAAATTGTATTACAAGGCCACTATAATCAAAACAGCATGGTAGTGGCACAAAAACAGGCACATAGACCAATGGAACAGAACACAGAGCCCAGAAATAAACGCAACTCTCTACAGTGAATTAATGTTCGAAAAAGGGGACAGTAACATAAAATGGACTAAAAATAGCCTCTTCAATAAATGGTGTTGGGAGAACTGGACAGTTACGTGGAAATAAATGAAATTTGAGCACTGACTTACACCACACACCAAAATAAATTCAAGGTGGATAAAAGACTTAAATATAAACCGTGAAACTATTAAAATTCTAGAGAAAAATATTGGGAAGAAAATCTCAGATATTTCACGCAGAAACTTTTTTACTGATATGTCCCCTAGAGCAAGGGACAAAAGGGAAAGAATAAACAAATGGGATCTCATCAAAATAGAAAGTTTCTGCATGGCTAAAGAAAATAGTATTAACATAAAAAGATAACCAACTGTATGGGAAAACATAATTGCCAATGATACCTCAGACAAGGGTTTAATCTCCAAAATATACAAAGAACTTACATGACTCCACTCTAGGAAGACAACCAACCCAGTCAAAAAAAATGGGAAAAGGACTTGAACAAACACTTCTCCAAGGAGGACATACAGAGGATCCAGAGACACATGAAAAGATGCTCAATATCGCTAGCTATCAGAGAGATGCAAATTAAAAGCACAATGAGATACCACCTTACACTAGTCAGAATGGCTATCATAAACGAAGCAACAAACAACAAATGTTGGAGAGGTTGTGGGGAAAAGGGGTCCCTAGTTCACTGTTGGTTGGATTGCAGACTGGTACAACCATTATGAAAAACAGTATGGAATTTTCTCGGAAAACTAAAAATGGACCTGCCTTATGACCCAGCAATTTCACTGCTGGGACTATATCCTAAGACCCCAAAAATAGCAATCCAAAAGAACCTATGCAGATCAATGTTCATAACAGCACAATTTATTATAGCCAAGTGCTGGAAGCAACCTAGGTGCCCATCAGTAAATGAATGGATCCAAAAACTATGGTACATTTACACAATGGAATTCTATGCAGCAGAGAGAAAGAAGGAGCTTATATCCTTTGGGACAGCATGGATGGGACTGGAAAGCATTATGCTGAGTGAAATAAGCGAGGCAGTGAAAGACAAATACCATGTGATCTCACAGTTAACAGGAAGTTAAACAACAAAACAAATAAGCAAGCAAAATAAAAACAACGTCACTGAAATGGAGAACAGGGGGACAGCGACCAGATGGGAGAGGGGAGGGAATTTCAGGAGGAAAAGGGGAAGGATGTACAGGAACTACCATAAAGGACACATGGACAACAACTAAGGGGGGTGGAGAGGGGAGGGAGGTCGGGGGCACGGGGGGGGGGCTGGCAAGGGAGTAAAAGAAAGAATACTGTAGTTGAAAAATAATTTAAAAAATAAATTAATTTTAAAAAATGAAAATAAACACACAAGAGCCCCAAACCTATGGAACACAGTGAAAGCAGTCCTGAGGAAAGTTTAAAGCAATTTAGTTCTACCTAATAAAGATAGAAAAATCTCAAATAAACCACCTAACTGTATATCTGAAAGAAGTAGAGGAACAACATATAAAATCAGAGCGAGCCCTAATGGCATGGCTGAGTGGATTGAGCACAGCCTGAAAAACCAGATCCCCAGTAGGGGGCATGTAAGAGGCAACCACACATTCATGTTTCTCTGCCTCTAAATATAAATTAGTAAAACCTTGAAAAAAACCCCCAAAACCAGAGTGAGAAGAAGGAACGAAGTAAGAGCAGAATTAAATGACACAGAGACCAGAAAAACAAAAGAAACTATCAGTGAATCCAGGAGTTGATCTTTTTAAAAGATAAATAAAACTGACAAACCATTAACAACACTCATCAAGAAAAGAGAGGACCCTAATAAAATCAGAAGTGAAAGAGGAGAAATTACAACTGATACCACAGAAATACAAAGGACTGCAAGAAATATTATGAACTATATGTGAAGAAATTGGACAACCTGGGCGAAATGGATAAATTCCTAGAAACACGCAATATGCCAAAACTCAATCAGGAAGAAACGGAAACCTGAACAGACCAATAACAACTAACAAAACTGAAGCACTAAACAAAAACTACTGATGCACAAAAGCCCTGATGCAGATGGCTTCATAGGCAAATTTTACCAAACACTCAAAGAACAACAAACATCTCTCCTTCTTGAACTATTGCAAATAATTCAAGAAGTGGGAAGACCCCCAAGTCTTTTTGGGAAGCCAGTTTTATCCTAATTCCAAACCCAGGTAAAGACACAAGAAAGAAAATTACAGGCCTCTACCACTGATGAACACAGATGCTAAAATTCTCAATGAAATAGCAACAAACCAGATCTAACAGTATATAAAAAAGATCATGCACCATGATCAAGTGGCATTTCTTCCAGGGATGCAAGGATGGTATAATATTCACAACTTAATAAATGTGATACATCACATCAACAAAATGAAAGACAAAAATCACATGATCATATCAGTAGATGCAGAAAAAGCATTTGATAAAATCCAGCACCCATCTATGATAAAAAAAAACTTAGCAAAGTGGGAGGACAGGGAGCACAGATCAACATAATAAAGGTCATTTGCAAAAAACTTACTGCCAACATCTTAATCAATGGGCAAAAACTAGAAGCTTTTCCCTTGCAATCAGAAATAAGACAAGGATATCTACTTTCACCACTCTTACTCAACACAGCACTGGAGGTCCTACCCACAGCAATAGGACAGGAAAATAAAATAAAAGGCATCCAAATTGGAAAGGAAGAAGTAAAATTGTGATCATTACCAGATGACATGATAGTATATATTGAACTTTCTATAGGCTCTACCAAAAACACTATTGAACCTAATAAGTGAATTCAACAAAGTAGCAAAATACAAAGTCAATATACAGAAACTGATGGCATTTCATACACCAACAATGAACTATGAGAAAAAGAAACTAAGAAAAAAATCCCATTTACAATAGCAGCCCCCAAAAAGTACCTAGCAATACGTTTATCCACGGAGGTAAAAGACCTGCACTTGTTAAACTACAGAACACTGAAAAAAGAAACTGAAGAGAAGACAAATAAATGAAAGCATATACCATATACACAGACTGAAAGAATTAACATCATTATAATGTCCATACTACTCAAGGCACTCTACAGACTCAATGCACTTCTTATTAAAATACCAAGGGCATAGTGCACGAATCAAGAACAAATATTGCAAAAATGTATATGGAACCAAAAAAGACCCCAAATAGCTACAACAATCTTGAGAAAGAGGAACAAAATTGGAGAGATCACAATACCCATTTCAAAATATACTGCAAGGCTACTGTAATCAACAGGCACTGGAATAAGAAGAGACACATAGATCAATGGAACAGAATAGAGAGCATGGAAATAAATCCATGTCTCTATGGACAATTAATATTTGACAAAGTGGTCACAAGCATACAATGGAGTAAAAATAGCCTCTTTAATAAATGGTGTTGGCAGAACTGGGCTGGTACATGCAAAAAAGTGAAGCTAGACCACCAACTTACATCATATACCAGAATAAACTGAAAATGGACAAAAGACTTAAATAGAAGTTGTAAAAGTACTGTGAAAGTCCTAGTGAAAAACATAGGCAATAAAATTTCAGATATCCCACATAGCAATATTTCCCAATACATCTCCCAAGGCAAGGGAAATAAAAGAAAGAAATAAGCAAATGGGACTACATCAAATTATGAACCTTGTGCATGGCTATAAAAACCAGCAACAAAATAAAAAGGTGACAGACTGTATGGCAGAACACATTTGTCAATGATACATCAGACAAGGGTTTGATCTCCAAAATATATCAAGGAGTCATATGACTGAAACCCAGGATGACAAAAAAATCCAATTTAAAAATGGACAAAGGACCTGAATAGACACTTCCCCAAGAGGGACATACAGATGGCCCATAGCATATGAAAAGATGCTCAACATCACTAGCCATTAGACTGACGAGAATTAAAACCATAATGAGGTATCATTCAAACTAGTCAGAATGGCTATCATTGATAACTCCACAAGCAGCAAGTGCTGGCAAGGATGTGGTGAAAAAGTGAACCCTAGAGCTCTGTTGAGAAGGCAGAGTGGTGCAGCCACTGTGAAAAACAGTATGAAATTTCCTACAAAAAAAAAAAAGAAAGAAAGAAAGAAAAGGGAATTCCAGACAAGATGGGGGTGTAGGTAGAAACCCTTCATTTCCTCGCACAAGCAAGTGGAGAAACGCAACCAGTCTAAATCAATAAAACCCCCAGAAGTGCCAGAAAACCAAACTGCATGAACTCCAACAACCACGGAATTAAAGAAACAGTCAAAAAGAACAACCAGATCAATAAGGCAGTGAATAGAGAGAAACCTCTGTGAGGCCTTGGACCATGGGGGCCAGCCAGCCTTGCTGCAGGACAGGGGCAGGCTGTGCCGGAAGGGCTGGTTTAAGGGGAAACAGACTCAGAGGTGGTTACGGACTATAGTGGTTGCCGCAGTGGGAGAAACTCCCAGTCTCACACAATTCATTTGAAAAGTGTGTTAAGAGACAGTAAGTGAGCTGCATTGTTCCCACTCTAGCCCCTCCCCCACAGTCAGTGCAACAGCACAGCAAGGAGGTTTGCCCTGTCTGGGTGAATTCCCAAGGTGCTGCCCCTTACATCTTAACAGGGGCCATGAGCGAAGAAATAGGACCAAAATGAAAGAACAGTGCAAAACCTCAGAAAGACAGTTAAGCTAGGAGGAGATAGCCATCCTATCTGATGCAGATTTAAAGCCCTAGTAATCCAAATGCTCACAGATCTGATTAAGCTTGGTTGAAAATGAAAGAACAAATGAAAGATACCCAAAATGAAATAAAGCAAAATATTTAAGGAACCAACAGTGACAGAAAGGAAACAAGTACTCAAAGCAACGATTTGGAACAAAAGGAAGAAATAAACATCCAACCAGATTAGAATGAAGAAACAAGAATCCAAAAAAAATGAAGAGGGACTGAGGAATCTCTGGGACATCCTGAAACATTTCAATATCCAAATTACAGGGGTGCCAGAAGTAAAAGAACAAGCTGCAAGAACTGCAAGAAATTAAAAACTTACTTGAACAAATAATAAGGAAATCTTCCCCAATCTGGTAAAGGAAATAGACTTTCAGGAAGTCCAGGAAGCCCAGACAGTCCCAAAGAAGTTGAACCCCAAAAGGAACACACCAAGGCACATAATTATTAAGTTACTCAAGATTAAAGACAAGAGACAATCTTAAAAGCAGCAAGAGGGAAGGAAAGAGTTACTTACAAAGGAGTGCCCACAAGGCTATCAGCTGATTTCTCAAAAGAAACCTTATAGGCAAGATGGGGATGGAAAGGAGTATTTGAAGTCAGGAAAGACATGGACCTACATCCAAGAATACTCTACCAATCAAAGCTATCATTTAGAATGGAGAGGAAGATAAAGTGCTTCTCAGATAAGGTCAAGTTAAAGGAGTTCATCTTCACCAAGCTATTATTATACGGAATGTTAAAGGAACTTATCTAAGAAAAGGAAGACCAAAAATATGAACAGTAAAATGACAAACTCACAACTATCAATAAATAAACCTTAAAAAATAAAAGAAAGAAAAACAACAAAAACTAAGCAAACAATAGAACAGGAACAGAATCAGAGAAATGGACATCACATGGAGGGTTTTCAGGGGAGGGAGGAAGGGGGGAAGGTACAGGGAAGAAGCATAATTAATAGGCATTAAATAGATGGGGAGAGATAAAAATGGTATAGGAAACAGAGAACTCAAAGAACTTCTGTGTACAATCCATGGACATGAACTAAGGGAGGGGATGCTGGAGGGTTGGGGGTGCAGGGTGGATGGGCATAAAGGGGGGAAATTGGCAAAACTGTAATGACATAACCAATAAAATATAATTTAAAAAATGTAAAATACATTAAAAATTAAACTGCATTTTGACCTAGGGATTCCATTGCTGAGAATATACCATAAGAATCCTGAAACACCAATTCTAAAAAACTTACGCACATCTATGTTCATAGCAGCACTATATCCAATAGCCAAGTGTTGGAAACAGCTTAAGTGCCCATCAGGAGATGGATGGATTAAAAAACTGTGGTATGTTTACACAATGGAATATTATTCCACTGGCAGCAGTAAGAAAGAATTTCTACCCTTTGCAACAGCATGGATGAAACTGGAGAGTATTATGCTAAGTGAAATAAGCCAGGTAGTGAAAGACAAATGCTGTATAATCTCACTTATAAGGGGAATCTGATGAACAAAATAAACTAACGAGCAAAACTGAACCAGAGACATGGAAATGGAATAGACTGACAGCTGCCACTGGAAAGGGGGGAGGGAAGAATGGTGGAAAGAAGGGGAAGGGATTAGTCAAATAACATGAATGACCCAAGGGTGTGGGGATGGGCTGTGGGAAGGGGGGTGGGGTGGGGGAGAGAAATGCAGTAGAGAGAGGAGGGCAAAGAAAGGAAAATTGGGACAAGTGTAATAGAGCAAGAATAAAACATAAAAATTTTAAAAAGTTCCTTTACCATATAATAAATTCCCCTTGAACTTAGAAGTACTTCCAAGTTCTTTCTTCCTCTTCTATTTGTCTCCTACACCAGTATTTAATGTATTTTGAACAGTGTAGTTTCATACTACACCTTTTATTATTGGGTAACACAATCCTCCTCCCACACAATTCTTTCTTAGAATTTTCCTGGATATCTCATATTATTTTCCTAGATGAATCACAATGAAAATTACATTTTAGGTTTGAAATTGAACTCCCAAAAATTGATTTTTACAGTTGTATGAGAACACGGACTTTGTCATCAAGAGTGACTCTGAACTTGCCCTGGCAGGTGTAGCTCAGTGGATTGAGCTTGGGCCTGCAAACCAGAGGACCACGGTTCGATTCCCAGTCAGGGCACATGCCTGGGGTGTGGGCCAGTTCCCAGCAGGGGATGTGCGAGAGGCAGCCACACACTGATGTTTCTCTCCCTCTTTCCTTCCCTTCCCATCTAAAGATAAATAAATAAAATCTTTAAAAAAAAGAATGCCGGAACATGCCCTGATGACAATAATCTATACTTTGAACCAAAAAGACGCAGTGGTAGAATGATTAAAAAAAAAAAAAAAAAAAAGAGTGCCTCTGAACTTGAACGTTGTCTTCACAGTTCACTACATGTATTACTTTGGAACTTGCAAGAAGATTATTTTTTAAAGTATGTTTTGTCCTGGCTGGTGTGGCTCAGTGGATTAAGCGCGGGCCTGCGAATCGGGCTCACGGTTCGGTTCCCGGTCGGGGCGCATGCCTGGGTTGCAGGCCAGTTCCCATCAGGAGACACATGAGAGGCGACTGTACATTGATGTTTCTCTCCCTTTCTCCTTCCCTTCCCCTCTAAAGATAAATAAATAAAATCTTAAAAAAAAATAAAATGTGTTTTACTAATTATGCTAATACAGTTGTCCCATTCTCCCCTTTATCCTCCTCTGTCCTGCACCCCCACTCCCTCCAGCATTCCCCCTCCTTTAGTTTATTCCTTGGGTCCTGCATATGGTTATTTGGCTTCTCCATTTCCTATATTATTCTTAACCTCCCTCTGTCTATTTTGTGTCTACCAATTATGCTTCTTATTCCCTGTACCTTTCCCCCCACTTTCTCCCTTCCTACTGATAACCCTCCATGTGTCCTCCATTTCTGTGATTCTGTTCCTGTTCCTGTTCTAGTTGTTTGCTTAGTTTTTGTTTTTTAGGTTCAGTTGTTGATACATTTATTCCCAGCCAAGTTTTATTATCTGTAAATGTTCATTTACGTGAGGCATACTAAATACTCACAACATAGTAGCAAAGAAATACTTTTCAATATTAAAGAAGCTGGAGTTTTCTATATGCTCAGTCTTTCTAGTGCGAACAGTGTGTAGAGAAATATTTCCTTATGTTTATATCTAGTTCCATAATTGTGAAATCAAATGTTTTATCAATATTATAGTTAATACTTACTGGTTTAAAAAAATCTTGTTTTTTGTTTTGTAAAATATTTCACACAATTTCCTGTTATCTTTAACAGTCAAATAACTGATTTCCTCTTAATATATGCCATTTAGGGATAAAGTGCCATGATGTGTGCCACACAGTTTCCAATGACTCAATCAAAAACCATTTTCTTATAGAATAAAAAATACTGCAAAACATTAATTATAGAATCTAGGCTGAGTATATAGTTGTTCATTGTATTATTCATTCAGATTTTCTCTAAGCATGAACATTTTCTTAATAAAAATAATAGAATAGTGATCTGAGATGTGTATAACAGACAACAGACATGGTTAAGTTCTTCTCTAAGTCTTAAAAATCATTCCTCAGCAACTGGGGTATAACTCTAACCTTACATATTTCTACTTACTCCGTCCCATGTACGTGTGAGGACTCAATGGCAAGGAGGCCAGAGAAGACCAGAGTGGCTGAAACATGGTAAGTAAGGGGGAAAAATGACAGACACATCTGCGCAGGATATTAGTACTAAATCAGAGAGTCACAGGTCATGTTAAGGATTTTTTGTTTTACTAAGAGCAACAATAGCTGAAGGTCTTTAAAAGATTACTGGTGGCTGTATAGAAAATGAACCATAGCTACAGAATAGGATTTATGTAACCTTTAAATGGTTCAGAATAATCGCTAAAGACAAAAAAACCCCACCTATTTATTAAGTTAAAAAAAAGATCTGAAAATTGTATGCTTAGGATATTTGTGTTTAACCTTTTCAAAAAGACACAACTGAACATATGTATACATAGAAAAAAGTCTAAAAGAAGATGTGCATTTATGTAATAATCCTTCTCTTTATAGTCCCTTATTCCTTTCTCTGCTTTATTTTGTCACCCTGACATGTCATACACTTGATTACTGTTGTCGACCCTCCCATCCCACCCTTCACCCCATCCCAAATGTGCAGAGAATTGTCTACTTTGTTCATTGCTGAATAGCCACCCTAAAATATCATTAGGAACAATGCATGGCACTTAAATATTTGTTGAATAAATGAACATGAATATACATATCTGTGTATATGCATGTACACACACAGTTTCAAAGTTTAGAAACCAAAAGTAAATAGATTATCTCCAGGTGGTAGGATTTTGAAATGCTCTTCTGTAATTTTATTTTCCATATTTTCTAAAATGTACTTGTAACACAAAATATCTGAATATATTTCACTACATGACATAAATTATTTGGTTCGGTAAAAATTTTCCCATTTAAGTCAGAAGCAATCTAGGTGCCCATCAATAAATGAATGGATAAACATGTGGTATATACACATGGTAGACTATTATTCAGTAATTAAAAAATGAAACCTTGACAATCTGAAACAACATTATACAAAGTGAATTAAGTCAGGCAGAGAAATACTGTATGATTTCACTTATATCTGGGTATAAAAAAACAAAAAGAAACAAAAACAGACTCAGATACAGAGAACTGATAGTTACCAGAGGGGTGGGGATTTGGGTAAAAAAATGTAGAGGGAAATAAGAAGCACAAACTTACAAATAAAAAAAAATAAGTCATGGGGTTATAAGGTACAGCACAGAGATACAATCAATAATATTATAATTATTTTGTATGGTGGCAGATGGATACCAGACATATCATGGTGACCACCATAGTAAGGTATATAAATGTAGAATCACTATGTTGTACACCTGAAAGTAATATAATATTGTATATCAACTATACTTTAGTAAAATAAATCAATTTAAAAAGTAAATAACAAGAGTAAAACATCATACTCATAGCTTTTCAGGTAAAGAAAGTATTTTTAAAACCCAGAACTATATACATCTATTTCTAAGAAATAGAACATTAAATTATATAGTGTTAAATTATAGTGAAAATGAGATTTTTGCTTTGAGTAGGAAAATGTAGAATGAAATAAATTGAGAATAAGTTATGAATTAAGTTCAATAATTATTTGCTGAATGCCTTAACACCTGAGACAATCCAAATCCAATTTATAATTATATAAAAAGTTAAGACATTCCCTACTTCCGCCAAGATGGAGGTATAGGTGGATGTGCCGTGCCTTCTCACACAACCAAGTTTAGGGAACAACTAAATATTAGCATCAGAAAACACAACCAGAACACGGAAAACAACTTTTCGGAAGTCCGCTAACAACAAATTCTTCAGCCCGACGGGTAAGGGGGCGAAACCGGCGTCTGGTGAGGAGTTGCAAAGGAGGGCTCGGTCGGACCCGGGTGCGGAATCCAGACGCACGAATCCAGACGCACGGGTTCCAAACGCAGGATTGGACCTAGTGAGCGACCGAGCAACCCACCGGGTGAGCGACTGCAGAGGAGACAGTGGGGAGGCGGTGCAGCGTGTTGACTGCGGTTGCCTAATTGCGCACGAGCGAGGGACTGGGCAGTTGGACCGGCGGAGGCGGCGATAGAGGGCGCCGCCATTTCCCCGCTCTGACCACACCCCCACATACAGCGTCACAACCCAGCGCCGCTTCTCACATTTAAAGGGCCAGAACAGACCAAAAATGTCGCAGGAAGACCTCAAAGCCCCAGAGATAAATCTAAGCGACGAAGAAATAGCAAAACTCTCAGACGCACAGTTTAAAACACTGGTCATCAGCTTCCTCACAGATCTGGTTGATTATAGCCACAAATTAGAGAAACATATGAAGGCTAAATTAAGGGAAATGAATGGAATTCCACAGGAAACCCATAGAGATGAAAAGGAAACTGGGACTCAAATCAATGGAGTGGACCAGAAGAAAGCAAATAATGGCCAAACAGAAAAGAGTCAAGGAACAAGAATTCAAAGAAATGAGGAGAGTCTTAGGAACCTCCAGGACATCTTTAAACGCTCCAAGATCCGAATTATAGGGGTACCAGAAGGGGGAAAGACACAACCACCAGTGGAAAAATTATTTGAACAAATAATAAAAGAAAATTTCCCCAATCTGGCAAAGGAAATAGACTTCCAAGAAATCCAAGAAGCCCAGAGAGTACCAAAAAAGTTGGACTCAAGAAGAAACACACCAAGGCATATCATAATTACATTAGCCAAAATTAAAATGAAGGAGAGAATCCTAGAAGCAGCAAGAGCTAAGGGGACAATCACCTACAAAGGAGTCCCCATCAGACTGTCAGCAGATTTCTCAAAAGAGACCTTACAGGCAAGAAGGGGCTGGAAAGAAATATTCCAAGTCATGAAATCTAAAGACCTACAACCAAGATTGCTCTATCCAGCAAAACTTTCATTTAGAATGGAAGGACAGATAAGGTGCTTCTCAGATAAGATCAAATTCAAGGAGTTCATCATCACCAAGCCCTTATTATATGAAATGTTAAAGGGACTTATCTAAGAAAAAGAAGTTAAAGAAGCATGAACAGTGAAAGAACAACAAGCTCACAGTTATTAACAACCACACCTAAAACGAAAGCAAACTAAAAGGACAGCTAGATCAGGAGTGGAAATATAGAAATGAAGATCTCAAGGAGGGTTAGCAACAGGGGAGTGGGAGGAGGAGATGGGGGGAGAAGGTACAGAAAATAAGTAGCATAGACAGTAGATAGAAAATAGATGGGGGGGGCAAGAATAGCATGGGAAATATAGAACCTAAAGGACTTGAGACACATGGACATAAACTAAAGGGGGGGTAATGGTGGGGATGGGGGGGCAGGGTGGAGGGGAATGAAGGGGGGAATAGAGCAACTGTAACAGCATAATCAATTAAAAAAAATAAAAAAAATTTAAATAAAAAAAAGACATTCCCTGAAGATACTATTTGTCAGTGAAATTTTAAGAGTAAATCAACTTGCAGCATTCCCAAACTGTGTTCATTGGAATATTTAATTTCAATTTATCAACAGATAGTCCAATAAAGAGTTTGACAATAAAAGAAACAAAGAAACAAACAAAAACACCAATGAAACAAACAAACAAACCTCCCCCCCCCCCAGAATGCTAGATTCTGAATTTAGATTCTACTACTTCAGAACTTCTAAAAGATTTAACATGCTTATGTGAATTGTGGTTCTTCATGAGGGGGAATATAGTCATTCCAAACTTATGACAATAGAATCATATTTTCAGAAAATACCTATTTAATAGTTCATGGAGAACTTTTGTTATACAGCTTGGGAAATGCTGATATAGAATAAAAACTAGAGATGCTGGAGCAGAACATCTTGTTAATTAATTTAGTCTATATTTATGGAGTGCTAACTATTGTACCTGGCACTGGGAACAACAATCGTAAATAAAATAGAGTTCTTGACATTTTACAAGGGGGGAGAGATACTATAATATCCCTAAAAATAAATTGTAAAGGGTGATAAGTGCCACAAAGAAAAGTAAAATGTGTTAAGGGAAATATAAATAGGAAAAAGATCTCAAGGACAGTATATATTATTTTCATTAGTACACAATGACATTTTAAGCTAAAGTCTGCAGATGGGAGTTAGTTAAAAGATTAAGAAAAAAGAATAAGCTATGCTAAAGACCACTTACTAGTTTGACACCTTGGGTAGGTAGAGTTTCTTTATATTATAAAATATTTATAATAAATAATTAGGTTCAGTTACAATTTAGGAGTAAATCATCAAAATACCAAGAACAATTCCAGTTTTTCAAAAATAACACACATAAACTCTTGAATAAATCTGATCTAACAGAAACAAAGTAAATAAAATTAAACAACCTAAAGAATTCTTTCATATTCAATGTAGTCAGATGAAATGTAATTTATAATTTAACAAATAATTTTAAAAGCTTCTTGCACTGTCCTGGCTGGGTGACTCAGTTCATTGGAGTGTCATCCTGTACACCAAAAGGTTGTGGGTTCCATCCCTGGTTGGGGTAAGTACTGGAGGCAAACAACTGACCTTTCACGTGCTAATGTTTTTCTCCCCATCCCCCCAAATCAATAAACATATCCTCAGGTAAAGACTTTTTTTTACAGTCTCTTGCACTGAAAGTATTTGTAGATGTTTTCTACACAAAGCATTATGAACAATTAAAAGAGGGAATATAAAAAAAGACCAGACAATGACCTTTACAAAGTTCAGAGGCACACTTTCATGTCTCCATGGACCATGCTAACTGGGCTCCAAAATCATTCACTTTTGTTACATCAGCCTGCCTAGTGGAACAGCATGAGCCTTAGACAGAGATCCAAGAAAGAATCTTAGTTTCCTCCTTAGACTTCAAGTCCAGCAACTGACTTTGCTACCTGTTTTTAAAATTGTATTATGTATATATTTCTCACCCATCTTTCCTTCTCTCCAGCTGTTAATGTTTACTTCTTTATTGTCTTTTTTGTTATTTAGGCCTACCCAATAAAAATCTTTCCATTTTCAGGTGGATTTTTTATGGTCTCTTTGTTACACACGTTGGTAGTTAATGTTAAAAGATTAACTGGCTTTAAACAGGGCCTATCACTTCAATTTGAGAAATCAGAAAACACTTTTATCGGTTAAGAGTGGCATTAGCTATCTGTCGACAAATACCTAAAGGCACAGTATTACAAATGTGTCTTAAACATCTACTCTGTGCCTATGCTCATATGGACAGATACCTCTGCTGACATTACCATTCAATGCCTCCAACCTACCATGAAAAATTCCCACTTTTTCTTCAAATTCTGGTTTAAAATTATCTTTCCTCTATTTCACCTAATTTGTCCTTCTATAGTAGTACTACATTCTCCCCTTAGAAACTGTGCTGCAATTACTTACTTGTTTACAAGGTCCAACATGATTTGCATTCCCCTTTCCTTGTTACCTGTCTGGCATCATTTACTATTCTCCTCTTCACTCTGCTCTTGTCACACTAGGTTCCTTGTTTTTTGTCAATTTATAAGAAATAGCTTGCAAAAAAAAAAAAAAAGGAAGAGAGAAAGGGAGGAACAGACAGCTTGCTCTCACACCTTTTTCAAGTATTTGTTCAAAGTGATCTTTGCAGACAAACTATTTCTCACTACATACCCGACACAGTGGCTAAAACTGAAAGGCTAACATCAAATGATGGTGAGTCTGTGGAATAACTAGAACTCTCATACACTGTTAGTGAGAAAAAGGTGTGGCAGAATATTACAAAACCAAACACACGTTCCATATGACCTAGTCCTGGGTATTAACCCAAGAGAAATGAAAACGCAGCCCACAAAATAACCTACATAAGAATGTTCACACAGTTGTATTCATAAAGTTCCAAAGCAGAAAACACCCAAATGTCCATCAATAGGACAGCTGAGCAAACTGTGATATTATAATAGAATGGACTACTACTGAGTTACAAAAAGGAACAGGCTATTTACAACAGGAATAAATTCCCAAAACAATGGGTAAGTAATAATAGCTTTTTACACAACAGTTAACACTCTTGAGTCCCTTTATATGACTCCTTATAAGTAAAACTAAATTTATGCTGAAAAAAATCAAAACAGTACCTGCCTCTGGAAAGTGATGGCAAGAATAGACTGGGAAGGAGAATGAATTTTCTGGGATAATGTTCCACATCTTGATGGGGGTTAGGTTATGCAAGTATGTAATTTTGACAAAAGTCAGTGAATATACACTAAATATTTGTGAAATTCTTTGAACAAAAAAATTTAAAATATTTTATTTATTTATTTTCAAAGAGAGGGGAAGGGAAGGAGAAAAAGAGGCAGAGAAACATCAATGTGTGCTTGCCTCTCGTGTAGCCCCCACTGGGGGCCTGCAACCCAGACATGTGCCCTGACTGGGAATGGAATTGGTGAGACTTTGATTCACAGCCCATGCTCAATCCACTGAGCTACACCAGCCAGGGCTCTCTGAATGAATTTTAATCTAAAATGAATAAAGTAAACAAGGCCTGAACTCAAATTACTATGTATGCCGAAACATTTAGGGAAACATGCATTGATACCTGCAATTTACTTTGAAATGCATTAAAAGAGATTGACTGATAGATGGAGATGGAGATAGAGAAATGTGTGATAAAGCAAGTAGAATCTAACTTTGTTGGGGACCGCTCTGCCTGGTTTCAGGAATTGTAACTCCATCCACCCCCTCATGGCTAAGGATGATCTAGTGACCTCCGGAATGTGAGCCACAGGAGACAAAGCTTGTCTCTGGTAGAGAATGCTGCCTCAGTTTACTCCCCCTGCCCCCAAAGCATGGTTAGTAGTCAGAGACGGGTAAGACCCATCATAGGGCAACCTAAGCCAAACTTGATCACTTGGGAGGCCATCATGGAAGGACTGGGGGTGGGGGGCTGCAACAAAGAACGAGCAATGGACTCTTGCCCCATGGATATGTGACACAGTAGGATATGTGACATATTCGGAGTCCCCATGTTCTCTGGAAGAAGCGCTTCTTGGCTCTAATCCATTTAAGCCTGAATACCTGATGGGAGGGGTACAGCTCCTTGCCTTGCCAGAGCAGTATCTGGGGAAAAATCTGGCATTACAAAGAATTCCTGAAAAACCTGTGAAATCTGCTAAGAGTGCTTTCATTCATATGTTAAGGGTTCAAGCAGGAAACCCTAAAAGTTTCTGCAAAACTTTCTTCCTGACAGACTCTGACTCAGACTAAGCCCTCAGATTTCTTCGAAATGTTATCTACTATTTGATCCTTGCTGCCCTGTATTCCTGTGTATTACAACCCAATAAAAGTCCCTAGAGGAAGGGCTCCTAGCGTTTTTCTTCTGAGAAACTGGTCACCTCTCCTCCCCAAGCAGATCATGTCTTTGTAGTGTTTACTTTCATCTGTGGTGGATGGGGGGACTTGTGGGAAAAGTCATCCCCACATAACTTGTGGGTATTTGGGTGGTCATGGTAAAAATCCTTGAAATGTTACCACATGTTTGAAAATTTTCATAATAAAGTAGTGTAAAAGAATATGGAATCTCTCCCTTTTCAACCCCAGAAAACTTATTCTCTATCCCTTACCCTACTTTATTGTCCTCTATAACATTTACCATCTTACAGACTACAAAATTATTGTTTTATTTCATGTCTGTCTCTTCTCCCTGGAATACAAAATCCATGAAGGTAGAAACTTGTTTTTTTGCTTCGCTTTACCCCAGGCCTAGAATTGTGCATTACACATACAAGTATCAAAAAAAAAAAAAAGAAGCTGAATAAATGACCCAGAATAGACTGCATAAAAATACTAAGATTAAATTTCACAAAAGGAAAAATTAAAATGTACACATTTTGTTTTTTGTATTTAAAAAACTCAGGGCAAATAGATGAAAACTAGTTGAAGAAGAATATTTGACAAGAAAACGAGCAATTCAATATTTATTTTCTACAAGAAATAAATTTAAAAGAGCCTAATACCACTACCCTCTAACCCTCTTCCTACTTAGAGGTCAGTACTTAGAAATTACTTTTATTTTTAGGGTAAGAAATAGTAAAGGAAGACCACTGCTAAGGTATAGTGTTGTTATTTCTCTTCAGTGTGAAATATTTGTCAATTTAGTACTTTCCTTAGAAAATATTCAGGGCTTATAATTATTTAAGTAGCACGTCGAAGGGAGCCCTAGGAAAAATTAAGTTTTAATTTTGATTCTTGCCTTCTCGTGTCCCTTATTTGTTTCCCTTACATCCCTTTAGAACTTGGTTTTTTGAGCTTGCATGCCCAGTGTGATGTTTGGCTAAGTGAAGGAAAGGGACTAAACTTAATTTCTTTTTACTCTCATAAAAGTCAATCTCATTGGAATGTTTCCCTAAAATTAAATTTAAAAAGGCTCAAAAAGATCTTATTTTTGCTTATAATCTTTATACTGATGATTTATACAGTTCCCTCCAATGCACCCTTGAGAACTAGACACCTGCCACTTAATACCTTTTAATTCATGTGCCAAATAAAATTCATTATGTTTCTGTTTTTTGGATTCAAGCAACATCTAAAGCAACAGCACTGAATAAATAGAATATCTAATTTACACTTGTTGAAAACATGTTTAGATAATCCAATACAAACAAAGCTGTACCAAGACTTAGTCCTCAGCCCTTGTACAATACACTCTTGTAATTTCATCCACTATCATGGCTTTAATTACCATTTGTATGCTGATGACAAGATTAAAAAATCTTAACTTCTAGCCCAGATTTCTACTTAACCTTAGCACATGTATATCAAAAAAGATCTTTTAACATACATTCCACTGACATCTCTTAAAACATCAACGTTCCCATCCACTGACTCTCCAAATCTGTTCCTCCTCCTGTTTAATCCATTTCAGTTAACTGAAAACCATCATATATCTAGTCACCCAGGCCATAAGCCTTATTTTTCCAGACCCCCCTTGCTTCTTCCCCATTTCTAAATTATGTACAAGGTCCTCTAGTTATTTCATTCATTTTCTATCTAGAAATTATTCAGTGATTTTTTTTCAATCCATTCTCACAGTTCATGCAGCACCTACCTTTCCAATGTCACATATCATACTATTCTCCAATTACTTTCTATAGTCACTGTCACTGGTCTTTCTAAAAGTTTGATCACACCACTCTCATGCAATCTTTGGCTCTTTACTGCTTTTGTGATAAAATTCAAACTCCTTGACATGGCAAACAAGGACTTTCATGATCTAGCTCTACCTAATTCTTCTAGCCCAACACCTTACTGCTTTCTACCCAGAATTCCACACTTCAGCAGACCGTTCTCTATAACACCTATTAGTGATGCTTCCAGGCTGTAAGTTTTTAATCATCTAAACCTCTGTATCCTTTGTAATTCTAAGATGTCTACTTGTCTTTTAGAAAGTCTTTCACAACTATTATATAACACTGTCACAAAGGTGACTTAGAAAACAGGTAGCAGTGTTTTAAAAATGTCTATTTCATAAAAATTCAGTTAAAATCCCTATGAAATTGAAAATGGAGCAAATCAGAATCTAGCAAAAATAAAAATTCGCATAGAATTTTCACTTTTAAATTACCTGCTCCATATATACCAGAGGGGCAGGGCACAAGGAGGAACACCAAAAGTAAGAACAAGCTCAACAATTAGATATTTTAAAAAGTCATTCATCTTGGATAAAATATTAATCTACTTGGAAGAAATAACTTTATGAAGCCCTTTTTAACTTTGGGTACTAAATCTTTAAAAATTTCACTTAGACTTTGTTACAATACCTATTAATTCACCTTTCCAGAATGAAAATAATAACAGCTAACACATACTGAGCACTTATCACATGCCAGGCCTGAGCTTCACCAATCTTATTTAAAGCTTACAACAATACTATTACACACACGTAGAAAAAATGTTGGCAACGATCATTCATTTATCACAGATCAAGTAAACTTGCTTAGGTTCATTCATAACTGGATTCAAACCCTGCTGTGAGTATGAGCTTTTAATTTCAGTATAATGACTCTCAAAAAGATTTAGATACCCCACAAATTGCTCCTCAGTTGTAAGGAAAAACTAGTAACAATACAGTGGAGAAACTGGACCACAATTTGGGCGATAAAATTAACATTAATGAGGAACAGATAGATATATGTGCCTCGAGATGTGATGACTTGAGAATAGAATATCTCTTCTGTAATATTCTAGCTAAGAATGCAAAACCTGAATCTGAGAAAACTTCAGACAAATCCCAAATGGTATCACTCTATTTTAAAAACAAATCAAAGGGCCTACAGCCTCAAGAAATGTCTACATCATAAAAGATTAAAAGAAATATTTAGGGTCTTGATGTAGGCAATTTATTCTCAAACTGTTTGGAAAAATATGTGTGGGGGAATGGCAGAAAGTGTGTGAAAACATAACAAAACCAATGAGACAAAATGTTAGCAATAGGTGTAATGGGTGTACTACTCTTTTTCTTGCAATTTTTCTGAAAGCTAAGAGAAAAAGGAAACTAAAGAAAAAGTAGACTGTAAGCAGAGATACAAGTCTTTGTAAGTCAGTTACAGTTTCTGGCTCTTAATTTCTCGATCTAAACTAGATTGTCTCAAGCTACTGTCTTCTGAACAGTAGTTCTAGGGATAGCTGTAGGTGTTAGGTATGTTCTGTGATAAAATAATTTTGGGAAACACATACAGGAATAAACAACGTTGAACAGTTTTTTATAGAAGAATCCTCAGATTTCACAATAGTCACAATGCACCATGACTTTCCAAAAGAATACAGAAGTCAACCTTTTATTATTCTTTGACAATTATTAGTGTGATTTATCCAATATTAAAAAAAACTTACTTAATTGTTTATGTGGTAAGATTCGTTCCTGGTTTTTCTCCCTTTTCCCCACCTCTACCCACTCTTCTCCCTCAATCTCCATATAATTACCCATATCCACGTGTCACACATAAACATTCTTTGGTTAATCCCTTTACCATCTTTCATCCATTTTCCAACCCTGTTCCAGCAGCTGTCGGTCTGTTCCATGTATCTACACTTCTGTTTCTATTTTGTTTGTTAGTTTACTGTGTTCATTAGATTCTGCATATATGGTAAGTGAGATCATGTGATTTGTCTTTCACCAACTGAAATATTTCACTTAGCAAAATATTCTCAGGTCCATCCATGCTGTTACAAAAGTTAAGAGTTCCTTCTTTTTCACCACTGTGTTATTTCACAGTATACACTATGTAAATGTACCACACTTTTTTATCCACTCATCTACTGATGGGCAGTGAGGCTGTTTCCAGATCTTGGCTATTGCAAATAGTGTGCTATGAGCAAGGAGTGCATACATTTTTTGTATTGGTGTTTCAGGGTTTTTATGATACATTCCCAGAAGTGGAATCACTGGGTCGAAAGGGAGTTGTTTTTAATTTTTTGAGGATACTCCATATTGTTTTCCACAGTGGTTGCACCAGATTGCATTTCCACCAACAGTGCACTAGGGTTTCCTTTTCTCCACATCCTCACCAATGTTTGTTGTTTGTTGATTTATTGATGGTAGCCATTCTGACAGGTATGAAGTAGTATCTCATGGTGGTTTGAATCTGCATTTCTCTACTGGGTAGTGATGTTGAGCACTTTTTAATATGTGTACAGGCCATCTGTATGTCCTCTTGGATAAAAGTCTATTCAGGTCCTTTGCCCATTTTTTAATTAGATTGTTTGTCTTCCTGGTGTTGAGATATATTAGTTCTTATATTTTGGAGATTAAACCATTATCACATGTATCATTGGCAAAAATGTTCTCCCATACAGTGGGTTCCCTTTTCATCTTGATGATGGTTTCTTTAGCTGTGCAGAAGCTTTTTAATTTGATGTAGTCCCAAATATTTTCTCCTTTGTTTCCATTGCTCTAGAAGATTTATCAGCAGTAATATTACTATATGAGATAGCTGACTGCCTATGTTTACCTCTAGCATTTATGGTATTTTAACTATTTTGAGTTTATTCTGGTATATGGTGTAAATTGGTGGTCTAGTTTCATTTTTTGCATGTACCAGTCCAGTTCTTCCAACACCATTTACTGAAGAGACTGTCTTTACTCCATTGTATTGCTCATATCCCCCTTTGTCAAATATTGATTGATCATAGAGATATGAATTTATTTCGGGGCTCTCTATTCTGTCCCATTGATCTATGTTTCTATTCCTTTGCTAGTACCAGACTGTTTTGATTACAGTGGCCTTGTAAAATAGTTTGATATGAGGTATTGTGATTCCTCAAAACTTCCTTTTTAATACTGAAGGGCAAATTAAACACCTTAAGCTTGGAAGAGATAAAACATGGCCTACTGAAGTTACATCTCTTAGTCATCTTTAATTCTGTTCAAATTATTTCTGTCTTCAGGCACACAGTACAATTGTACTTTTCTGGCCCTGCTGTGGCCAATGAGCTATTTTTGGCCAATGAGCTGTGAGTCAAAGCCTCTTACGTTACTTCTGGACCAGGGTGTTTAATTGCTGGTAAATGATGTGAAATCCTCCTTCCACCTGTCACCATCTTGGAGATGCTGACTGCTGCATCAGACTGGCTGGTTCCCCAGCTGACCCATGAAAAAATATCACATTAACAAGAAATAAGCTTTTGAGGTTGTTATCACATCATAACTTAGTTTATCCCAAGAGACATAAATTGGTCACAGAAGGTACTGCTATTATACAAAGACTAAAATACGAGGTCTGTCCAGAAAGTATGCAGCCATGTGCTATGAAAAAGAGATTCTTGAAGAGTGAGAAAAACTGTACATAGGACAATGTACCCTTCAAAGTCCCCTTTGGACTCAGTCCCCTTCAAAGTAGGCACCTTGGGACCTCACAGAGTTCTCCCAATCATCATCAGCTGCCCTGCTGTGTTTTCCTGAATCTCACCCACAGTCTGAAATCTCTTCCCTTTCAAAGGTGATTTTAGTTTTGACAGAAGCCAGAAGTCACATGGCACCAATCTGGACTGTAGCGGGGCTGAGTCACCTGGGTGATTTGGTGTTTCACCAAAAAACTCTGCCCGACACATGAAGCATGAATGGGCACACTGTTGTGATGAAACTGCCAAAATCACCTGCCATTTTCATTGTATTGCATCCCTCAACCGATTAAGAACATTGAGGTAGTACTCCTTATTAATTTTTTGGTCTGGGTGTCCTCATGATGGACACCTTCCCGATCAAGAAACACAATTAACATAGTCTTGATCTTGCTGTGACTTTACCCTGTCTTGTTCAGTAGTGGAGAACCATACAACTTCCATTAGGGCTACTGGGTCTTTGTCTCCAGATAACAGCTGTAGACCCATGATTCATCTCTGGTTATAATCTTCTTGAGGAAATCTGGTTCATTGGTAGCAGTTTGAATCAAGCCATTAGCAACTGTAGTACAATGTTCCTTCTATGGAACGAACATTGTGCTACAGTGTTCTGGTAGCTCAAGTCATGGAACGAATTTTGCCACAACACATCTCATGCCAAGGTCCTGAGTCAAAATATTGGACACAAATAATTTTTGGAATTCCTGCATCAGCTTCTCGTTCTCATACTGCTGGTCGCTGATCTTCGTTGGTTGTAGCTCGTATGTGTTCAACATTCTTTGGTGTTCTGCTTGTTGCAGGCCTTTCAGATCATGGATCACTTTCAACATTCTCCATCATCTTTGAAGCATTTGTACCACACTTGTATTTGCACTGTACTCATTACATCATCCCCAAAAGAGTTCTGAATCATCTACATAGTTTCTGTGGAGGAATGTTCAAGCTTAATGCAAAATTTGATGCAGATTCATTGTTCTACTTGGTCAGTCATTTTGAATGCAATGCCCATACAGTACACATGTTCACTCAACAATGTCTACCGCCCCCACTGTCTACAACAGTGAAGTTACCACTGTTCATGCATGTGCATTCCAGTGCACTCTCCTTGGCTGCCAGGTTACATTGACGTGGTACAAACTGTTCTTGCTATATTAACAATGGCTGAACCTTTTCCAATCAGACTACATACGCCATTAGTTTAGGGACCAAGAAGCAAGGAGTATTAGGCAGCATAAAATATAGGTAAATATCAGTTATGATGACTTAAAAAGTAGATGTATTTAACAAACCTTAAGCTTTAGAAGAGTTTAAAAAAACTGAACATTAAAATGGTATGTTAGTTGCTCAAGAAAGAAACAAATTTAAAAAAGTGACCAGTTTGTAAGCAGGAATAAAAGAGAAAAGTCCAAAAATTTGGAAACTGTCAATGTTTGAAGAGTGCTTCTCAAACCAAGCCATAAGTTAAAAAAACAAGTTGGCCTCTGACTAACAAAGGAAGAGAAATCCACCTTAAGGGTAAGGATCAAAGCGAGGGTATATCTATGATAGTTATAACATTTAAATGGATTAGAACTTTAGAGCAGAGAGGTCCAGTTATAACTTCCAGTTGAACCAAACGCTCAGAGAAAAAGGACTGACAAAGACACTAAAGGTATAGCTCTTCCAGGAAGTTGGTGTTTATGAGACAGACAGATGTCTAGTAAAGAACTGTGAGTACAGGCTACTGGCATGCTGAGCAAAATGAAAACACATTAAAAGCCTACAAAGTTGTGCTGCCAACAAACATTATCAAGAGCCCAATTAAAATCTGACTGATTTAAAAGTACACTTTCATCTCCAACCTTCTACAGACACGAAGTAGATTAAAGAGCCCCCAAACCTAAAGGACATTATTTTCTAATACCTACATAAGATGAGGCTAAGGAAGATGAAGGAAAAGGAACAATCACCTAGCTATCAATGCCCAGAGCCACAACAAACAGTGGATGGAGAGGCCCCTCCACGGACAGTAGACTTAGTACCTAAATAAGGATATTCCCCACATCCAGAGGAAAGGGACCCTTATAAAGTCAGCCTGGTGAGATTTTTGAGTTGTTTTAGATTGGGACTGCTGTGTTTCCCTCAATCTTCTGTTATCTGAAGAGAAGTGCTTATTGTGATTGTCATGTTCCTGTTATTCCAACATATACTGGGAATGTGTGGAGAGGAGCGGTACAGAGACAGTATTTTCATTCACAGATCATCTCCAGACCAAGAAGAAATACATCTAAACAAGATATAGAGAACTGTGTATCACCCAGAAATCTTAATATTCAAAAGCTTGATGCTATTTAGATGGGATTTTCAGGTTGCAATCACTGGGAAGGTGATAAGATTCTTTTGTTTGTGAGAAGGAGCATGATCCAAATCTTTGGCTGACCAAAGGGCAGATCTGTCATTATTGCTGTTTGCCAAACATTTTTGTTCTTTGCCTTCTGGGTCGTATGGTACAATTAGAGATCCTGGTCCTTTTGTGGTCAGGTGGACCTATAAAAGTTTTTTTTTTGGCTATCAAGCTCTGAGCTGAAGTGACATGTAATTTCTGAACAGATAATCTGAATAAATGGTAAAAGACATGATATATTCCAGAATCTTTCCTCTAATACAGTGTCTACCAGTGTTTAGGATGGAGGCTGCTCTACCAGCTGGATCCTGGAGTGAGGTCATGTACATCAGAACCCCCAAATTAACCAAATGGGCAATGTATTGTTATGAATTAATCTGTTATAAAGCCAGTATGATTTTAGGATTGTGTGCTGTACAGCACAACCTTGCCTATCCTGTCTAATAACTGGAGGGAAACAATGTCACTGAACATTTGAGTCAGAGATAAGCTTATAAGCTTATTCAGAAGTTTCTTTTACAAATGATAAAAGTAGGATCTAGCAGTTAAGTGACTTGTTTAACTACAGAAACAATGTGGTAGGAGAATGTGCTGGAACAATCATTGTCCTACTAAATTACAGTGGGAGTTATACTGCAATCTTTAAACACAGCTCTGGATTGTAGTTTAAACTAAACTATATTAAAGTAACCTGAGTTAATTAACAACAGACAAGTCTAGTCATTCATTCAACAAGTAATAAAAGCATTAAGCTCTGAAGCTAAAGGTACTTGGTGCTTAGAGTCATGTGGTAAAGATGAATCAAATAACCACATAAATGAAAGTAACTGCTAAGAACAAGTAATTATTACGAGACCATGTAACAGACCTACCCTAATGGTAGACAGATACCTTGAGCTGAGTTCTAAAGGATCAGTGAGAAATAATGAAGTCATCCCATAGAGGAATATTTTAGTAATGGGAATAAACAAGAATGATCCTGTGGTTTGAGAAAACTGGAAGGCATTGGAAGAAACAAAAGGAGGTAGGGGCCAGACTATATAATAAGGCCTAGTATATACGCCACTTTGATAACATAACAGCACTATGCTACATATTTATATCACAGGGGTTACCTCTTGCCAGGCCCCAGAAATACTTTCAGAAACTACACACATATAAGAAATAGTGGTCATTTTGTTTCATGATACTTCACATAGTAAACATTAGATTGTATTCCATTATTTCCCAACTGATAAGGCAGGCTACTTAATGAAAATTTTCCAGATCTGAATCTTAGAAATCACAATGTTTTTAATCCAAATTAAAAATTTATTCCAGGAAGGATTTAAGATAGCTGAGCCCAGAAATAGAGGAACATTATAGTTATTTAATTGGTTTCTTAGTAATACAATGTATTAAGGCATCCATGAGAAATAATTTAGTTATAAACAAAAATTTAAATTTTATATGAAAAATTCAATCTTAAAAACATAAATACCAGGAAAAAATGTTAATTTTATCACAATCATTTCTTTTTTCTGCCCCATCTTCAGAAAAAAACTTTTCCATCACTATAAAAGTCAGGGGAAATTTCTGAAGTGTATTCTAGAAAACCACAACATAAAAGTCCAGACAACAACAAAAAATACCCCTGGCCAGGTGGTTCAGTTGATTGGAACATTGTCCTGTACATCAGAAGGTTGTGTTTTTGATCCCTAGTCAACTGATCAATGTCTCCCTCACATCAATGTCTGTCTCTCTCCAAATCAATAAAGGTATCTTTGGGTGAGGATTTAAAAAAAAGAAAAAATAGAATTCAATAGATACTTTTAAATAGTAAATTGAAACCTCAATGCAAAGGAATCAAGGAATATATTTTTACAGAGTTGATTCTGTGGTATTTCCTAGTATTCGGAAAAAAATTGTTTGTAAAAACTGGAAGTGCACTTTAAAGAAAAATTTAACGAGGAAAAAAATCATATAAATTCTCACATATAGCGTCAAGATGTCACTTATAGTAGATAAAAAGGAAACTTCAGCTTTGGCTGGTGTAGTTCAGTGGACTGAGTGCGGGCCTGTGAACTAAAAGGTTGCCAGTTTGATTTCCAATGAGGGCAACATGCCTGGGTTGTGGGCCCAGTAGGGGGTGTGTGAGAGGCAACCACACACTGATGTTTCTCTCCCTCTTTTTTTCCATCCCTTCCCCTTGCTCTAAAGATAAACAAACAAACAAACAAACAAATAAATCTTTAAAAACATTATAAAAGGAAATTTCAAAGAAAGTAATAATAAGGTAATTGCAACCGAAATCTTAATTTTCACAACACTTTCTGATCAGAGAGAAGGAATTTCAATATAAGAACTTTTAGAGTAAAATAACTCATTTTGATTTTACTTGTATTTACTTTAAACAGGAAAAAAATAAAGCAATGACTCTTCTGGAACTTAATGTTAGCAGCTGACTTACACAGAGTTATTAGACTCTAAGTGATACCACAAACTCCCCAAACTAAAACTGGTTATTTCTAATCTTTACAACAGAGATAAGACTGTCCCAGATTATGGTTTATCATATTACCCATTTTAGGAAAAAACGTGTCAGTGGACCTCATGATATTTATCATTATGCTTTGTAAATTTACAAATACTTGTTAAATTAATTTACATGAGTACTTACAGCACAGTTTTTCACAAACATACTTTTGGAAATGCCAAGACATTTTCTTTGGCTTAAAAATTTGGCTTAATTATTAGAATATGTCCTTCCCAATTTGACAAAAACCATAGCTTAAATCCAACTTTATTAGCCTTACTCCAAAAGCTCAAAGGCAATTAAAAGAGGTTACCTGATCACCATTTTTGAACACAAATAATCATAAAGTATCTATATATTTTTCCAGAAATAAACATTGGTGCCAGAACAATTCTACATTACAACACTGTTTCTGTTTTCAAAGGGCTTGTAGTATAGCAAAGAAAATAGTATCATCATATAAATGAATTTGTTTTCTAAAAGTGTGGGTGCTGTCATAGGACTTAGTAATAAGGGCAAGTAAAGAAAGACTTCATAAAAGGTGACAGCAAAAAGTGTGCTGAGTGAATGAAAGGAAAGACATTTGGGGTAGAGAGAGTGGTTTAAGCAAAGACGCAGGTGAGGAACTAAGAGAATATTAAGTACAATAGTTCAGTTTACTGAGGAGGGTTTTTGGTCAACTCTAAGATGGTCCTTCCCTCTGGTTAATCACACCATTGGGCAGTCCCCTCTAACACTGTTGTATTGGGCTGAGTGACCAATAGCACATGGCAGAAATGATGGTATATGACTTGCAAGTGTAAGTTATAAAAGACTGAAGCTTTTTTTCTTAGGTGCTCTCTAACTAACTTGTACACATCCCTTCTTTTGTCTTATTTGCTCTGGGAAAGCCAGATGTCAGGTTGTAAGGACACACAGGCTTGTGTGTGAGTGAGCCCGGAAGCAGATTCCTCAGTACAGATGTCTCTAACCCTGAACAGTGTTCTGCAGACACTGAACCAGAACCACCCAGTAAAGCCAGTTACACATTCCTGATCCTTAGAAAATCCAAGACTGTTGTTTTCTGCTGCTAAGTTGGGGATAAGTAGTTATGTAGCAATACATAATTAACACATAAGTTGGTACTGAGAGTTCTCCCTGTATAACAAAAACCTAAATTGTTGGGATGGGTTTGGAACTAGGCCATGGCTCATGAGGAAGAGACTGTTAATAAAGGCCTCACAGTATTTTACAAGGCTGCAGGTGAGGATGGAAAATTTAGTATAACACTGTAACCTTTAGTTATGTGAAAAGTAGAAAATTTACTTAATGAACTGGGTGATTTAGCTAAGATGATTTTCAACCAGAGTTCAAAGTGCTACTTTATTTTTCTGTAAAAATGGTAAAAATGAGAAGAAATGAACTAAACTGTTAAAGAGGAGCCAGGATTTGATTTTGAAAACTTGTAGTCTCTCTAGATTGCAAACAACACTAATATTCAAAAATGGATTCTGAGCCAAGATTGAATCTATGTTATTGACACACACACACACACAGTCTAAAAACAAAAACCTAAGCTGAGTGACTAAAAACCTTCTGTTTAAGACCTTAGAAATATCAGAGATGTGCCTCAGACAAAAGGCCTGCTAAAGACACTATATGCTTTAAAGCTTCTCTCAAACATTTTAGGAAGCTTAAGGGTGTTCTTTTCTTTCTCAGCAAAAGCTCAAGATAGTAAAAGGTTTATTTCAAGAATTATATATTGAGAAACATTGCCAGCTTGAACTGAAAAAGACAAGAAATCATACAAAATACTGGGTTGGCTAAAAAGTTCCTGTGGTTTTGTTCTATAAAATAAAAGACACATTTTTTTGTTTTCACCATTAACTTTTTTGATTTGGATATTTTGAGTATGTCAGCTATGTCCTGCCTGGCATATTGCTGGTTGTTCTCAATTAATTCTCTACTTGATAGCTATCAACTTCAACTGGTCTATCTGACTGTGGAGCACTGTCCAGTGAGAAATCTATAGCATCAAACTCCCCAAACCACTTTTGACATGTTCAATCAGTCCCAGCAGCTTCTCCATACACTGCACATTTTTTTTTTTGCATTTCAGTGGCATTTTTACCTTTCTTAAAATAATAAAGCACAATATGCCTAAAATGTTGTGTACTTTTTTTCATCTTCAGTATCAAAATGACTACACAAAAATTCACCAATTTTGATTTTTTTAAAAAAATGCACACTGATATGATAGCTG
This sequence comes from Artibeus jamaicensis, assembly GCF_021234435.1. Classification (NCBI taxonomy): domain Eukaryota; kingdom Metazoa; phylum Chordata; class Mammalia; order Chiroptera; family Phyllostomidae; genus Artibeus; species Artibeus jamaicensis. The sequence goes on from NW_026521916.1 coordinate 503,501, forward strand.
TCACAATACAGTCTAACAAAAGTGTTTCCAATGAAGTTAAAAACAACTAAGTGCTACTAGAGCCTTCTTACGGAAAACAACAAATGCACTTTTTCGCCAACTCAATAAAAAGAGGCATTCAGAGTCCAAAATTTGGCAGGAAGGTATAGCTAAGAAAACTCAATAGCAAACAAACATGTTTTACCTTCTGTGAAAAAGGTAAGATGACTAGAGGGTAAAACCAAATGTACAAAGGGCAAAGCTGAGAACCTTGAGTGAATTATCCCTAGGAATTGAGGCTCAACCAAGGAAGTACCATCGTTTGCCTGACTGAATTTCAGAAATGCTCTTTACCAAGGACCCCCTGTGCCTACCACTCCCACCTCTGCCTTCCTTTGAATAGGAATGTTTTATAGCAGTTATCCTAAGCCTGACCCAATGTTGTATACTGGGTATGTGAAGTGATGTGGGAAGATAGCTTTCTTTAGGTTTTTAGGTTGGAAGAAATTTGTACTTGGAAAGCTGTACCTACAGAACTACATCTGAGAAGCCTCACTGTACTTGAATCCAATTTGGGTAAGATTTTGGACTGTGAGCTGGTACTGTATAGGATGATGCTTTGGGAGGCCTGAAAGCATTCTACATGTGGAGAATGTGGTAGTTAGCCTCTAATGATCCCCAACTCTGGGCATTCACTGCCTGTGTAGTTCCCTCCTCCATTTTTACTAGGGTTAGCTTGTATAACCAATAGCATATGACAGAAGTTAAGGTATTGTAACTTCCAAAATTAGGACTTTTATGTGATTTCTGCCTTGAGTGAGTGCTCTCTCGCTTGTGCTCTTGCTTTTTTATTACTTCCTTGGGGTGAAGCCTGCTGTTATGTTGTGATGACAGCGATACAGCAATGAAGGTCATGTACAGATGCCTCCAGTCAGCAAGGAATTAAGGTTGCTAACAACACATGAACTCAGAAGTGAAATTCTCGAGTCTGAAGCCTTTTAGAAGACTGCAGCCCTTAGCACCTGTGAAAGACCCTGGGTCACCATCACCCAGATAAGCTGCTCCTAGATTCCTAGGTCTCAGAAACTGTGTAACATAATGTAAGCGTCTTTTGTTGTATGCTGAGAAGCTTGGACTAATTAATTTGTTACAAAGCAAACAATAGCGAGTATAGGGAATAAGGAAGGTTACGGCAAAGCCTGAATATGGAGGCCGAGGTCATTAAATACCGGAAGGAGATCTGCAATCGATTCTATCATACACACAAAAACCCCACAAATAAACAATTTAAAGATTTTTAGATAACAAAACAACCAGACTCATACATTTAAAAGAGCCCCCAGATAACTTTGAGGGGGCTGGAAATGTGAAAACCAGAGTGGGGAGACCAATTAAAAAGAATTTATAAACCTTTCAGAATAGAGAGGGTATTCTAATCTTTTTTTAAAAAGTCCATGCGGGGGGGGGGGGAGAGGTGGGCTGGGATGGGAGTAAAAAACAGAAAACTGTACTTGAACAATAATTAAATAAAAATTTTTTAAAAGTCCTCACCTGAGGACATTTTTTCCCATTGCTTTTCGAGAGAGAGAGAGAGAGAGGGAGGGAGAGAGGAAGAAAAAACAGAAAAAAATGACTGGCTGCCTTCCATATGTGCCTGTACGGGGGATCAATGCCCAGACCAGGATCTTATGCATCCAGACAGGGGGTCGCATGCAACTGTGCCCAGACAGGGATCTAATCTGCAACGTAGGTATGTGTCCTGACCAGGAATTGAACTAGCAGACTTTTCATTGTGGGAGACACTCCAACCATGCCATGCCAGCCAGGGCATAACAGGAATTCTTAGACCAAAACGCATTAATAGATTTACGTGTAAGGGTAGCCTTAATAACTACAAATCAATGAAATGTACACAACCTCTTCAAATGTGTAGAAATTTTTTTTTGCATGTGACAAATTCTTCAAAACACATTTTATATACCTTAGGTAGCCATTGAGAAAGCAAGCATATACAAGTTGAGAAAACAATCCATTTCTGTTGACATTCTTTTCTACTTAATGCCATGTTTTCTGATACCTTGTTTCATATCTCACATTCTATCACAAATACAACTAGATATGTCTAAAAATCAGCATCCACTCACTATTGAAGCACTCCCAAACAAAAATCATTTGGTATGAAGAAAATCTGTTGAAAAATTTCAACTTAAAAAGCAAATTTCTATCCTTCTAGAACTAAAAATGAAACTTACTATTAAGTAAGTTAATTTGAGCATTTACTGTATGCTAAGGAACCATGTTATATACTTTACAAGGTATCTCGTTTAATTCTTACATCACATTTAAGAGAGAGCTGAGGCAGGCAGCACAACCAGAACTTAACTCCATACTGCATGGAGCTGTTTTCAACACTATCAGACCTAATGCTCCCTTCTTTTCAAATCCTTCACTCTTCTACTTATACACATTTTTCAAACAGTTGGTCCAAAAACTTGACTGCAAAACAAAACAAGTAGAAGTAATTTTTGTAAATCCTCACCTGAGGACATGATTTCAGAGAGAAGGGAAGGGTGGGAGAGAGAGAGGGAGAGAACCATCAATGTGAGAAACACCTGACCAGTTGCCTCTCGCATGCGCCCTGACTGGGAATCAAACCTGTGACCTTTTGGGTTTATGGGAAAACAATGTAACCAACTGAGCTACATGGGCCAGGGCAAAAGGAAAGTAATTTTTAATAAAATAGGTATTCCAACATGTAAATGCTTGGGGTATGTACTCAGAAGACAAAAAAATTTAATAGATCAAAACCCAGACTTTATGCAGGCTTTTACCATGGTTAAGTCAAATACCACAAATGGCGTTGATGAAGTTACTTCCAAATCAGCAACATCTGCAAGTTGCGAACAACAAAAAAAAGTTTAACATTCCCTTATTTTTTTCTTTTGTTGCAGTCCTGGAAATTTTTGTATATCAAAACTATACAAAAAAACACTTTATACGTTAAATAGAATTAAGTCCTAGCCTCATAATTTATAAGTGGAAATCTCATCCACTGCTATGTTTTATGGGATAGTTGAGTCATGTGAGTGATTCTTTATTTTGCAGGACATCCTGGCCCCAACAGTGCCTCTCCCAAATTATTACAATCAAAAGCATCTCCACAGTTTTCCAGAAGTCCTGAGAGTGAAAAGAATTCCCATTGAGAACCACTGCAGAGAAATAAGAATTTGCAGACATCCCATGGTGCAACCCTAAAGGTTTTGAAACAAGTATGCTGTATAAAGAGCCTTCGTTGTAAAGATATTTATACAGCTGTGGAGCAGAAGTGATACATACTCACTGGAGTTCATCGAGCCACCAATTTCTACCTAGTGGGGCTGTCTGTCCTTCAGATGCCATCTCTAGCTGCAGGAGTGGTCCCGTACCATTCAGAATATCTAGTAGAACAGTAAGTATCCTGAACTGTCTGTGCATCTGAGGTTGGCTGAATAAACCCCACCATTCTTCATATCCATTATCATCAAAGTTCAAGACTTAACAGCATCACCCTGCCTCTTATCACTATTCTCATCTCAATATTCCCTAATCTGACCCAATTTTCTCCCTTTTCACTTTCCCAAATTCTTTCACTCTGTTGTCTTAGAATAAAGATATATCAATAAGGTCCTCTTTATAGTCTCAACTTCTTCCGATGCTCTCTCATCTTCTTGACCTAACTGAAGCTTGGCGCTCTCTTCTAGAAACAGTACTCTTTATAGCCATTTCGAGCAGAAGCTGTTAATTTTCGCGTGCCTTACATACTAACAGATGGGGATCAGTGTTCATTCCCCCTACTTCCCACGGATAGTTCTTTCAAAATCATTATCTATCCGTCTCTCTCCCCAAAGCTGTCATACGCTTTCTTTCTTAGTCACAGAACTCAGTCTTTTCAACTACTAACTGCATTTCTGGAATCATTCTTACTGACAATATCTACATCTAATACCATGACCTTTACACCCACACTAATCTTTTCTTTACCTCAGCCACCACTCCTGTGGTTATACTGTAGATCTTGCTTTCTCTCTGAAATCTAAATTCAAGCCTTACTCTTTAACCAACCAACTCCCCCCCCTTCCCACTGTCTAGTTTCACCTATTCCCACACTCACTCCAACAAATCTATTCCACAGAGCTTTCTGTTCCAATGAGTCCTACCACTCGCCCATCATTTGCCAGCTCCTGATATCTTTTTTCCCCTGCTGAGCAAATTTAGCTCCTATGGTCTGTCATGAATAATCTACCTCAGATATTTCCAATCTCCTCAGCACTCTCTTCCTTCTTCATTCTTGTTGGGCAAACCCTAGAAAAACACTAGTATATATGTACACTGTGCTTGAACTCAGTTCAATGCTCACATTCAACCGCCCAAGTGAACTAACTGGTTTCACTTTAAATGACCACAAATAGCCCTCACCTAATTCACTAAATACTTCTACATTTATCTAGTAAGTTAGCGTCCCCACACGTACCTTTGTCTCTCCTTAGGTATTCATACTCCTCACTCAGGTGATGACTACATCTCATAATAGACAAAATACAATAAAATCATGTTCCCACTGCCAATTCTACCAACTGATTTACATCTTTCCTCACTTATCTGCCTTCCTTACTTTAAAAAAGGAAAAAGTATTTGTGCTCTAATTTGTCACAGACCCCTCCAAAAACCTGGAGCAAAGTGCTTGAGTAGGAGGAATAGGGTATTTTATCCTTTAATGATTTCATCCAACTATTATACTTCTTTCAGCAATTCTTATTTTTATTTATAATAGCTATTTAACCATTTTTATCTACTACTTCTATTAACTAGGTTATCTCTGTGTCTCTTTTTATTAATTTTCCTTTAATTATCCATTATATTTTCCATTATAGTTTTCTTGCATGACTGCAAATTTTTTTTGGTTGGGTCCCAAACATTTTTGGGCTTTATTCTGGGACACTGTTAAATTACTTGAAATTAATTTGATATTTTTGAGCCTAGAGGTTAATCTTTATTAGGAGAGGGCACAACTTGCACTTCACTAGAGTGTCTAACCTGCCCATGGGCCACATTCGGCTCAAGATAGCTATGAATGCGGCCCCACACAAAATTGTAAATTTACTTAAAACGTAACGAGATTTTTTTGTGATTATGTGTTGCAATATATTTAATGTATAGCCCAAGACAACTCTTCTTCTTCCAGTGTAGCCCAGAGATACCAAAAGGTTGGACACCCCTGGCTAGAGCTAATTTAGCTCCACTATTAAGAAAATAACCCTTTTCAGGACTCTTATCTGATGCCCCTTGAATTAGGAGGACAAGACTTTCTTCCACTCTAGCTGTGAGGACAAAACATATTGCCAGCTCTTTGTGAGCTCCCAGAACTGTTCCTCCTACTTCCTTCCAATTGCCTTTTCCTCAGCCTTGGGGAGCCCCAAAGATCAGTTTTTAGCCAAAAACTTAAGGCACAGGTGGAGAACACAAGGTCTGTAGGCCGAATCTGGACCTCCACCTTGTTTTATCAAGCCCAGCGGCAGCACTGAACTCTTGCTTAACTGTTAAGTAGTTACATTTATAGCCCTAAAATTACATTTGGCCCTTTGAAGGTGAAGGCAACCGAGGCTGATGTGGCCCTCGGTTATAATAAGTTTGACACTCCCCTACTGAAGGGAACCTCTCTGTGCATCTTCAGTGCCCTGCTCTGAAGCCACTTCAGCATCCCAAAACTCTGCCTTCTCTGTCTCTTCAACTGGAAAAGGCTATCAGGCTCTATTTGGGATCTTCTTTGCCTGTAAACTCTAGATAGTGAACAGGGCATTGAGGGCTCAACTTTGCTTCTCTCCCCCAACTTCACCTTGTTTGTCTGCTGAAATTTTGTAAATAATTTTAAAAAGAAATCACTTGTTGCTCCCACCTTATTTTTTTTTCTTGTTCCTTTCATAGCAGAACTATTCCAAAGTCGTCCGTCCTACTTGTTGTGACTCCTTCATTAGTTCTTCTATTCCAATTGGGTTTTTCTCCCCACCACTTGAACAAAATAGGCCAATGGCAAACATTTAATCAAATTAAGCAGTTACTTTCCCCTTACTTATCTTCTCAGTGGACATAGTCAACATCCTTCCTCCTTGGAACACATTTAACCTCATTTTCTTCCTACTTCTCTAACAGCTCTTACTCTACCTGAGCCCCATGGTGCAGCTTGAAAAATTATTCATACACCACTTTCAAATTTATAGTACCAGCCCATGATTTCCAGATTATATACCTCCAGGGCAAACTGCCCTAATACATTATATTCTTGCATATTCCAACTGAATATGGACAAGTAACCAGCACTTAAAATGAACAAGTCCATCCTTTCTATACCTTCCTTCCTCTAATTTTCCCTTTCTCAGTAAGTAGCTCAATCATCTATCCAGATGCTCAAGGTAAAAATCAGAGGTTAATCCTTATTCTTTCTCCCCATCTAGTACACTCACATCACTCAGCAAGTTCTGTTGGTTCTACTTTCAAAATATACCTCAGATCCATCCATTTCTCTTTATCTCCACCCTAATTAAAGCCATCAACTCCTCCTCTTGCCCAATGACTCATTCTCCATGTGGTAGGGGGAATAATCTTTACAAAACATAATTCAGATCATGTCACCCTCCCACCTGAAACTCTCTTAATGGTTTACTTCATTTCAAAACAATCAAAACTCCTATAGATATAGACCTCCTAACTTTTGCTGAGTCCTCATCTCATACTACTCAATCTTTTTTTCCACTTTTCTCTAGTCATACTGGCTTTCTGCTCCTACTGCAGGCTCTCTGCATCTTGAAGTATCCCTGCCTGGAATGTTCTTCATCCAGGTCTTCACAGGGATGGCTCATTCCCACCATTCAAATTTCAGGTGCAATGTTCCTTGACCATCTATGCAAAGAAAACTGTATCTTCCTTCCACGTGAAATTCTGTATTGCTCCATTGCCACTTAAGAGTTGTGTTATGTTTTTCACTTTTATTAATTTGCTTTTTGGTTTTTGCCTGTGTTTTCCCTTAAACAAACACTGAACACAGATTATGTGCCAGGCACTATTTCAGGTGCTGAAAACACATTGGTGAGTGAAACAGACAAAATTCCTGCCCTCACAGAGCCTCCATTCTAAAATGTTAAGATCTATGAAAAAAATGAACCATTTATTCACTGTTATATCCACAGGGCCTGTAACAGTCCTTGGCTCATAGGAAATATGCAACAAATATTTGCTACAGAAGTGAATAAAAATGGATTTGTATTTTCTGTTTTTGCACAAGATATATTACCTCAAATATCCCCACTTAGCTTTTAAAATAATGATAAAATTCTTCCTTTAGATTTCACGACAGCCATATTTATATTGTTTTTTCACACCTCATGGGTAAAGCACAAATCTGCAAACATCACTAAAATTCTGGCTCTAATTTCAAATTTTCATAACACAAAAATCATTCTGTGACTACTGCACCCATTTATATTCACTAAATCCTTTGGAACTACAGCCTTCATAGACTAAATGGAAACCACTTACTCATGCACCCAGATTACTTTTGTGTATGTTTATATAATATGCAAGTGAAGTCATTAACTAATTCAAAATTTAATAATTATGAACACATAAAATACAATTGAAAGAAGACAAACATACTGGTAACAAAATATACTCATTACAATAGGACAGTATCACAGTTCTACTTCATTTTGCAGTTAAAACCTGGGTGAATGGGAACTTGCATACAGTTTTGGAAACTGGATGAGGTCCTAGGTCTAATAACTTCTAGTTTGATGCTTTTCCCAGTAATCACCTAAATTTAAGGACATTTTTTTACAACTACATCATACAACTCTTTAAGGACAGAGAGCTCATTTAACGTATCAGACAAACCCAAATACAAAGGTCTGTATAAATGCAAGTAGCTTTTGAGCACCAACAAAAAGCAAGGCCAGTCTAAGGCCCTGGCTGGTGTAGCTCAGTGGATTGAGCACGGGACTGCGAACCAGACAAGCGCGGTTCGATTCCCAGTCAGGGCACATACTGGGGTTGCAAGCCAGTTCCCAGCAAGGGACGCATGAAAGGCAACCATACATTGATGTTTCTCTCCCTCTCTCCTTCCCTTCCCCTCTAAAGATAAATACATAAAATCTTTTAAAAAATTGTTAAAAAAAAAGCAAGGCCATTCTAAACATTCTATTAGCATTTAGTAATAGTGAAATTCATCAGTACAACACATTTACATATACTGCTATATACTAAATTCATCAGTAAGGGTAACTGACTTGTTTCAGGCCACAAGAAGTCAAAGTATGTTTTCTCAGAGGATATAGAACTGGTACTTGTGCTCCCAAAATTATTCAAAAATGAAGCCCAAAATAACTTATCCCAATATATAAAACCACCAGAACCTCTATTAAGTCATTCACAGGGCATTTAAACTTCAGGTTATCTTCATCCTTGAATTCACTGTAAGACCACATCCTATTTAACTGTACTTGTTCTACTGAAGGAAATTAAACCCAAATAATTTGCTTTAATAATCTGTTGCAGCCCTGGCTGGTGTGGCTCAGTGGACTGAGTGCTGGCCTGTGAACCAAAGGGTTGCTGGTTTGATTCTCAGTCAGGGAACATCTCTGGGTTGTGGGCCAGGTTCCCTGGTGCAGGGCATGCAAGAGGCAACCACACATTGGTGTTTCTCTTCCTCCCTCCCTTCCACTCTAAAATAAATAAATAAAATCTGTTGCAAAATTCAGCAAACTATGTCACTGTACGTATGTGGAGCTGAACCATACTTATTAAAGATAACCTTCCTAACAACAAATAATAGAGGAAGGACTTCATCTTGTAAAGAACTAATTGTATCTGCATTCATCAAATTTACAATTCAATTCCAGACAATGGATTATATTAGGTTTACTGGCAATAACACCTTTTTGTTTTTCATATACCTACTATAGTGAGGCTGGATGAAATTCACTCCTTTAAACTAAAGGTGCAAAGCTGCATATGTTTAATATTGTTATAGCTTAAAATCATTCCTATAATCATAGACCTTAGATTAATAAACTTAAAATCAAGATCTGCCACAATTTATAAATGTGCTAAAGACAACACAGCTTTTCCCTAGCAAGTTGCTTAAAATAGCTGAATCACCTATTTCTTGATTTTCCCATAAACTTCTTATTCTTAAACTTATTCTTATATAGTTTATATTTTATATAAATATTCTTGTAAAAACATTACTGTAATATATTAATGTAAGTCACATTTTAAGGGTTCAAAAGTTTGACATATTCTACCTAGTTCTGTCTCTGTATTTCATATTTTTATACCACTTCTGCACTTACAATTCACCTTAATTCCCTAATTAAATAAAAATAAAAAATTCTTATTCCCTGGTGGGTTGACTTTAAGAAGTAAAATCAGCCTTGGCCAGGTGGCTCAGTTGTTGGTTAGAACTGTCTTCCCATATACCAAAAAGTTGTGGGTTCAATTCCTGGCCAGGGCAAGGCAACTGATGGATCTTTCTCTCTCTCTAAAATCAGTAAGCCTACCTTTAGGTGGGATTTTTTAAAAACCTTTTTTTTTTTAAAAGTAAACTTATACATTATAACATCATTTCATGGCAGTACTGCTCCTTTTAAAATGCTACCCTCTACTTAGTAATTACCATTTTAACCAATTACCAATAATAAGTCCCCTTAACTTTTCAGGAAAATTGAACCATACAGTAAGAATCCACACCTTCACAAACTACTCCTGCCATTACGTAGGTTCATGCATACACATGTGTCTTCCATCTGTTTCTTTGCCATTACTATTACTACATACCATGGATGTGAGAGAATGAAAAAAGATAAAACTGAAAACGAGTCCATTTAAAATTTGTAGGAGTAGTTGGTTTAATATTTAATTATAGCAATAAATTCATGAGCTTGTAAGTATAGGTATCATTCCTTGTTTACAAAATGTAAGTTACCCTACATTTAGATGGTACTTTTAATTAAGTCCTATTGATTAACAGAGAAAAGGTAGTTCAGCACAAATCCATTAGAGATCATAAAGCACTCACATTGTTAGATACATAAGCCCATTAGTATTCATTATTGTTGTTTTACAAGAATATGAAGTCTTAGTACAAATGGTACTTAACCAAATTTTTAAATTACAAATAGTAAACTGAATCGAGAGTTAATATTAACACTTTAAGCACTCAGGTAGTAGTTACTGAGGGGTTCCTTTTATAGTCAAGTCCTCAGTCTTTTCCTGAGCCTTTAAGCTAATTATCTTCTATTAATTGTATCTAGTAACTGCCATTCTGATAAAACCAAAATAACTCAATTTGAAACTAAAAAGATAGATCTTTAAGCTTTATACCACACCCCCCCATTACCAAAACCTTGAAAAATTGATGACAAGTATAATTTTTCCTAGAAAAATATACCATCATATAATTTTATATGTACATCACAGTAACCCAGTATCTTCCAGAATCATTTTCATGCAACCTCAAAACCCCAACTTAGAAACTCCTATTCAAAAATATTTTGAGCAGGGTAAAAAGATGAAACTGGATTTTATCATTGCCTCTCAATTACCTGTGATTTTATCTGGATTAAAAAAATGTTGGTTTACAAAATTTTAGATAAAGATTCATTTCTCTCAAAAGTGAGAAATAAAAAACTTAAACTTATCAATTTTAAACTTTTTAATGAAAAAATTATTTCTATCATTTTGAAAATGTAATGTTTAACCATTTTTCTCATATCAGCCCAATATTCCAACTTCCCCCTAATTTAAGAAAAAACTTAATTTTTTTGTAAGTGGTCCCTAACTTGGGCTTAATGATTGTATACTGGGCCAGTAATGAAGGATGTAGTTTTAACAGGAGAGAAAAGGCTGGTGTTATGAGACTGTTCCATCTGGTTAGAATCCTATTAAAAGTAAGTTAGATTGTGATAGCTAGACTCTTAAGTCTCAAAGAAGGCTGTGTAGGGTAATATCAGTGTCACACCATCAAGATCTTTATTTACATCACATATGCTACCAAACCCAATCTAAGTAAGGACAAGAAAGGTTAATTCTCTGCACCTTATAATAAATGGAGCCCTACAGCCTATCCATCCCAATGGGAGAAGTTAAAGCATTATAGAACCAGGTAGCTCCAATTTCTTAAATATTACTTTAAAACCAATGTTTTCAGAATGTCATTCTTAAAGTGATAAGTATCCATAAAAGAGAATTATAACTAAACATAAAGCACTAATTTTAATTTTAAAAATTCAATAGTACTGGTATTTTAGAAAGCTACCCTTTCCATTAAAGGTAAAACTAGCACTGAACTTGTTAACATTTCTAACTTGAAAGACCCTGACGATTGTAATCTATAAAAAATTAAAATAGTGTATGTCTTATCATGCTTAAATTTCTGTCCTTTTTACCCCAATGGGACTCATCTCATATTTAGAGCTGATAGTCTACTGATTTCCTATGATTTGAAAATTACTTCTGTAATTCTTTAAGTCTCTAAACCTTCAAGGGTTACTTTTTGATTTAGCAAGTTACAATGTATTACATTATACCAACTCAGACATTTAATCCCTGACATCTATGACCTCAAGCAAGTCCTTTATTATAATCTTAAATAATTTTCAATCCCACAACAATCAAAACATTACTAAATTCTAAAGTTGACAAAAATTTATTTGAGGAGGGAAAAGGGGACTTCTACATAGTTTCTTAAAAATTAAGAGTCATACCTAATTCGGTGTGTTCGGATTATATTATAAAAATTGGTTGAGAGTACATTATAAGTGTTATTTTCCCAGGGTTAAGATGCAGAATTTGTCAAATCTATCACAGAAGCAAATACGGTAACAGCTACCAGACACAGCTTACTTGACAACTTGCAGATGCATTTTCATCATGAAATGCTCTAATGACAAGGTGCACACACAACTGTCCTCATCTAAATCTGCTGCATCTTTCAGTATCAACACAGGATTTTACTTTTTCACAACTAGACACTCAATTCAGTTTCTGGGTCACTTCAGCCTTAAAGACATAATGACTAATGTCAATCAAAGGCAAAAGTTTATTTCAATCCTTTCTAAGTATATCATACTTCAGCAAATTATCAAAGTTTGTTTTTCTAACATTAACTCATTAACTTTATTTATACTTAGTATATTTTCATAAGTGTGTAACAGGCTATTGACAATATTGTGATTTATACTGCCACTACTACGTGCATGAATCACAGGACTGTAAAGCAGCTGTCTACATTCTTGTATTAACTCTAGTATCTATTCCTGAGGTCTGTTTCACTGATCAGTTTTGGTTGGATGTGAAGTGAAACAAATTCTAAACAGATGACAGAATAAGGTTGGTGTGAATGGAAAAGAAAATTCCTTATTGTCCGTCCCTCAAAAAAACAGGGATGCCATGTGTTACAAACTTAGGATATCCACTGAAACTATGTCAGTGTGAACAAAAATTATCTGTAAAACTTAACAGGTATATTGATACTTCGGTTGAGCTAAACTCTGATTTCAGGCTGTATGTGGCTCTTGGGACTGTCCAAGACTTAACTAAAGCATCACTTTACTACATTTCTAAAGTGAACTGTAAAGCTATTTTGCTTGTATCAAGGCTCTCCCCTTCCTTGGCTATAGAACAAAAACAAAAATTAATTTCCAGGACAATGTTAACACCAAGACACCAAATTTAAAATGTTATTTGTAAAACTTATAAACAGAAACAAAAATAAAACCAAAAGACAAGGTTCTGCAGTCATAAGTACTTTAATTTTTATAAACAAATCACTTATTTAATTAAAGATAAACAAATGGCACCATTCTACGGCTCAAGTTGATACAAGGAAAATAAATTAAGAGGTTCTGTGTCCTGTGCTGAAAGTCAGTACTACAGACAATCTCCAGTACTACATATACTTATTTTAGCTTATCTCTAGTTTGTTTTAAGGCACTGGTCTCAAAATTAACATTTGACTGTCACAACTATTTTACTTTCAAAAGGTAAACAACCCAAACAGTTTAAACAGCTTTATTTTCAAAATCCACATTACAGAGCACAATTTCTACATTTAAAATTCTTACAGTACCAAATAGAGGTATAACAGTACAATTTTCCACAAATTTGAAGGACACAAATCCAGTGACTCCTCGACTTCCTTGAACTGTCAATACACTGCACCTGTTTAAATGGCTGTACCTGAAAACCAAGGTATGCAATTCCTTAGGATTAGAAGTCATCAAGTTAGACTGTCAAGGATCTGGGGGAAATGAGAGGAAGATTCTATTATCCTTATGTCTGAACCCGACTTCCACGACAAGGTAAAGCCACAGCTACGATAAAACGTCTATTAGGAGTACACATTTAAAATACTGAAACCCACCCAAATTAAACATCTCATCGTTAAGTTTTCTTTAGTTCGGTTATGAATATGAACTTGACCTTCTTTCAAAGTTTAGTTCTTTTAACATCTACTTGAAAATGTAGATGTTAAAAGAACTAAATTTCCTCGACCCCCATTTTTGAAACTAGAAGGCAAGCGAACCTAAATTTTATTTTAAAAAAACCCTGATAATTATAGGCCTTAGAAGAGTCATATACTCCTAAATAAATAAGTAAAACAAGTAAATCTGCCACATATTCTCAAGGACTAAAGAAAAACTGAGGGACGATAGTTTAATTACCCTCCGATTATCTAGAACTGGGGAGTAATGAAGGCAGAAAATAAGTCCCATCGGCTATGAAAGTCAAGTTGTCCGGGCAAATACGCAGTCCTCTCAACACTTCGTTGCAGGGAGGGGGGAAAGCCTCAGAGACCGGCCATCAACACCGGAGACCCCAGGAGGCTCCACGTGGGCCCACAGAGCCCAACAAGATCTCCAGGCTACCAGGAAGTGAAAACGCCCTACAGTGCACAGAACTTGAACTCCCGGGCGCCGGGGGCGCGCGAAGATCAAGGTGGCCCGAGAGCACCACCAAGCGGTCCGCAGAGTGGCCTGCAGGCAGATCCTCCACGGCACCAAGCGCGCCGCACCCCCACAGCCACCCAGCCCGCTCCCCTCTCCGAATGCACAAGGCCCAACCACAACTGAGACCACAAAATGGCTGCCGGCAGCTTCGTCACGTGACCCCTTTGTGCCTTTCGGGCTCCCGAATTCCGTGGGACCCGGGTACAAGTGGCGGGGGTCGACGGGTGGCCTCAGACAAGGCCCCTGTAGGCCGCGGCGGCTCGGGGTCTAGGCCAGGGAGGCGGGGTAAAGGCCGGGCCGGGGACTTAGAGTCGGCGGCAGAGAGAAGATGGCGGCCATTTTGTGTGGGTTTGGTGCTCCGCCGCCGGCAGCAGAGAGAGCAGGGCCTGGCAGTGGGTCGGACAGGGGAGTTAACACGTACCGACTCCTCTTCCTTCTCCATTCCGGTGGGCATCTGCGGCACGGCCCGGTTTATCGAAGCGTATTCGTGCAGGTCGGGCAAATCCTCACAGCGGAAAACCGGCAGCGGCTTCGAGGCGTCTAGCGCCCGCGCCCGAAACGACAGTTTACTCATCTCAGGCGCAGCAGATACCTCTCCGCTCTGGGGAAACGGCCCCGGCCAGCGGGATCATGGAGAACCGGGGGTTCGGTCCCCACTCGCCTACCGCTGCCGGGGACTTGAGGGGCGGAGCGCAAGCCCGCCGTCCGGGCCCTCGCAGCAGCCAGGAGACTGTGAGGCTGAGCCGCTCCGCTCCTCTCTCGCTCGCTCTCTTCAATACGCCATGGCCAACATGGCTGACATTAAAACTCCACTGTGCGCTCTTCAGCCAACCCCAGCCATTCCCCACACTGCATCGCGCAGCGGCGCGGGCACGCGGAGGGGGGGGGCGCGGGCTCGAGCGGGCGCCGGCGAGGAGCGCGCGTCCCGCCAACCCCGGCGCCCGCCGGCCACTGGGGCCGCGCCCGGCTGCTTGTAGCTCACGCGCTCGGCTGGGGGCGCGGTGGGACAGGACCCGTCCGTCTACTGGGCTTTCCGACGTCCGGGCCCGAAATCCCACTTCGCCGCTCGCTTTCCGAACACTCTCCCTTATTCATTCTCGTTCCCTCCCAGCGCCGTCGACGGAGAGGCGACGGTGCTAGGCAGCTTTTTGCACCCGCAAAGCTTTTTGAACAGCCGCGGCGGTAGAAGTGCAGACGGCACCACTACTTGGGGTTGCCTGTCTCGGGCACCTGCCCTTCCGCCCGGCCGGCGCAAGAGCGGCGCTCCAGGGTACAGACGGTGGGTGAGGCATCATATTCGCCAGGTTTTAGGTCTTTAAAACAAAATGCAAACGAAATTAGGGGCAAAATGCTACTCGTGAACTTTTGCCAGCAGTTATTTTTTATGTCTAATGAAACTCTGAATTACAGGCTTCATATCACATCATTGGTCAGCCAGATATAAACGGCTGTTATCCTACTCTGATCCAAAGTAAATTTTTTTTATTCTGCATTTTATCAACCCATATTTACTATTTTATTATAATTGAAGCAAAAGGAGTAACAATTATTGGACACTGTAACCTTCAGGAAAGAATTAAAGCAAGCCCTACTTCAAAATTTTAGAGCCAGTTCTTTATAGGTAGTGCATGATTTTCTGTTTTGTACTGAAAGAAAATGCTACTTCAGAGTTATGGGTTCAGTTATTTTCTGAGAAAAACTATAAAATTGAATCATGAAGACCTGTATTATTCCTATAAATTCGGAAAAGAAAAAATAAAAGGAAAAACTATTACTAGAAGAGGGATGGATGGATGTGTTAGATTAATTCTTGATTTCTATTACAAAAGAAAGGTATCTGCAGAGCTCTTTCCAGTGGAATATTTAAAAAGTAAGTCTGGCAACAAAACTTCAAATGTTTTCTAAGATACAAAGTGTTTCAAGTCTTCTCCCTGGGAGCTATATAGTAAAAATAATCAATTATTTAATATTGGGTTGGATAGGAACTGTATTTTGCTTAAGGCACAGAGGCAAAATGCCACCTTTTCGGCTTGTTTCTCTACACCAGGTGGAGAAGACAAGGAGAACATAAGATGGTAGTTCTCCAAAATTATCCCAAAACTCTAGTATTGACAACTCACCTCTGCTGGGCAGAGGGACTTCCATTGCATTTTCTGTTAAGACTATATGCATTTGTTCATTCAATGAATAAACATTTATTGAGCCCTCCTGGCCTTGTAAGTATGCTGCTGAGTGCTTAGCACATAGGAGGCTCCCAGAGTTGTTTGCACAGTGGGAGAAGGATCTGTGGAAGATGGCAACTGCCTCACCAGAGGGGTGTGTTTCCATTAAAGCCCAGGCTATTGTGGAAACAGGCGGGAATGGCACCCAATCTGTGGGGGAAGGCTTTTTGGAGATGACATGTGAATAAAAACTATGTAGGATAAGTATGGGTTAACCTTGCAAAATGCAAAGAAAGGTATCTTAGGCAAGGGAAGCAGCATGTGCAAAGACTCAGAGCCTGGAGAATGCATGTCACAGTCTGGGATCCTCAAAAATTGCCCATTGAGCTGTGGAATATGATACCTATTTAGCCAGGTTTTATAATAGCCTTCTCCAGCCTATAGTATCAGATTTCTGAAAATCCTAGTAGTAAAATTTGTTTGATTGAGGAATCCAAGACTGGATAGAACAAAATAGAGTCTTAAGTCATGAGTGAACCACCAAGGAAACATGTGTGTGTGGTGTGCATATATATAAACTTTTAAAACTTCATTAAAAATAGGCTATGGATAACATATTCCACATCCTATACTAGTAATAGTGGGCACTATACAACTAAGATCTTTGTTCTCTAGAAATTCTAGAATCACCTCCCACAGCAGATTGAGAGAGATGCTTATAAATTAAGCTTGCCTTTTGCCTATAATATGCCTAACAGAGATACTTTCTTTCTGCATGCCCTGGTCCTTCTGGGTTTCCAAGGACCCGAGAGCTGGAGTCACTCTCATATTCAATTCACTTCCCTCCCTCCTAAGTGGCAGGAATGCAGCAATAGGGTTCAGGGTTTTTCCTTCAGCTTCCTTTATCCAACCAAAAGGTTCCTCGCAAAAATGTCTAATCCTGCCCAGTTTTTAAATTTTTTCTATTCCCAACTTCAAGTTCCTTTTTTGCCTAAGTATTCCTAACAATGGTGATGTGACATTTTCAATATTACAAAGGATATATATTAGTGTAGAGCTGACTGCACTAACTTTTCTGCAAAGGGAAAAGGTTGGGAAGGGATTTGGAGTATTTAAAATGCTTTTAATTCATGCCATAACTATATACTGAATAGGTAACACACAGTACCATCATCACAAGGGACAAATAAAATACTAGTAAAGCGATACCCACTTAACTAGACCAGCATGGTGAGATGCAGTGCTGTTCAGAAAGAAAGTTGTCAGTTCTAGCTGGGTTGATCAGACATCATGGAGAAGATAGCAGGTAATTTGTTCTGAAAGATGACAAGGATTCCAACTGGTAATGAGGATGAAATGGTAGAAGAGAGGGTATTCATGGAAGAGGGCAACTGTATAAACAGAAGGGTGGGAGATGTGCTTGAAGATGAGAACGTTTATTTGGCAGAGTTCATAGGAGATTCTGACAACAATCCAGGTAAAACTGGTAAGAACTTGGGTGAAGGGAGTAGGAGTAAAAAGTAGAAACATAAGTTTTAATGACAAAAATAATTATAGTATCATTACCCTGAAATGTGATTCATTTTGTTTCAAATACAGAGCTTATGCTTAAACAACAAAATTGAATTCAAATGCAGTGTGTGGACAATGCAGTTCACTGTATATATAAGCTTGACATATGGATCTAAATATTAGTTTATGTCTAGTATGTGCCCAAGTCCTATTATTTCTCTGAAATTGTTTCTGGGATTTGCCTTACTATTTCCATTCCTATTGTCTTAACCATAGACCCACTTAAAAACAACTTCCAATTTATTTTAGATTAATTTGTTATTTCAATAAACCTTTATGAAGATCCAACTTTATAGGAAACTGTGCTGGTATTCTCCTAATAGTGGCTAGTGGGAACCCATGGTGTCTGATATAGGCTGTGGGTCTCTGGGGATGTGAAGAACACAGGTTCAAGCCGCCTTTCTGGGCTTTACAGTTCATGTCAACCAATAACTGTGCCCCTTTCCCAAATAATTTATTTTTATAATTGCTCTTTATTTTGCTATTCTATATAGCCTTTTTTTCTTTTCTTTTCTTTTTTTTTGGCATAGCTGTCAAGGCCTAATAACTTTGTCTCTGTCCAACATAGCTTCTCATTACTGCCTAAGACAAGCTCTTCACTATGGCTGGTAAACTTATCTCTTCAACATCTTTAGAAATCAGAATGTCTCTCTTGCCTCTGGGTTTTTTTCATTCCTTTTTTTCTATTCTCTCTGTCTGACTTCAGATCACCCAATTCTACCAAAATACTATCTCACATTTTTGAGGAACATTTTGAAGATTAAGTAGAGCACTCCATGTAAAGCATTTGCAATGGTCTCTGGCCCACAGTAAACATTCAATAGATGTAAGCTATTGTTATGCTTCAAAATCCAACTCGAATGTCACTTCCTTCATGAAACTTTCTTTGAGTGCTTAACCTCTCTAAGTCCTAATTTCCTTATCTGCAAGAATGAGACTGAGTGGTTAGGTAAATTCAAAATAATTCTTAAGCTGTACCAATATTTTCATCTCTGAACTCCTATTACACTTTTAATTGATAAGAATAACTAGCATTTAACTTCAAAAGAAGTTGTCTCTAATGTGACAATTTACTGAACATTAACTATGTGCCAGGCAATGTGGAAGTACATTTTAAATGTATTACCTCACTTAATTTTTATGACAGACCTATGACTATGGCCACTAAGCTGGCAAGAGGTGAGGCTTAAGTTGATGCCAGAGTGGAGCCCCAAGCATTGGATTATAAAGTGAAGTGAGTGAACTAAAAGTGAGGAAAGAGAGAGGCCTCTTTCAAAGGCTTGGCAATGAGGGAAAAGGAGAGATAGATGAAAAGGGGTAGCTATTAAGGGCACCAGTTTTGTTGTTTTTGAAGGTAGGAGAGATGTGGGTATGTTTGCTGAATTATGTAAATGGATTAACTTTAGCACCATTTTCCTCTGAAACAGGCAGGAAGGAGGGCAAAAATGATAGTGATCCAGAGAAGTTAAATTCTCTTTGATGTGACAAGATTTAAAAAAAAAAAAAAAATGACCTGGCTGGTGTAGCTCAGTGGGTTGAGTGCGGGCCTGTGAACCAAAGATCATGGTTTGATTCCCAGTCAGGGCACATGCCTGGGTTGCAGGCCAGTTCCCAGCAAGGGACACACGAGATATTGATATTTTGATATTTTTCTCCTTCTCTCCTTCCCTTCAGCTCTAAAGATAAATAAATAAAATCTTAAAACAAAACAAAAAAACATGACATCAGTTGTGGTAGCAGGAGACCAGATTCTTCATTCCTTAACTATTCAATAAATATTTATTGGATATTTACTAAAAGCTAGGCAAAGCATGGTCCCTACAGCCTTGTACAGCTAACAATTAAGTGAGGTACTGCGTATGTTATTTAACTGGGAAGATGTGAAACTAATTTCTTTAAAATCTGTGACTGTACAATGATCTCAATGTTAAAATATAACACAAAGCTATAATTGAAAGCATTGTGTAAAAGTACTAATACTGAATATTTTCATTGAAAGTGACCATTTTTCACTTTCTGTTTCTTATTTTAATACAAAGTTATGTAAAGAAATGGCATCAAATCTTTCAACATACCTTTAGGAAAATTAAAACAGGAAACTTTTAGGAAATGTTGGGAAGTAAAATACTGCAAAATTCATTGCAGTATATTTCATAGAGTTTCTCAGTAACAATAATGAAGTACTGCTTTATCTACAGAGTTGATTTAATGATAGAATTCTATGCCTAATATTTAAGAACTATGTTTGATATAAAATAGTTCAGAATATTTCCAGACAGACTTAGTCATTTCATTTTAAATGTATCTTCTTTATACACTACTAAAACAAATTGTACCTATCTGAGAAGGAATTAAGATTTCTAAAACTCCATGAAATGGTTCTTAGCACTACTGTAACTAAAAGGAAAAAAAGAAAAAGAAATGGAATGCATTTTATTATGTAATACAAAATCCTAAATTTACAGAAAATCAACTCTAAGCACAACAAGGAATCAAACTTGTCAACCTACTCACCCCCAAAAAGTCGATGGGGAAGTCTGACCATTTTTAGGACTTGCCTTCTTTAATTCCCAGTTCTCTAAGTCATTTGATCTTTCCCTCACTATTCACACAGGTAGGTGAGGAGACCTCTATGGTAGCATTTTAATAAAAATGTTGGTGGAGGCCACTGGAGAGGCGTTGGGAGGCATAGACGGGAAATGCTTTAGAATCTGAACAACAGTAATGTAGTATTTAAGGAATGTCAGCCATTCCAGTTAAGTTACCATAAGAATAAAGGTCCATCTTAGAAAATAAGAAAAATTGAAGAATTCAACCACATATATAAAATATTTGGTATTTATCTAAATTGCATTTTGTTTAATTATTGTTACCTTTATTTAACCCAATGACTGGCACTTGCTGACAAACTATTGTTTATAGTCTGTTGTGTTAGTGCAAGGTTGTAAGGGGCAGGAGGAAGTGAGTGTGGGGAGAGAAGGTTGACAAGGGAAAGGGAAGAAAAGTAACAACCTTTAGGTGCCTTACAATCTAGAGCACATAAAACATACTACTTGAGCATTAGTATTACTAAGTAATCATATACAACTCAGTATAGTATAAATGGTACATGAGTAGTGAAGGAAAGAAACTTAGAGGGACAAGAGAAAAACTGTTAATGAAGTAGAAATTTATAGTGAAAGGCTGAAGTCAAATACTATATATATAAGTGGGTGGTAGACAAAGATTGACAAGGAAGAGGGTATTCAAGAGAGGGACTGTTGTGAATTGCTATTGCTTTATGACTCAAGAAGGAAATTATTTCTATTATCCTTCTGAAATTTGGGGCACAGAATTAACTTTTATCATCTAATAAATTAATATTAGTGAAATAAAAATTACTATATTTATTATTTTTTATAATAGAGTAACATTGTACCAATTGCTCTCTGACTCCGGTTCCTCCTTTCTTTCAAAGGAGGGAAGGGAAAGTGATTTCTAACCAGAGGAGTGTGATTACAGGTATAAAGGATGATTCATGGAGGGAGAGGAGAAGGGTATGAAGGGTAGAGAGAAAAGGAGGAGAATCATGGATAGAGGCCAGGTGAGGTCCGTATTTCCAGAAGGTACCAATGAAAAGGACCAAAAACAATGAGGCGGTCCCTGGAGATCACACCAAACACAATTTCAGTAGGATGCTGTGGGTGGAAAATATCTTCTGCTGAGTTGAAACGTGAATTGGAGGAGTCTCAGACTGAGTGGTGCCTAAAGCATGTTAATCATTTACCAGGTAAGCCCAAGGCTGGAAGATTTTGCAGTAATTTCCCCAGTCCTCCAATGTTCTTAGTACTTGCTCACAGGACTAAGAGCACCTTGAGGTTCAAAATCAGCTGAGCTTCAGACAGAGAGTAGCTAACATCATCAGCACCTCATGCATTAAGCATCAGAAGAAGATACATTTTATTATTTCACAAGTCTTTACAAAATCCTGTTGATAGGAGGAAGTAAAACATATCTTCCATCTTTAAATATGCAGAAACTGGTAAACAAAAGTCCAACCTGACTTGAGTTACTGACAAAGGTATAAGCCACACCAGATCTTAAGATTTCTTCTGAATTAGGTTTCCCTAATTCAAACACTAGATTTTAAGACAAAGAAACAACAAAATTATCTCTGTGGTAGCATATATATTTCGATAGATATTTTGATTTTAACTGATTTACTCATAATCAGATTAATATTTTGGTATTTTTATTTATTCCAGTATTTTTTGCTTTGTTTTTCACTTGTTTTATAATATTGTAGTGATACTGCATATTCTTTTTGTGGTCCTCACTTCTTACTTAATTTGATAATTGTTAGGATGGGTGGGGTAGGACAAAATGGCAGTGAACTACAACCTAGAAAAGACAGCTGACTTCAAACCAGAAAGCCAAAAGGGCCGGCTTTATCCGCATAGCAACCTGAGCCCGAGGAAAACCACCAATGATATATTGCCACTTTGTTCAAAGGGGACCAATCCCCAGCTCCTACGAAGAGAGCCAACCAAAGTAAAACCCCTCCACATTCCCTGCTTGGGTGTGACTTCCCCCAGCCCCATTCTGTGGCCTGGGTAACCTTGCCCGGGTGTGCAAACCCCATTAAAGCTCTATACTGCCTAACTTTGTGGCTGATTGGCATTTCTTCCTCAGCAGAGCCTAAGAAAATCTTTCAATACTGTTCTTACCTCATTAAATAATCTTTTAAGATTAGTTTTTGACAGTGATTTTAACCTATGTATATAGCATAATTTACTTAAGCACCATCTTCTAAAGGGGCATTTTAAAGACATTCTAACTTTTCTTTATTATAAAGAACATATTTAATTTTCAAAGAACATTTGAAATAAAAAATGTGTTTAAATTTTCATGATTTAAGGCACAGAAAAATGTCTGATATTTGAATAACAATCAAAGTCAGGTCTACACAAATAAAGGTTGGCAATTTTATTGTCATTTTGATCTGACTGCAAAAACCTAACTCTTAAATGTCAATATTTCTTCCCAGATATAAGCTTGGTATTTTCAAAATTATGTTCCAAAGAACACTGAGACGTTACATTCTAAAATTAATTAATTACATAAAAAACAGTAAGTTGGGGGAGTACTGCCTATTATAGCTTTGTTTTTAAAATATATATAGGTTCAGACAAGTCCTGCAGCAAGGACATCTATTTACTGATACTGAGCATGGTATTTTTCAAATTTATGTGACCATGCAACCCCATACCACATACTAGCAATTAGCACCATTAGTTCTACAAAAAGCACACTTTGGCAAATTCTAATCTATGCAGTGCAAAGAAATAAGTGTTTCTGAACAAATTATCCATTTAACTACTTAAAAAGGTCTGATAACTTTGAAAAAGCAAGATGTTATAAATGTAAAGTACTATCTTTATTACTTAAGATTTTTATCCTGCCAAAAACAGTGCAAAGTAAGGCATTTGAATATAAAACTGGACAGAGTTCTAACAAGCACTATAATTTAGCAGATTACTACATGGCAGTATATTTGGTGTTTAATACAAAATTGACCAGAATGTTTAGCTACATTTCTTGCCCAAAGTATCTTTACTAAAAAGAACAAGTTGAATTTTGATTTAGAGATTTTTGCTCTAACTTAAGCTCTTAGCGAATATCTTGATAGAATAGAACCTATCACCTATGCTGTTATGTTGATTCAGTGAAATCATTAAATAGTTTGGCATGGACCTGAAACAAAAGTCATACTCCATAAACATGAGCTATTTTTAAGGGTATTTTTATTTTGTAACTTTGACTAAATCATTTTGTTTTTCTGAGCTTTACTTTGTATGTGTAATATAAAACATAACACTGATTGTAAACCCTTCGAAACTCTTAGCTAAGGAAACAAACCTAAGAAACCCTCAAATGAAACCAAAGATTAACTAGTATATAGAAAACTAATTTGTATACAATATTATACTCATCTTCTGGAATCTTTTTGGTTTGTTTCCATTGTGTAGTTTTGTGTCACTCCTATGTTGAAATCTATAGGGAACTCTGCTGCACTTTCCCCCTCCATTGCCAAATGATTCATCAGATGATTCCTCATGAGTGCTCGATCTCTACATCTGGTCAAGCAAGCTCCCAGGGAGTCAGGGCTTCTCTGCACAGGTTGCTACTGTTTCCCTCAAGATGAGTGCTTTGCTGGTAACAGTCAAATGATAAGTAACATTTTATATTCAAAGTAGCAACATTATACACTAAGATATAGCATTATGTACTGCAAGGAATACTGGCTTTCACGATTGAAGATCTGGATCCTAATCTAATATCTACCCTTTACTAGCAGAATGACCCTATAGAAATTATTTAATTTCTGAGGCTTAAGTATCTCATATGCTTGGCCTAAAAAACGCTTGTTCTCATCTTTAGGCCATTGTGAAAAACAAATGAGAAATTATAGTGACAATATTTTCACAATTTCACAGTACTATACAAACATAAAGAATATATTATTTTATTACAATTCCATAGTACTTAGGAATATATATATATATATATATATATATATATATATATATCCCTCCAAATAACCTATTGGAACAGAAAATCTATTTTAAACCTGTTTAAATCATACAGTTGGTTACAGAAGATTTGATTGCTGGACTAGGATCCTTTGGAAATGTCCTTAAATAGAAAATCCTTAAACAGAAATCCACCCATTTGATTTATTTTTTTTACCCCTTTAACTTGATCTTGCTTTTTTTCTGAATTGTTCTAAAGAGTGTCTAGTACAATATAAAAGTCTGGGAAATCTATGATGTTTGAATTAATTTGAGATAAGAAATGTACCTATATTATAATTTATACAATTAATAAATTATATAAGTTTAATATAATTTTCTCTTAATGCCCAATTTAGAACAGAAAAATAAATAACAATGTTTTCTCCCTGAATTTTCTCTGCTCACTAGTTTTTCTCCTTCAAAAAGCTGTATTCAAAGTTTCTAGCAGAGGAGCTTTAAGAAACGAAATTGCTAAAAGACAGAGTGTAATGTAAGGACTTAAAAGTGCTAGCTCTAGAGCCAGACAAAATTTAGGTCTGAACCTGAACTTTGCTCTTTCCTAGCTCTGTAAACTTGAGTAAATTCTTAACTACTATGATAGATAAATAATCCACATAACCAAATTTACTGAGTTCTTTCTGTGGGTTGAGTGCTTTAATCCATTATCTCATTTAATGTCTACAAAATCCTACAAGATAGTTTCAGTCCTCTCAAGATAGCTTATAAGATTTCAATAAGTATTAGATACTATCTCACACAAAAAGCTGAGCCTTTTTCTTAAAGGAAGATTAAGGACTAGTTTCCAGTGTAGAATAGAAAGATGGTTCCCCTGGAGTAAGTCAAATGAGGTCCTCACTACCTTCCTCTTAACATAAATGCTAAACCGGGTTTACACTAGCTCATCAGCCCTTTCCCTGGAACAAAAATACTAAAAACCCAAACCTTAAAGAGAAAGAAATGCTATCTGAATAAAAAGTGTTCCTTCCTGAATTATTTTTCAAACCTTATCCTTTCCTCTTCCATGCACAAAGATGACAGTACACATACACACTTCTTCAGAGGAGCAGGGGATATGGTCCGGTGTCTCTCCAGAACCTAGCTGTCTTTCTGTCTAAACTAAACTCTCTTTATCTTCATTTTCATGGGTTGTTTCATAATCTGTGCTTTTTAAAATAACTAAAATTTCATAGTCTACTTGAAAAATAATGAATCTTCAGGATTAATTTTGAATTGTATTCTGTAAAATAGATTTTCTTAAAATTCTCTTAATTTTCAGTGGGATAAAAACAAAATAAAACAATTTTAAGTATAAATGAAAGAGTCTAACTTTATATGTATAAAGGTATTGCCTCCATCATGGGAGTTTTTTTAAGACTATTTTTACAAAGAAAAAGCTTTTTAAACCATGTCACACTTTTAGAATTGATTCATTAAAAAATACTTCATGCTTTGCTATCTCTCCTCTATCAGTTACTTATGAGCATTTTACTGTAAAAGATGTAGGTTCCAATTCTGGTTCTGCCACAACTAGCTGTATGATCTTTATCCTAATCTCCTTGGGTCTCATTCTTCTCAGCTTTGAAAAGGACTAAGATTTGATGATTCCTTGCAACTGTTAAGTTTTATGATTATCTCCCATTTTCCATAGATGGTACAAAAAATGGGGATACCTGAAATGTTTTAGATGTAAAAAGTTAAAAGAATTAAATTGAAATATATGATTTCTATAGAAATTATGACTTGAAGAAATGCTTCAGTTCCTCACAAAAGCAAAAGGATAACCAATTTAAAAACAAAGAACAACCAGAACTGCCAGAAAAACATTTGTATAGATGTCCAACAATGAAGGAGTTAAAGAAACATTCATCCAGACAGTGCACCAAGACAAAGAAATATGGCCTAAATGGAAGAACAGATCAAAGCTCCAGAAAAAGAACTAAGAGATAGACAACCTGTCTGATGTAGAGTTCAAAACACTGATAGGATGCTCACAGAATTGAGCTCAGTTGCAAAATAAAGGAAAAAATGAAGGCTATACAAAGTGAAATAAAGGAAAATATATGGGGAACCAACAGTGAAGAGAAGGAAACCTGAACTCAAATTAACAATTTGGGACTTCTGCCAAGATGGAGACGTAGGTGGAGGAACCACCTTGCCTCTGTGCACAACCAAATCTAAGAACGACTATTTTTAACAACAATCACAACCAAGCCACATGGAAAATCGACAATACGGAGTCCAAAGACAACTAAATGCTCAGCTAAACCGGTAAGTGAAGCGAAGCCAGCAGTGGAGCAGGTTAGCAAGAAAAAATTCCTGGGTGGTGCGCGGTGTGCAAGCAGCCGAAGGCGCTGATTGCGAGCTAGCTACGGGAGCGGACAGGGAGCGCACAGGGAAGAGGCACGGTGGGCTGTCTGCAGTCAGTTGGTTGCACATCTGCGTGCGGAGAAACCAGTGAGAAGGGAAGCCTGCGCAGGGCAGCCGGCTCGCACAATTCCAATTGGATAATCAAGCCCTGAGCGACTGATGTGACTGGACGGGCTGGGATAGCGGAGAGGACCGCCATTGCTCCCTCTCTGACCACGCCCCCACACACAGCGGCACAAACCAGCAACCTGGGTCGCCCGGTCCTGGTAAACAACTAAGGCTTCGCTCCTCTTACTTAACGGCACGAATAGACCAAAAATGGCTCTAGGACAACTCAGAGCCCCAGAACCGATAGATCTAAGCGATGAAGAAATAGCCAGTCTTTCAGATGCACAGTTCAAAACACTGGTTATCAGGATCCTTACAGAACTGGTTGATTTCAGTCACAAATTAGAGAAACATATGGAAGCTAAACTAATTGAAATGAATGGTAATACAAAGGAAACCAATAGTAATGGAAAGAAAATTGGGACTCAAATCAAGGGAGTGGACCAGAAGGAAGAAAAAAATGATCAAACAGAAAAGAATGAAGAAATAAGAATTCAGAAAAATGAGAAGCTTAGGAACCTCCAGGACATCTTTAAACGCTCCAACATCCGAATTATAGGGGTACCAGAAGGGGGAAAGGCACAGCCACCAGTGGAAAACTTATTTGAACAAATAATAAAGGAGAATTTCCTCAATCTGGCAAAGGAAATAGACTTCCAGGAAATCCAGGAAGCTCAGACAGTACCAAAGAAGTTGGACCCAAGAAGGAACACACCAAGGCACATCATCATTACATTAGCCAAGATTAAAATGAAGGAGAGAATCCTAGAAGCAGCAAGAGCTAAGGGGAGAGTCACCTACAAAGGAGTTCCTATCAGACTGTCAGCTGATTTCTCAAAAGAGACCTTACAGGCAAGAAGGGGCTGGAAAGAAGTATTCCAAGTCATGAAAACCAAAGACCTACAACCAAGATTGCTCTACCCAGCAAAGTTTTCATTTAGAATGGAAGGACAGATAAAGTGCTTCTCAGATAAGACCAAATTCAGGAGTTCATCATCACCAAGCCCTTATTATATGAAATGTTAAAGGGACTTACCTAAGAAAAAGAAGATAAAAAAGATGAACAGTGAAAGGACAGCAGACTCACAGTTAGTAACAACCACACCTAAAACAAAAGCAAACTAAGAGGACAGCTAGATCAGGAGCAGAACCATAGAAATGAAGATCTCATGGAGGGTTAGCAACAGGGGAGTGGGAGGAGGAGAAGGGTGGAGAAGGTACCGAAAATAAGTAGCATAGACAGTAGATAGAAAATAGATAGGGGGAGGGTAAGAATAGTAGGGGAAATACAGAATCTAAAGAATTTGAGACACGTGTTCATGAACTAAAGGGGGAAATGGTGGGGGAGGGGTATGCAGAGTGGAGGGGAATGGAGGGGGGGAATAGAGCAAATGTAATGGCATAATCAATAAAAAAAAAAGAAATTATATAAAAAAAACAATTTGGAACAAAGGGAAGAAAGAAGCATCCAACTGGGACAGAATAAAGAAACAAGAATGCGAGAAAAAAATGAGGAGAAGCTTAGGAATCTCTGGGACAATTTTACATGATCTGACATCCAAATCATGAGAGTGCTGGAAGGAGAAAAGGAAGAGCAAAATATAAAACGCTTATTTGAACAAATAATGAAGGAAAAACTTCCGCAGTCTGGCAAAGGAAATAGTTTTGCAGGTCCAGAGAGTCCCAAAGAAATCGGACTGAAGGAGGAGCACACCAAGACACAACATAATTAAGTTACCCAAGATTAAAGTTAAGGAAAGAATCTTAAAAGCAGCAAGAGAAAAGGCAAGAGTTACCTACGAAAGAGTTCCCATAAGACTCTCAGATGATTTCTCAAAAGAAACCCTAGAGGCAAGAAGGGGCTGGAAAAAAGTATTCAAAGTCATGAAAGGCAAGGACCTGCATCCAAGATTACTCTATCCAGCAAAGTGACCATTTAGAATGGAAGGGCAGATAAAGTGCTTCTCAGATAAGGCCAAGTTAAAGGAGTTCACTACCACCAAGCCCTTATTATATGAAATATTAAAAGGGCTTATCTAAAAATAGATAAAAATATGAACAGTAAAATAAAAATAAACTCACAACTATCAATAACCTAAAAAACACTTCTGCCAAGATGGAGGCATAGGTGGAGACGCCTTGCTTTCTCGCACAACCAAGTTTAGAGTCAACTAAATATTAGCAACAGAAAATACAGCCAGAACACAGAAAATTGAACTTCGCGGAAGTCTGATAATAACAAATTCTTCAGCCTGATCGGTAATAGGGGCGAAACCAACAGCTGGCGGAGCTGGTTTGCATAGGAAAACTCGATCAGACGGATTCTGGTGCGCAGGACCCAGGCGCAGGGTTGCCAGGGGTGGAGCTAGTGAGCGACCCAGCGAGTAACCGCCAGGAACCAGTGAGGGAGCAGGGCCAAGATTTGACCGTGGTCGCCTATTCGTGCGCAGACAGACCAGCGAGGGGGAGAGGGCGGTTAGACGGGACCCAGCATGCCCCAGCGGTGAGAGGCAGCAGAAAGCACCGCCATTTCCCCGCTCTGACCCCGCCCCCACATACAGCATCATAACCCAGTGACCTGAGTGGCTCTACCCTGGTGAACCACCTAAGGTTCTGCTCCTCACCCAGTGGCAAGAAACAGCAGAGGAGGTCGCCATTTCCCAGCTCTGACCACACCCCCACATACAGCATCACAACCCAGCGACCAGGGAGTCCAAGGCACCGCTTCTCACACTTAAAGGGCCAGAACAGACCAAAAATGTCGCAAGATCTCAAAGGCCCAGAGCCCATAGATCTAAGCGATGAAGAAATAGCAAAACTCTCAGACGCACAGTTTAAAACACTGGTCATCAGGATCCTCACAGATCTGGTTGATTATAGCCACAAATTAGAGAAAACATATGAAGGCAAAACTAATTGAAATGAATGGAATTGCACAGGAAAACAATAGCTATGAAAAAGAAACTGGGACTCAAATCAATGGAGTGGACCAGAAGAAAGCAAATAATGGCCAAACAGAAGAATGAAGAAGCAAGAATTCAAAAAAATGAGGAGTCTCAGGAACCTCCAGGACATCTTTAAACACTCCAACATCCGAATTATAGGGGTACCAGAAGGGGGAAAGGCACAGCCACCAGTGGAAAACTTATATGAACAATTAATAAAGGAGAATTTCCCCAATCTGGCAAAGGAAATAGACTTCCAGGAAATCCAGGAAGCTCAGACAGTACCAAAGAAGTTGGACCCAAGAAGAAACACACCAAGGCACATCATCATTACATTAGCCAAGATTAAAATGAAGGAGAGAATCCTAGAAGCAGCAAGAGATAAGGGGATAGTCACCTACAAAGGAGTTCCCATCAGACTGTCAGCGGATTTCTCAAAAGAGACCTTACAGGCAAGAAGGGGCTGGAAAGAGGTATTCCAAGTCATGAAATCTAAAGATCTACAACCAAAATTACTCTATCCAGCAAAACTTTCATTTAGAATGGAAGGACAGATAAAGTGCTTCTCAGATAAGATCAAATTCAAGGAGTTCATCATCACCAAGCCCTTATTATATGAAATGTTAAAGGGACTTATCTAAGAAAAAGAAGTTAAAAAAACATGAACAGTGAAAGGACAGCAAACTCACAGTTATTAACAACCATACCTAAAACAAAAGCAAACTAAAAGGATAGCTAGATCAGGAGTGGAAACATAGAAATGAAGATCTCAAGGAGGGTTAGCAACAGGGGAGTGGGAGGAGGAGAAGGGGGGAGAAGGTACAGAAAATAAGTAGCATAGACGGTAGATAGAAAATAGATGGGGGGGGCAAGAATAGTATGGGAAATATAGACTCTAAAGAACTTGAGACACATGGTCATAAACTAAAGGAGGGGTAATGGTCGGGATGGGGGGTAGGGTGGAGGGGAATGAAAGGCGGAATAGAACAACTGTCATGGCATAATCAATAAAAAATAAAAAAAGTGGAAACAGAAATGAAGATCTCAAGGAGCGTTAGCAACAGGGGAGTGGGAGGAGAAGGGGGGAGAAGGTACAGAAAATAAGCAGCATAGATGGTAGATAGAAAAAAACAAACAAACAAAAAATAACCTAAAAAACAAAAACAAAAACTAAGTAAACAACTATAACAGGAACAGAATCACAGAAATGAGATCACATGGAGGGTTATCAGTGGGGAGGGAGAGGGGGAGAGTAGGGGGAAGTACAGGAAATAAGAAGTAAAATAGGTAGGTACAAAATAGACAGAGGGAGGCTAAGAATAGTATAGGAAATAGAGAAGCCAAAGAATTTATATGTACAACCCATGGGCATGAACTGGGGGTGGGGGTGGGGGGCAGTGGTGAGGGCGAAATGCTGCAACATGAGGGTGGCAGTACAGGTATGAGGAGGATAAAGGGGAGAAAATGGAACAACTGTAATAGCACAATCAATAAAATATAGCTTTAAAAAAGAATAGTGTAGGAAATGGAGAAGCCAAAGAATTTATATGCATGACTCATGAACATGAACTAAGTTGGGGGTGGGATTCCTGAAGGGAAGCAGGGTACCGGGTAGAGGGGGACAAATGGGAGAAAAATTGGGACACCTGTAATAGCATAATAAAATATAGTTTAAAAAGAGATGATGCCTTTAAGGTATTTTCTGACAATATGTGTCATGAGTGTGGTCAAATGTGATCACATTAAAACTGGGAAATGAAGTTTTAGAATTAATATGAAGAGAAAGATACTTCAAATTAAAGCTGAAGCAGAAATGGTCAAAATAATGAAGTCTAGTAATAAAAGATCTGCTGTTAGTCTAATATTCTCATGGAAAAGGAGAGGAAATTTCTATGTAATCAGTTAAGAAAAGAACACAATAGTCCAGGCACTGAGAAAAATACCAAGCAGCAGCAACAGCAACAATAATAGTAATAAATTAACCAGTTTAACAATGTGAAAAGCATGATGAAAGTGTGAGAAGTACATTTAAATCTTGCCTCAAAAAAAAAAGATTATGTTTCATATACTTTAATAGGTTTTTCTAATATCATTTCATTTATTGGGTCCCACCTCTACACAAACATTGTATTATGAATCATGGGAGACACAAAAGAAAAAGTTGTTCTTGCCTTTGATGAACTTAGCTCCTGTGAAAACAAACAGTGCACATCTTGTGCATATATCCTGATTTGAAAGGTAATAATTTAAATAATTTTATATCCTTATCAGATTTACAAATGATTGAAATAAAATATACTGCAAATGTTTCATTAATTTACTTTATGGAGTAGTTTATTTTCACCTCTTTTCATAGTATTTAAGAACTAATTTCGCCCTGGCTGGTGTAGCTCAGTGGATCGAGCGCGGGCCTGCGAACCAGAGTGTCGCGGTTCGATTCCCAGTCAGGGCACATGCCTGGGTTGCAGGCCAGTTCTCGGCAGGGGACGCATGAGAGGCAACCACACATTGATGTTTCTCTTCCACTCTTTCTCCTTCCCTTCCCCTCTCTCGAAAAATAAATAAAGAAAATATTAAGAAAAAGAATATATATCAATTAGACAGGCAAAGAAATAACAAAAGCTGGCTAGTTATTACAAACTAAACATGTAGAAACAGTTACTAAAGAGTCAGAGTTTATAGTACACAGAGAAAAATTTTAGACAGAAAAAATAATTAGACATCACAAAGGCCCTATAATAAATTTCCTAACCTCTGCTCAGTCTAGCGTACCTTTTGCCCAATGCCAAATTCTAAGACCTTTAATAAACAATAAGACATTCAAACTCTGTACATAGAGCTATTTCAAATTGTCTGATTAATGGCTCTCCTGGTCAAAACAACTTTTGTTTAACATAACTGAAACTGTGGAA
Organism: Artibeus jamaicensis; assembly: GCF_021234435.1. NCBI lineage: Eukaryota > Metazoa > Chordata > Mammalia > Chiroptera > Phyllostomidae > Artibeus > Artibeus jamaicensis. The sequence continues at coordinate 536,136 of NW_026521916.1, forward strand.
ATTCTTGTACTTTTCCTGGTTACCTTTGTATTGATTTTTTTGCTTAACTGATCATACCACGCTGCAAATGTTAATCACTACCTAAAAGGAAAATATAAAAACCTGCTTGTACTTGCAATAAATGGAACAGAGCTTCACTGTCAAAAAAAAAAAAGAACTAATTTCTAGACTGCCTGAGGTGGGGGGGGTGCTGGGTAGAGATGAGCAAACGGGAGAAAAGTGGGGACAATTGTAATAGCATAAACAATAAAATATAATCTAAAAAAAGAATATACAGGTAAACTAAAACCAAAAGTTTATCCATCATTTCAGATTTTCCGTAATGAAGTTGGAAATCAATATTCAGCAACTATGGAAAAGTCAGCCATCCATTTATGTTGCCATTTAATGTGACAAGCACAAACTACTATATCAATACATAGAAAGAAAGAAGAATACACAATATGAGGGAATGAAATAGGAAAATGAGGGAATGAAAAGCAGTTCACAAAGGGTGACCTACACAGGATCACAACTTCCTAAACATGTGTGATGGACATTGAGAGAATCATGACGGCAAAATGAGAGGGAAAGTTTCTTCCTAAGTGTGCAGTGTGCAGGATGAAGCAGTAAGATACCATCTTTCTCACCCACTTGAGAGATTGATTTTTCTGGTGGGTGTGATGTAGCATTTGCAAGACAAATTCCAGAGCTCAAAAAGTCTACTTGGAAACTTACAATTTTCCACTCTTAATATCACTAATCATCTGAACTTTTAAAAGGATTGGTAGGAGGTGAATTTCACCAGAAAAGTTTTGATAAAACTGAGTGTACTCTTGAATTTTATATATAAAGAAAAAATTTCATTTAAAAGTCCAAAAATCTCATAATCATAAACTTAAAATTCTATGTTTGGTATGTAAAACAGAATGCATATTAAAATTTTAATTTATTATTTAACTAAAATTTTTTTAAAGAGTTTTCCCCACTTTTCTTTCTACTAGTTCTTTAACATAGTGGAGCTGAACAAATGTACTTTTAAAAAATGCAAACTCTTAAAGAGTCATATAAGGGTGTGTTTTTCAATGGAAATTTATACATTTTCGAATTACATATAAACTCTGAGTTCCTTTCTCATTTGAAAAGAAATAATATCTAGACAACTATTTCTATGCTCTCAAATAGCAACATCATTCTGTCATTAATCAGCCTGTTTTTTCTGTTTTCTCTTCAATTTCTATTCATTTTTGGAAAAAGAATGCTAAGTTCTCATTAATATAAGTAGCCTTATAGAGATACACTCATAATTGTCAAAAAATACAAGTATTATAGAAACAAATCCTCCATGCACTTTTTCAATTTTTAGGTGCCTTCATCCTGCCCCCTGCTGTCCAGTGTTTACACTTAGACACTGCCCTAAAACTCTGAACCTTTTCTGCTTCTCTTACTCTCCCCAATGCAACTTACCTGACCAGAGATCCAGGCCATCACAGTTTTCCTCTACCAAGCAAGAGGATAAAGAGGTTAATATAGTTCCCTCCTATTTTTCCCATCAGCATTTTCTTGCCAATTCCAAGCATTTGCACTGGTGTTCTGTGGGTAGTGACTGACATCTGGATTCCCTAGGTCAGGATTCCAGGTCCTCACTGTGCTGGTTCCAGGAAACCATCAGAGGTTTCTCTGTCCCAGGCTGTAACCCACAAGTTATACTTTACTCTCTACCAACACAGAACTTTTAGCTGGTACTCCCAAATGCCATGTATTTTCTCTCCTTTTTGCCTATGCTCACACTGCTTTCTTTACTTGTAGAATGTCCTCTCCATTTCTACATGTTGAAAGCCTTTCCATCTTTCAAAGCTCTGGTCAAAATTACTTTCTCCATGAACTTTACCCCAATTTCCAAACACTTCTCTCCTGTTCTCTCTCTAATCCTTGAAGCTCAGCACAATATTGTTTTCTCAACATAGTAGAAGCTCACTAAAGATTTATTTAACAAGTGATAAGCAGAAAACAAAGAAACCTTAATTCTTGGAAAAGCTCTTCAATATGTTGGCTTACAATAGAATACCTGGAGAGGATAATGGGAGCCTCTGTAATACTACAATATCAATATCAATATCAATACAATACAATACAATACAGTATCACAGGTGATCTTTTTTAAAAAATTTTATTTATTTATCTTTAGAAGGGAAGGGAAGGAGAGAAGGAGAGAAATATCAATGTATGGTTGCTTCTGGTGCATCCCCTGCTGGGAACTGGCCCGCAACCCAGGCATGTGCCCTGATGGGGAATCGAACCGCGATCTTTTGGTTTACAGGCTCGTGCTCAATCCACTGAGCTACACCAGCCAGGGCCTCACAGGTGATCTTTTTAATTCCCAAACTGTGCAAGGCCTAGTTTGATCCCTAAAATCAAAGGTGTTTACGCAAAAAATGAACTTAAAGCTTACATTGTATGATAATGACATGTCAGGCAATATTCTAGGTGCTTTAGATGCATTAACTTATTGTGGTCTCAATAGCTAGCTGACGTAGGTAACATTACCTTGTTTCAAAGAAGAAACTGAGGGTCTGGACAGATAATTTGGCCCACATTATATGAGGTCTGTCCAGAAGGTATCCAGCCATATAATATGAAAAATAGAAACATTTACTGAAGATACAAGACACATTGTACATAGGACCATGATGCTTCAGTCCCCTTCAAAGTAGGCACCTTGTGACCTCACACAGTTCTCCCAATTGCCATCAGCTGCCACATTACATTTTGTTGAAGCTCAACAATAATCTGAAATCTCTCCCTTTTCAAAGGTGATTTTAATTTTTGGAAAAGCCAGAAGTCGCAGGGCACAAAATCTGGGCTATAGGGGTGCTAAGTCGCCTGGAGACTTGATGTTTCACCAGAAAAGTCTGCACAGACATGATGTATGAAGGGGGGGCACATTGTTGTGATAAAGTTGCCAATAGCTGCAGCCTTCTGAATCACTGAAACAGTGTCCATGGAGGAATGCTCAAGTGTAATGCAAAGTTTGATGCAGATTTGGTGCTCTACTTGGCCAGTCATTTTGAATGTGATGGCCACACAGTACACATGCTTACTTAATTGCATCTGTCACCCCCACTGACTAGTACAGTGAAGCAGTCATTGTTTGCATGTGCAATCCAGTCCACTTTCCTTGGCTGCTGGGTTACATTGCTGCACAGACTGTTCTCTTTATATTAACAGTGGCTGGACTTTTTTTGGACAGACCTCATACATGTAGTAAACAGAGTTAGGAACTCCATCAGATCAGTCAAAGCTGTGTCCTTCAAGTGTTCTCATATCTTCAATAGAAATGTACATTGAGAGGCTTCTAGTTAGCTATTCTGGAAGTTAAAAACAACAACAAAAAACCTTGTCTATAGATAAGCTTGGAAATTGTGACCACATAGACAAAGCTGTGAGAGAGATTCAGTGTTAACTGAGTATCTGTTAATATCTGCAAGAGTTGATTGTCTTATAAGACAGAATGTGAAAGAATGTAGGATTCCACCAAGCTCAAAGGTCTCTAAATCTTATACCCTAACAGAGGTGTTCAACCTGTGACATGTGGGCTGCATGCAGCCCAGGATGGTTGTGAATGCAGCCCAATAGAAAATTATAAATTTACTGAAAACACTATGATGCTCTGGCCAGTGTGGCTCAGTGGACTGAGTGCCAGACTGCAAACCAAAGGGTTGTTGGTTTGATTCCCAGTCAGAGCACATGTCTGGGTTGCAGGCCAGGACCCCAGTGGGGGGTGCTCAGGAGGTAACCACATATTGATGTTTCTCAAGCTCTCTTCCTTCCTCCCCTCCCCTCCCTAAAAATAAATAAATAAATAAAATCTTTAAAAAAAAAAACCACTATGAGATTTTTTCATGATTACATGTCACAGTGTATTTAATGTGTGGCCCCAGACAATTCTTCTTCCAATGTGGTGCACAGATGCCAAAAGGTTGGATGCCCTTGCTCTAGAAGATCAAGAAATAAAAATAGGCCCTGGCTAGTATGGCTCAGTGGATTGAGCACAGGCCTGTGAAGAGGATCGCAGTTCGATTCCCAGTCAGGGCACATGCCTGGGTTGCAGGCCAGTTCCCTGCAGGCCAGTTCCCAGCAGGGGATGCATGAGAGGCAACCATACATTAATGTTTCTCTCCTTCCCCTCTAAAGATAAATAAATAAAATCTAAAAAAAAATTAAAGTTAACTAAAAAAAAGGAAATAAAAATACAAATCTTCGTCAATTGAAGTAGCCACTTCTGTGGGGCCCAAAGATCCCGACTTGGCTTGAAAAATGAAAGACATAACAATATTTTAGGCATGCAGGCTTTGGCTCAGCATGTCACACCAGTGTCTCAGACAAGGATTTAGTTGCGGTCCAACCAAAATCTCTGATCATCAAGAAACCTCAATAAGCTCAGAAGGCAGATCAAAATATTCACTTGGGAAGGCAACACAAAATTTTTTGGTAGGACATACTCTTTTTTTCATAGGTAACATTTTAACATCAGATTTAGAATATAGAAATATTTTTTAGTGTAGGTAATTGTTCTGTTTAAGAACACTTGACCTAATGGAGTAAGAGGCCATCCTAGTAGACTTTTAAGTAGAACTCCTACTAAGTTATATGTAGTGTTGAAACATTAAAGGGACCTTAAGATGGATCATATTTAGAAGTTAAATTTAGTAGTTATGTATAACTTTCTTAATTTCTTGACAATGCTTAGTAGGTACCAAAAGAAGCAACTGTATGTAGTAAATTTATAAATGTATAAAAAGTGGGGATGTGTTTAATCAAGCAGTACTATAAACTAAAGCAGTACTATGAAACTAAATTTTAAAGAACCAGGATTTCTAAAATTTGTAAACTTATAAATATGATAAAATGTGCAAACTAAATTTTAAAACATAAGAACTACCTTTGGATATGTAACTTAAATGATATCTTTTCATATACAAGACTAACTCTTGAGGATATGAAGTAGCTTAAAACCTACAAACGGCTATCACTGTCTTCTTTCAGGTAAAGCTGGTGTTCATTAAGCAGTCAATGCTTCACCACACAGAACCTGGTTTGATAGTTCAGTTATTCTTTCTTTTGGTTTGATCCTTCCTCACATCCTAGGATATGGGTTGTAGCTTTAGAAAGATTGAGATGAAAAATAGCAATAGTAGGCCCTGGCTGGTGTAGCTCAGTGGATTGAGCACAGGCCTGCAAACCAAAAAGTTCGCCGTTAGATTCCCCATCAGGGCACATGCCTGGGTTGCAGGCCATATCCCAGCAGGGGCCAGTTCCCAGCAGGGGATGCACCAGAAGCAACATACATTGATATTTCTCTCCTTCTTCCCTTCCCTTCCAAAGATAAATAAATAAAAGAAAAGAAAAAAGAAAAATAGCAATACTAATCTACTGACCTCTCAAAGTTTAGGTTTAGTGTCTTACTTCAATGGTGTAATTTAGCAATTCTAAACCCTAGCTGTATGACAGAATCCCATAGACATCTCTGTAAACAAACTTATGCCCAGATGCCATCTTAGACCAACTAGAATCCCTGGGGATTGGGCACAGGCATTTTGTTTTTAAGTTTATGGGTGATCCTATTTACATGCAGAGTTGAAAAACACTGGTACAACAGTGTGAACTCACCATGGTCTGAAGCACCAGTGCCGTCCAGCAGAACTGTCTGAAATTATGAAAATTGCTATAGACCAAATGTTTACATTCCACCCAAATTCATACAATGAAACCCTAACTCCCAATGTGGTGGTATTTGGAGGTGGCACTTCAGGGTGCTGATTAAGTCATGAAGGTAAGATCCTTCATGAATGGGATTAGTGCCCTTATAAAAGAGACCCCAGACTTTTGAACAAGATGGAGGCATAGGTAGACACACTTTGCCTTCTCACGCAAGAAACAAAGAACAAAACAAATTAAAAAACAACAAACAACCAGAACTGCCAGAAAATCAAACTGTGTGGAAGTCCGACAACCAAGGTGTTTAAGAAGAAACATTCATCCAGACTGGTAGGAGGGGTAGAGATGGGAAGCCAGGGTAGAGAGGATGTGACACTAGGTACCAAAGGCAGTGGCTGGAGGACTGGGCAGGTGTGGTGGCAGCTAGGGTTCCCATATTTGTGTGTGGGTAAACTGGGAGGAACAACTGAGGAGCAAAACAGACTGAACGACCCAGGGTTCCAGTGTGGGAAAATAAAACCTCAAAACCCCTGGCTGTAAAATCCTGTGGGAATTGCAGCAGTGGGAGAAACTACCAGCCTCACAGGAGAGTTTGTTGGAGAGACCCAACGGGTCCTAGAACATACACAAACCTACCCACCTGGGAATCAGCACCAGAAGGGCCCAATTTGCTTCAGGGTAGCAGGGGAAGTAACTGAAAGCCAAGTGGCATTGTTCCTCTCAGACCCTTCTACCCCATACAATGCCACAGCACAGCGACAGGGGTTGCCCTGCCCTGGTGAATACCTAATGCTCCAACCCTTACAACCTAACAGGTGCACCAAGACAAAGAAATATGACCCAAACAAAAGAACAGATCAAAACTCCCTAAAAAGAACTAAGCAGTGAGGAGATAGCCAACCTATCAGATGCAGAGTTCAAAACACTGGTAATCAGGACACTCACAGTATGGTTACAAAGCAGAGGTAAAAGTAAAGGCTATGCAAAGTGAAATAAAGAAGAAATATACAAAGTGAAATATACAGGGAACCGACAGTGAAGGGAAGAAAACTGGGACTCAAATCAATGACTTGGAGCAGCAGGAAGAAATAAACATTCAACCAGAACAGAATGAAGAAACAAAAATTCAAAAAAATGAGGAAAGGCTTAGGAACTGCTCAGACAACTTTAAATGTTCCAACATCTGAATCATAGGGCTGCCTAAGGGAGAAGAGGAAGAACAAGAAGTTGAAAACTTATTTGAAAAAAAATAATGAAGGAGAACTTCCCCAATCTGGTGGAGGAAACAGATTTCCAGGATATCCAGGAAGCTCAGAGTCCCAAAGTTGGGCCCAAGTAAGTACACAACAAGGTACATCACAATTAAGTTACCTAAAATTAAAGATAAGGAAAGCATCTTAAAAGCAGCAAGAGAAAAAGAGAGAGTTACCTACAAAGGACTTCCCATAAGACTATCAGATGATTTCTCAAAAGAAACCTTAAAGGCTACAATGAGCTGGGAAGAAGTATTCAAAGTCATGAAGGGCAAGGACCCTACATTGAACATTACTCTATTCAGGAAAGCTATCATTTGGAATGGAAGGGCAGATAAAGTGCTTCCCATATAAGGTCATATTAGAGTACATTTCATATATATTATTATATGAAATGTTAAAGGGGCTTCTGTAAGAAAAAGAAGATCAAAACTATGAACAGTAAAATAATAACAAACTCATAACTATCAACAACTAAACCAAAAAAATAAAATAAAACTAAGTAAACACTAGAACAGGAATGGAATCACAGAAATGGAGATCATATGGAGGGTTATCAGTATGAATGGGAATGGGGGAGTGGGGTGATGGGGAAAAAGGTACAGGGAATAAGAAGCATAATCGGTAGGCCCAAAATAAATGGGAGGAGGTTAAGAATAGTATAGGCAATGGAGAAGCCAAAGAACTTAAATGTATGACCCATGGAAATGAACTAAGGGGGAGGCGAATGATGGTGGGAGCGGGGGTGCAGGGTGGAGGGAGATAAAGGGCAGAAAAAATGGGACAACTGTAATAGCATAATCGATAAAATGTTCTTTAGAAAAAAAGTTCCCAGAGAGCTCCCTCCATATTCCAGTATGTGACACCGCACACGGTGAGAAGATGGCAGTCTTATGAATCAGGAAGTGGGTCCTCACCAGACACCCATCTGCCGGCTCCTTGGGTTTGGACTTCCCAGCCTCTGTAATTGTGAGAAATAAATTTCTGTTGTTTATATGCCACCCAGTCTACAGTATTCTGTTAAAGCAGCCTGAACAGACTAAGACAAAAATGTTCCTAAATTTTTTTGCCCACTATAGTAGCCAACTAGCCAGGGTTAGGTATAGCTACTGAATTTTTTATTTTAATTCAAATTTAAATGTACAAAGCTACATGTATCTAGGGACTACTCTGTTGAACAGCACAGTTCTGGCAGTTTTAGGCCATTTTAAATTATTTGAGTATATTATTAAATAGGTGCTGAATGGCTGTTTTTGATACTAGACCACGATGGTACAAACTAACTACTCATGCTAGCTTTTTTGACTAGTCCTCCAGTGGTATGAGAGAACGTCAAGCCAATATCGGCTTCTGGGAATGTTCAGGTTATTGAGTTGCTGACTGTTTTTTACTCATTTGTGTTGGCAGTTTGTTTCTTGGAATTCATACCCTAATGAAAACTGAGTAAAGACCTTCAGAACTAACAATTTCTTAAGTCTTAATGCAGTGAAGTAATTAAATTCTTGGAAAAGGTCCTCTTCACTCCTTGGCACACAATAGCGTTTTTCGACGGGAGATTCTGACCTCTGTCTTGGAGGATGGAGATTTTCCAGTGGATTGGGGCAGTGGCCTGGGTGTCAGAGCTAAATACAGGTCATTGGCATGGCAGCTTCCCTTTCTCAGTCTCATTGAAACCATATACCATTAATGACTGTGGAGTATTAGTGATTGGTGGATAAAATCTTGAGGAAAAAACAGCAAAATGCCACAGACACAGATGTCTTTTTCAGATGTAACGAGCTTTTGAGTACAACTAAGTTATATTTTTACTTGCTTTTAAAAATAATTTATAAACTATGGTTTGCTATTTTTTAAAAGGTTAAAACACACACATATGAATTGTTTGCAAATAAATCTCAAATGTGATGTTCATGCTGAGGCATAAGAAGAATTCTTCGAGCCACTGCTGAAACTCTTTTTTTTTCATTGAATGTTATTGGGATGACACTGGTTAATAAAATTATGTAAGTTTCAGGTGTACAATTCTATAACACATCATTCGTGTATTGTATTGTGCGTTCACCACCCCAAGTCAAGTCTCCTTCCATCACCATTTATTCCCCCTTTAACCTCTTCTACCTTGCCTCACCTCCTATTCCTTTGGTAATCACCATACTGTTGTCTATATCTATGACGTTTGTTTTGTTTTGTTTAATCCTTTCACCTTTTTCACCCAACCCCTTCCCTCTGACAGCTGTCAGTCTGTTCTCTGTATCATTGAGTCTATTTCTATTGTTAGTTTATTTTTCCATTAGATTCCACGTATGAGTGAGATCATATGGTATGAGTGAGATCATTAGATTCCACATATGAGTGAAATAAACCAGTCTTTCTCTGACTTTTTTTTTTTTACATTTAGCATATTATCCAGGTTCATCTATGCTTCCACGAAGGGTAATATTTCATTCTTTTTTTTTTTTATAGCTGAGTAGTATTCCATTGTGTAAATTTACCACAGCTTTTCAGTGAGGGTGTCCTGACCACCCTATTTAATACTGCAGTATGTATTTATTTATGTAGTTGCCAAATGTTAAATGACATCCCTTAAAATCTGAAATATTGCAAAGACAGTACCATCATGGCAGTACCATCTGGTTCTCTAGGTCAGAGTCTGAAAGAGTGGTTCCTGGGTCAGCATCAGCAGTATCACCTGGGGGCTTGCTAGAAATGCAACTTCTGAGGCCCTACTCCAGACTGGCTGAACTAGAAACCCTGGGTGTGAGGACCAGCAATCTGTTTTAGGTGATTTTGGTACATGCCAAAGTTTGAGATCCACTGATCTAGAAGCATGCTGAATGTAGAATCCCCCCTCAAATATCCCAGAGGCAAAAACATTCCAAAGTTGGTAAAGATCAAAACAGTTTGTATATAAAATTGATCTTGCAAGTTGTGAAACAGAAGTCAATATCTGGACTTGCATTATGAATCATGAATTCATCCAATTCCATAAAGCCTCCCAGAATCTCTAGACTTTGATCTTTATTTTCCCTGTAATAATTCATTTTCTGAAAGAATTTCATGAAATAGTCCTGAAGAGATGAGATGCAGTACAAATGTGACTTTAGCAAATTTAACAAACATTCAGATATATGCAACTGATAAATTAGGTTATTAAATTTATAAACTTACTAGAAAATTTATTGAAACAGTGATGCCTATAGTGCATTGAAAATGTCAATTAATGCAACATAAACTTACAAATATCTAATGTGACAGTATAGAAGAGAAGATAAGTAAACAGGCTCTTATTTCAGATTCCCCAGGTTCAAACTCTTAGCTTTTTTTATTTACTGTGTAACCTGGGCCAAGCCTCAGCTTTTCATTTACAATGTAACTGGGCCAAAACTCCCTAAGCCTCAGTTTCTTCATCTACAGAATGCATCTAATACTTTTCTTATCTTCAAAGATTGTGTGAGGATTTAAGGAGATAATAAAATTAACATTTAGACTAGAGACTGGAACATAATAATCTGTAATTAAATGTCTGTTTTTAGTTTTAGTTTTAGCTTTTTAATTAGCTGCATCTGTGACCAGTCTGGTCTCTCTGAAAACAGATATTCATGTTTTGTCACTAAAGAATGTTTATACAAAGCAATTAAAGTATATACAAAGCAAGTAGGTGGTAACCACACTGAGCACTGGACACTCAGCAGATGTTCACCCTTCCAAGAGCTTTACCCTACCTAAAACAATCACAGTAATTTCAGCCTCCCTGTCAGTGACTGGTTTAGGCACGACCATGTCCTGCAAATTGGCCAATGAACTGTTAGAAGGAGTGTGCTGTGGGCCTCTGGAAAGAATTCCTTAACTTACGAAAAAGATGCATGACAGAAACTCTCCTCCATTTGGAAATTGTAATATCAGGATATGATGCCTGAAGTTGCAGCAGCCATATTGTCACTATGAGGCAACATTGCTGACATTCTTGAATGTAAAAATGAAACCTACCAAAGAACTTGATAATACTGTTGAGCTAGAACTGAAATTAGAATGGCCTTGCTTCCTGAATAATCAATGTTATTTTTTATGCCACTATCAGTAGAATTCTGTTAGCATGAAAGCAAACTAAATGACATACCACATTTAGCTAGTATGGATTAATTGGCTCTATGACAGAATGATTTGGTGACTTTATTCTTGAGGTATCTATCTTAAACCACATATAGAAAATCCTAATGAATAGTGTGTTTTCCTCCAATTGATCTGTATATACAGTACTTTTCTGCTCCATATCTGATGTGCTTAACTAATTTATCATGAACTAAACATGTAATTATATTATCTTCATAAATAAAAATATTTGCTTTTGTTTATAATTTGTTATATATCATTAAAACTATTAGGTTTCAAAATAAAAATTTTAATTCAAGTAAATTTTAATCCTAACATTTACATTGAGATTTATTCCATGAAATGTGAACAAAATGTACAAAATGACGCTCTACCACATTTTTTAAAAAGTTTTCATTAAATGGATCTCACAAGGACATGCCCAAATTCTTACTTCCAGAGTGATCCTCTTTGTCTCTCTTTTCAAGCAAATAAGTTAATATTTTATTTCTCACTTTGCAATAATAGTAATTTGTATTGGGTGACTATCTACTTACATAGCATTTATTTGGGCCTTATCAGGATCTGGGAGTTATTTCCCCCTCAATATGTGAAATCTGGTACCCACTTGTTAAAGTCTATTTTAAAATAATTAAGTTAAACATTTACTTTAAGGATCTTATTTGGCTTTTATTCCCGAATGGGAACCTTTCACATCTAAGACTTTAGATTTAAAGTATCCTTAGAACTTTGAACCATACTGGACTATAAACTTCACAAGGGATCCTTTCCTCTTTTACTAATATTGTATCCTAGCATCTTTGCATAATAGCACATAACAGATGACTAAAATCTAGAAAAAACCAACTACCAAATAAAAATAAATATTGAATAAATCAAGTATAAAGTACCCTTTTCATCTTTTTTTCTCTTTTTTTAACTATTTTTCAAGTACAGTATTCTGTCTTTTACTCCCATCCCAGCCCACTCCCCCTGCCCACCTCCCTCCCATTTCCACCCCCCTTAGTTGTTGTCCATGTGTCCTTTATACTAGTTCCTATAAATCCTTCCCCCTTTTCCTCTGAAATTCCCTCCCCCTTTTTCATCTTTTTCATAAAGTAACCATCATTTTTGCTTTACTTTCCCTTTAGATTCTCCATTTGAGAATATTTTTGTACAGAAGAACAAAGTCATAACACAAACACCCAGTCTGTGTATAATTTCCCCCTTCTCTTTGTTGGCAAAACCATGCTAAGGAGAATAGTGAATGAATCTGTATGGTAAATACAAGAAGTGGGTAGAATTAGGAACATACAATTTCACATCTGTATTAAACTGGGTCTTCAGAGGGCAAAAACTTAGGCTATTTTTCCTTCTTCTAAAAGAATTCATTCCAAAGTATATTAGATTTGTCTTGGCTGATATTTTCAGCATTTTATGTTAGGTCATTTTAATATGTCTATAAATATTTCTTCCCTTTGTTATCTCATCTTTCCTAAAAGGTTTGGCTAACCTGAAAATTTCCTCAATCTTCAGCAATACCAATGAATACACATTAATAAATTAGGAAATTACATGGGTTCATTGCATTTGTTATTGATCAGCCTCCATAATTTCAAGTTCATTTTCTTGAGGTTTATTGTTTAGTATCTGATTTACAAATTCTTCATGTCCTTGGCATCACTTATGTCTTCTTCCTGCAACCTGTTTTTTGGTGATTTCACTACTCATTGACCCTCCCTCCATCAGGACGGGCAGAGTAAAAAATGATATATTTTAATATAGTCATATTAGCTACTTGTTAAAATCTCTGATAAATGTTGTGCAAGAAAGAAATAGTAATTGTTGACTAAAATGACATTTAGAATTTGAAAAAATAATTCTTTGTTCATAATTTACTAACAGTTGCTATGGAAAACTGAGTTCTCCATATGCCACATTTAATAAAGATTTCCTCATGATAAAAGCATAATTTATTAAAATAATTCTAATCATTACCACACCAAGCTTATGAACTAAATACCTACAAAAATGCTGTCAATGAGAAACAGACAATATTAAAAAAATCAATAGCTAAAATGAAGCACAAGGTAGATTTTAAAATGGAGAATAATATAATTGCTTTTGCCTCATAGATTTAAACCACTTGCCTTACATAGTGACTTAAGAATCACAGATAGAATAATATATTTAATAAGAATATCTGTGGATGATTTTTAAAGTGAAGATTTAACTATACTGGTTACTAATAATCAGTGATGTAATAGTCATGGTGTGGGAGAACAAAGAGCATTGCAAGGCTACATATGGACTTCAGAGCATCAACTTGCTCTTTAAAAGGAGAGCTACCTTATATAAACATTTTCAGTCTTCACAAATTAAAATTTTAAATGTCGCCAGCTGATTAACAGAATATTTTAGCAAAAAAAAATACTGGCAAGTATATTTTATTCAGCAGATAAACTTTAGAGAACTAAACTCTCCATCATAACCAGAGGGTTAAGTAATTAAATTTATGCCTGCAGTATTTCATTCTATAAATAATCTATAATGTCATAACTAGTTTTGACAGGGACATTCAAATTTTACAAGAAATAAAATATTAGAATAAACATTTTCAAATTTTCATAGCATAGCATAAACAAAATATAGGCATAATACATAATTATTTTTGAAATTTAAGGAATGGATCTTAAACAGGTAAATCACAGGGACACAAAGATCAGAAATACTATTTTTAGTCATTTTTATACAGTCTTTTACTTTAGAATTTTAAATGATTAGTGAAAAGATCACTTCATATGTCAAAGTGAATAAAAACAATAATAACTCAGAAATTTTTATTCTCTCAAGAAATAATCTATTCTATTGTATGAAAAGGTGGTCTAGGATACTATTTAAGTAATTTTAATTTTATTTGGCAAAATAATATATATTTTAGGCACAACTAATGATTCTTCCCACTTTCTTTTTGAACAAAGGACATACTATTTTCATAAACAATTAAAACGTTTACAAAGGCTAATAAAACCTATGTCATATTGTCATATACACACTTTTGTTCTTGTGAGGCTTTGGGCCTAAATCCCATATTCTCTAACCAGATAACTCTCAATAAGGACAAAGATGGAAAAGATTTATCTGGTATTTATATATGTGATACCAATATTTTAAAAGTTAAAAGCAGTTGTATATATATTCTTTAAAAATTAGCCTTTAAAAATAGATACATAAATTCAAGTGAAGTATCATTTCAAAATAAAACAGACAATAATGTAGGCTTCATTATATATGCCAAACTACTATAAAACTCCCAGGAGAAAGCTACTAGAAAAATACTAGAAAATTAAATAACTGAAATAGTTGTTTAAGAAATTCCTAGGTTAAAAACGAAATTCAACTTTTACAATATCCAGTGAACTAAAACTCAAACATTTTCTTAAATTGAAAAGACATCAACATGTATGATATTGTAATATAAGGAAAAAGAAAACTGTTACTGAGAAAAAAGAAGGTAAACCAATAGCTTTATTATTGAAGAATTCTGACTTCAAGACAAGTCTTATCAGATAAAACACAACTGCATGCTTGTGTCTGATGCTCCCTGGACGGGTTGTGAGGACATATCTGCTCTCACCCACAGTTCACAGAAAATATTTAAAACATACGACTGAATAATTTCTCCTGAACAAACTGAACTTTCTTTAAGAATTAAAGGGATAAGGTAATAGATCAAATCTAGCCCCACCTCTTTTTCCTCCGTTTTTCTTTTAGTGAAACAAATTGTTAAGAAGCATCACAGCGCCACCAACACAGATCAATGCAAAACAAAAAAGATCTCTTACCGTGTGCAAAAAGAAAAAAAAAATTAGAAAAATTCCCCAAATTACAAAATGTCTCCCAAATGTACCTTATCTTGTTTTTGGACAAAAACAAGATAAATCTGAGATTATCTAATAAAGAGCTTCAAGGAATTAATATCATGGAATACAAGTTTAGATCTGATGAGCAAATAAAAGATCCACTATTTAGCAACAGCCATAACTTAATATAAACCCGGTTATGTCAATCTCCACCTTCATTATATCAAGGGCAGCTTTTCTTTAATTTGTATCCAAGTAATTCATCAAGAAAACCACAATAGGCTTTAAAAAAATACAAAAAGCTAACTACATCCATAGTTTGCCTGTTGATAATTTAGTCCTGGACAAATTAGGTAATACATAATTTTTTAAAGAGGATATGCACATATTTGGCATTACCAACATTGCTGGCACAAGTCCATCTCGAAATAGCTTAGTTCTTCCGTAGTTCACAGTAATTAAAGTGTAATTTATATCATAAATATTCAGCTTTAATAATGAAAAAGAAACTGTTTTTTTTTTCTTTTTGGTAAAAATTAACTAGACAAGATGAGGTGTATTCTGTAGATCAAAGCTAAAGAGAAATACAAAGATTGGTTTTGTTAGAAGAAACACAATGAAAATCTTTTTTACCTGGTGGTTCATTCAAAGATTTAATGACATAAATATTTAAAATTACAAACTTACCATTAGTGAAGGCAAAGAAGAAACCAGTACTTGAAAAAAAATTGTAACAATATAGGCTGTATACTTGTGTCCCTAGAAACGACAGCCTCCAGGCAGCATATGGAGCTCGAAACATCTTTAAGGTTTTTGGTAAATAAAAAGTAATACTTTCTTCCATGATTGGTGGCTGAGTCGGGTTGCTTCCCCCAGAATCTGTGGGCGTTTGGGGAAAATCGGAGAAATATCCACGAAGATTAAAAGCAGAGTAGGCAGCGGCAGCCCGAAGACGCTGGGGTTAACAACTTTGCGCTGGCGAGCAGGCGCGCTCTGATTGGATGGCAGAGCAGCGTCCCCACAGGCCGCACTGTCCCCCGTCCCCCGCCCCCTGCGGCTCGGGGAGAAATGCGGTGAGTGTGTGCCATTTTACACCAGGCTTTTAAAAGCTCAGCTGTCCAAATGCGGTGTGTGCCATTTTACACAAGGCTTTTAAAAGCTCAGCCGTCCAAAGAACACAAGTCTAAGCTCGTTATGAGGTGACACTGCAAAACAATAGCACCTACAACTACCTCTTAATTCAGGAAAATGCCTTTTTTAATGTCTTTAGAAACACTTGTGTTTCTCGTATGCGGCTTTTTTTGAGGAATATAATGCTTTTCTATATTAAGCAAATTGTTTTATCACTTCACAAATGTCGGTATACAATTTTGGCCTTTTGAAAGCTATCTCCATCAAAACATTTTTGATTTGACATCATTAAAGTACCTAAAGACGCCAGTCACCCTTACAGAAATTCACGACTCATTTAGCTCGGAGAGCTTTAATTCCTCGAAAAAAAATATGTTGGCCATAAAAACTACCATTTCTGGAAAGGATTAAAAATGAAATAATGGTTTCAGTGGTAAATTAAAATCGGTGGCCACAGTTGTTTTTTTTCTTCCTTCAAAATTGTCTCAAAACCCTTCCGCCGGGCGGAACGCCAGTCCTCCGACTCACAAACAAAATGGCCGCGCGGCTGAACTTGCCCGGCCCCGCCCACGATACCTTCTTCCGGGCCACCGGAAGTGCTAAAAATCCAGGGTGAATACTGTAGTCCCAGTACATTGTCTGAGTCTGAACTGCGGTGAGGCGTTTGGTGAGGGGGTCTTAGAATGTGTTGCTTTTTACTAGCTTTTAAAAATTGTTTTGCAAGTATGAAGGACACAAGGACAAGAGATAAGGGGGGTGGAAATGGGAGGGAGGTGGGGAGCACGGGGCGGGGTGGGCTGGAATGGGAGAAATAGACAAAACTGTACTTGAAAAATAAGTAAATAAAAATTTAAAAATTAATGTTTTTGCAAATAGAAAATAAAATTTTATTGAATAAATGAAAAAATTGTTTTGAAAAGAACATCAATCACTAGAGATTTAATAGACTGTAATTTGAATTTTCTGCTTTACATACTAATAAGGTCTTTCACCTACTTTGGCAGGCTTTCAGATTAAGCGAGCTGGGAAATTTGATACTCTGTCTCTGGTTGTGAGCCCAGACAGGTACTTAGTGGTTGCAACTGGGCTTTTAAATAAAAATGAAGCTGAAAACCTAAAAAAAAAAAAAAAAGTTAAATGAATGCTACGCTATGATACAAAACGTAAAGTCACAAAAGTCAGCAAATTTCAAAATTTGTCAAATACTGCATAGTATATGTTTTAATTGAACATATTCAGTATAAAATTCTTTGCCAATAAATTCCTAATGATCCAAGGATAGAACAGGGTTTAAAGGAAAGGGATGAAGAAAGGGGCGTGTACTTGCCTACATTCTTTAGGAGTCCTTCCTCCAGACACACACGGTTTAGTATTTCTATCCTTGCCTGGCATTTGATAGGTAACATTCTTAGAGAACCCTATAGGTAGGGCGACTATATAATTTATTGCCCAAATCAGGATATTTTTGAGATTGAAAGGGAGCATATTATTAACTATAGAATGATTTGAATGAATAGGAACCGTCCATGGTAAATCAGGAGGTAGAGCTCACTACTCCCATGTGTTCTGGGAAACCTTGAACTTTTTAAGCAGGTCACCTGGTTCTAGACCTATGAAGCTAGAACCTGAGCTAGACCTCTTTTCTGGACTGTACCTAATGCCTTAGCTCTACTGTCAACTGAAGTAGAAAACAACTCAAATTCAGATGTACTTAATGAACAATTATGGTAAGGAAAATATCCCTGTTTTCATTTTATTTTGTGGTCTCACTAATAGTGACCTTAAAACAGTAAATTTCAAGGACATTTATTTGAAATTAGGAAAACATTTTAAAGAAGTCATCTAGTGAAGAGAGTGGGTGAAAATTCTTCAGAAAATTTTAAAGTTTTCCTTCCAATAGAAAAAATTGCTAGGGGCCATTTTTGCTATATATTTTTGTTTTTCTACCCTGTTCTTTTCTCTCCCATCCCTTTTCTCATCCCCATATACCCATGTAACCCATATATGTACATATACATACATATTATACAAATATAATTTATATATGTACATATATTCTTTTATCTATTATCTATAGATTACAACCTTCTGTACACTTTTTACTTATAATATGAATATTTCTGATTACATACTTTGGGAGAATTTTCTTCAGAGATTTTGAGGCACTATTCATCATATACATGATTTGAATATCTTGTTTTAGTAAAGGTAAAATGTAGAGTGAGATGTTTAGTGTTGTGGGAAGCCAGAGAAATAAGCAAAATATAAATAATTGTTAATTATGACAAATGCTATTAAAGAAATAAACATAGTATAGTCTTAGAGAATAACAGGGAGGGAAATACATAGATAAAGTTGTAAGGAAACTTGTTTCTAAGCAGGTGACATTGAAGCTAGGCTTGAAGGATGAGAAGGAGCCACACTTGAAAAATATGTGAGAAATAGCGACCAGGAAAAGATTACTTGTGTTAAGGCCCTGAGGTAAAATGAAGCTTGGGGTATTCCAGGGAATAATATGAGGCCAATGTCTGTGCAGTATTTTGGGAGAAAGAGAATTCAATAAAGTGAGACACTTAGCAACATCCTGCAGAGTGACAAGTTATAAAAAAAGAGTTTCATATCTAAGCAGGTAAATTGTATTCAAAGAGGAAAATGTTGGAATTTGAGCTTTTGGAGTTTTTAAATAATGATAAGATACAGAGAAGCTGTGGTGAAGAAAACAACTCCATGCTGATTTTTTTTTTTTTTAAAGTTGAAAAGAATTTATTCTGGAATAAGTAAAAGGTATTATTTTATAGAAAGCTTACATACTTTATTGTTTTAGGAGGTTTTTTTTTTTAATTTATTGAGTTATTTTTCAAGTACAGTTTTCTTTTGTCAATTTCTCCCATCCCAACCCCCCCTCCGCCCCGTCTCCCCACCTCCCTCCCATCCCCCCCTCCCCAAAGACCTCATCCCTGTGTCTTTCATACTTGTTCTTCAAAATCCCTCCTCGTTTTTCCCCTTAAATTCCCTTCCCTCTCCCCTCTGGTCGCTGCCCACTTGTTCTCTATTTTAGTGTCTTTGTTTTTATTCTATTTGCTTGTTTATTTTGTTATTTAGCTTCCTGTTAAAGGTGAGATCATATGGTATTTGTCCTTCAATGCCTGGCCTATTTCACTCAGCATAATGCTTTCCAGTTCCATCCATGTTGATGCAAAGGGTAGTAGCTCCTTATTTCTCTCTGCTGCATAGAATTCCATTGTGTATATGTACCACAATTTTTTGATCCATTCATTTACTGACGGGCACCTAGGTTGCTTCCAACTCTTGGCTATTGTAAATTGTGCTGCCATGAACATTGTGGTGCATAGGTTCTTTGAAATTGATGTTTTAGGATTCTTGGGATATAATCCTAGCAGTGGAATTGCTGGGTCAAAAGGCAGGTCGATTTTTATTTTTCTGAGAAAATTCCATACTGTTCTCCATAATGGTTGTACCAGTCTGCAATCCCACCAACAGTGAACTAAGGACCCCTTTTCCCCACAACCTCTCCAACATTTGTTGTTGGTTGCTTTGTTTAAGATAGCCATCCTGACTGGTGTAAAGTGGTATCTCATTGTGGTTTTAATTTGCATCTCTCTGATAGCTAACGATATTGAGCACCTCTTCATGTGTCTCTGGATATTCTGTATGACCTCTTTGGAGAAGTGTCTCTTCAAGTCCTTTTCCCATTTTTTAATTGGGTTTGATGTCTTCCTAGAGTGAAGTCTTGTAAGTTCTTTGTATATTTTGGAGATTAAACCTTTGTCTGAGGTATCATTGGCAAATATGTTTTCCCATACAGTTGGTCGTCTTGCTAATTTAATACTGTTTTCTTTGACCATGCAGAAGCTTTTTATTTTGATGAGGTCCCATTTGTTTATTCTTTCCTGTATATCCCTTGCTCTAGGGGACATATCGGTAAAAATGTTGCTGCGTGGAATATCTGAGATTTTCTTGCCGATGTTCTCCTCTAAGACTTTAATGGTGCCACGGCTTATATTTAAGTCTTTTATCCACCTTGAATTTATTTTGGTGTATGGTGTAAGTTGGTGCTCAAGTTTAATTTTTTGCACATAGCTGTCCAGTTCTCCCAACACCATTTGTTGAAGAGGCTATCTTTACTCCATTTGATGTTACTGCCCCCTTTGTCAAATATTAATTGACTGTAGAGAGTTGGGTTGATTTCTAGGCTCTCTGTTCTGTTCCATTGGTCTATATGCCTGTTTTTATGCCAGTACCAGGCTGTTTTGATTACAGTGGCTTTGTAATACAGTTTGATATCAGGTATTGTGATCCCCCCTACTTTGTTCTTCTTTCTCAAAAGAGCAGCTGCTATTCGGGCTCGTTTATGGCTCCATATAAATTTTTGAAGTGTTTGTTCTATGTCTGTGAAATATGCCATTGGTACTTTAATAGGTATTGCATTAAATCTGTATATTGCTTTGGGTAGAATGGACATTTTGATGATGTTAATTCTTCCAATCCATGAACAAGGTATATGTTTCCATTTGTTTGTGTCTTCCTTGATTTCTTTCTTCAGGGCTGTGTAGTTTTCTGCATACAGGTCTTTTACCTCCTTGGTTAGGTTTATTCCCAGATATTTTATTTTTGTTTTTGCTATATCAAATGGGATTTTTTCCTTGATTTCTGCTTCTGCTGATTCATTGTTCGTATATAAAAATGCCTTTGATTTCTGGATATTGACTTTGTATCCTGCTGTTTTGCCAAATTCATTAATGAGTTCGAGCAGTTTTTGGGTAGAGTCTATAGGATTTTCCATGTACACTATCATGTCATCTGCAAACAGTGACAGTTTTGTTTCCTCCTTTCCTATTCGTATGCCTTTTATTTCCTTTTCCTGCCTGATTGCTGTGGCCAAAACTTCTAATACTATATTGAATAGAAGTGGTGAAAGTGGACATCCTTGTCGTGTTCCTGATCTTAGTGGAAAAGCTTTTAGTTTTTGCCCATTGAGTATGATATTGGCTGTAGGTCTCTCATCTATGTCCTTTATTATATTGAGGAATGCTCCCTGTATTCCCATTTTGCTGAGTGTTTTTATCATAAATGGGTGTTGTACCTTATCAAAAGCTTTTTCCACCTCTATTGATATGATCATGTGGTTTTTGTCTTTGCTTTTGTTTATGTGATGAATTACATTTACTGATTTGCGAATGTTGAACCATCCTTGCATCCCTGGGATGACTCCCACTTGGTCATGGTGTATAATCTTTTGGATATATTGTTGGATGCGATTTGCCAATATTTTGTTGAGGATTTTAGCATCTATGTTCATCAGTGATATTGGTCTGAAGTTTTCTTTCTTTGTTGTATCTCTATCTGGTTTTGGGATTAGGATGATGCTGGCTTCATAAAAGGAGTTTGGGAGTTTTCCATCCTTTTGGATTTTTTGGAATAGTCTGTGTAGAATGGGGGTTAGCTCTTCTTTAAATGCTTTGTAGAATTCTCCTGTGAACCCATCTGGTCCGGGGCTTTTGTGTGATGGGAGTTTTTTGATTACTGCTTCAATTTCTTTTGCTGTTATTGGTCTATTCAGGTTTTCTACTTCTTTTTCATTGAGTTTTGGGAGATTATATTTTTCTAGAAATGTGTCCATTTCCCCTAGGTTCTCAAATTTCTTAGCATATAGTTCTTCATAGTAATTTCTTACAATCCTTTCTATTTCTGTGGTATCAGTTGTAATCTCTCCTCTTTCATTTCTGATTGTGTTTATTTGTGTCCGCTCCATTCTTTTCTTGATGAGCCTACTTAAAGGCTTGTCTATGAGGAAAGGACATGGGGAGCCTGTCCAATAATACAATATATCTACTCGAGACTAAGAAGCCTCTACAGAAAAAGGAGGAATACAGAGATATTATTAAAATATAAAAGAGGTGAAAATAATGAAAAAAAATGCATCTCCTCGTGGCTTCTCTGCTATAGGAAGGTGAAGTTTGTTTCTCTGTCTCTACTGTTGAGATGCCCCCTCTTCGGGTCCCATTCTGGTCCTTTCACAGTTCCTAGTTGTTGGTGTCTCTTGCGGGTAAAAGGAAACGAAGCAACATACCATCGAAGGAAAAGGCAGGAGAGGGGAGGCGAACGCAATGAGTTTAAGAGGAAAGGGAGAAGGACTAAAACAGGGAAAAAGAAAGGAGAGGAACAATGTATAGAAAGATAGAGCAGTGATAAAATTTAAAAAATATATAAGGTTACTAAACTAATGCACAAAAAAGTTACTAAAAAAAAGGAAAAAAAACCAAAAAATTAAAAAAAACCCAAAACACAAACAAGAAAACAGCAAAAAAAAAAAAAACCCAAATAAACAATAACAACAACAACAGAGAAACCCTTCCCTTGTTGGTTTCAAACTGTCCAGACTGGTTTTTCTCGTTGTAGCAGGATCTCCCTGTGTGCTGGGATGCCGGCGCACCAGCCAGGCTACCAGCTTGGGGTGTGGGCACCTGCGCACCCGCTGCGCGCACCAGCCTGGCTACCGGATTGGGGTGTGGGCGCCTGCGCACTTGCCTGGCACACTCCCGGGGCAGTTCGGGACTGCGCAACTAGCGCTTCCCGGTCCGCGCCGGCCCCGAGCACTTCCCGGTCCTAGTGGCGTCAGCCGAGAGTTCTCTGCGCCCACGCTCGCGCGGGAAACCGGCTGGCGCTTCTAGGTCCAGTAGCCCCGGCTCAAAGATCTCTGCGCCAGTGCGCGCCAGAGTCCGGCTATGCGCGCGAGCAGGAAACCGTCAGGGAGCGTCTTTATCCTGCGGCGCCTCTCTGAACTCTCTGCGCCCACGAGCTCGTCCTTCTGGGACTGGCGTATCCGGCAGCGGGCTTCCCAGTCCCCTGGTGGTGGCTCAGAGGCCTCCGCTTCCAACAGACCTTCTGGGACCTGGAGTAACAGGCAGGGCGCATCCCATTCGTGTGGCTAGTCCCCAAATGCCTCCACTTTCCCCCTGGCTCGCTGCAAGGCCTGATAGGGAGCAAGCCAATCTGCCTTGGCAGGAGAACACCTCAGTCCACTTTCAATAAAAAAAAACAAAACAAAACTTTCCAGACAGCCTGTCTCTCATTCCCGCTCAGTCCCCAACCAAACCTGTGAGGCTAATGCGTCTCTGGATTCTCCCAGGCTTGCAATCACAGAGTCTGCAGTTGAACCGGGCCCTGTGTCTTTGTACCCCCCCCCCCCAAAAATGCAAGCCGGCAAGCAGACAGGTCTCTGCCCGGTGTTGTCCAGTTTTGCTTATACAGGAAGCAGGGGAGCTGCTGGCCCACGCTGGTGGCCACTGGAGCCACTGGGTGCCCAAGCTCCTGTGGTAGACCTCTCTGGTGTTAGTCTCAGATGGATGGTTCTGGACCCCGTCTGTAGATGCAGCACCCGGGCCACCTGGCCTGGGGCGCCAGCCCCTGCCGCTGCTTTGTCTTTAAACTGGTCCCCAAGGCCCCACTGACCTGCCGCTTTCTGGTGTTTCAGCGTCCAACAGAGTCTCTGTTCTTTCAATTTCACAAATGCTGGATAACTGATGGATTAGTGCGCTGCTTTTCTATAGATCTGCCAGGATTTTCACCCACAAGTGCGGGAGCTAGAATCCGCTCCCTCTTACTCCGACGCCATCTTGCTCTCTCCTCCTCCATGCTGATTTTGAATGACATAGCTGTATCAGTGTTTTGGTATATTTTTAAAATCCACATTTCATCTGCATGTTATAGCCATAGATTATGACTCAGTTCATAAATAAATATGAGCAAGAAACAAATATCTGAGATCATGCATCTTACTAGTAAAGTGAAAAGGAAGAACTTAGGCAACTACTGCTTATCTGTGGTAGTGGTGATTTTGGTATTTTTAATTCACCCTTACATATCATATCAGTGGAACAAAACTCAATAAACAACTTTTTATTAAACTGATGAGGTAAAGTGTTTTTTTAAATCCTAATCTGATGATATAATTTTTATTGATTTTAGGGAGAGTGGAAGAGAGAGAAACATCGATGTGAGAGAGAAACATAGGCTGCTTGCCATATGCACCCTGCCCAGGGATTGAACCTGCCTAGATATGTGCCCTCATGGAATGAAACCTGCAACTTTTTGGTGCACAGGACAATAATCCAACCAAGTGAGTCACACAGCCAGGGTGAGGTAAAGCATTATTAAAGCTAAAATTTAACTAATATAATGGAAATAAAAACAGTTATTCTTTTTTAATTTACTAACTGGTTGTTAACAAATCAAAATCCTGTGTCCACATGGGCAGTAACTATATGTTCAATTTCTTAGATTTCAAGGCTTAGGAAAACTTTAAAAATAGGCCCAGTCAGTGGTGTGTAATCCCTTGAGTGTGCTTTGACAGTAGTAAAAATCTCTTAAATCAAATTTCATGAACCCAGTTAGGTAGTAGACTTTTTAAGATCTTTACCTCTCAGAATCTTGTGGTGAAGGAAGATATGTTTTTAGAATTCAGAAGCTAGGTTCCATGAAGACTCCATTCCATCTAGATCTTTTTGTCTCATGAGAGAAAAAGAAAGCCATTAATCTGTTTAAAACACCATTTATGGGGTCCCTTCATCATTAGTCAAATGTAATTTTTAATACAATCAGTGTCAGTAATCTTGAGTATTATCCCGGTTAAAACCAGGAACTACTTAATTGCTATACAGTTGCAGGCTGAGTAGAATAAGGGAAACTTATGAAATGCAAGTAATTTGATAAATCTCATGATTTTAAAGTGGTAATATGATGCAGTGTACCCTATAATCAAATACAATAATATTTTTATAGTAAAATATAGTCACACTAAGTGAGGTAAAAACAGACTATGTAGCCTCAGCTTTTGTCACCAGATACTACAACTTGTAGTTGAAAGTGAAATTGAAAAATTTCAAGTGTAGTTGAAAGTGAAAAACTTTCAATTTCAAAGATTTTGTGAATTCATAATTGTGGATAAGGGAATGTGACACCGTAGACTTTAGCCCATTCAGGTAGTTAAAATAATTATTCCTATCTTAAATCAAAGCTCATAATCCTAATGATTATGAACAAAGTTATAATTTGGAAATGGCCAGATTTCTATTAGTGGACCTTACTGAATTCATGTACAAGGGACAAAGGAAAGAATACACAGAAGGGAAATGAAGTCCTCAAAATAAAAAGCTTCTGCACAGCTAAAGAAAACATCAGCAAAATGAAAAGAAAACCAACCATATAGGAAAATGTATTTACAAATGATATCTTAGACAAGGGTTTGATCTCCAAAATATATAAAGAACTCACATGACTCCACTCCAGGAAGACAAACAATCCAATGAAAAAATGGGCAAAGGACCTGACCAGACATGTCTCCAAGGAGGACATACAGAGGGCCCAGAGATATATGAAAGGATGCTTAGCATCACTAGCCATCTGCAAGATGCAAATTAAAACCACGATGAGATACCAATTCACACCAGTCAGAATGGCCATCATAACCAAATTATCAAACAAAAAGTTATGGCAAGGTTGTGGAGAAAAGGGAACCCCAGTACACTATTGGTGGGAATGCAGACTGGCACAGCCACTATGGAAAACAGTATGGGATTTTCTCAGAAAACTAAAAATGGAAGAACTGCCTTTTGACCCAGCAGTTCCACTACTGGGATTATACCCTGAGAATCCTGAAACACCAATCCAAAAGAACCTATGCACCACAATTTTCATAGCAGCACAATTTACAATAGCCAAGTGCTGGAAGCAACCTAAGTGCCCATCAGTAGATAAATGGATCAAAAAACTATGGTACATTTACACAGTAGAATACTATGCAGCAGAAAGAAAGAAGGAGCTCCTACCCTTTGCAACAGCATGGATGAAATTGAAGAGCATTATGCTAAGTGAAATAAGCCAGGCAGTGAAAGAGAAATACCATATGATCTCCCCTATAAGTGGAACTTTATCAACAAAACAAATAAGCAAGCAAAATATAACCAGAGACATTGAAATAAAGAACAATCTGACAGTAACCAGAACAGAGGTGGGAGGGAATAATGTGGGAAAAAAAGAGAAAGGTTTGTCAGGAACATGTATAAAGGACATATGGACAAAGCCAAAGGGGGGAGGATCAAGGATGGGAAGTGGGGATGGCTAGGTGGGAGGAATGGTAAGGGCAAAATGGAAACAATTGTACTTAAACAACAATAAAAAATGTAGAGAAAGAAATAGAACATACTTCTCCCTCCATGACAACCATCTCTCTAATACACACACATATTGCAGTGTAGTTATGGGAAAAAAATCACATTGAGACCATACTGCTTAAAATTTCAGCATTGCATGGGTTTATGATGAAAAAGGGGAACTGGAATAGCTACAGCAATAGAAATGCAGCTGGTAAAGACTCTTGAACTATGAACCTTGAACAATTATAGAGAGATGGAAACTTTCTGTAAGAGATATCATTAAAGCTTCCATACAACAAAGACCACTTACTGTTATGAAACATGAATCATTACTGGAACAAAAAGAGAGCACTAAGAAGGGGAGTAGACCAAGCCAATACATCATCGTGGAATAGTTTTATCAGAGAACAGGTGATTAACCAAACCAAAGGAGCTAGGTGACTACCCAGCAGAGGAAAGGACAGAATGCAGTGATAGCTAAGGTATCAGAAGGATAAAGCAGGGGCTGGAAAGACCTGAGGCATGAGGGAAGCTGCCAGCTTAAGTGGGGTCCAAAGTCAGGAGCTGAATTTCACATCATACTACAGCTATTCTTGGGCACCCTGACATTTGATACTTTGAATCTAATTATTCAGCTACTTACAGCAAAAGTTTACTAAAATGAAAAAAAAATTAAAGCAATTTAATACAGGGTCTTGATGGATATGAAGAATAAGATGTACATGGGATTACAAAAGCCAATGAATAAAATTCAGTAAGAATTATGCTCCTCCCACCCCCAAAAAGTAAGTCAGCAAATAATTCAGGTCTAGGATGACAAAGGAAGAGGAGTTCAACAGGATCAAATCATGAATAATTTCCTTGGCTGTATCTAGCCAAGGGTTTTTATAATTTCTCAGTGTGGGGGGCGTGGGAATTAATGTTAATAACAATGTACACAGGTGGTTTATTTTAATATTTAGTTATTCTTAACGAATCTACTTGTCATATATCGTTTTGCATTAAAAGAACACTTTGGGCATTTTTATAAGTTAGACTTGGGGACTGAATAGCTCTCAAATGACAATACCATAAAAATCCTGGTGCTCATAGCAGGTGGTACAGAGAAGTAGCATTCATACAAAAATATGCTTTTACAAGGCTTATTTCTGTCCAGCTGGGTAAACACTTTACAGGGCTACACACTGGAAAGCAGGGCACCATTATTGTTCTAGTAAGGGTGACTAGTAAAAGAGAGACAGTTCTCACATAGCCAGATTTCCAGTGTGATTATTCACTTCAACATTGGACCATTGAAAGAAGTATTACATAATATATATGACACAAATATGTATATTTACAATCAGTAGACTATCATCCAATGGTAAATCTAACTTTCAGATTTTCTTACTGATAAAAGTAAACACTAACTTACTCTTTTCTTGTGCATTATTCTCTTATTACATTCATTTTTCCTCAGAGTAGTAAAAGTAATATAAACTCATTACTACCCATTTGGATAATAAAAAATGTATAATAAAAATACACTAACCACTTGTAGTTCCACTCCTCTGGATCTTTTTCAATGTCCTTCCGTGTAATTCTTTTTATTTGTTTGTTTGTTTGTTTATTCTTTTGTAAGTATTTTTATTGATTATGCTATTACAGTTTCCCCAATTTTCCCCCTTACCCCCCTCCACCCTGTACCTCCAACCCTTCAGCATTCCCCTCCCTTAGTTCATGCCCATGGGTTGTACTCAGAAGTTCTTTGAGTTCTCTGTTTCTTATACCATTTTTATCTCTCCCCATCTATTTTATGCCTATTTATTATGCTTCTTTTTCCCTGTACCTTTTTCCCCATTCCTCTCTTCCCCCTCCCCACTGAAATCCCTCCATGTGATGTCCATTTCTCTGATTCTATTCCTGTTCTAGTTGTTTGCTTAGTTTTTGTTTTTGTTTTAAATTTAATTATTGTTCAAGTACAGTTTTCTGTCTTTTACTCCCATCCCAGCCCATCCCCTCAGTGCTCCCCACCTCCCTCCCATTTCCACCCCCCATAGTTTTTGTCCATATGTCCTTTTTACTTGTTCCTGTAAATTCTTCCCCTTTTCCTCTGAAATTCCCTCTCCTCTCCCCTTTGGTCCCTAGGTTCATTTGTTGATAGTTTTGAGTTTGTTGTCATTTTATTGTCTTTATTTCTTTTCACGTTTTTATCTTTTTCTTAGATAAGTCCCTTTAACATTTCAGATAATAATGACTCAGTGATGATGAACCCCTTTAACTTTGCCTTATCTGGGAAGCACTTTATCTGCCCTTCCATTCCAAATGGTAGCTTTTCTGGATAGAGCAATCTTGGATATAGGTCTTTGTTTTTCATGACTTCGAATACTTCTTTCCAGCCCCTTCTTGCCTGTAAGGTTTCTTTTGAGAAATCAGCTGATAGCTTTATGAGCACTCCTTTTAGGTAACTCTCACCCTTCCTCTTGCTGCTTTTAGGATTCTCTGTCTTTAACCTTAGGTAACTTAATGATAATGTGACTTGGTGTGTTCCTCTTTGGCTCCAACTTCTTTGGGACTCTCTGGGCTTCCTGGACTTTCTAGAAGTCTATTTTCTTCACCAGATTGGGGATATTTTTCTTCATCATTTGTTCAAATAAGTTTTCAATTTCTTGTTGTTGTTCTTCTCCTTCTGGAACCCATATAATTTGGATATTGGAACATTTCAGGTTGTCCCAGAGGTTCCTAAGTCTCTCTGCACTTTTTTGAATTTTTGTTTCTTCATTCTGTTTTAATTGGATGTTTAATTCTTCCTTTTGTTCCAAATCATTGATTTGAGTCCTGGTTTCCTTCCTGTCACTGTCGATTCCTTGAATATTTTGCTTTATTTCATTTTGGGTATATTTCATTTGTTCTTTCATTTTTTGACCAAGCTCAATAAGTTCTGCGAGTATTTTGATTACCAGGGCTTTAAACTCTCCATCAGATAGGTTGGCTATCTTCTCATCCCTTAGCTCTCTTTCTGAAGTTTTGCATTATTCTTTCATTTGGGCCATATTTCTTTGTCTTGGAGCAGCGGTCTGGTTGTTCTGGTTGACTTTTTCTTTAATTTCTTGGTTGTCGGAGTTCCATGCAGTTTGATTTTCTGGCACTTCTGGTTGTTTATTGATTTTATACTGGTTGTTATTCTCCTTTTGCCTGTTCAAGGAAATGAAGGGTCTCTACCTATGCCTCTACCTTGGCCGTAACTCCCCTGGGAATCAGCACCAGAAGGGCCAATTTGCTTGTGTGTAGCAGAGAAAGTGACTGAAAGCCGGCAGAGAGCTGGGCAGCCTGCACTTTTCCCTCTCAGGCCCCTCCCTTGTAATTCTTTATGTGTTGGCAGACTTTTAGGATAAAGGGTGCCAAGTCAATGACACCCTTATATAACTGAATAAGTATACTTGTATATAATAGCAATCACAAAAATAATCAGACAAAAATGATTACATAATTAACATAATTGCACCATACTTTGATAAGGGCAGAGATTTCGCAAGAGACTTTAGAAAACTGTTTTCCTGTCTAGTTCTAAATTATTTGTTAAATCACAAATAGCACAAGTACAACTGACTTTAAGTGAAATAATCAGATTGCTTACTTGCTTCCTAATCATTTACTTAGGTCATCTGTGCTGAAGGAATGGGAGTACATGGGAGTGAATGTTAAAAAAGAGGGGCAACTTTGCAACACCAAACACTTGGAAGCAGGAAAAGACACCCAGTGGGAAAAAATGAAGATATAAGATTCCTGGCAGATGAAAGAGAATAATATCAGAAGGAGAGGTGGAGAATACAATAGATAGGGTTGCAATAAATAGGGTGATCAGATAATTGACAGTTAATTACAGAACATTTGAAAGAGTTAAACAGCTCTATTAATAATTACATGGGTCAACAACCTGGATTATATAGTGAAAGTCAGGAAATATGATAATTTTAGATTAACTTTTACATAATAACCCTATAGCCCCAGAGACAGCTAATGGTTTGCTACCTTTGCCATATATAAGTTCTTGATATTATCATCCTTAATTTTTGATTCAACATCATTTACCTCTAATCAATTTCACTAACAAAAGGAAATGTCAGGTGGGTGCTATTTATCCACACTGAGGGTTCTTTAAAGAGATGGTGTATGTAGGAGTTAGTGTAAAAGAGCCAAGATTAGGTTTCAGTCATCATGAGTTAGAGTCACTCTATTTTAGGGTGCAGACTTCACTCTCAGAACTGCTAGTGAAGATCTATGTTATTGGCTTTCTTTTTTATGGAATTTTAAGCAAAAACACGGCATGCTGGACTCTTCTTGGTCTCTTTGCAGTGACTGTTGTAATATATTCAATGTCATCATAAGTCTTTAAAATGTAATTTTCACTAACAGATATCTCAAATTCAAATCAATTTGCTGTGTCCATTGTACATATTTGGAAAATCAACACATCAAACCTCAGTTTGTAAACCATAATTTAAGGGATACTTATAATAGGAACATGGCTAAAAATAGCTGCTTGGGCCAGCTTTCACTACGGGAATTTGAGGAAAAGGAGCTGAACTTACTGTGCACTGAGAGATGCAACCCTTTAGGTTTGGGACTCTGAGCCAAGCTGGAAACTAGTTTTTTTTTTTTTTTTTTCAAAAGAACCCCAAAGATGCCTCTGTCATTCTGAGACTTCTTGGGCCAGCATGTGGCATTTGGTCTCATCAGAATGCCAAATCTACTTATTATGTTTTTTCCCCCACAGTGGTCATTATCTAAATAGGACTCAAAATAGCTGGACTTTTCACCTCAAACTGTTGCCAAATGACCAAATATATGATATAAAGGGATGGAAACTTGAAAGAGTATAGGCAGTTTTTGGAGACTTTTTGCTCCAGTGCTTCGTCACTGGCAACAAACTGGGATAGGGTTGCATATCACATTATAGAGAGGTCATTTGGTCACCTGTTTTTTAAAAATGACTGTGTGGTAGGATTTCTCAAACTGCAGACTCTAGTGTCTGTGAGCTCTCAGAATTTTTAATTTTTCTATTTTATTTTATTTTTATTTTTTTAACATTTTCCCATTCTTTTTTAAAATCTAATTGTTGTTCAAGTACAGTTTTCTGTCTTTTACTCCCATCCCAGGCCCCCCCCACCCCCACCATTGCTTTCTCGGGTTTTAGTGTGTGTATCTTTCATTCTTTTTTTTAAAATTTTTATTTAGTTATTTTTCAAGTACAGTTTTTTGTCTATTTCTCCCATCCCAGCCTCCCCCACCCCTTGCTCCTCACCTCCCTCCCATTTCCACCCCCCTTAGTTCTCGTCCCTGTGTCCTTCCTATTTGTTCCTCCAAATCCCACCCCCTTTTTCCCCTTAACTTCTCTTCCTTCTCCCCTCTGGTCACTATAACCCTTGTTCTCTATTTCAGTGTCTTTGTTTTTTTTTCTGCTTGCTTGTTTGTTTCGTTGTTTAGCTTCCTGTTAAAGGTGAGATCATATGGTATTTGTCTTTCAGCACCTGGCCTATTTCACTCAGCATAATGCTTTCCAGTTCCACCCATGTTGTTGCAAAAGGTAGTAGCTCCTTCTTTCTCTCTGCTGCATAGAATTCCATTGTGTATATGTACCACAATTTTTGGATCCATTCATTTACTGATGGGCACCTAGGTTGCTTCCAACTCTTGGCTATTGTAAATTGTGCTGCTATGAACATTGTGGTGCATAGGTTCTTTGAAATTGATGTTTTAGGATTCTTAGGATATAATCCTAGCAGTGGAATTGCTGGGTCAAAAGGCAGGTCGATTTTTATTTTTCTGAGAAAATTCCATACTGTTTTCCATAATGGTTGTACTAGTCTGCAATCCCACCAACAGTGAACTAAGGACCCCTTTTCCCCACACCCTCTCCAACATTTGTTGTTTGTTGCTTTGTTTATGATAGCCATTATGACCGGTGTAAAGTGGTATCTCATTGTGGTTTTAATTTGCATCTCTCTGATAGCTTACAATATTGAGAATCTCTTCATGTGTCTCTGAATGTTCTGTATGTCCTCCTTGGAGAAGTGTTTGTTCAAGTCCTTTTCCCATTTTTTAATTGGGTTGGGTGTCTTCTTAGAGTGGAGTCGTGTAAGTTCTTTGAATATTTTGGAGATTAAACCTTTGTCTGAGGTATCATTGGCAAATATGTTTTTCCATACAGTTGGTTGTCTTGCTAATTTAATACGGTTTTCTTTAGCCACGCAGAAGCTTTTTATTTTGATGAGATCCCATTTGTTTATTCTTTCCTTTACATTCCTTGCTCTAGGGGACATATCAGTAAAAAAGTTGCTGCGTGAAATATCTGAGATTTTCTTGCTGATGTTTTCCTCTAGGACTTTAATGGTGACACGGCTTACATTTAAGTGTTTTTTTGTTTGTTTGTTTTTAATTTTTTTATTGATTATGCTGTTACAGTTGTTCTATTCCCCACTTCATTCCCCTCCACCCTACCCCCCCATCCCCACCATTACCCCCCCTTTAGTTTATGACCTTGTGTCTCAAGTCCTTTAGATTGTATATTTCCCATGCTATTCTTGCCCCCCCCATCTATTTTCTATCTACTGTCTATGCTACTTATTTTCTGTACCTTTTCCCCCCTTCTCCTCCTCCCACTCCCCTATTGCTAACCCTCCTTGAGATCTTCATTTCTATGTTTCCACTCCTGATCTAGCTGTCCTTTTAGTTTGCTTTTGTTTTAGGTGTGATTGTTAATAACTGTGAGTTTGTTGTCCTTTCACTGTTCATGTTTCTTTAACTTCTTTTTCTTAGATAAGTGCCTTTAACATTTCATATAATAAGGGCTTGGTGATGATGAACTCCTTGAATTTGATCTTATCTGAGAAGCACCTTATCTGCCCTTCCATTCTAAATGAAAGTTTTGCTGGATAGAGCAATCTTGGTTGTAGGTCTTTGGATTTCATGACTTGGAATACCTCTTTCCAGCCCCTTCTTGCCTGTAAGGTCTCTTTTGAGAAATCCACTGACAGTCTGATGAGGACTCCTTTGTAGGTGACTGTCCCCTTACCTCTTGCTGCTTCTAGGATTCTCTCCTTCATTTTAATTTTGGCTAATGTAATGATGATGTGCCTTGGTGTGTTCCTTCTTGGGTCCAAATTCTTTGGGACTCTCTGAGCTTCCTAGATTTCCTGGAAGTCTATTTCCTTTGCCAGATTGGGGAAATTCTCCTTTATTATTTGTTCAAATAAGTTTTCCACTGGTGGCTGTGCCTTTCCCCCTTCTGGTACCCCTATAATTCGGATGTTGGAGCGTTTAAAGATGTCCTGGAGGTTCCTAAGACTCTCCTCATTTCTTTGAATTCTTGCTTCTTGACTCTTTTCTGTTTGGCCATTATTTGCTTTCTTCTGGTCCACTCCATTGATTTGAGTCCCAGTTTCCTTTTCATTGCTATTGGTGTCCTGTGCAATTCCATTCATTTCAATTAGTTTCGCCTTCATATATTTGTCTAATTTGTGGCTATAATCAACCAGTTCTGTGAGGATCCTGATGACCAGTGTTTTAAACTGTGCATCTGAGAGTTTTGCTATTTCTTCATCGCTTAGATCTATGGGCTCTGGGCCTTTGAGATCTTGCGACATTTTTGGTCTGTTCTGGCCCTTTAAGTGTGAGAAGCGGTGCCTTGGACTCCCAGGTCGCTGGGTTGTGATGCTGTATGTGGGGGCGTGGTCAGAGCGGGGAACTGGCGGCACCCTCTGCTGTTTCTGACAGCTGGGTGAGGAGCAGTACCTTAGGTGGTTCACCTGGGCTGGGCCACTCAGAGTCGCTGTGTATGACGCTGTATGTGGAGGTGGGGTGAGAGCGGGGAAATGGCGGAGCCCTCCACTGCCGCTTGCTGAGGGAACCCTCCTGCCCCGGTCCAACCGCCCACTCCATCGCCTGTCCGCCCGCGCACAAGTGCGCGACCACAGTCAACACGCAGCACCGCTCCCCCGCTGTCTCCCCCGCGGTTGCTCGCCTGATGGCTCCCTCGGTCGCTCACTAGGTCCAACCCTGCGCCTGGATTCCGCGCGTCTGGATTCCGTGCCTGAGTCTCGCTGACCAAGACCTCCTGTGCAATCCCGCTTCACCAGCCGGTGGTTTCGCCCCTTACCGGTCAGGCTGAAGAATTTGTTGTTAACGGACTTCCGAAAAGTTCAATTTTCCGTGTTCTGGCTGTGTTTTCTGTTGCTAATATTTATTTGTCTCTAAACTTGGTTGTGTGAGAAGGCACGGCACATC
The DNA here is from genome assembly GCF_021234435.1 of Artibeus jamaicensis. NCBI lineage: Eukaryota > Metazoa > Chordata > Mammalia > Chiroptera > Phyllostomidae > Artibeus > Artibeus jamaicensis. Next base: position 570,609 of record NW_026521916.1, read on the forward strand.
CACCTATGCCTCCATCTTGGCGGAAGTCACATGTAAGTGTTTTATCCACCTTGAATTGGTTTTGGTGTATGGTGTAAGTCTGTGCTCAAGTTTCATTTCTTTGCACGTAGCTGTCCAGTTCTCCCAACACCATTTGTTGAAGAGGCTATCTTTACACCATTTTATGTTACTGCCCCCTTTGTCAAATATTAATTGACTGTAGAGAGTTGGGTTGATTTTTGGGCTCTGTGTTCTGTTCCATTGGTCTATGTGCCTGTTTTTATGCCAGTTCCAGGCTGTTTTGATTACAGTGGCCTTGTAATAAAGTTTGATATCAGGTATTGTGATCCCTCCTACTTTGTTCTTCTTTCTCAAAAGAGCAGCTGCTATTCGGACTTGTTGATGGTTCCATGTAAATTTTTGAAGTGTTTGTTCTATGTCTGTGAAATATAATATTGGTATTTTAATAGGTATTGCATTGAATCTGTAAATTGCTTTTGGTAGTATGGACATTTTGATGCTGTTAATTCTTCCAATCCATGAACAAGGTATATGTTTCCATTTGTTTGTGTCTTCCTTGATTTCTTTCTTCAGGGCTGTGTAGTTTTCTGCATACAGGTCTTTTACCTCCTTGGTTAGGTTTTATCCCAGATATTTTATTTTTCTTTTTGCTATATCAAATGGGATTTTTTCCTTGATTTCTGCTTCTGCTGATTCATTGTTAGTATACAAAAATGCCTTTGACTTCTGGATATTGACTTTGTAACCAGCTGTTTTGCCAAATTCATTAATTAGTTCGACCAGTTTTTTGGTAGAGTCTATAGGATTTTCCATGTAGATTATCATGTCATCTGCAAACAGTGACATTTTTGCTTCCTCCTTTCCTATTTGGGTGCCTTTTATTTCCTTTTCCTGCCTGATTGCTGTGGCTAAAACTTCCAATACTATATTGAATAGAAGTGGTGAAAGTGGACAACCTTGTCTTGTTACTGATCTTAGTGGAAAAGCTTTTAGTTTTTGCCCATTGAGTATGATATTGGCTGTAGGTCTCTCATATATGGCCTTTATTATATTGAGGAATGCTCCCTGTATTCCCACTTTGCTGAGTGTTTTTATCATACATGGGTGTTGTACCTTATCAAAAGCTTTTTCTGCATGTATTGATATGGTCATGTGATTTTTGTTTTTGCTTTTGTTTATGTGATATATTACATTTGCTGATTTGCGAATATTGAACCATCCTTGCATCCCTGGGATGAATCCCACTTGGTCATGGTGTATGATCTTTTTGATATATTGTTGGATGAGATTTGCCAATCTTTTGTTGAGGATTTTAGCATCTATGTTCATCAGTGATATTGGCCTGAAGTTTTCTTTCTTTGTTGTATCTCTATCTGGTTTTGGAATTAAGATGATGCTGGCTTCATAGAAAGAATTTGGGAGTTTTCTATCTTTCTGGATTTTTTGCAATAGTCTGTGGAGAATAGGGGTTAGCTCTTCCTTAAATGCTTTGTAGAATTCTCCTGTGAAACCATCTGGTCCAGGGCTTTTGTGTGATGGGAGTTTTTTTATTACTGCTTCAATTTCTTTTGCTGTTATTGGTGTGTTTAGATTTTCTGCTTCTTTTTCACTGAGTTTTGGAAGATTGTATTTTTCTAGAGATGTGTCCATTTCCCCTAGGTTTTCAAATTTCTTGGCATACATTTCTTCATAGGAATTTCTTACAATCCCTTCTATGTCTTTTTTAATCTTTAGAGCTTTTTATTTATTTTTTATTTTATTTTATTATTTTAAATTTGTTTAGTTATTTTTCAAGTACAGTTTTTTTTTGTCAATTTCTCCCATCCCATCCCCCCCCCCCCCGAATCCCTTCTATTTCTGTGGTATCAGTTGTAATCTCTCCTCTTTCATTTCTGATTGTGTTTACTAGTGTCCTCTCTCTTCTTGATGAGCCTGCTTAAAGGCTGGTCTATTTTTTTTTTTATCTTTTCAAAGAACCAACTCCTGGATTCATTGATCTTTAGAATTGTGCTTTTAGTCTCTATGTCATTTAATTCTGCTCTAATCTTGGTTATTTCCTTCCTTCTGCTTGCTCTGGGCTGTCTTTGTTGTTGTTCCTCGAGTTCTTGCAGGCTTAGGGTTAGGTTGTTTGTTTGAAATGTTTCTGTCTTCTTTAGGTAGGCCTGTATTGCTATAAACTTCCCTCTCAGGACTGCCTTCACTGTGTCCCATAAGTTTTCGGTTGTTGTGAGATCATTTTCATTTGTTTCCAGAAACGTTTTGATTTCTTCCCTAATTTCATTCTTGACCCATTTGTTGTTTATAGCATACCATTCAGTCTTCGTGATTTTGGGTGCTTTGGGTTTTTTCTTTGGGGTTGGTTTCCAATTTCTGTCCCTTGTGGTCAGAGAAGACGATTGGTATGATTTCAGTTTTCTTGAATTTTTTGAGGCTCGTTTTGTGTCCTATCATGTGGTCTGTCTTTGAAAATGTTCCATGTGCATTTGAAAAGAATGTGTATTTAGCTTCTTTGGGATGAAGGGCTCTATATATATCAGTTAAGTCCATTTCATCTAGGGTGTTGTTTAATGCCACAATATCTTGGTCGATCATTTGTTTGGAAGATCTGTCCATTTTTGATAGTAGGGTGTTCAAATCCCCTACTATGATTGTGTTGCTGTCAATATCTTTCTTGAAGTCCTCTAAGATTTTCTTGATATATTTGGGTGCCCCTATGTTTGGTGCAGATATGTTTACAATGTTAATGTCTTCTTGGTGGTTTCTTCCCTTGAGTATAATGAAATGACCTTCTGGGTCTCTCTTTATAGCCTTTTTTTTGAAGTCTATTTTGTCTGATATGAGAATTGCTACCCCAGCTTTTTTTTCTCGTCCGTTTACTTGGAAAACTTGTTTCCAGCCTTTCACTTTTAGTCTGTGATGGTCTTTTGTCCTGAGGTGAGTCTCTTGTAGGCAGCATATGTGTGGGTCATGCTTTCTTATCCATTGAGCTACTCTGTGTCTTTTGATTGGAGGATTTAATCCATTTACATTTAAGGTTATTATTGATAGGTACTTATTCATTGCCATTTTTGTACCTGTGTTCCTCTCTGTCTCCCTCTTATCCTTCCTTCCCTTAAAGCAGTCCTTTTAGTATTTCTTGTAGAGCTGGTTTGGTGGAGGCATATTCTTTTAGACTTCTTTTGTCTTGGAAGCTCTTTATTTTGCCATCTATCTTGATTGAGAGCCTTGCTGGGTAAAGTAGCCTTGGTTGTAGGCCTCTGGTTCTCATTACTTGAAATATTTCTTGCCATTCTCTTCTTGCTTGATGTGTTTCCTTTGAGAAGTCAGTAGCTAACCTTATTGGGGCTCCCTTGTATGTTATTTCTTTTTTCTCCCTTGCTGCCTTTAAGATTCTCTCTTTGTCTTGGAATTTTGCCATTTTGATGGTGATGTATCTTGAAGTGGGCCTCCTTGCGTTCCTCTTGGTCGGGACTCTCTGTGATTCCTGGATTTGTGAGACTTTTTCTCTTATCAAATTAGGAAAATTTTCTCTCATTACTCGTTCAAATACGTTTTCTATCCCTTGTTCTTCTTCTTCTCCTTCTGGTATTCCTATTATTCGAATATTATTACATTTCATATTGTCTTGCATTTCTCTTAATCCCTCTGCATTCTTTCTGAGCCTCTTTTCATTTTCTTGCTCTTTCTGTGAGATGCTTTCTACCTTCTACTCCAACTCACTAATCCTATCCTCCGCTTCATCTATCCTACTTTGGAAACTTTCTACTGTGTTCTTCAATTCGGAAATTGTATTCTTCATTTCCTCTTTTCCCTTGCTGATAGTTTCCATTTCCTTTTTCATGTTGATGTAGTTTGCAGAGAGATCATTGTAGTTCCCCTGAAGTTTCTTATAGTTCACTGTGAGCTCTTTGAACTTCGTAATAACCAGTGCTTTGAATTCACTATCTGATCATTGATCAGCCTCTATTTCATCTAACATTCTTTCTGAACTTTCCGCTTTTTCTCTCATTTGGGGGTTGTTTCTTTGTCTTCGCATTGTTTGAGACTCTTCTTGTTACTCTCTGCTTCTAAAATTGATCTTTTCTGAAAGCCTTGTTTTATGGTGTGAATTTCTGTGTTATGATCCTTGTGAAGTTCAGTGGTGCATACTCCTTGAAGTTTCTTGATGTTCTTCGTCTCCACCTACTCTCACACTGGTCCTCGCGCTGATCCCTGCGTTGGTCGCCTACCACTGCTGAATGTCCCAGCTCTAGTAGCCGCCTCCTCAAGCACCCAGGCCCTTTACTATGGCAGTGGCACCTGGGCTGGGAATGTCCCGGCGTCCGTAGCTGGCTCCTCTGCCACCCAAGGCTCTCACAGGGGTTTGGAGTGTCCCAGCTCCCGTACCTGACTCCCCGGCATCTAGTCCTGTCTCTATGGCAGTGGCACAGAGGCTTAGAATATCCCAGTTCGGGTACCTGACTCCCCAGCGTCCAGACCTGTCGCTATGGGAGCGGCACAGGAGCTGAGAATGCCTCAGCTGCGTAGCTGATTCCTCTGCCTCCCAGGACCGTCACAGGGATTTGGAGTTTCCCGGTTCCCATACCTGACTCCCCAGCATCCAGTCCCTTCGTATGGCAGCGGCACAGGGGCTGAGAATGTCCTGGCTCTTCGTTGCTGACTCCTCAGCCGCCCAGGGCCGTTGCAGGGGATTGGAGTGTCCCGGCTCCCGTACCTGACTCCCCGGCGTCCAGTCCCGTCCCTATGGCAGTGGCACAGGGGCTGAGAAGGTCCTGGCTCCTGTAGCTGGCTCCCCGGTGCCCAGGCCCGTCTCTATGGCGGCGTAACAGGGGCCTCCGGTGTCCCAGCTCCTGCAACTGATCTTCTGTTGCCCAGGCCGGTAGCTATGGCATTGGCACAGGGACCGAGAATGTCCCACCTCCGGTTCCTGACACTTCTGTCACCCGGGACCGTCACAAGGGCTTGGAGTGTCCGGCTCCTGTACCTGACTCCCCGGCTCCCAGGCCTGTTGCTCCGGCGGCAACACAGGGGCCACGTGTGTCCCAGTTCCAGTAGCTGACCCTGGCGCTGTCTGGTGTTTCAGCATCGGTCACAGTCTCTGGTGTTTTACTTTCATAAATGCTGGGTAACCGATGGTTTATTGTGCTGTTTCTCTATAGATCTGCCAGGATTTTCACCCATGAGTACAGGAGCTAGCATCAGCTCCCTCTTACTCCGTCGACATCTTCCCAGCATCTCTGTATCTTTCATTCTGAGGTAGGTCTCTTGGAGATAGCATAATTGGGTCTTGTTTTTTTCATCTGTTTATTTACCCTATGTCTTTTGATTGCAGCATTTAAGCCATTTACATTTAAAATGATTATTGATACCTACACATTTATTGCCTTTTTATTTTTTGCTATTTTCTTCTCTCTTTTTTTCTTTCTTTTCTTCTTCTTCCCTCCTCCTCCTCCGTTTTCAAGGAAGCTTTTTAACATCTTTTGCAATACTGGTTTTGTGGTGACACACTCCTTTAGGTTTTTCTTGTCTGGGAAGTTCTTTATTTCTTCGTCAATTTTAAATCATATTCTTGCAGTGTAAATAGGCTTGATTGTAGGTCCTAGCTTTTTATTACCTTGAATATTTTATGCCAATTGCTTCTGGCCTGAAATGTTTCTGTTGAGAAATCAGAAGAGATTTATATGAGAACTGCCTTGTAGGTAACTACCTGCTTTTCTCTTGGGGCTTTTAAAATTCTCTCCTTGTTTTTAAGATTTACCATATTTAATGTGGTGTGTCTTGGTGTGGGTTTCTTAGGACCCATCTTGTTTGGGACTCTCTGCACTTCTTGGACTTGTGTGTCCTTTTTATTCACCAGATTAAGGAAGTTTTTAGTATTATTGCTTCAAATTGGCTCTTTATCCCTTGCTCACTGTCTTCTACTTTCTGGTATCCCCATTATACTGATATCGTTATGCTTCATGTTCTCTCAAAAGTCCCTTAAACTGTCCTCATTATAGAGTTGTTTTTTCTTTTTACTGCTGATAGGGTATCTTGTCTTCCAAATTGCTGATTTGATCCTCTGCTTCATCTAACCTGCTTTTCATTCTTTCCAGTGTATTATTTATTTTATATATTGCTTTCTTTATTTCTGACTGGTCATTTTTTATCCTATGTCTTTTTTCATGATGATGAGTATTGTTATTATCATTCCTTTGGCTCTATGTCTTATAAATTGCTTGCCTCATTTCATTTTATCTTTTCTTCTGGAGAATTCTCTTGTTCTTTCATTTGGGGTCTGTTTCTTGGTCCCCCCATTTTGGCTGACTCTTTGTGTTTGTTTCTATGTATTAAGTTGATCTGCAAAGACTCTCTTGGAGGCCCATGTCAGTCGATGCCTGTCACTTACCTCGGGGAACCTGTTTGGAGCTATCAGTGACCCACAACTTGTGGCTCCCTCTGTTGGTCCTGGGTATGTGCAGAAAGAACCAAGTTGCATACCAAGACTGTATTTATCAGTACCTGACCCAAGGGAGTGTCAGCTAAGGTCTCAAAGATTCAAGAGGTCCATCTCTGTTTACAGGTGTCTGTTAGGCGTAATCACTGAACCTGCCTCCAGATGTACTCCTTAGCAGCAGGGCTTAAGACCTACAGGTAGGAGCAAGAGAGATTTCTGTGGGTGGGGCTATTCCTTGCTCCCAGGCTGATGCCACATGGAGAGGGGTTTTCAGCCTGAAGTGACTGAGCAGAGGGATAATGGTGGCTGACCCTTGTGCTCTCTCCCCAGAGCCACCAAACATGAGACTCTCCTCACATGGCCGTAGCCTGCTCTGCAGTCCTACTGCCAGAATCCAGGGTAATTATCTACAAACAAAATTTTTTGTGTTGGCCCTTTAAGAGGCTGCCTGCATCTCTATCCATCTTTCCCTGGTGGACAGAAACCTCACTGCTTTTTCATAGCCAGCTGTTATTTGGATTCCTTTCTCTGTTCTGGTACTCCAGGCTGAGAAACCCAACCTGTGGTTCAGTCTCCACACTTCTCCAGGTAAACCATCCTTCCACAGCACTGAAACATCCTTCTGGAAATTCACCTGTCACAGTGGGTTCCTAGCCAGCCCTCTCACATCTCTGCATTTTCTACCAGTCTTGTTGTGGTAGTGTGATTTCTTCTGTAAGTCCTTGGTTATAAGGCTGCTTTCAAGCTAGGCTTCAGTTGGTCATTCAGGATGATTATTTTTTATAACTTAGTTGTAAATCCAGTTTGGTTCTGGGAGGAGGTTAGTGCATCTTCAACCTACTTTGCTGACATCCTTAAATGCAACATTTAAATAAGGTAGTTGACTCTTACTGCTTTGTGGAAAATATGCACCTCTTATAATTGGATTTCATCACCTCCTCACAGTTAGTAGTCATTAGGCCCTGAAGGTACTTTGATGTTGAGTAAGCTCTCCAACCCATATTAGCAAATCTGACTGGGGAAGAGTCAGCTTTTTCAAAAATATAGGACTTCTACAAATTCTCTAGCAAGAGAGTGGTATCCACATGGTATTAAATGTATCCAATTCAAATATATACATAGGGCCAACCTAGTTAGAATTAGTTGGCATTGGGACAAAGGAGAAGACCACTGTCATAGCCAGAGGACATAAAGAATTCTACCTTTATTTGGATATGTTATAATATGACCTATGATTGTCCTTTTAGCTCTGAAATCTTCTGAATATTCTTACAGTCAATGATGTTTTATTGAAGGAGTCTTTTGAGGCATATTTATTTTATTCTATTGAACTTAACATACATAAGAAAAATATACAAATTGTAAGTCTGTAGCTTGATGAAAAGGAATAGTACCCAGAACAAGAAACAAAATAGTATTAGAATCCTGAGAAGGAGCTACTACCTTTTGCAACAACATGGATGGAACTGGAAAGCATTATGCTGAGTGAAATAGGCCAGGCATTGAAGGACAAATACCATATGATCTCACCTTTGACAGGAAGCTAAAGAATAAAACAAACAAGCAAGCAGAATAAAAACAAAGACGCTGAAATAGAGAACAAGTGGGCAGCGACCAGAGGGGAGAGGGAAGGGAACATAAGGGGAAAAAGGGGGAGGGATTTTGAGGAACAAGTATGAATGACACAGAGATGAGGACTGGGGGGGGGGGAACGGGAGGGAGGGGGGAGACCGGGCGGGGGGGGGGGGAAGAGAGAAAAAAAAATGTACTTGAATAGAATTACACACCTGAAATATATATGATTGTATTAAGTAGTGTCACCAAAATAAATTCAATTAAAAAAAATAAATAAAAATAAAAATATATAAAAAAAAAAGAATCCTGAAACCTCTTTGACATTACTCCCCCATAAATAATACTACCTTACTTCTAACACCATACATTATTTGTCTACATTTGAAACATATAAACAGAAACATATGATATATACATTTATATTTGTGAGGTTCTTTCTTGTTGCATATTTCTAATTCACTCATTGGTGTATAATACTCTACTTTTAAATGTGCTTCAATTTGTTTATTGATTTTACTGTATCGACAGTTAGGCATAATTTTGATCCTTTACTGGGTGGAGTCAACCCAGAAATCTGGCTTCTAAGCTTCATAGGAATATTTCTAAAGGTAAGCTTGAATGTGATGTTCCTGAGGAAGACTTAGTACTACCTAGACAAGAGGCTTATATGAAGGATAAGTGGCTATATAAGGAGGGCTTCACATTATGATCAGAATTTGCTAAGACTTTTCTAATAAAAAGTGAAGAATATTATTCATATATTGAAACTCCACTGAGGTCATCCAATAACTATAAAATTATCGTATTACACACATTTCTATAAGGTAATTCCTTATTTTGCTAAATGAGGTTACATGAACACTAGGATTTCATAAATTGCAGAGACAATTATACATTATCAAAGAAATTATCACTATTTTTCTTTAAAAATTCTACCAAGACCTTTTCTAGAGAGAATAAAGACTTGATAATTTCTGATAAAGATATTCTTGTGTTTATATTTAGTCCTTAAGAACATGAGTTTTCACTATCAAAGATTCCATGGGGAAGGGCTGGTTTGGGCACTTTGTGTCGATTCCTTTCAACACAGCTTTTGTGACATGGTGGTTGATCATGAGGACCATGTGTTTTATGAATTAGGAGAAATGTAACTGTGAAGCCCAAATAGGGACACTGTTGCATCACTGGTAGCAACACCCTTCACCATTGTCATATGCATGTAGAAGAGCCTTGGTAGGATGCAGACTGTTATTGAAAGAAACTTTGTGTTACTGCAAGAAGCACAGAAAGTTAAACACCTAATCAGACTCTCTATTTCTTTCTCTATTTGGCATTTTGAAACAGTATTAAACTGTTTTATCTAAGTAAGTCCTTGGTTTTATGAACAATCTGCAAGCAAGAAGCCTTAACATGGAATTAGTGTGTGTCTCTCCATCTTTCTCCCTTCTTCACCATCTTCTTTCCTCTCTCCCTCCCACCCTACCATTCTCCCTCCCTCCCTCCCTCCCTTCCTTCCTTCCTTCCTTCCTTCCTTCCTTCCTTCCTTGCTAGGGGCTGAAGAGGCAACTGATACAGTAGATAGATCAGTTACATAATGGCAATTGAACAAATAAATAAGCATATTGAGAATAATGTTGAGTCAGGTTTCTCATTGTTGGAGAAGGGATTTACAAATGTGGAAGGAGGGAGGCAGGAGAGAACACTGAGTTGCTTGATGGGAACTAAAAATATTGGTATGTAAACTAATGTGTTTAAAAATATATACATGATAGATATAAAAATAGATGATATATGTATATATATGTTTGTATGTTTATGTGTACACATGCATATTTCCTACCTCTGTTCTTTGAGAGGGCTTGGAAACAATGAGAGCCCCAGTGAAAATAAACATTCTGAGTGCACAGATATTTCTTCTAAATATCCATATCCACTATAAGGAACCAGTACTTGTTGAAAATGGCTGGTTGCAGGGTTGAGACAGAGAAAGTACAAGATATTTTGAATTACGTGTTGCTCAAGAAAGTAAAGAAATGCTCAAAGAATTAATGATCACTTGTCAAAAGACATAGAGCTAGTTTGAAGCGATCCCCACTGGCCAAATCTGGATCACTGTGACCTTCAAAGTAGGTAATGATAGTGATAGATTACACCATATTGAATAATAGGAATACACAAGTCCATACAGAGGTAAATAGGCAGAAGAGGAAGCTTTCTCTTTTCTATAAATTTGATTTTTTTCAAAGAAGGTAGTTTATGCAATATAATTGCTTACAACACAGATATAGTTACAGATGTCTGGCCAAGATGGAGGCATAGGTGGAAACACTGTGCCTCCTCACACAACCAAGTTTAAAGACAACAAAGTTTTTTGTCACAAAAACACAAGCAAAACAGAAGATTGAACTGTACGGAAGTCCGACAACAACGAACCATTCAGCCAGACTGGTAAGAGGAGAGGAGCCAGCAGCTGGCAGAGCGGGGTCATGCAGGAAAAAGCGGCTGGACCCACACAGGTGTGAAGGCGGCAGTTGGTGGATCCCAGGTATGGGGTGGCAGCTGGCAGACCCAGTGAGGGTGCAGGGTGGCTGGCTCACCGTAGTCACACATTTGTGCACAGATAAACCAGGCAGAGGGGCAAGCAGTGAGACAGACAGCAGTTAAAGCCTAAAAGCACCAATTGGAAAAACTTTCGGGGTCAAGGTGCCAGGAGAAGCTCACAGAGAGTTTGTTGGAGAGACCCACATGGTCCTGGAGGGTGCACAAGCCCACACACCCAGGAACCAGCACCAGAAGGCCCCAATTTGCTTGCAGGAAGCAGCAGAGGGGACCTAAATTCGAGAGATAGCAGAACAAACGCCACTGCCCCTCTCTGACCCTACCCACTTACAGCGTCACAACCCAGCTACTGGTTCGCTCTGCCCTGGTGAACACATAAGGCTCCACCCCTCCTATGTAATAGGTGCAAACAGACCAAAACATTATGGCTCAAGAAGAACAGCTCAAAGGCGACACTTCTAAGTGACCAAGAGATAGCCAACCTATCAGATGCACAGTTCAAAACACTGGTGATCAGGATGCTCACAGAACTGGTTGATTTTAGTCATAAATTAGAGGAACAAATGAAGGCTAAACTAAGTGAAATAAAGGGAAATGCACAGGAAATCAATAGTGATGGAAAGGAAACTGGGACTCAAATCAAGGGAGTGGACCAGAAGGAAGAAAAAAATGACCAAACAGAAAAAAATGAAGAAACAATTCAACAAAATGAGGAGAGGCTTAGGAATCTCCAGGACATTTTTAAACGTTCCAACATCTGAATTATAGGGGAACCAGAAGGGTAAGAGGAAGAGCAACAAGTGGAAGAGTTATTTGAACAAATAATAAAGGAGTATTTCCCCAATCTGGCAAAGGCAATAGACTTCCAGGAAATCCAGGAAGCTCAGAGAGTCCCAAAGAAGTTGGACCCAAGAAGAAACACACCAAGGCACATCATAATTATATTAGCCAAGATTAAAATGAAGGAGAGAATCCTAGAAGCAGCAAGAGCTAAGGGGACAGTCACCTACAAAGGAGTTCCCATCAGACTGTCAGCTGGTTTCTCAAAAGAGACCTTACAGGCAAGAAGGGGCTGGAAAGAAGTATTCCAAGTCATGAAATCTAAAGACCTACATCCAAGACTGCTCTATCCAGCAAAGCTTTCATTTAGAATGGAAGGGCAGATAAAGTGCTTCTCAGATAAGGTCAAATTCAAAGAATTCATCATCACCAAGCCCTTATTATATAAATAGTTAAAGGGACTTTTCTAAGAAAAAGAAGATAAAAAATATAAACAGTAAAATGGCAGCAAACTCACAGTTATTAACAACCACACCTAAAACAAAAACAAACTAAAAGGACAGTTAGATCAGGAGAGGAACCATGGAAATGGAGATCACATGGAGGGTTAGCAACAGGGGAGTGGGAGGAGGAGAAGGAGGGAGAAGGTACAGAGGATAAGTAGCATAGATGGTAGGTAGAAAATAGACAGGGGGAGGGCAAGAATAGTATGGGAAATATAAAATCTAAAGGATTTGTGACACAGGACATAAACTAAAAGAAAAAATGGTGGGAGTTGGGGTGTGCAGGGTGGAGGGGAATGAAGGGGATGAAATGGGACAACTGTAATGGCATAATCAATAAAGTATATTAAAAAAACCAAATATAGTTACAAAGTTGTATAGGTTTAAAAAGGGCAACAAAGTGAATGTTAACATGATTCCAAGAAAATAATCACAGTAAAAGAACCCATGGATACAATAAAAGGCCATATATTTAATTTTTTTTTCAGTAGGAATAGGGGTCTTTCTTCTTTTAGGACTGAGAGCTCTTAGTAAAGCTCCTTTCATGCTGCCTCCCACCCACACTAATGCCCTACTTCAGCAAATATCACTCATAGTGTAAAAATTAAAGGGTATATTATTATGCCTTTTGGACATATGATAGAGAAATCAAAATAAGCATTTGGCTATGTATTCATTAGAAAAGGAGATGTTTGAGTTTGAACTAAAAAAGCAAGGGGGAGGGAGAGGGAAGGGAGGGGAGAGAGAGAAGAGAGAAAATTTTATTTCTCTCTGTGCCCCAACGTATAAATATATAGGCTATATTAGTCACAAGTACTTCTGAGGGTGGGTTTGGACCACTTGGATTAATGTGGTGGCTAGAAAACTCTTTTTCCCCCATAGGCTGAGGCTTCATTTGGTGTTGTGAGTAGGTATAAAGAGGCAAGAGAAAAACTCAGCCTGATAGTACTTAACCTTAGGTGGCAGATGTCCCACATATGGTATGCAAATACTTTAAAGATCTAACCTTGTTTACTTACCTAGCCTCATTTCTCAGTGTTCTTCCTATTGTAGGTTCCAGCCACTCTGAAGTATTGCAGTTCAACTCTAGAATATAGTATATTCTGTTTACCTCAGGATGTGGCATTCTGTTTCATCCTTCTCAGTATGTAAAATTCTCTCCCTAAACTTGCCCCACATCAGGGACATCCAGAATAAAGTCTCTGCATGCCAGCGTACTATTGAGTAATATTTGTTCGTTATTTCTCATTGTCAAGTGCTGCCGCCCATCTCTACAGCCTGTGTAGAATATACTTGTGTTCTGTTGATTGTGACCATGTAATTGGAATATCTTCTTGCCAGAATCCCATGGAAGCCTGGACCTTAAGCATTCATCACACTTGTGATTATTTAATGTTTGTCTTTGTCATTAAGCTGTTTGAAAACAATGATTTTTGTCTTGTTTGTTAGCTTGGTTCTAGGGTTAGCTTAATACCTGGAACATAACAGATACTCAATATTTGACTGAACTTCCTAGCACATAGGCAGGGGTCTGTTCTGCCATTATCTGTCCCACACAATTGGTGGTTTAGCTCCAGATCTGAACCCTTTCAGTCTATTCTGCCACCTGGAGAACAGGTTTGTTCTGTGATTGGAGAGCTACAAAGATGGCATTAAAAATCATATCTTGATGGCGTAAACCATTATTATAGTTTCAAAACAACGGGCTCCTGACTATCAACCCTGTGACTCTTATTAAGGTTGAAAACATCTTTGGCAAGAGATTCAATATGGAGGATTTTAAACTGAATATTGAGAGACAGAGAAAAATAATCACTTAAACAATTAAAATAATAGCTACTGTTATCCAACACTAGATACTGTCCTAGTGCTTTAAATGCATTAACTCATTTAACCTTTGCAATAACCACCCTAGTAATGGATTACTATTATGCCCAATTTAAAGATGAAAAGACAGAGACATACGAGTAATTTGTCCAAGGTCAAATAGGATGCTGACCTGGGATTCAAACTGAAACTGTCTGGCTGTAGAGTGTGTGCTTTTAACTTCTATGCTATTTTGCTTTTTCAGAAACTGCAAAGCCTAATGCTCTGGAAAAAATATTGTATTATATAGAGAAAATTTTTTAATTTCTTCATTCAAAATAGCAAAAACTAAAATGAAAATTGTCCAGATGAGGATTAAACTCAGTTGTCAAAATACCCAAAGAGAGAGTAGGGCTATCAATAAAGTGAACTTTAAATTTTAATATGCTAGCCCTGGCTGGTGTAGCTCAGTGGATTAATCGCGGGCCTGAGAACCACACGATCACAGTTTGATTCCCTGTCAGGGCACATGCAGGAGACTCACGAGAGGCAACCATACATTGATATTTCTCTCCTTCTCTCCTTCCCTTCCCCTCTAAAGATAAATAAATAAATCTTAATATGCTTGTAAACCCAGCAAATCAAATTACATTAAACATTTAGGTTCCTTTTCCTCCTTGTGTAACTGGGCAGCATGGAGGTGACTACTTGTCACTGTGTACACACATACTACAAAGACTTTTGAGGAAGGAAACATGTTTTTATAAAGAGGAAACCTATTTGAGGGGGCTTGAAACATTCTGTGCCAACCTCATTTGTAATGAACAGTAAGCCAGCCATCCCTTGGAATAGTAATGTCCAAAATCAAACCACGAAGTTCCCCATTATTGCTTGTCTGTCCTCTTGGCACTTAAGATGGCCATACAAACAGGTATACATCCTCTCTAGGGTGTACATCTTTGGGTTATCAGAGTGTCCATTGTCTCACAGCAGCTCTCTTTCTCAGGATCTAGGGTGCACTGCTAGATCACTCCAGATAGTAATGCAAGGAATTTCCCAGCTCATGTCTCCATGTGCAGCTTTCAGTCTCCATGCAGTGCTCTATGGCTGAGAGTGGAAGCAGTCCAGGACTGATGTGCCATCCTGCAGTGAGTCAGAGCATCCCAAAGGCTGGAGTTTGGCAAGGCCTGAACCCCATAGTGAGACCCTGCTTCTGGGGAGCTGGCTTCCAACCATGTGGGTATTAGGCCCCCAGTGGTCTCAACATCTGCCACACCCACCAGCAGATAGGTAGCAATGGCAGAAAATGGCTGTCACTTGTCTCCTGCTGGAGGAACATGTGGGCTGTGGGTGGTCTTCTCCCCTGCCTGTGCTAGTAGAGCTGTCACTGACAGGGTTGTGCTGGTGTGGGCCATGCTAAAGTGGTAGCCACTGCAGATTTTGTTTTGGGGAGGGCCATGAGGCTTACAGCCTGACCATGCTCCCCAAGCCCACTGGCCAGAGCCTCCTCCCCTCCCCTTTTACTGGAGATCGCTGTGCTGGAGCACTCAGAGAGATGGTGTGGGTATGTTCCCGAGCCACCTAGTCCACAAGTCCAGGGGGCCAAGAACTCTAGTCCCCATTGGCTGGGAAGAAGAGAATCCAAGACAGTACTCCACGCTCTCTTTTTATTTATTTTTTCAATGTATTTTTATTGATTATGTTATTACAGTTGTCCCAATTTTCCCCCTTTGCTCCCTCTACCTGGTTACCCGCTTCCCTCCAGCAAAGCCCCCATTAGTTCATGTCCATGGATTGTGCATATAAGTTCTTTGGCTTCTCCATTTTCTATATTATTCTTAACACCCCCCTGTCTATTTTATACCTACCAATTATGCTTCCTAATCCCTTACCTTTTCCTCCATTCTCACCCTTTCCCCCTTCCCACTGATAACCCTCCATGTGATCTCCGACCTAAAATTCTGCTGGAGAGTTGTGAGTATGTTGCCATTTAATGTTCACAGTTTTTATCTTCTTTTTCTTAAAAAAAAATCCCTTTAACATTTCATGTAATAATGGCTTGGTGATGGTGAACTCCTTTAGTTTTACTTCGTCTGGGAAGTAAAACTAGGAAGATCTGCCCTTCCATTCTAAATTATATCTTTGCTAGAAAGAGTAATCTAGGTGATAGGTCCTTGCTTTTCATCACTTTGAATACTTCTTGCCAGGCCCTTCTAGCCTGAAAGGTTTCTTTTGAGAAATCAGCTGACAGTCTTATGGGAACTTCTTAGTAGGTAACACTGTCCTTTGCTCTTGCTGCTCTAAGTGTATCTCTTTATCTTAAATCTTCAGTATTTTGATTATGATGTATCTTGGTGTGGCCATCTTTGGGTCCAATTTGTTTGGGATTCTGCATTTCCTGGACTTCCCTAATCCAAATTAGGGAAGTTTTCCTTCATTATTTTTTTCAAGTAAGTTTTCAGTTTCTTGCTCTTCCTCTTCTCCTTCTGGAATCCCTATAATTTGGGTGTTGGTGCATTAGGAGAAGTCCCAAAAGTTCCTTATACTATCCTTATTTTTTGAATTCTTGTTTCTTCTTGCTGTTCTAAGTGAATGTTTATTTCTTCCTTATGTTCCAAGTCATCAATCTGAATTCCCCCCTGAGCTTTATCCCCTCTAATATTGGTTTCCTGTAGATTTTTCTTTATTTCACTTAGTGTACACTTCATTTCTTCATGGGTCTTTTTTATGCTATTGCCACACTTACAGAGATCTTTGGGCATCCTTATAACCAGTGTTTTGAACTTTGCATCTGGTACATTGGTCATCTGCCTTTCATTTAGTTATTTTTGTGGGGTTTTGGTCTGTTCTTTCATTTGGGCCATATTTCTTTGTCTCTTTGATTTGTCAGCCTCCTTATGTTTATTTTTTGAATTATTAGGTAGAGCTGCTTGGACTCCCTGTCTTACTAGTGTGACCTGTTGTAGAAAAGGCTCCTGTAAATTGTGTGGGGTGGAAACTTAGGTAATCACTAGGACAGGGCAACTCACTTCAGCACTTTGTAGCTCTGGGAAGAGGACTCATAGAGAGAACAATGCCACTTCCTGGCTTCTGGAGGTTTTCCCAGCACTTGGCCTGTGCACCTGGTTCCCTCCCAGCTGTTGCCCTGGTTCTGAATATCCAATGGTGTGGGTCTATGTGTGTTTTAATTCCATGGGGGTCCTTTACATAGAGTTTCCTAGAAATCCAGAAATTTCTTTCATTGCCCTAAACCCACTGGTTTTTGCAGCCGGAATTTGTGGGGGTTTATCTTTCTGGTGTTGGAACCCTGGGCTGTGTAGCCTGGCTTGGGGCTGGGATCACTTGATCCCAAGGTATCCTTCCTGATTTCTATCCACCCCATGTGCATGTGGGACTGCCCATTCTGCCATCACCATCTCTCTGCACCATACCTGGTCTCTACTTCTCTGACCATCTCCATGTCTCTACCCCTTCTACCCATCTGGTTGAATGTAGCTTCTTTAATTTCTTAGTTGTCAGACTTCCATATAGCTCAATATTCTGACAGTTCTGGGTGAAATTTGTTTTGAGGCCTATTCATGATTTTTTCTGTGGTAGTGCAAGGAGGTAGTGCAAGTTTACTTACACCTTCACCTTGACTAGGAATCCATGATTTCTTTTTAAAAGTATTTTAAATTTATTTTTAGAGAGAGGGGAAGGGAAGGAGAGAGTGGAAGAGAAACATCAATGTGTGGTTGCCTCTCATGTGTCCTCCACTGGCCCACAACCCAGGCATGTGCCCTGACTGGGAATTGAACTGACGACCCTTTGCTTCACAGGCCTGTGCTCATTCCACTGAGCTACACCAGCCAGGGCTCCATGCTCTCTTTTTAAAGACTTCCTTAGAGTACTTTGCATGGCCCTCATGCATGTGAGGTTGTCAGGGTGACAAACAATGGTTAGGCAGCTGCAGGGCCCCTACTGCTGATGTACTATCCATAGCTCCTCCCAATTCCTCTGCAAATTCCTGGGGCTAGAATTTCCCCATTACACATGTACATATGCACAACTATGAATATGACAGATATGTCACTGATTTCTCAACAGAAGCATTTCAGGCCAGAAGGGAGTGGCATGAAATATTCAAGGTGATGAAAAGCAAGGACCTACAGGAGACTTTACCCAGCAGGGCTATCATTTATAATCAAAGGAAAAACAACAAAATTCCTAGACAAGAACAAGGTAAAGGAGTTTGTTAACACCAAATCATCACTTCAACAAATGTTAACGGCCTTGCTTGAGGAAGAAGAAGAAAGAAGAAGGAGAAGAAGGAGAAGAAGGAGAAGAAGGAGGAGAAGGAGAAGAAGAAGAAAGAAAGAAAGAAAGAAAGAAAGAAAGAGAGAAAGAAAGAAAAGAACAGCAATAACAACAACAAGACCCAGAAGAAGAAAACAGTCTAATAATAAAATGGCACTACATAGGTATGTATCAATAATCACCTTAATGTAAATGGCATAAATGCTCTGACCAAAAGACATAAGATACCTAAGTGGGTAAGAAAAGAAGATCTATATATATGCTGTCTCCAAGAGACCCATCTCAGATTGAAAGATATACACAGACTAAAAGTAAAGGGTTAAAAAGGATATTTCTTGCAAATGGAAAATAAATAAAAGCTGGGGTAGCAGTATTTTTATCTGACAAAATAGACCTTAAAACCAAGGGTATCATAAAAGACAAAGAAGGACACTACATAATGATAAAAGGAATAATACAGCAAAAGGATATAATCCTAGTAAATATTTACACACCCAACAATAGAAGCACCTAAATATGTAAAGCAAATCTTCATGGACATAATAGGAGATGTTGATGGAAACATGATTATGATAAGAGATTTTAACAACCCATCAACTTCAAAGGATAGATTTTCCAGACAGAAAACCAACATGGAGATAACCTTAAATGACACACTAGATCAAATGGACTTAATTGACATCTTCAGAGCAATTTATCCCCAAGCATATACATACTTTTCAAGTGCACATGAATGTTTTCTAGGATAGGGAACATGTTGGGACACAAAACAAATGTCAATGAATTTAAGAAGATTAAAATCATATCAAGCATCATCCCTGACAACAATGCTATGAAACTAGAAATTAATCACAAGAACACTGAAAAACAATCAAAGACATGGAAAGACATGCAAAGGACATAGAAAAACATACAAAGACATGTTATTAAATAATGAATGAGTCAACAACTCATTCATTATTTAATGAATAGATCAAGATCAAGAAAGAAATCAAAAGATACCTTGAAACAAGTGAAAATCAGAGAACACCACAATCCAAAATCTGTGAAACACTGGGAAAGCAATCCTAAGTGGGAAATTTGTAGCATTACAGGCCTACCTCAAAATACAAGAAAAACTTAAATAAACACTTTAACTTCACACTTAAAGGACCTTGAAAAGGAGCAACAAACAAAGCCCAAGTGAGTAGAAGGAAGGAAATAATTACAATTCGAGAAGAAATAAATGAAATAGAGCCTAAAAATGATACAAAATATCAATGATCCAAGAACTGTTTTTTTTTAAAGACAAGATTGACAAACCTTTAACAAGACTTATGAAGAAAAAAGAGAAAGGACCTAAATAAATAAAATCAGAAATGAAAGAAGAGAAATAATTGACACCAAAAAATTACAAAGAATTTTAAGAAAATATTATGAACAATTATATGCCGACAAACTGGACAATCTAGATGAGATGGTAAAATTCCCAGAAATGTACAACCTTCTAAAATTAAATCAGAAAGAATCAGAGAATCTGAATAGACAGATTACACTTAGTGAAACTGAAGCAATAATTAAAGAAAACTCCTGGCACATGAAAGCCCTGGACCAAATGGCTTCACAGGTGAATTTTACTGAGCACCCTCAAAAGAACTAACACATCTCCTACTCAAACTATTTCATAAAATTCAAGAGGAGAGAAGGCTTCCAAACTCATTTTATGAGGCCAGCTTTATCCTAATTCCAAAACTGGATAAAGACACTACAAAGAAAGAAAATTATAGGCCAATATCTCTGATGGACACAGATGCTAAAATTATCAACAAAATATTAGTTAATCAAATACAGCAATGCATCAAAAAGATCATACAACACTATCAAGTGGGATTTCTCCTGCGAATGTAAGGATGGTACAACATTTGCAAACCAAAAAGTGTGATTCACTACATAAACAAAATGAAGGATAAAAACCACATGATTATATCAGTAGATGCAGAAAAAGCTTTTAATAAACCAGCACTCATTTCTGATAAAATCTCTACAAAGTGGGATTAAAGAGAACATGCCTAAACATAACAAAGGCCACATATGAGAAGCCCTATGCAAGCATCATATCAATGGGAAAAACCTAAAATTGTCCCCCTTAAGATTGGGAACAAGACAGGGAAGTCCACTTTTACCTCTCTTATTCAACATAGTACTGAAAGTCCTAGCCGTAACAATCAGAAAAGAAGAAATAAAAAGCATCCAAAGTGGAAAGGAAGAAGTAAAACTGTCTTATTTGTAGATAACATGACACTGTATATGAGGACCCCAAGGTTCCATCAAGAAGCTACTAGAACTGATAAATGAATTCAGCAAAGTAGCAGGATACAAAGTTAATATTCAGAAATCAGTTGCATTTTTATATGCCAATAATGAACTAACAGAAAGGGGAATTAAAAAAACCCAATTCACAATTGCTTCAAAAAGAATAAAACACATATGAATAAACCTAGCCAAAGAAGAGACCTGTACTTGGAAAGTTATAAGACACTGAAGAAAGAAATTAAGGAAGATACAAATAAGTGAAAACACATACTGTGTTCATTGAAAAGAAGAATTAACATAATGAAAATGTTCATACTACCCAATGCCTTCTATAGATTCAATGCAATTCCTATCAAGATTCCAATGACGTACTTCACGGAACTAGAACAAATATTTCAGAAATTTATAGGGATCACAAAATGTCTGGCATAACAACAGTGATCCTGAGAAAGAAGAACAAAGTTGAAGGAATCATGCTATCTAATATCAAACTATACTATGAGGCCATAGTAATCAAAGCAACCTGGTAATGGCATAAGAAGACACACAGAACAATGGAATAAAATAGAGAGCCCAGAAATAAACCCACACCTTTATAGCCAATTAATATTCTACAGAGGAAGCAAACATACAATGGGCTAATGATAGTTTATTCAATAATAATGTGGGGAAAATTGGACCGATACAGAAAGAAGAATGAAACTAGACTACCTTCTCACACCACACATAAGAATAAATTCAAAATGGATCAAAGACTTAAATGTTAGACCTGAAACTGTAAAAATCCTAGAAGAAAAAGTAAGCTGCAAAATCTCAGACATTGCTCTTAGAAATGTTTTATAAGATATATCCCCCCAGACAAGGGATATAAAAGTAAAAAATAAGCAAATGTGAATTAAACTAAAAAAATTTCACATAGCAAAGAATATTATCAACAAAATAAAAATACAACCCATACCTGGCTGGTGTAGCTCAGTGGATTGAGCACAGGCCTGCAAACCAGAGAATCGCGGTTCAATTCCCACTCAGGGCACATTCCTGGGTTGCAGGCCAGTTCCCTGCAGGCAAATTCCCAGCAGGGGATGCACCAAAGGCAACCATACATTGATGTTTCTCTCCCCTTCTCCTTCCCTTCTAAAGATAAATAAATAAAAAAAAAATACAACCCATAGAATGGGGGAACATATGCTTCTAAAATCATTTTATGAAGCCAGCATTACTGTATATACCAAAGCCACATAAAGGCATTAAAATAAAAGAATATTACAGGTTAATATCCCTGATGATATATAGATGCAAAATATCTCAAAAACACATTAGCAAGTTGAATTAAACAACACACTGGAAGGATAATACACCATGATCAAGTAGTTCAACCCTGGGATCCAAAGATGGTTCAACATATGCAAGTCAAATATTGTGATATACCACATTAATAGAGTAAAAGATAACAATCATATGATCTTCTCAATAGATGCACAAAAACATTTGACCAAATACAACATTCTTGCAATGATAGAAACTCTCAACAACTTAGGCATACAAGGAGCATACATCAACACAATTAAGGCCATATAGACAAGCCTACACTTAATATCATACTTAATGGTGAAAATTGAGCACTTTTTCTTTAAGATCAGGAACAATACAGGTTCTTGCTCTACAAACTCTTATTCAATACAGTACTGAAACTCTTAGCCAGAGAAATCAGACAAAATAAAAAAATAAAAGGCACCAAGTGAGAAAGGAAGAGATAAAAGTGTCTTTGAAGATTATATGATATTATATATAGAAAATTCTAAGGACTCCATAAAAAAACTGTTAGAATAAATGAAATCAGTAAAGTTGGAAGGTTCAAAGTCAACACACAGAAATCAGTTGCATCTCTTTCTTTTTAGATTTTTTATTTTTTTATTATTGTTCCATTACAGCTGTCCCCATTTTCTCCCATAACTCTTCACTGCGCTACCCAAGCCCCCACATTCAATTCTTCGCTGCCCCACTACCATTGTCTTTTCTTTTGGGTTCTCTATACATGTTCTTTGGCTTCAACCTGCCCCTTCTTTCCCTCATTATTACCTCGCTTCCTCCCCTCTGTGTCACTGTCAGTTTGTTCTTTATTTCCATTTCTCTGGTTCTGTTTTGCTCACTTGTTTGTTTTGTTGATTAGGTTCCATTTATAAGTGAGATAATATGGTATTTCTCTTTCATCACCTGTCTTATTTCACTTAGCATAATATTCTCTAGTTCTATCCATGCTACCATGAAGGGTAGGAGTTCCTTCCTTCTCTCTACTGTGTAGTTTTCCATTTTGTAAACGTATCATGTTTTTTTTCTGACTCACTCATTTAGTGACGGACACTTAAGTTACTTTCAGCACTTGGCTATTGTAAATAGCACTGCAATGAACATTGGGGCACATGGGTTCTTTTGAATTAATGTTTCAGGATTCTTAAGGTATAATCCCAGTAGTGGAATTGCCTGGTCAAAAGGCAATTCTATCTTTAATGTTTTTGAGGAAGTTCCATACTGTTTTCAACAGTGGCTGCACCAGTCTGCATTCCCACCAACAGTGTACTAGGGGCCCCTTTTCTCCACAACCTGGCCAGCATTAGTTGTTGATTTGTTTGTGATGGCCATTCTGATAGATGCAAAATGGTATCTCACTGTGGTTTTAATTTGCATCTTTCTGATGGCTAGTGATGCTGAACATCCTTTCATATTGTCTCTGGGCACTCTGTATGTCTTTTTTGGAGAAGTGTCTGTTCAGGTCCTTTGCCATTTTTTTAAATTGGATTGTCTTCCTGGTGTGGAGTTGTATGAGTTCTTCCTATAATTTGGAGATCAAACCCTTGTCCAAGGTATCATTGGCAAATATACTTTCCCATATGGCTAGTTCCCTTTTCCTTTGGTTGATGTTTTCTTTAGCCATGCAGAAGCTTTTTAATTTAATTTAATTTGTTTATTCTTTCTTTTATGTTTCTTGCTCTAGTGGACATATCAGTGAAAATATTACTATGTGGAATATCTGAGGTTTTCCTGTATATGTTCTCCTCAAGGACTTTTATGGTGGCATGACTTATATAGATTTCTATATTCTAATAATGATTTATCTGAAAAAGAAGTAAAAAGAATTCAATTTATAATAGCATTAGAAACAATAAAATACTTAGCAATAAATTTACTCAGGAGGTGAAAGATCTGTACACTGAAAATTACAGTACCCCGATGAAACTAATTGAAGATGAATGAGACAAATAGAAAGCAGTCTGGTGCTTGTGGATTGAAAGAATTAATGTTGTTAAAATGTCCATACTACCCCAAACCACGTATAGATTCAATGCAATCCCTACCAAACTTTCAATGGCATTTTTCATAGAAATAGAAAAAACAATAAAAAAATTTGTATGGAAACCCAAGAAACCCCAGGTAGTCAATGCAACACTGAGAAAGAAAAACAAAGCTGAGAGGCAAGATGATGACGGAGTAGGAGGGAGCAGATTCCAGTTCCTTGTACACAAGGGAGAGAATTCTGTCCGATCAATGGAGAAGAAGCTAGGCAGCCAGCAGTTGCTCAGCATATATGAAAATAAGGGACCAGAAATCTTGATGGTCACAGAGGATCCAGACAGTAGGGAGACAGCAGCACTACAATAGAGACTTGGGGATGGAGCAAAGACAGAAACAGCAGGGAATTCGAGGGGTGCAGAGTCCGGGGACCAGTGCTTGGTGTGCAGCGCACCTTGATGGGTGCCCAGTGTAGCTTGGCAGGCGCCCAGTGCTCTGGACCAGTTTCCTGTGGTTCTCCCTCCCTCGGATTTTTCTGGAGGCCGGGGCCTCCTAAAGGGACCGAAACAAAGATGGGAGCAGAAGGGTTTTCAGCTGGTACACAATCTGGGGACCAGTGCACACTGTGCAGCATGCCTTGACGTGTGCCCAGCCCTCAGATTGGCTTCCGGCTCCCGGTTCATCTCCCTCAAACTCTTTGGGAGCCCTGGGCCTGCCAAGGGGTCCTTGGGAGAGAGCTGGGATCCTCAACTTCCTCCCTTTCTGGCCACCCAAGGTTGGGCACCAGGAGAGACTTGTTTGCTAGAGTTTATAGAGAGGGTCCTGAGGACAAAGGGCCTCAACCTTGGACTCTGAGGTCGCCAGCCCTGGAGAACTGATAGGCACAGTGTGGGGCTCTGACTCCAATAGACACAGCCTCCTGGTCTGCTCCTCACCCAACCTGGCAGCGAACTGGAGGTTGGGCAGAGGGCCTGGAGTTCCCCCACAGAATGGGGGCAGGTCTGTGCTCAATCCTGTGGGAACCAGGCAGCCTGGCCAGCGCAGGCACCCGTGTGCCCTGCAACCCAACCCACGGTGGTAACCCCTGGGAAAAGACCACTGTGAGGAAGTCCTAGTTCCCCATCCTAGGGAGTTGGGGAGAGGTGCCAATGGTCTGGCTCCTGAGAGAGGGCTTGCAGAAAAAACACACTAATTGACCCTCAGCCAGCTGCAGCCAGAAAAACCAGTTTGGCCAGTTTGAAACCAACAAGTGACATTTCTTTTTCTTTTTAATTCTTTTTTCCTTTTATTTCCTTTTCCTTTCCTTTTTTTTCTTTTTTTAAGTATATCTGTTATTTAAAAATTTTTATTATTGTTTTATCTTTCAATACTTTTGTCCTCTTTTTTTGTATTTTCTGTTTTATTCTTTCTTCCTTTCTTTCCAACCTTATCACTCTTTTCTCCATTCCCCTGCCTTTTTAAAATTCTTTAATTTCTTGCCTTGTCTTTTCTTTCTTTTACCCACAAGAGACACAAAAAACTTGAAAATATGAAAAGACTAGAGCTGGACCCATAGAAGAGGCTTCCGAACAGTAGAGTCAGAGAGACAAATTTCACTTTGCTGTAGGAGAGAAGCCACAAGTTGCTGCATATTTGAGTAGGTGGAAGCAGAGAATGACAGGATAACTGAAAGAGACTGCACCACTGACTTTCACAGGCATTCCACCACAGAAGTTCACACCATAAACCCAGGGAGTCAGAATCGATCAATCTAAGAAGCTGAGGCTAACAACAAGAGTCTCACAAACAAAGGGAAGACGAAGAAACAATCCTCAAATGAAAGGAAAGGAGGAAACTTCAGAAAGAATGTTAGATGAAATAGAGACAAGTCAACTATCAGATACTGAATTCAAAGCACTGGCTATCAGGAAGTTCAAAGAGCTCACAATGAGCTACCAGAAACTACAGGGGAGCTACAATGATCTTAAATTATATCAACATGAAAAAGGAAATGGAAACTATCAAAAAGGGCCAAGAGGAAATGAAGAATACAATTTTGGAGCTGAAGAACACAGTGGAAGGTATCAAAAGCATGATTGATGAGGAAGAAGATCGGATTATTCAGTTGGAGGACAAAGTAGAAAACATCTCACAGACAGAGCAGGAAAAAGAGGCTCAGAAAGAATGAAGAGGGATTAAGAGAAATGCAAGACAATATGAAACATAATAATATCCAAATAATAGGAATACCAGAAGGACAAGAAGAAGAACAATGGATAGAAAATGTATTTGAAAGAGTAATGAGAGAAAATTTCCCTAATTGGATGAGAGAAAAAATCACACAAATCCAGAAAAAACAGAGTCCCAATCAAGAGGAACCCAAAGAGGCCCACTTCAAGACACATCACACTTAAAATGGCAAAATTCCAAGACAAAAAGAGAATCTTAAAGGCAGCAAAGGAGAAAAAGGAAGTAACATACAAGGGAGCCTCAAAAAGGCTAGCAGCTTATTTCTCAATGGAAACACTTCAAGCAAGAAGAGAATGGCAAGAAATATTCCAAGTAATGAGAACCAGAGGCCTACAACCAAGGCTACTTTACCCAGCAAGGCTCTCAGTCAAGATAGAAGGCCAAATAAAGAGCTTCCAAGACAAAAGAAGTCTAAAAGAATATGCTTCCACCAAAGCAGCCCTACGAGAAATACTAAAAGAACTGCATTAAGGAAAGGAAGAAAAAAAGAGAGACAAAGAGAAACACAGGTATAAAAATGGCAATGAATAAGTACTTATCAATAATAACCTTAAACGTAAATGGATTAAATGCTCCAATCAAAAGACACAGAATAGCTGAATGGACAAGAAAGCATGACCCACACGTATGCTGCCTACAAGAGACCCACCTCAGGACAAAAGACCAGCACAGACTAAAAGTGAAAGGCTGGAAACAAATTTGCCAAGCAAATGGACAAGAAAAAAAGCTGGGGTAGCAATTCTCATATCAGACAAAACAGACTTCAAAAAGAGAGCTATAAAGAGAGACCCAGAAAGTCACTTAATAATACTCAAGGGAAGAATCCACCAAGAAGACAGAAACATTGTAAATATATATGCACCCAACATAGGAGCACCAAAATATATAAAGAAAATCTCAGAGGATTTCAAGAAAGATATTGACAGCAACACAATTATAGTAGGGGATTTTAACACCCCACTATCAAAAATGGACAGATCTTCCAAACAAAATATCAACAAAGATATTGTGGCATTAAACAACACCCTAGATGAAATGGACTTAACTGATAAATAAATAAATAAATAAATAAATAAATAAATAAATAAATAAATATATGTGTGTGTGTGTGTATTTAGCTTCTTTGGGATGAAGGGCTATATATATATACAGCTAAATACACATTCTTTTCAAATGCACATGGAACATTCTCAAACATAGACCACATGATAGGACACAAAACAAGCCTCAACAAATTCAAGAATATTGAAATCATACCAAGCATTTTCTTTGACCACAAGGGACTGTGTCTTTTTCCAACCCCAAAGGAAAAAACCCCAAACACCAAAAATCATGGAGACTGAATGGTATGCTATTAAACAACCAATGGGTGAAAATGAAATTAAAAAAGAAATCAAAATGTTTCTGTAACAAATGAAAACAAACTCACAACAACCCAAAACTTATGGGAAAAAGCAAAGGCAGTCCTGAGAGGGAAGTCTATAGCAATACAGGCCTATGTAAAGAAGATAGAAACATCTCAAACAAACAACCTAACCCTACGCCTGCAAGAACTCGAGGAACAACAACAAAGACAGCCCAGAGCAAGCAGAAGGAAGGAAATAACCAAGATCAGAGCAGAACTAAATGACATAGAGACTAAAAGCACAATTCTACGGATCAATGAATCCAGGAGTTGATTCTTTGAAAAGATATAAAAAATAGACCAGCCTTTAAGCAGGCTTATCAAGAAGGGTAGAGAGAGAACCCAAATAAACATAATCAGAAATGAAGGGGAGAGATTACAGAAGTAGAAAAGATTGTAAGACATTACTATAACGAAATGTATGCCAAGAAATTTGAAAACCTAGGTGAAATGGACAAATTTCTAGAAAAATATAATCTTCCAAAACTCAATGAAGAAGAAGCAGAAAGCCTGAACAGACCAATAACAGCAAACAAAATGGAAACAATAATCAAAAAAATTCCCATCACACAAAAGTGCTGGACCAGATGGTTTCACAGGAGAATTCTACAAAGCATTTAAGGAAGAGCTAACCCCTATTCTCCACAGACTATTCAAAAAAAAAATCCAGAATGATGAAAAACTCCCAAACTCTTTTTATGAAGCCAGCATCATCCTAATTCCAAAACCAGATACAGATACAACAAAGAAAGAAAACTTCAGGCCAATATCACTGATGAACATAGACACTAAAATCCTCAACAAAATATTGGCAAATCGCATCCAACAATATATGCAAAAGATTATTTACCATGACCAAGTGGGATTCATCCCAGGGGTGCAAGGATGGTTTAATATCCGCAAATTAATAAATGTAATACATCACATAAACAAAAGCAAAGATAAAAACCACATGATCATATCAATAGATGAGGAAAAACTTTTGATAAGGTACAGCACCCATTTATGATAAAAACACTCAGCAAAGTGGGACTAGAGGGAGCATTCCTCAATATAATAAAGGCCACATACAAGAGACCTACAGCCAACACCATACTCAATGGGCAAATGCTAAAATCTTTTCCATTAAGATCAGGGACTAGACAAGGATGTCCACTTTCATCACTTCTATTTAATATAGTAATGGAAGTTTTAGCCACAGCTATGAGACAAGAAAAGGAAGTAAAAGGCATCCAAATTGGAAAAGCGGAAACAAAACTGTCACTGTTTGCAGATGACATGATAGTGTACATGGAAAACCCTATAGACTCTACCAAAAAACTGCTCAAACTAATTAATGAATTTGGCAAAACAGCGGGCTACAAAGTCAGTATCCAGAAATCAAAGGCATTTTTGTATACCAACAATAAAACAGCAGAAGCAGAAATCAAGGAAAAAATCTCATTTGATATAGCAAAAAGAAAAATAAAGTATCTGGGAATAAACCTATCCAAGGAGGTAAAAGATCTGTATGCAGAAAACTACACAACACGGAAGAAAGAAATCAAGGAAGACACAAACAAATGGAAACATATACCGTTTTCATGGATTGGAAGAATTAACATCATCAAAATGTCCATACTACCCAAAGCAATATACACATTCAATGCAATACCTATTAAAATACCAATGTTATATTTCACAGACATAGAACAAACACTTCAAAAATTTATATGGAACCATAAATGACCCAGAATGGCAGCTGCTCTTTTCAGAAAGAAGAACAAAGTAGGAGGGATCCAATACCTGACATCAAATTGTATTACAAGGCCACTATAATTAAAACAGCATGGTACTGGCATAAAAACAGGCACATAGACCAATGGAAAAGACAGAGAGCCCAGAAATCAACCCAACTCTCTACAGTCAATTAATATTCGACAAAGGGTACAGTAACATAAAATGGAGTAAAAATAGCCTCTTCAACAAATGGTGTTGGGAGAACTGGACAGCTACGTGCAAAAAAATGAAACTTGAACACCAACTTACACCATACACCAAAATAAATTCAAGATGGTAAAAAAGACTTAAATATAAGCTGTGAAACCATTAAAATCCTAGAGGAGAACATTGGCAAGAAAATCTTAGTTATTTCACGCAGCAACTTTTTTACTGATATGTCCCCCAGAGCAAGGGACATAAAGGAAAGAATAAACAAATGGAATCTCATCAAAATAAAAAGCTTATGCATGGCTAAAGAAAATAGTATTAAAAAGAGAACCAACTGTATGGGAAAACATAATTGCGAATGATACCTCAGACAAGTTTTTATCTCCAAAATATACAAAGAACTTACACGACCCCGCTCTAAGAAGACAAATAACCCGATTAAAAAATGGGCAGAGGACTTGAACAGACACTTCTCCAAGGAGGACAGACAGAGGATCCAGAGACACATGAAAAGATGCTCAGAATTGCTTGCTATCAGAGATATGCAAATTAAAACCACAATGAGATACCACTTTACACCAGTCAGAATGGCTATCATAAACATAGCAACAAACAATAAATGTTGAAGAGGTTGTGGGGAAAAGGGGTCCTTACTTCACTGTTGGTGGGAATGCAGACTGGTACAACCATAATGGAAAACAGTATGGAATTTTCTCAGAAAACTAAAAATGGACCTGCCTTTTGACCCAGCAATGCCATTGCTGGGACTATATCCTAAGAACCCTAAAACACCAATCCAGAAGAACCTATGCAGCCCAATAATGTTCATAGCAGCACAATTTACAATAGCCAAGAGTTGGAAGCAACCTAGGTGCCCGTTAGTAAATGAATGGATCAAAAAATTATGGTACATATACACAATGGAATTCTATGCAGCAGAGAGAAAGAAAGAGTTCCTACTCTTTGCAACAGCATGGATGGAACTGGAAAGCATTATGCTGAGTGAAATAAGCCAGGCTGTGAAAGACAAATACCATATGATCTCACCTTTAACAGGAAGCTAAACAACAAAACAAACAAGCAAGAAAATAAAAACAACGACACTGAAATAAAGATCAGGGGGATAGGGACTGGAGGGGAGAGGGGAGGGAATTTCAGGGGAAAAAGGGGAAGGATTTACAGGAACTAGTATAAAGGACACATGGACAACAACTAAGGGGGGTGGAAATGGGAGGGAGGTGGGGGAATCGGGAGGGTGGGCTGGGATGGGAGTAAAAGACAGAATACTGTAGTTGAAAAATAATTAAATACAATACAAAAAAACAAAGCTCAAGGCACAGTTAGTGATTTCAAACTATATACAAAGGTATCATCATTAAAAGTATGTTACTGGCATAAAAATAGACACATTGACTAGTGGAATAAAATTGAGAGCCCAGAAATAAACCTGCACATATAGAGACAACTATTATTTGACAAGAAAAATAAGAATACTCAATGAGAAAAGGATAGTCTCTTCAGTATGGTGTTGGTAAAACTGAATAATCACATGCAAATAAAGTTGGACCTATCTTAACCACTCACAAAAATTAAGTCAACATGGATTAAAGACTTAAATGTAAGACTTGAATCTGTAAAACCCCTAGATGAAAATATAAGGAAAAACACCCCTTCACATTGGTCTTGGCAACATTTTTTTAATATGACCCTAAAAGGACAAACAACAAAGGCAAAAAATAGGTAAATTGAACTATATAAAACTAAACAGCTTCTGCAGAATGAAGGGAATAATCAAGAAAATGAAAAAGCAACTTATAAAATTGGAGACTATTTTCAAACCCTATGCCTGATAAAGATTAAATTAAAAAAATATATACAAGGAACTCACACAATTCCGTACCAAAGCACAAATAATCTGATTTGAAAATAGGCAGAGAAACTGAATTGACATTTTTCTAAAGAACACACAGAAATGGGCAACAGGTACATGAATATGTGCTCAATATCACTAATCATCAGGGAAATGCAAATCAAAGCCACAAAGATGTGGACAAAAGGGAACCCTCATGTACTGCTTGTGGGAATGAAGATTGGTACAGCCACTATAGAAAACAGTATGGAGGGTTCTCAAAAAATTAAAAATAGAACTACCCTATGATCCAGTGATTTCACCTTTGAGTAAAAGGAAATAAACAGGATCTGATGCAATAACTGCTCTCCCATGTTTATTATAGCATTATTCACAACAGCCAATATATGGACCTAATCTCTTTGTCAGTGGATGAATGGATGAAGAAGATTTGGATATATATGTATGTAGCTATAAATATTATTTTATATATGATCATATAGATGAACATTAATCAATCACAAGGAAGAAGGAAATCCTCTCAAATGTGACAACATAAATGGACCTTGAGGGCATTATGCTTAGTGAAATAATGTCACTAATATGTGACTTATTTCTAGAATCTAAAAAAACAAACTCATAGAAACAGAGTGAAATGGTGGTTACAAGGGACTGGGTGGGGTAGAGGGTGAAGAATGGGAAGATGTTGAACAAAGATTCCAAAAAGCTTAGAATATGAATAAGTTCTGGGTATGTACAGCATGGTCATTACACTTAATAATACAGTATTATATACTTGATAGTTTGTAAGAGAGTAATCTTAAATGTTTTTACCACAAAAAGGAACTGATAATTAAAAGGCTATGATGGTAATTACATTGATACACACAAACACACACACACACATATGAATGAATTCAACAGGTTGTACACTTTAATATTACATAATGTGATATGTCACTCATAATCAATATAGCTGGGACAAAAACCTTTTAAGTGTAGATACAAGAAAAACAGTGAACATCAAAATCTTTAAAAATTATCATTAATATATTGTAAAAATTTATCTGTTCTGCTGATGATTTATAAAGGGCTATGCAATAGCTTTGAAATACTGAATAAGTCACTAGCATATGATGTATAAACTTTAGTGCTTTTCATCTTCCCTAGGTACCTCAGGCAGAGCCCTATACCCATACATAAAAGTACTTATATTTAGGCTGATATTTCTGCTAATAGTGTTTACCTTTATAGTTCCTTTCAGTAGTGTAGATAGTAAATGTGATTAGCAGGTGTGTCTAAGCACAGCCAGAGGTATGCCTTGAATAACAAAAACATATATAAAAATAGTTAATGGGTGTAAAATCTATTTGTAGTTATAATGCCTGGGTCCTTCTATGTGTAGTGTATTTTCAGAGGCAGATTTAAAAAGTATAATAGATATATTATCACTCAGAAAATTTTTACCTTACCGTGCTCCATCCATTGGCTTTCCCATTGACTTTGGCTTGATTGAAAGTCTTCCATTGACGAATTCAGTATTGTAGAAGTGATAACATTCCAGTTCCAAGCACAAATTTAAGAGGTGTTGTGGTTTGCATTTTTCTCTCAAGCTCCTACCATCTACCATGTTCTAAGTAATCCTTGATCACTTTCTGTGAGTTCTGGAATGAAAAGTTACTTGAAACACACCTGATCCCAAACATCAGCCTGGAGCCAAGTCCAGCCAACTTAGCCAAATGTATCTGAACCAGAACTGATCTATAGACCTGAGAATGAAAAAAAAAATGTTTGTTATTTTAAATCACTGAGATTTTAGGGTTATTTGCTCCATTATTACAGCAAAACCTGAGTAATCCACCTCCCAAAAGATAGCAGTATCTTTTCTAATATAGTTTTATTTAAAAAATCAGAGGATTCACTTCAGTTGTTAATTTTTTCTTAAACTTACTTTCATGTATGACCAATAAAATATTAGTGAGTCTTTGGGCTGGAAACCTTGTGTTTGCCTCTCCAAATTCACTCTCCATTTTTTCCTATCTTGCTCTGTGCCTTAAGAGGTGTAGGTAAGGTTTGGCCAATGGGGCGCACTGACAGGAGAGCAGAAAGAGAAGTAGAAGAGTGTAGGGTTGGGAATATTTAATTTCTGGACTTTCTTTCTGCTGTGTCACTGAGAACTGCCTGGCCTTTTTTCTCTGCTCTTAAGGAATAGCTAACTTCCTTTTTCCATATGAAGCTTAGGGTGGCTAAACCCTGTACAGGACTATTCCCTGTGGTCTCCAGATACACTGCCCACACCTTCATAAATAATGCTATTAAACTTTGTTCAAATTTTTCAGTTTGAGTATGCCATGTATCTCCTGTTATGAACCTGACTAATGTAAATTCCTTAGTTACATATTATAAGAAATATTTATGAAGTACTGGAGTTCAATTTAATCTGGTATTTTGACGGGCTAACTTTATATCAAAAGAAAATGTAAACATACAAATGTGAAGAACATGCATGGCTCCCAGCCTGATTTTGTGACCCCCACACCAGGCTCTTAGATCTGTGAGACCTTTCTTAGGCCAGTGTTTTTTTTGTAAGGTACCTTGATATTATTTCCAGCTCCAAAACTGTTTGCTACTTAAAAACTCTGAAACGTTTTTTTCCTTCATTTTTCTCCATATACTAATTTCATTTTTAATTTTCTTCTCAGGCTTCAGTAAATGAGAAGTGAAAGTGAAAATAGAGTGGGGAACATAAAAGAATAATTTTTCTCTTAATGCTCTAAATTTTCATTGTAACAAGCCTCATTTTCAGTAATAAGTAATCAATCATTCTTCAAAGCTGTTGAGTAGAGAACTTAGCCAATGTATATTTATCCTTTTAATATTCAATTTTTTCCCTTAAGGACCAGCATATCAAAACCAGGACTAGAATATCTACAACCAGGTTTATTCTGAGAACTTAATACAACATATGGAAAAGGATCTAATGCAGTGAAGTGATGAACCTGTGCTGGAACTCAATAAGCTCCCACTGACATTGATCTTCTTTCCAATTGTATACTTGAAACTACTGCGTTTCAATTCAAAAGAACCTATACACCCCAATGTTCATAGCAGCACAATTCACAATAGTCAAGTGCTGGAAGCAACCTAAGTAAATGAGTGGATAGAAAAAGTGTGGTATGTTTACACAATGCAATACTACTCAGCAAAAAGAAAGAAAGAACTCCTCCTACCCTTCCCAACAGCATGCATGGAACTAGAGAGCATTATGCTAAGTGAAATAAACCAGGTGGTGAAAGAGAAATACCATATGATCTCCCATGTAAATGAAACCTAATCAACAAAACAAACAAACAAGGAAAATACAACCAGAGACATTGAAATAAAGAACAAACTGACAGTAACCAGACAGGAGAGGGGAGAAGGATAATAGGAGATAATAGAGGAAGGAACATCAAGGAACATATATAAAGGACACATGGACAAAGCCAAAGGGGTTAGGTTTGAGAGTGGGAGGCAGGGATGGGTGTGGTGGGGGGCATGGTGGGGTGAAAATGGAGATAACTATACTTGAACAATAATAAGAAAACTATTACATTTTAAGATTTATTCAAATCATTCTGCAACTGCTTTTTTGAAAGCTGTTGGACTAATTTGGTGGACTTATTTTTTCTTTTTTTAAATTTTTTTATTGATTATGCTATTACAGTTGTTCTGTTCCCCCCCTTCATTCCCCTCCACCCTACCCCCCATCCCCACCATTACCCCTCCTTTAGTTTATGACCATGTGTCTCAAGTTCTTTAGATTCTATATTTCCCATGCTATTCTTGCCCCCCCATCTATTTTCTATCTACTGTCTATGCTACTTATTTTCTGTACCTTCTCCCCCTTCTCCTCCTCCCACTCCCCTGTTGCTAACCCTCCTTGAGATCTTCATTTCTATGTTTCCACTCCTGATCTAGCTGTCCTTTTAGTTTGCTTTCGTTTTAGGTGTGATTGTTAATAACTGTGAGTTTGTTGTCCTTTCACTGTTCATGTTTCTTTAACTTCTTTTTCTTAGATAAGTCCCTTTACCATTTCATATAATAAGGGCTTGGTGATGATGAACTCCTTGAATTTGATCTTATCTGAGAAGCACTCTATCTGTCCTTCCATTCTAAGTGAAAGTTTTGCTGGATAGAGCAATCTTGGTTGTAGGTCTTTGGATTTCATGACTTGGAATACCTCTTTCCAGCCCCTTCTTGCCTGTAAGGTCTCTTTTGAGAAATCCGCTGACAGTCTGATGGGGACTCCTTTGTAGGTGACTGTCCCCTTAGCTCTTGCTGCTTCTAGGATTCTCTCCTTCATTTTAATTTTGGCTAATGTAATTATGATGTGCCTTGGTGTGTTCCTTCTTGGGTCCAACTTCTTTGGTACTCTCTGAGCTTCCTGGTGTTAGAGTCGAGGAGGAAATAAGTTGTTTGTGCTAAGCTGTTTGCTCACTTAAGCCTGAGTAGAAACCGCACCCACCCCCAGGCAGGTGTTCCAGAGAGTTAGGAATTGGTCAAAACGTATAGAGGGCTTCCATATGTCAGGAGTTGTTGTTAAGTGCTTCACACCTGAGCTCGTTTAGCCTATCGCTAACTGCCACCTTTGCTTCTGGAAACCCGCTTGCTTGCCCGCTTCTATAAAAACCCTAGCCTGTAAGCATTAGGCACGACTCTCATTTGCAGGCATTTTGGCACCGTGTCTCCAGACACCCCGAGAGTTCGCCCCTGTGCAGGTAAAACTTTGAAACTTTGGCCAATAAAACATCTTTGACTGCCTGACCGTCTCCGACCCTTCTTGCTTGTGAGAGCGGAATGTAACACTGGATTTCCTGGAAGTCTATTTCCTTTGCCAGATTGGGGAAATTCTCCTTTATTATTTGTTCAAATAAGTTTTCCACTGGTGGCTGTGCCTTTCCCCCTTCTGGTACCCCTATAATTCGGATGTTGGAGCATTTAAAGATGTCCTGGAGGTTCCTAAGACTCTCCTCATTTCTTTGAATTCTTGCTTCTTGACTCTTTTCTGTTTGGCCATTATTTGCTTTCTTCTGGTCCACTCCATTGATTTGAGTCCCAGTTTCCTTTTCACTGCTATTGGTTTCCTGTGCAATTCCATTCATTTCAATTAGTTTCGCCTTCATATATTTGTCTATTTTGTGGCTATAATCAACCAGTTCCGTGAGGATCCTGATGACCAGTGTTTTAAACTGTGCATCTGAGAGTTTTGCTATTTCTTCATCACTTAGATTTATAGGCTCTGGGGCTTTGAGGTCTTCTTGAGCCATTTTTGGTCTGTTCATGCACTTTAAGTGTGAGGAGCGGCACCTTGGACTCCCAGGTTGCTGGGTTGTGATGCTGTATGTGGAGGTGGGGTCAGAGCAGGGAAATGGGGGCGCCCTCCCTGCCACTGGCCTCGGGACGCGCTGGGTCCCGGTCCAATCGCCCACTCCCTCACTTGTCTATCCGAGCACAAATGCGCGACCACAGCCCTGCTCCCTCTCGGTAGCTCGCTCGGTCGCTCGCTCGGTAGCTCGCTCGGTCGCTCGCTCGGTAGCTCGCTCGGTCGCTCGCTCGGTAGCTCGCTCGGTCGCTCGCTCGGTAGCTCGCTCGGTCGCTCGCTCGGTAGCTCGCTTGGTCGCTCGCTCGGTAGCTCGCTAGGTCCAACCCTGCGCCTGGATTCCGCGCGCCTGAGTCCATCTGACCGAGTTTTCCTCTGCTGCCCGGCTCGGCCAGCTTCTGGTTTCGCCCCTTACCAGTCAGGCTGAAGAATTTGTTGTTAACAGACTTCCGAAAAGTTCAGTTTTCTGTGTTCTGGCTGTGTTTTCTTTTGCTAATATTTAGTTGTCTCTAAACTTGGTTGTGTGAGAAGGCACGGCATGTCCACCTATGCCTCCATCTTAGGACTTATTTTTTCCTACTTAAAAAATTTTTAACTGTGGTACAATACACATAACAATATTTACCATCTTAACTACTTGTAAGTGCATGGTTTAATATTGTAAATTATATTAATATTTTTGTGAAAATAGTCTCCAGAACTTTCTAATCCTGCAAGACTGAAATAGTGTACCTATTAAACAGCAACTCCTCATCTTCACCATATTTCATTTCTGGCAATCACCATTTGACTTTCTTTTTTAATAAACTTATGTAAGCATAATCATGCAGTGTTTGTGCTTTTGTGACTGGCTTATTTTACTTAGCATACTGTCCTTAAAGTTTATGTATGTTGTAGCATGAATTAGAATTTCTTTGGGTGGACTTGCTTTTAAAAATAAAATTTCTGAGATGTACTTGCCAACATTTCTTGATTTTGTTTAAAATCATATTTCTTCATGAGTTGAAAGATAATGATGACGCTCTGACACTGCATATTATTATTGTGAAACTGTAAAAAATGAACTATGTGCCTAGAAAACACCCTCTAGTCACTAATGTGCTCCTCATGAATAAATATTCCAAGTTTTTTTGGTATATGCACACATGGGAATATTTATTCTCCTGAATCAGCCAGTGTTTTCTTGTGCAAATTGTTTTTTGGTCAGCACTCTTGTTTAGAATCACATTAAAAAGTTTAATAAATAAAATAGAATCCTGTAAAAATCATACTTCAAACATACTTCAAAAATCATACTTCAAACTTACAAATCCTACTTCAAAATCATACTTCAAATATTTTATCTATTGATTCTGAAGATTCCTGAGCAACTCTAATTTAATATGTTCATTGAAAGAAGGTGAAGAGATTAGTCAAAGAATGTATGTGGAGGGCAAATGGACATGGACAATGGTAAGGAGACTGATTATGGAAATGGGGGGTAGACTGGGTGGAAAGAGGGTGAACAGGGAAAAAGTTGGACAGCTGTGAGAGCATAAAAAATTAAATATTGAAAAAATAAAACACTAATTTTCCACATGCATACCTCCTGTTACTTGATGCCTTTTTGGCCTCCACTTCAAGTTTTGCTTTCTGCATTCTTTCTCTTTGGAGACCACAGTCTCCTAGACCTCCCAGAATTCTTCTGAATGTGGTGATTTGGGTCTCTTCCAAGACCTTCACTGGATGCTGATGCACAGCTAATTTCTCTAGAGCTGGCTCCTTGAAAACATTCAGAAGGTAGTCTTCGGTGGTTAGTAGAAAATAATCTCTCAGATTCAATCCAGTGTAAGTACTGTATTTACCCTTTGTAGCTGTTGTAACTATTTCTTCCCTCTGCTTCATGAAAAAAATGAAAGTAGGGTCTTTCAGTCAAATGGAGGCATAGGTAAATATGCATAACTACAGAAAAAAATACAACTAGACCTCAAAACAAATAATACCCAGAATTATCAGAAAATCGAGTGGAAATCAAAGGAATTAAGGAAGCCAGATTCATCCATATGAGTAGGATGGGCAAAGATGCAGAGATGAGCAGAGAGGCATAGAGACATGCTGTGGTGCAGAAAGGCACTGGAACACATGGTACCATATTCATGTGTGGTGCATAAAAATTGAGAGCAATATCACAGGAGTAAGGTTTCCCACCTCTAAGCCAGACCACACAGCCCAGGGTTTGAGCACCAGGAAGATAAATCTCTATGACTTCGGGCTCTAAAAACCAGTGGTGGTTGGGGCAACAGAAGAAAAAGCTAATTTTCAGGAGACTCTGCTTAGAGGGCTCACATGGACTTAGAATTTATGTACAACCACACCCTCTGGGATTCATTACCAGGGCAACAGCTGGAAGGGCACTAGTTGAGTACAGGAAGTAAGTGAACTGATTGGAAAAAGGGTGAGTGCCAGGCAAATCTCCAGAAGCCAGGAAGTGGCATTGTTCTCTCTATGAGTCCTCTTCCCAGAGCTACAAAGTGCTGAAGTGAGTTGCCCTGTCCTAGTGATTACCTAAGTTTCCACCCCACACAATTTACAGGAGCCTTTTCTACAACAGGTCACACTAGTAAGACAGGGAGTCCAAGCAGCTCTACCTAATAATTCAAAAAATAAACATAAGGAGGCTGACAAATCAAAGAGACAAAGAAATATGGCCCAAATGAAAGAACAGACCAAAACCCCACAAAAATAACTAAATGAAAGGCAGATGACCAATGTACCAGATGCAAAGTTCAAAACACTGGTTATAAGGATGCCCAAAGATCTCTGTAAGTGTGGCAATAGCATAAAAAAGACCCATGAAGAAATGAAGTGTACACTAAGTGAAATAAAGAAAAATCTACAGGAAACCAATATTAGAGGGGATAAAGCTCAGGGGGAATTCAGATTGATGACTTGGAACATAAGGAAGAAATAAACATTCACTTAGAACAGCAAGAAGAAACAAGAATTCAAAAAATAAGGATAGTATAAGGAACTTTTGGGACTTCTCCTAATGCACCAACACCCAAATTATAGGGATTCCAGAAGGAGAAGAGGAAGAGCAAGAAACTGAAAACTTACTTGAAAAAAATAATGAAGGAAAACTTCCCTAATTTGGATTAGGGAAGTCCAGGAAATGCAGAATCCCAAACAAATTGGACCCAAAGATGGCCACACCAAGATACATCATAATCAAAATACTGAAGATTTAAGATAAAGAGATACACTTAGAGCAGCAAGAGCAAAGGACAGTGTTACCTACTAAGAAGTTCCCATAAGACTGTCAGCTGATTTCTCAAAAGAAACCTTTCAGGCTAGAAGGGCCTGGCAAGAAGTATTCAAAGTGATGAAAAGCAAGGACCTATCACCTAGATTACTCTTTCTAGCAAAGATATAATTTAGAATGGAAGGGCAGATCTTCCTAGTTTTACTTCCCAGACGAAGTAAAACTAAAGGAGTTCACCATCACAAAGCCATTATTACATGAAATGTTAAAGGGATTTTTTTTAAGAAAAAGAAGATAAAAACTGTGAACATTAAATGCCAACATTCACAACTCTCAGCAACTGAATCTTAATAAAAAAACAACTAAGTAAACAACCAGAACAGGAACAAAATTATAGATACAGAGATCATTATCAGCTATAGGGGGGTGAGAATGGAGGAAAAGGTAAGGGATTAGGAAGCATAATTGGTAGGTATAAAATAGGGGGGTGTTAAAAATTGCGAAAGACATGGAGGAGCCAAAGAACTTACATGTATGTCCCATGGAGATGACTTAAGAAGGGGTGCTGTCAGAGTGACACAAAAGCACAATGAGATACCACTTTACACTGGGCAGAATGGCCATCATAAACAAAGCAACAAACAATAAGTGTTGGAGAGGTTGTGGAGAAGAGGGGACCCTAATCCATTGTTGGTGGGATTGCAGACTAGTACAACCATTGTGCAAAACAGTATGGAATTTTCTAAGAAAACTAAAAATGGACCTGCCTTTTGACCCAGCAATTCCATTGCTGGGATTATATCCTAAGAACCCTAAAACACCAATCCAAAAGAACCTATGCAGCCCAATGTTCATAACAGCACAATTTACAATAGCCAAGTGCTGGAAGTAACCTAGGTGCCTGTCAGTAAATGAATGTATCAAAAAATTATGGTACATATACACAATGGAATTCTATGCAGCAGGAGGAAAGAAGGAGTTCCTACTCTTTGCAAAAGTATGAATGGAACTGGAAAGCATTATGCTGAGTGAAATAAGCCTGGC
Source organism: Artibeus jamaicensis (assembly GCF_021234435.1). Classification (NCBI taxonomy): domain Eukaryota; kingdom Metazoa; phylum Chordata; class Mammalia; order Chiroptera; family Phyllostomidae; genus Artibeus; species Artibeus jamaicensis. Next base: position 611,203 of record NW_026521916.1, read on the forward strand.
AGTGAATGACAAATACCATATGATCTCACCTTTAACAGGAAGCTAAACAACAAAACAAACAAGCAAGAAAATAAAAACAAAGACACTGAAATAGAGAACAGGGGGACAGCGACCAGAGGGGAGAGGGGAGGGAATTTTATGGGAAAAAGGGGAAGGATTTACAGGAACTAGTATAAAGAACACATGGACAACAACTAAGGGGGGTGGAAATGGGAGGGAGGAGGGGTACACAGGGGGATGGGCTGGGCTGGGAATAAAAAATAGAAAACTACTTGAACAATAGTTAAATAAATTTAAAAAAACACTGTATCAATTTGTACTTTATAAATTACCAAATGTAAAATTTATTTTCTTATAGGCGATTATTCTTTATTTGTGTTAGCTAGCAATTACCCAATCACATAATGATTTCTAAAAATAAATAAAATAAAACAAAATTAAAAGGGAGCTGGAAGGAATGGAGGTTAGGGCAGAAAGGGGCAAAGGTGGAAAATTGGAAAAACTTTAATAGCATAATTAATAAAATATATTTCTTAAAAAAGAAATGAGAGTGGCATATGCTGGAGAGTGATGATCCAGCCATGGAGAATTCCTAAATGGGGTCTACATCTTCCCAGCCTTGTATATTGAGATATAATTGACATATGACATTTTTTAGTTTAAGGTGTTCAACACAAAGAATTGAAATAAGTATATGTTGTGAAATGATTACCACAGTGAATTTAACTAACATTCAATACCTCACATACTTACATTTTTTTCAGCTTGGGATGAAAACTTTCCAGATCTGCTCTTTTAGTAACTTTCAAATATGCAATATAGCATTGTTAACTATAATCACCATGCTGTTCAGTAGAACTTAATTATTGTAATATAATTTGAAGTTTCTATCTTTGGACCACCTTCACCAATTCCCATTCATCCTTGTGGCTCTAAATTATGTCTATTCCCTGTATCTATTAGTTTGTTTTTAGGTTCTACATATAAGTAAAATAATACAGTATTTGTTTTATATGTCTGACATGGTAATGCTTTTAAGGTGCCTCCATGTTGTTGCAAATGGCAGGATTTTCTCCTTTTAATGGCTTAATAGTATTCATATATATATATATATTTTTTCACATGTCCCTTATCAATTCATCTGTTAATGGACATTTAGGTTGTTTCCATATCTTGGCTATTGTGAATCATGTTGCACTAACACTGGGATGCATATATCCCATTTCTTAATTTTATTTATTTATGTTATTTTATTTTTAAAAGTATATTTTATTAATTATGCTGTTACAATTGTCCCATTTTCCCTGCTTTATTCCCCTCCACCTTGCACTCCCCCTCAGCATTCACCCCCACCTTATTTCATGCCTATGGGTCATACATATAAATTCTTCAGCTTCTATATTTCCTATACTATTCTTAACCTCCCCTTGTCTATTTTCTACCTACCATTTATGCTACTTACTCCCTGTACCTTTTTCCCTATTCTCCTGCCACCCCCCCCCCACAGGTAACCCTACATGCGATCTCCATTTCTATGGTTCTGTTCCTGTTGTAGTTGTTTGCTTAGCTTGTTTTTGTTTTTTTTAGGTTTGGTTGTTGATAGTTCTGTTTGATATCATTTTACTGTTCACAGATTTGATCTTCTTTTCCTTATATAAGTCCCTTTAACATTTCATATTATAAGGGCTTAGTGATGATGAACTCCTTTAATTTGACATTGTCTGGGAAATGCTTTGTCTGCCCTCCCATTCTAAATTATAACTTTGCTGGATAGAGTAATCTTGGATGTAGGTCCGTGCCTTTCATGACTCTACTTCTTCCCAGATCCTTCTTGCTCGTAAGGTTTCTTTTGAAAAATCAGCTGATGGTCTTCTGTAGACACCTTTGTAGGTAACATTTTCATTTTCTCTTGCTGTTTTTAAGATTCTCTTTATCTATGTGCTTGGGTACCTAATAATGATGTGTCTTGGTGTGTTCGCCTTTGGGTCCAACTTTTTTGGGACTCTCTGGGCTTCCTGCACTTCCTAGAAGTCTATTTCTCTTGTCAGATTAGGGAAGCTCTCCTTCATTATTTTTCCAAATATGTTTTCAATTTCTTGCTTCTCCTCTTCTCCTTCTGTTACCCATATGATTCAAATGTTGGAATATTTAAAGTTGTACTGGAGGTTACTAAGCCTCACTTCATATTTTTGAATTCTTGTTTCTTAATTCTGTTCTGGTTGAATGTTTCTTTTTTATTATTACTTTTATTTAGTTATTTTTCAAGTACAGTTTTTTTGTCTATTTCTCCCATCCCAGCCTCCCCCGCACCTTGCTCCCCACCTCCCTCCCATTTCCACCCCCCTTAGTTCTCGCCCCTGTGTCCTTCCTATTTGTTCCTCCAAATCCCTCCCCCTTTTTCCCCTTAACTTCCCTTCCTTCTCCCCTCTGGTCACTATCCCCTTGTTCTCTATTTCAGTGTCTTTGTTTTTTTTTTTTTCTGCTTGCTTGTTTGTTTTGTTGTTTAGCTTCCTGTTAAAGGTGAGATCATATGGTATTTGTCTTTCAATGCCTGGCCTATTTCACTCAGCATAATGCTTTCCAGTTCCACCCATGTTGTTGCAAAAGGTAGTAGCTCCTTCTTTCTCTCTGCTGCATAGAATTCCATTGTGTATATGAACCACAATTTTTTGATCCATTCATTTACTGATGGGCACCTAGGTTACTTCCAACTCTTGGCTATTGTAAATTGTGCTGCTATGAACATTGGGCTTCATAGGTTCTTTGATATTGATGTTTTAGGATTCTTAGAATATAATCCCAGCAGTGGAATTGCTGGGTCAAAAGGCAGGTCGATTTTTATTTTTCTGAGAAAATTCCATACCGTTTTCCATAATGGTTGTACCAGTCTGCACTCCCACCAACAGTGAAGTAAGGACCCCTTTTCCCCACACCCTCTCCAACATTTGTTGTTTGTTGCTTTGTTTAAGATAGCCATTCTGACTGGTGTAAAGTGGTATCTCATTGTGGTTTTAATTTGCATCTCTCTGATAGCTTACAATATTGAGCATCTCTTCATGTGTCTCTGGATGTTCTGTATGTCCTCCTTGGAGAAGGGTTTGTTCAGGTCCTTTTCCCATTTTTTAATTGGATTGGGTGTTTTCTTAGAGTGGAGTCATGTAAGTTCTTTGTGTATTTTGGAGATTAAACCTTTGTCTGAGGTATCATTGGCAAATACGTTTTCCCATACAGTTGGTTGTCTTGCTAATTTAATACTGTTTTCGTCAGCCACACAGAAACTTTTTATTTTGATGAGGTCCCATTTGTTTATTCTTTCCTTTATATTCCTTGCTCTAGGGGACATATCAGCAAAAAAGTGGCTGCATGAAATATCTGAGATTTTCTTGCCAATGTTCTCATCTTGGACTTTAATGGTGTCACAGCTTATATTTAAGTCTTTTATCCATCTTGAATTTATTTTGGTGTATGGTGTAAGTTGGTGCTCAAGTTTAATTTTTTGCACATAGCTGTCCAGTTCTCCCAACACCATTTGTTGAAGAGGCTATCTTTACACCATTTTATGTTACTGCCCCCTTTGTCAAATATTAATTGACTTTAGAGAGTTGGGTAGATTTCTGGGGTCTGTGTTCTGTTCCAATGGTCTATGTGCCTGTTTTTATGCCAGTACCAGACTGTTTTGATTACAGTGGCCTTGTAATACAGTTTGATATCAGGTGTTGTGATCCCTCCTACTTTGTTCTTCTTTCTCAAAAGTGCAGCTGCCATTCTGGGTCATTTATGGTTCCATGTAAATTTTTCAAGTGTTTGTTCTATGTCTGTGAAATATGCCATTGGTATTTTAATAGGTATTGCATTGAATGTGTATATTGCTTTGGGTAGTATGGACATTTTGATGATGTTAATTCTTCCAATCCATGAAAATGGTGTATGTTTCCATTTGTTTGTGTCTTCCTTGATTTCTTTCTTCAGGGCTGTGTAGTTTTCTGCACACAGGTTTTTTACCTCCTTAGTTAGGTTTATTCCCAGATAATTTATTTTTCTTTTTGCTATATCGAATGGGATTTTTTTCCTTGATTTCTGCTTCTACTGATTCATTGTTGGTATACAAAAATGCCTTTGATTTCTGGATATTGACTTTGTAACCAGCTGTTTTGCCAGATTCATTAATTAGTTCCAGCAGTTTTTTTGGTAGAGTCTATAGGATTTTCCTTGTACACTGGAAAATGTCATCTGCAAACAGTGACAGTTTTGTTTCCTTCTTTCCTATTTGGATGCCTTTTATTTCCTTTTCTTGCCTAATCGCTGTGGCAAAACTTCCAAAACTTTATTGAATAGAAGTGGTGAAAGTGAACATCCTTGTCTTGTTCCTGATCTTAGTGGAAAAACTTTTAGTTTTTGTCCATTGAGTATGATATTGGCTGTAGGTCTCTCATATATGGCCTTTATTATATTGAGGAATGCTCCCTGTATTCCCATTTTGCTGAGTGTTTTTATCATAAATGGGTGTTGTACCTTATCAAAAGCTTTTTCCACCTCTATTGATACGATCATGTGGTTTTTGTCTTTGCTTTTGTTTATGTGATGTATTATATTTACTGATTTGTGAATGTTGAACCATCCTTGCATCCCTGGGATGAATCCCATTTGGTTATGGTGTATGATCTTTTGGAAATATTGTTGGTTGCGGTTTGCCAATATTTTGTTGAGGATTTTAGCATCTATGTTCATCAGTGATATTGGCCTGAAGATTTCTCTTTGTTGTATCTCTATCTGGTTTTGTAATTAGGATGATGCTGTTTCATAAAAAGAATTTGGGAGTATTCCATCCTTCTGGATTTTTTGGAATAGTCTGTGAAGAATAGGGGTTAGCTCTTCCTTAAATGCTGTGTAGAATTCTCCTGTGAAACCATCTGGTCCAGGGCTTTTGTGTGATGGGAGTTTTTTTATTACTGCTTCAATTTCTTTTGCTGTTATTGGTGTGTTTAGATTTTCTGTTTCTTTTCAATTAAGTTTTGGAAGATTATATTTTTCTAGAAATGTGTCCATTTCCCCTACATTTTCAAATTTCTTGGAATACAGTTCTTCATAGTAATTTCTTACAATCCCTTCTATTTCTGTGGTATCAGTTGTAATCTCTCCTCTTTCATTTCTCATTGTGTTTATTTGAGTCCTCTCTCCTTTTCTTGATGAGCCTACTTAAAGGCTTGTCTATTTTGTTTATCTTCTCAGAGAATCAACTCCTGGATTCATTGATCTTTAGGATTGTGCTTTTAATCTCTATGTCATTTAGTTCTGCTCTAATCTTGGTTATTTCCTTCCTTCTGCTTGCTCTGGGCTGTCTTTGTTGTTGTTCTTCGAGTTCTTGCAAGCATAGGGTTAGGTTGTTTGAAATGTTTCTATCTTCTTTAGGTAGTCCTGTATTGCTATAAACTTCCCTCTCAGGACTGCCTTTGCTGTGTCCCCTATGTTTTGTGTTGTTGTGAGTTCATTTTCATTTGTTTCCAGAAACTTTTAAATTTCCTTTTTAGTTTCATTTTCACCCATTGGTTGTTTAATAGCATACCATTCAATCTCCATGATTTTGGGTGCTTCGGGTTTTTTCTTTTGGGGTTGCTTTCCAATTTCAGTCCCTTGTGGTCAGAGAAAATGCTTGGTATGATTTTAATTTTCTTGAATTTGTTGAGGCTCATTTTGTGTCCTATCATGTGGTCTATCTTTGAAAATCTTCCATGTGCATTTGAAAAGAATGTGTATTTAGCTTCTTTGGGATGAAGGGCTCTATATATATCAGTTAAGTCCATTTCATCTAGGGTGTTGTTTAATGCCGCAATATCATTGTTGATATTTTGTTTGGAAGATCTGTCCATTTTTGATAGTGGGATGTTAAAATTCCCTACTATAATTGTGTTGTTCTCAATATCTTTCTTGTAGTCCTCTAAGATTTTCTTGATATATTTTGGTGCTCCTATGTTTGGTGCATATATATTTATGATGTTAATGTCTTCTTGGTGGATTCTTCCCTTAAGTATTATGAAGTTACCTTCTGGGTCTCGTTTTACGCCCTCTTTTTGAAGTCTATTTTGTCTGATATGATAATTGCTACCCCAGGTTTTCTTTTCTTGTCCGTTTGCTTGGTAAATTTGTTTCCAGCCTTTCACTTTTAATCTGTGGTAGTCTTTTATCCTGAGGTGGGTATCTTGTAGGCAGCAGATGTGAGGGTCATGCTTTCTTATCCATTGAGCTATTCTGTGTCTTTTGATTGGAGCATTTAATCCACTTGTGTTTAAGTTTATTATTGATAGGTATTTATTCATTGCCATTTTTGTACCTGTGTTCCTCTCTTTCTCTCACTTTTCCTTCCTTCCCTTAAAGCAGTCCTTTTAGTATTTCTTGTAGAGCTGGTTTGGTGGAGGCATATTTGTTTAGACTTCTTTTGTCTTGGAAGCTCTATATTTGGCCTTGTGTCTTGATTGAGAGCCTTCCTGGGGAAAGTAGCCTTGGGTGTAGGCCTCTGGTTCTCATTACTTGGAATATTTCTTGCCATTCTCTTCTTGCTTGGAGTGTTTCCATTGAGAAGTCAGTAGCTAACCTTATTGGGGCTCCCTTGTATGTTATTTCTTTTTTCTCCCTTGCTGCCTTTAAGATTCTCTCTTTTTCTTGGAATTTTCCCATTTTGATGGTGATGTGTTTTTAAGTGGGCCTCCTTGGGTTCCTCCTGATTGGGACTCTCTGTGATTCCTGGATTTGTGTGACTTTTTCTCTCATCAAATTAGGAAAATTTTCTCCAATTACTCTTTCAAATATATTTTCTATCCCTTGTTCTTCTTCTTCTCCTTCTGGTACCCCTATTATTCGGATATTATTACGTTTCATATTGTCTTGTATTTCTCTTAATTCCTCATCACTGTTCTGACTTTCTTTTCATTTTCTTGCTCTTTCTGTGACATGCTTTCTTCTTTGTCCTCCAGCTTGCTAATTCTATCCTCTGCCTCATGTATCCTACTTTTGAAACTTTCTACTATGTTCTTCAGTTGATAAATTGTATTCTTCATTTCTTCTTGTTTCTTGCTGATATTTTCTATTTCCTTTTTCATGTTGATATAGTTAGCGGTGAGATCATTGTAGCTCCCCTGTAGTTTCTGATAGCTGATTGTGAGCTCTTTGAACTTCGTGATAACCAGTGCTTTGAATTCACTATCTGATAGTTGATTAGCCTCTATTTGATGTAACATTATTTCTGAAATTTCTGCTTTTTCTTTCATTTGGGTATTGTTTCTTTATCTTCCCATGGTTTGTGAGACTTTTCTTGTTAGCCTCAGCTTCTAAAATTTATCTATTCTGACTCCCTGGGTTTATGTTGTGAACCTCTGTGGTATAATACTTGTGAGTTTCAGTGATGCAGACTCCTTCATGTATCTTGATGTTCTCTGTTTCCACCTACTCCTTTTATCGTGTATGTGTAATCAGTTGTAGGATGAGACAAAATGGTTTATGACAGCAGAAGAGTTTTTTATGATATTTACAGTCACAGCCGGTTGAGAGGTGATAGGCAATCTGTAGGCTATATATAGTGTTACCCATATTCTTCAGCCCCACTTGCCACTTTCATGAGAGGCTGGATAAAAGATAAGCCTCTTGTTGGGGAGGGAAAGCTTGTTAGTTGGAACTGGAAAGCAGTGAGGTTTCAGACGGTCAGATTTTGAGGTAAGGTGAGTGCAAGGAACAGTAAATAGGTGTAGTGTATGAGCAAATAGAGTTAATCACTACAGTGATAGAATTCAGGGACTTGTACAATGGGATAAGATCCGTGAGATGTTTTGTGAAGTATTTACTGTTGTATAGATCATCTATTATTTACACTAATATTAGAGGAGCCCTCATATAACAAACTCTATGTGATCTGTCTGAGTAGGGGGTATAAAGCTTCAGGTCGTGTGCTAACCGAAAATAAGTGGAGTTTAGAGGATTAGCAAAGCACTGTGGCGGAAAGGACAAGGGGAGCCTGTCTAATAATACAATATACTACTCAAGGCTGAGAAGACTATACAGAAAGAGAAGGAATACAGAGATATTATTAAAATATAAAAGAATTGAGAATAATGAAAAAAGTGCAACACCTCGTGGCTTCTCTGCTATAGGAGGGTGAAATTTGTCTCTCTATCTCTACTGTTGAGATGCCCCCTCTTTGGGTCCCATTCTGGTCCTTTCACAGTTCCTAGATGTTTGTGTCTCTTGTGGGTAAAAAGAAACGAAGCAACAAACAAACAATCAAACAAAAAAAGCAGGAGAAGGAAGGCGAAAGTGATGAGTTTAAGAGTAAAGGAAGAAGGACTAATACAGGGAAAAAGAAAGGAGAGGAACAAAGTATAGAAAGATAAAGCAGTTATAAAATTAAAAATATATAGGATTACTAAACAAACGCACAAAAAAGTTACTTAAAAAGGGGGAAACCCAATAAACAAACAAATAACAAAAACAATAACATCAACAACAGAGAAACCCTTTCCTTGTTGGTTTCAAACTGTCCAGACTGGTTTTTCTGGGTGCAGCAGGATCTCTCTGTGTGCTGGGATGCGGGCGCAAGTATGTGCACCAGCCAGGCTACTAGATCGGGGTGTGGGCGCCCGCACACTCGCCAAGCTGCTTGGAAGCCAGGGGTTCTGGTAGTGTCCTTCCCAGTCCTGTGGTGGGACTCAACCACTTCTGCACTTGTGCACACTGGCCAGTTGAGACCGGCAGGGCACTTCCCAGTCCTGTGTGGGGGATTCAGAGGCTTCTGTGCCTGTGTGCACCCGCCAAGCTGTCTGGGATCCGAGAAATCAGCAGGGTGCCTCCCAGCCCTGTGGTGGTGGCCCTGAAGTCCCGTGCCACCCCGCGTCAGCCAGGCAGTCCAGGACCACGAAACTGGCAGGGCACTTCCTGGTCTTGTGGCTGCGACCCCAAAGTCTCAGCGCCTGCGCGTGCCCGCAGGGCAATCTGGGGCTTGCAAAACCGTCAGGGTGCCTCCAGGTCTTGTGGCTGTGACCCCAGATGCCTCCGCTTTCCCCCTCACTCGCTGCAAGGCCGTGTGGGAAGCAAGCCAAGCTGCCCTGGTAGAACACCTCAGTCCACTTTTTTAAAAAAAGCCCAAAACTCTCCAGACAGCCTGCCTCTCAGTCCAGCCCAGATCCCAGCTAGACCCATGCGGCTAATGTGTCTCTCAGGTCTCCCAGGCTTGCAACCACAGAGTTTGCAGTTGAACCAGGCCCTGTGTCTTTGTAACCCTCCCTGATAATGCAAGCAGGCAAGCAGATAGGTCTCTGCCCAGTGTTGTCCAGTTTTGCTTATACGGGGAGTGGGGGAGCTGCTGGCCAGCGCTCGTGGCCACTGGGGCCGCTGGGTGCCCAGGCTCGTGTGGCACACACCTCTGGTGTTGGTCTCAGATGGATGGCTCTGGTCCCTGGCGGTAGAGGCAGCACCGGGGCCACCTGGCCGGGGCCGCTGGCCCCTGCTGCTGCTTTGTCTTTACTAGAGTCCCCAAGACCCCACTGACCTTCCACTTTCTAGTGTTTCAGCATCCGTCACAATCTCTGTTCTTTTAATTTCAGAAATGCTGGATAACCGATGGATTAGTGCGCTGCTTCTATATAGATCTGCCAGGATTTTCACCCACCAGTACGGGAGCTAGAATCTATTCCGTCCTACTCCGTCACCATCTTCCCAGCTTCCTATATGTATTCTAGTGTTTTTTTTTTTCAGTGTTATATAAATGTCAATTATTTTGAGTTGTTTGGTAATAGCTGTTAATGTTGAAAGTGTTGATACTATATTCTGATAGGTTTTTTATACTTATTTTATCAAATATGAAAGGTGAAGTGATGAAATCTCTGCTTCTAATTGTGTGTTTGTCTATTTTTCCTTGGAACCCTGTTTTTGCTTTATGTATTTTGAATCCTTTTTATTAGTTTCATAACCTTTTAGGTTTGTTATGGTTTCTTAGTGAATAACATTTTACCATTATAAAGTAACCCAGTTTATGCCTGGTAACAGCTTTTACTCAAAAATCTACTTTTTTTTTGTAATATAAGAATTGCAGTTTCCTTTTGATTCGTGTTAGTATGTTATCCTTTTTCCTCTGTATTTTTGGGCAATTTTCCATTGATCTTTTACATTTTTACACTGCTCGTTTCAGCTTTTGTTCTGTACATTTTTTTAAAAAGATAATCATGTAAGAGTCTTGGAAAATAGAAATAGGGTCTCCAGTTTGGGAAGAAGGCAGAATGTTTTTCCTGACCAGAATAATAAAGAAATTTTAATTTAGAACAATTAGTTAAATTTGATTATTGATATGGTTGGACTTCATGGAACCATTTTGCTATGTATTTTTCTATTTGTCTCATCGGTTCTTTGTTCTTTTTTTATTTTTTCTGCCATTTTTTAGACTGAATTTTTTGAAGGGATTAAACATTCTTTGTCCTTACCATAGGAAATTTTTTTATTGCTTTTAGAGAGAGGGGAAGAGAGAGGGAGGAGAAAAGAGGGGAGAGGGGAGAGGGGAGAAAGGGAGGGGAAGGGAGGAAAGAGAGGGAGAAACACAGATGTAAGATAGAAATACTGATTGGTTGCCTTTTGCATGTGACCCCTGACCGGGGATGAACCTACAACCTACATATGTGCCCTGACTGGGAATTGAACCCAAACCTTTCAGTGTATGGGATGACACTGTAATCAACTGAGACACATTGGTCAAGGAGTTTTGTTGAATTTTTAATGGCTGAAAGAAAAAAAAATATCTAAAACTGCAGTCCCTGGAAGAACCATTTATTCTTATTGGTCTTGTACCGTCCTTTGAACTTGACCTTGGCCACCTCTGGGCCTTGTGTGTCACAGCAGGATCTATGAATATGTCCTTGTTGATGACAGTTTTGTCCAAGAGGATAATCCACAAAGTATCTTGTGGGCATGAGGTGATTGTAGTTATAAACTTTCTCAAAAGACTTGGTTTTTGACCTCTTGGCAATTTTCTTGCTCATGGAAGCTTCACTTTGCTGGGATAGTGATATATTCTAGCCAACAGAGCATGTTTGTAGGAGCAGTCTGAGGTGCCATCATCACTGTTTTTCATGATGAAAACATTGTATCTGAAAGAGTGTCTTGCCAAGACTAGCACCATTTTCCCAGGCTTCATAAACTTGACCATTTCTATAGCAGCCACTTGGGCATAGAGCAGAAAGAAAAGAACCACACTTCTACTCTAACATGAGTATTTTTAAAATTTCATTTCATCTCCCTTTTATTTTTGAATCCTTAGTTACACTTCTTTTTTGTGTAATTTTATTGGTTGCTTTAAGTCTTGATTAGTGTTAGTATGTTATTCTTTAGAGCAGACACCTTTAAACTATCACATGTGTAAGTATGTAATGGTTACTGTTACAAACCACTAAAACCTGGTGGCTTAAAGCAAAAAATTTTTCTTCCTTCCTTCCTCCCTTCCTTCCTTCCTTCCTTCCTTCCTTCCTTCCTTCCTTCCTTCCTTCCTTCCTTCCTTCCTTCCTTCCCTCCCTCCCTCCCTCCTTCCTTCCCTTCTTCCTTCCTTCTTAAATTAATTTAATTGTTCAAGTACAGTTTTCTGTCCTTTACTCCTATCCCAGCCAATCCACCAAGCCCTTCCTCTGCCCTCCCATTTCCATCCACCTCGGGTTTTTGTCCATGTGTCTTTTATACTTGTTCCTGTAAACCCTTCCCCTGAAATCCCCTCCCCTCTCCTCTCTGGACACTGTCAGCCTGTTCTCTATTTCAGTGTCTTTGGTTATATTTTGCTTGCTTCTTTGTTTTGTAGTTTAGATTCCTGTTAAAGGTGAGATCATGTGGCATTTGTCTTTTACCACCTGGATCATTTTGCTCAGCATAATGCTCTCCAGTTCCATCCATGCTCTTGCAAAGCAAAGAGTAGGAGCTCCTTCTTTCTTTCTGCTTTGTAGAATTCCATTGTGTAAGCGTACCACAGTTTTTGATCCATTCATTTACTGATGGGCACCTAGGTTACTTCCAGCACTTGGCTATTGTAAATTGTGCTGCTATGAACACCGGAGTGCATAGGTTCTTTTGGATTGGTGTTTCAGAGTTCTTAGGATATAATCCTAGCAGTGGAATTGCCAGGTCAAAAGGCAGATCCATTTTTAGTTTTCTGAGAAAATTACATACTGTTTTCCATAGTAGTTGTACCAGTCTACAATCCCCAAAACAGTGCACTAGAGATCCCTTTTCTCCACAGCCTCTCCAGCTCTTGTAGTTTGTTGCTTTGTTTATGATGGCCATTCTGACTGGTGTAAAGTGGTATCTCATTGTGGTTGTAATTTGCATCTCTCTGATAGCTAGGAATTCTGAGTATCTTTTCATGTGTCTTTGGATCCTCTCTATGTCCTCATTGGAGAAGTGTCTGTTCAATTCCTTTGCCCACTTTTTCATTGGGTTGCTTGTCTTCTTAGAGTGGAGCTGTGTAAGTTCTTTGAGTATTTTGGGGATTAATCCCTTATCTGAGGTATCATTGGCAAATATGTTTTCCCATGCAGTTTGTTCTCTTTTTATTTCAATACTGTTTTTTCTTTAGCTGTACAGAAGCTCTTTATTTTGATAAGATTCCATTTGTTTATTCTTCCCTTTATGTCCCTTGCTCTAGGGGACATATCAGTAAAAAATGTTGCTGCATGAAATATCTGAGATTTTCCTGCCTGTGTTCTCCTCTAGGACTTTAATGATGTCGCAGTTTATATTTAAATCTATTATCCACCTTGAATTTATTTTTGTGTATGGTGTAAGTTAGTGCTCAAGTTTCTTTTTTTGCACATAGCTGTTCAGTTCTCTCAAAACCATTTGTTGAAGAGGCTATCTTTATTCCATTTTATGTCACTGCCCATTTTGGCAAATATTAATTGACTGTAGAGACTTAGGTTTATTTCTGGGCTCTTTGTTCTGTTCCACTGGTCCAATACCTGTTTTTATGCCAATACCAGGCTATTTTGATTACAGTGGCCTTGTAATACAGTTTGATATCAGGTATTGTGATCCCTGCTACTTTGCTCTTCTTTTTCAAAATTGAAGCAGCTATTCAGGGTTTTTTATGGTTCCATATAAATTTTTTTTTAAGATTTGAAATTTATTTATCGTTAGAGGGGAAGGGAAGGAGAGAGGGAGAGAAACATCAATGTATGGTTGCCTTTCATGCGTCCCCTACTGGGAACTGGACTGCAGGGAACCGGCCTGCAACCCCTGTATGTGCCCTGACTGGGAATCGAACCGCGATTGTCTGGTTCCCAGGCCTGCGCTGAATCCAGTGAGCTACACCAGCCAGGTTCCATATAAATTTTTGAAGTGTGCATTTCATGTCTGTGAAATGTGCCATTGGTACTTTAATAGGTATTGCATTGAATCTATAAATTGCTTTGGGTAGTATAAACATTTTGGTGATGCTAATTCTTCTGATCCATGAACATGGTATGTGTTTCCATTTGTTTGTGCTTTTCTTGATTTCTTTCCTCAGTGTTGTGTAGTTTTCTGTGTACAGGTCTTTTACCTCCTTGGTTAGGTCTATTTTTAGGTGCATTATTTTTTTTCTATATCAAAAAAATTTTCTTCTTGATTTCTGCTTTTGCTGTTTTATTGTTGGTATACAAAAATGCCTTTGACTTTCATATATTGACTCTGTATCCCGCTGTTTTGCTGAATTTATTTATTAGGTCGAGCACTTTTTGTGTGGATTCTATAGGATTTTCTACATACACTATCATGTCATCTGCAAACAATGACAATTTTGTTTCTTCCTTTCTGATTTGGATGTCTTTTATTTCCTTTTCTTGTGTGATTGCTGTGGGTAGGACTTCCAATACTATATTGAATAGAAGTGGTGAAAGTAGACAACCTTGTCTTGTTCCTGATCTTCATGAAAAAGCTTTTAGTTTTTGCCCATTGAATGTGATGTTGGGTGTAGGTTTTTTTTTTTTATATGGCCTTTACTGTATTAAGGTATGCTCCCTCTACTCATACTATGCTGAGTGGGTTTTTTTTTTTATCATAAATGGGTCCGGTACCCTATCAAATGCTTTTTCTGGATCTATTGATATGATCATGTGTTTTTTGTTTTTGCTTTTGTTAATGTGGTATATTACATTTACTGATTTGTGAATGTTGAACCATCCTTGCATCCTTGGGATGAATCCCACTTGGTCATGGTGTATGATCTTTTTAATACATTGTTGGATGCATTTTGCCAATATTTTGTCAAGGATTTCAGTGTCTATGTTCATCAGTGATATTGGCCTGAATATTTGTTTCTTTGTTGTGTCTTTATCTGGTTTTAGGATTAGGATGATGCTGCTTCCTAAAGAGAGTTTGGGAGTCTTCCATCATTTTGGACTTTTTGTACTAGTCTGTGAAGAATAGGGGTTAGCTCTTCCTTAAATGCTTCGTAGAATTCACCTGTGAAATCATCTGGTCCTAGGCTTTTGTGTGATGGGAGTTTTTTTTATTACTGCTTCAATTTCTTTTGCTGTTATTGGTCTATTCAGGCTTTCTGCTTCTTCTTCATTGAGTTTTGGAAGATTATATTTTTCTAGAAATTTGTCCATTTCACCTAGGTTTTCAAATTTCTTGGCATATAGTTCTTCATAGTAACTTTTTACAATCCTTTCTATTTCTGTGGGGTCAGTTGTAATCTCTCCTCTTTCATTTCTGATTGTGTTTATTTGGGTCCTCTTTTTTTTCTTGATAAGCATGCTTAAAAGCTTGTCAATTTTGTTTATCTTTTCGAAAAACCAGCTCCTGGATTCAATGATCTTTAGAATTGTGCTTTTAGTCTTTATGTCATTTAATTCTGCTCTGATCTTGGTTATTTCCTTCCTTCCACTAGCTCTTGACTTTGTTGTTTTTCCTCGAGTTCTTGTAGGTGTAGGTTGTTTGTTTAAAATGTTTTTATCTTTTCTATAGTTTTATCTTTTGTATTGCTATGAACTCCCCCCTCAGGACTGCCTTTGCTGTGTCCCATACATTTTGAGTTGTTGTGAGTTCATTTTCATTTGTTTCCAGAAATTTTTTGATTTCTTCTCTAATTTCATTCTTGACCTATTCATTGTTTAGTAGCATGCTATTCAATCTCCATGATTTCGAGTGTTTTGGGTTTTTTCCCTTGGCTTGGTTTCTAGTTTTAGTCCCTTCTGGTTAGAGAAAATACTTGGGATGATTTCAATTTTCTTGAATTTGTTGAGGCTTGTTTTGTGTCCTATCATGTGGTCTATCTTTGAGAATGTTCCATGTGCATTTGAAAAGAATGTGTATTTAGCTTCTTTGGGATGAAGGGCTCTATATATATCATCTAGGACGTTGTTCAATTTCACAATATCTTTGTTGACATTTTGTTTGGAAGATCTGTCCTTTTTGTCAGTGGGGTATTAAAATCTCCTGCTATAATTGTGTTGCTGTCAATATCTTTCTTGAAGTCCTCTAAGATTTTCTTTATGTAATTGGGTGCTCCCATATTTTGGGTGCATATGTATTTACAATGTTAATGTGTTCTTGGTGGATTCTTCCCTTGAGTATTATGAAGTGACCTTCTGGGTCTCTCTTAATGGCCCTTTTTTTGAAGTCCATTTTGTCTGATATTAGTATTGCTACCCCAGCTTTTTTTTTTCCTGTCCGTTTGCTTGGAAAATGTGTTTCAAGCCCTTTACTTTCAACATGTGTAGGTCTTTTGTTCTGAGGTGGATCTTTTGTAGTCAGCACATGTGTGGGTCATGCTTTTGTATCCATTCAGCTATTCTATTTATTTTAATTGGAGCATTTAATCCATTTATGTTTAATGTTATTGTCGATAGGTACTTATTTATTGTTATTTTCGTAACTGTGTTCCTTTCTCTATTTTTTCCTTCTTTTCTCGAAGCAGTCCCTTTAGCATGTCTTGCAGAGCTGGTTAGGTGGAAGTGTATTCTTTTAGACTTCTTTTGTCTGGAAAGCTGTTTATTTGGCCTTCTATCTTGATTGAGAGCCTTCCTGGGGAAAGTAGCCTTGGTTGCAGGCCTCTGGTTCTCATTACTTGGAATATTTCTTGCCATTCTCTTCTTGCTTGGGGTGTTTCCATTGAGAAGTCAGTAGCTAACCTTATTGGGGGGGTCCCTTGTATGTTACTTCTTTTTTCTCCCTTGCTGCCTTTAAGATTCTCTCTTTGTCTTGGAATTTTGCCACTTTAATGATGATGTGTCCTGAAGTGGGCCTCTTTGGGTTTCTTTTGATTGGGACTCTCTGTGTTTCCTGGATTTGTGTGACTTTTTCTCTCATCAAATTAGGGAAGTTTTCCATCTTTATTTTATCAAGTAGGTTTTCTATTCATTTCTCTTCTTCTTTTCCTTCTGGTATCCCTATTATTTGGATATTATTACATTTCATATTGCCTTGTATTTCTGTTAATTCCTCTTCATTGATTTTGAGCCTCTGATTTTTTTATTGCTCTTTTTGTGTGGTTTTTCCTGTTTTGGTCTCCAACTCTCTGATCCAATCTTCTGCTTCACTTACCCTGCTTTTGATTCCTTCTATTGTGCTTTTCAGTTCAGATATTGTGTTCTTCATCTTCTCTTGCCCCTCGTTGATAGTTTTAATTTTCTTTTTCATACTGATGTAGTTTGCAGTGAGTTCATTGTAGTTTTCCTGTAGTTTCTGCTAATTCACTGTGAGCTCATGAAGTTTCTTGATAACTTGTTGGAGCCCAAGAGGCCTGTGAGGGTTCGAGGATAGGGTCTAGCACTGCGGGTGTGGTGACTGGGCCTGATTTCTGGCCTCGGGGTTATCTTGGGTTGTAACAGTTCTCTGACCCCTTGAGAAACTAGCCGCCTCTCCCATCAACTCATATCTTTGGCTTGTGCATCATGTACCCAGAAAGTATATTAGCTTGGGAACGTCCAAACTCTAAGGGAAGAGATAAACTTTGTAGGTCAAGGAAGTGAGCTACGTGCCAAAAGGCTTCTCCTTTGTTCTCAAGATTGTATATAAGCCAAAAGACTGTGCAATAAACTTGCCTTATGCCAGCAGAGCATTTGGTCCTCTCCTTTATTCAGTCCCTTGCTCAGCTTCACGACCACCCTTGCCGCAGCAGGCTGCGGCAATAACTATTGCTTTGAGCTCAATATCTGATAGTTGAGTTATCTCTATTTAATTTAGCATTCTTTCTGAGGTTTCCTCTTTTTCTTTCATGTTGGGATTGTTTCTTTGTTTTTTCGTTATTTGTGAGACTTTTCCTTTTAGCCTCACCTTCTTAAATTAATTTGTTCTGACTCTTTGGGTTTACTATGGTAGAATACCTGTGACATTCAGGGTGCAGTTTTCTTCGGGTATCCTGGTGTTTACTGCTTTCACCTACTCTTTTTTTGTGATCAGTTGAAGGGGTAAGGCAAAATGGTTTAAGAGAGCAAGAGAATATTCTATGCTATTTACAGTAGCAGCTGGTAAGTAAGGGATAGGAGATTCTTCATCTATGTATAGTGTCAACAGTTATATTCCACCCAACTGGCCACTTTTTAGAAATGATGGAAAGAAGATAAAACTTGTTGGGGAGGGAAGGCTTATGAGTTGGATCTAGAAACCATTGAGGTTGTGGGAGGTCATATTCTGAAGTAAGGTGAGAGTTAAGGATAGTAAATAGGTATAGTGTGTGAGAGAATAAAGTTAACCACAACAGTAATAGAGTTCAGGAGACCATGAAGTGGGCTGAAATCTGGGAGGGGTGTTGTGTAGTATTCACAACTCTATGGAACAGCTAGTATTTACAATAATATTAGAGCAACAATCATATGACAGAATCTATGAGGTCTATATGCCAAGTATAGGGAGTATTGGACCTTCAGTAGTGTGCTAATGGAACACAGGTGAAGTGAAGGACAGTAAATTAGCAATACACTATGAAAAACAGGGCAGGGGAAACCCATCATACTATACAATATAACCAGCCAAGCAAAGAAGACTAAACAAAAAGAAGAGGAATACAAAAGTATTATTCAAATAAAATATGTAAGAATAATGAAAAATAGGACTTCTGCCAAGATGGAGGCGTACGTGGAAACACCTTGCGTCCACACACAAGCAAATCTAAACATAATAAAGTTTTAACAACAATAAACGCAACCAAACTACACAGAAAATCGACAATACGGAGTCCAAAAACAACAAAATGCTCAGCTAAACGGGTAAGAGGGGCGAAGCCAGCAGCAAAGCCGGTTAGCAAATAAGATCCCCGACAGGGGTGGTGTGCAAGCAGCCAAAGGCACAGATCCCAGGTGTGGGCTAGCTACAGGTGGACACAGGGAAGAGGTGCGACTGGCTGTCTGTGGACGGTTGAGCATTTGTGTGCAGATAAACGAGTGAAGAGGCGAGCGTTGAGACCACACAGCACAGGGCAGCAGGCTTGCACATTTCCGCCCGGATAAACAGGCCGGGCGAGCGGTGGGATGGATTGGGAGAGCGGAAAGGACTGCCATAGCTCCCTCTCTGATCCTGCCCCCACATCCAGCGTCACAAACCAGCGACCTGGGTGGGCCCGCCCTGGTGAAAAACTAAGGCTCCACTCCTCATACTTAACGGGGGGTGCAAACAGACCAAAAATGGCTCAAGAACAACTCAGAGCCTCAGAGACGATAAATCTAAATGATGAAGAAATAGCTAAACTTTCAGATGCACAGTTCAAAACACTGGTGATCAGGATCCTCACAGAACTGGTTGATTTTAGTCATAAATTAGAGAAACATATGAAAGTTAAACTAATTGAAATGAATGGTAATGCACAGGAAACCAATAGTAATGGAAAGGAGACTGGGACTCAAATCAAGGGAGTAGACCAGAAGGAAGGAAAAAAATGACCAAACAGAAGAATATGAAGAAACAAGAATTCAAAAAAATGAGGAGAGGCTTAGGAACCTCCAGGACATCTTTAAACATTCCAACATTCAAATTATAGGGGTACCAGAAGGGGAAGAGGAACAGTCATGAGTGGGAAACTTATTTGAACAAATAATAAAAGAGAACTTCCCCATTCTGGCAAAGGAAATAGACTTCCAGAAAGCTCAGAGAGTCCCAAAGAAGTTGGACCCAAGAAGAAACACATCAAGGCACATCATCATTACATTAGCCAAGATTAAAGTGAAGGAAAGAATCCTAGAAGCAGTAAGAGATAAGGGGACTGTCACCTACAAAGGAGTTCCCATCAGACTGTCAGTGGATTTCTCAAAAGAGAGCTTACAGGCAAGAAGGGGCTGGAAAGAAGTATTCCAAGTCGTGAAAACCAAAGACCTACAACCAAGATTGCTCTATTCAGGAAAGCTTTCATTTAGAATGGAAGGGCAGATAAAGTGCTTCTCAGATAAGACCAAATTCAAGGAGTTCATCATCACCAAGCCCTTATCATATGATATGTTAAAGGGACTTACCTAAGAAAAAGAAGATAAAAAAGATGAACAGTGAAAGGACAGCAAACTCACAGTTATCAACAACCACACCTAAAACAAAAGCAAATTAAGAGGACAGCTAGATCAGGAGTGAACCATAGAAATGAAGATCACATGGAGGGTTAGCAACAGGGGAGTGGGAGAAGGAGAAGTGGGGAGAAGGTACAGAAAATAAGTAGCATAGACAGTAGATAGAAAATAGATGGGGGAGGGTAAGAATAGTAGGGGAAATATAGACTCTAAAGAACTTGAGACACGTGTTCATGAACTAAAAGGGGGGATGGTAGGGGAGGGGTGTGCAGGGTGGAGGGGAACAGAGGGGGGAATAGAACAAATGTAATGGCATAATCAATAAAAAATGTTTAAAAAAGAATAATGAAAAATAATAATACAAATATGTAATATCCTGCAGGTTCTCTGTAATAAACAAAGTGAAATTTGTCTATCTGTCTCAGCTGTTGAGATGTTCCCCTTTTTGGTCCAAGTGTAGTCTTTTCACAGTTCTGGGGTTTTTTGTCTCATATGTGGGTATTTAAAAAAAAAAGAAGCAGACTAAGAAAGGTTGAAGAGATAAAATTAGAAAGGAAGAAGGAATAAAGTAAGAAAGAAGGAAAGAGAAGCAAAAGAAATTTAGAGATAAAAACAATGAAAAGTAACAAATAAAAAATACTTTAAAAACTCAAAGAAAAAATAAAAATACAAACAAAACAAAACAAAAATCCCCAAAAAACATCTTGCTGGTTTCATACTGGCCAATGGCCAAACCAGTTTTTCTGTTCTTGCTGGCTGCAGAAGGCTGAGGGGCAGGTTTACAGATTTGAGCTTTGGGTCTCATGAGGTGGGCTCTCTCTGGGTCTGGGTGTGGTCCCCCAGTGTTCCACAAAGCTCTCTCTCCCCAGTGCACATGCCTGGCCTGGCTACCAGCAGTCACACAAGCTCCTCCAGTCACATGGGCTCTGGTGCACACTCTTCCCAGGGCTGTGCATGGGTGCTCACAGCCCCTGTGTGTTTGCCACTCAGTCCTTACTCCCCTGTCTGCAACTTCAAGTAACCAGGTCTCTCCCAGTGCTTCTCAAACCCTGCTTTGCTGGGGAGGGAGTGCTGATACAGCTCTCTCCCAAGGGCCTTGTGACTGGACCAGCAGCCCCGAGCCTAGGGCTGCAGCCTCCCTGGTCCCCTGAGCTGATCCCTGGGCCTTATTTTCCTGAAGCACTCTCCTTACTTTCTGGTTATTCAATGTCCACTATAATTTTTTAAAATATATTTTATTGATTATGCCATTACAGTTGTCCCATTTCCCCCCTTCTTTCCCCTTCACCCTGCACACCCCCTCCCACCCACATTCTCCCCCTTTAGTTCATGTCCATGTGGCATAAGTTCTTCAGCTTCTACATTTCTCACACTACTCTTGTCCTCCCCCTATTTTCTCTCCACCATCTATGCTACTTATTCTCTGTACCTTCTCCCCGCCTCTCCTCCTCCCACTTCCCTGTTGCTAACCTTCCATGTGATCTCCATTTCTGTGGCTGTGTCCTGTTTTAGGTGTCTGCTTAGTTTGCCTTTGTTTTAGGTGTGGTTTTTAATAACTGTGAGTTTTCTGTCTATTCACTGCTCATATTTTTATCTTCTTTTTCTTAGATAAATACCTTTAACATTTCACATAATAAGAGCCTTATCTGAGAAGTGCTTTTTCTGCCCTTCCATTCTAAATGAAAACTTTGCTGAATAGAGCAGTCTTGGATGCAGGTCCTTGCATTTCATGATTTGGAATACTTCTTTCCAGCCCCTTCTTGCCTATAAGGTCTCTTTTGAGAAATCTGCTGACAGTTTGATGGGCACTCCTTCGTAGGTGACTGTCCCCTTATCTCTTGATGTTTCTAGGATTTTCTCCT
Organism: Artibeus jamaicensis; assembly: GCF_021234435.1. NCBI lineage: Eukaryota > Metazoa > Chordata > Mammalia > Chiroptera > Phyllostomidae > Artibeus > Artibeus jamaicensis. The sequence goes on from NW_026521916.1 coordinate 632,552, forward strand.
TCATTTTAATCTTGGCTAATGTAATTATGATGTGCCTTAGTGGGTTCCTCTTTGGGTCCACCTTCTTTGGGACTCTGAGCTTCCTGGACTTCCTGGAAGTCTATTTCCTTTGCCAGGTTTGGGGAGTTCTCTTTTATTATTTGTTCAAATAAGTTTTCCACTTGTTGCTCTTCCTCTTCCTCTTCTGGTACCCCTTCTATAATTCAGATGTTGGGGTGTTTAAACATGTCCTGGAGGCTCCTAAGCCTCTCCTAATTTTTCTGAATTCTTGTTTCTTTATTCTTTTCTATTTTGTTGTTTCTTTCTTCCTTCTGGATCACTCCATTGATTTGAGTCTCAGTTTTGTTTCCATCACCATTGGATCCCTGTGCATTTTCCTTCATTTCACTTAGTGTACTCTTCATTATTTCATCTAATTTGCAACCAAAATCAACCAGTTCTGTGAGCATCCTGATCACCACTGTTTTGAACTGCGCTTCTGATAGGTTGGCTATCTCTTAGTCGCTTAGAAGTATTGGCTTTGGGGCTTTGAGATGTTCTTCTTGAGCCACAATGTTTTGGTCTGTTTATGTGTGTTACGTATGAGGGGCAGAGCCTTAGGTGTTCTCCAGGGCAGGTCAAACCTGTGCATGGGTTGTTACACTGTATGTGGGGGCAGGGTCAGAGAGGGAATAATGGAGCTTGCTCCGCTGTCTCTCAGATCGGTCCCCTTTGCCACAAGCAAATTGGGCCCTTCTGGCGCTGGTTCCCTGGTGGGTGGGCTTGTGTATGTTCTAAGACCCTGTGGGTCTCTTTAACAAACTCTCCTATGAGTTTGGGAGCCACTCCTAGTACCTCAACCCCTGCAAGTTTCTTCAATTGGTGATTTTAGGCTTTATTTTTTGTTGCTGGGGCACTGGGTTGCACGGTTTGTCTCACTGCCTGGTTTTTTTTTTTTTTTTTTTTGCCTGGTTTGTCTGTATGCAAAGGTATGTTTATGGTCAGCCAACGGCCTTGTGTGTCTCACTGGTTTGCTGGTTTTCTCCCCATGCTGGCATCCGCCAACCACCGCCTTTTCCTGCCAGGACCCCTCACTGTAGGCCTCCAACTCTGCCCCTTTTACCAGTCTGGGTGAATGGTTCATTGTTGTCAGACTTTGGTACAGTTCAATTTTCTGTCTGTTATTGTTGTGTTTTTGTTTCTAATTCTTTGTTGTCTTTAAATTTTGTTTTGCAAGGAGGTACAGTATTTCCATCTATGTCTCCATCTTGGCCGGAAGTCCTCCAATGTCTGCTATAAGTTTTGATCTCCTACTTTCACAAATGCTGTGGTACTGTTGTCTGGCTGTTCTGTTCCTCCGTGGATTGGCCAGGTTTCTCTCCTGTGTGTAGTGGGAAGTGGAATCTGCTTCCTCTTACCTAGCCACCATCTTCTCTCCAAAAGAAAATTATTCTGTCATGATATATGAAATAAATTTCACTGGGCTTAAAGCATAAGAAAATTATTCTGTCATGAAATCTGTAAGAAAGTTCACTGGGCTAAAGTCAAGGTATTGGCATGACTACACTCCCTTCAAAAGCTCTACAGAAGAATTTGTTTCTTGCCTCTTTCTGTTTGTGGTGGCTGCTGGCATTCTTGATTTGTGACCACATCACTTGAATCTTTGCCTCCATGGTAACATTGTATTCTCTCTCTTTTTTTTTTTTCATCTGTGTCAAATAGTCTGCTGCTGCTCTCTTTTAAGGACACTTGTGATTGCATTTAGGGTGTACCCAGATGATGCAGGATAATCATCCCATATTAATATCCTTAAATTATTCATATCTACAAAGTCTTGGCCATATAACGTAACATTCCAAGGCTCCAGGAGTTAAGAGTTAATACCTTTGAGGACCATCATCCAGCCCACATCACAGCCTACTTTCAAGTGGTATTATAACACTCCACATATATAGTAAAAAACGTATAAATATATTATAACAGTATATTTTCTCTTCAAATTTGTTTGTGTGCTATTATAGACATACACTTATATATATTCTAACTTCACTACATTGTTACTGATTTTTCTTCTTTTTTTAAGAAAAAAGTAGGTTTTTTAGAAACGGATAAGGGAGGGAGAACAAGTAGAGAAATATTAATGTGAGAGAGAAACATCCATTAGTTGCCTCTCGTATGTGCCCCAACTGGGGACCAAACCTGCAACCTAGGCATGTGCCCTGACTTGGAATTGAAACAGCAACCTTTCCCTTTGAGGGATAATACCAAACTAACTGAGCCACCCAAATCAGGGCACTGATTTTTTTTTAAACAGTGAATTATCTTGGAAGATTTAAATCTAAAATACCTTTATATAGGATCCAAGATGGTAGCAGAGTACCTGGAAACTCCATTCATTTGCTCTCAGACACAACCAGATTTGAAATCAGGACACAGAATAGAGAGTGAGTGAAAGTATCTGTGAGTGAGAATGTATGCAGGTGAGAGCATGGGGAATGCATAGGAGTACACAGGAACTGGCCCACGTGTGGGTTGCAAGGGAGCTGATGGCCCAAGCTTTCTAGGCATTCCACCACTGCTGCCCACTACTGGCTGCACAGAGTTGGGGCAGCTGTACATTGATTCAGGACCCTAGAGCTACCAGGGAGGTGAGAAAAGGCCTGGGAGATGTGGGCTCCTGAAACAGCATAGCGGGAGCACACCTGCCTGAGGCTGAAGATCTCTAGAGGGCGTGGGTCAGCATGCTGCCACCACCCCGTGTTACAGTGTAGGTGTGGGGCTCTTCCCACCAACTGGGAAAGATTCAGAGAGAAACTTCATCTAAAACTGTTGGAGGCTCTGAAAGGAGGTGGCCAGCCCAGACCATGAGTGACTATGAGTTTTTTGGGGACAGGGAATGTGTGCAGAACAGGAGCCCCAGGGACTAATGAAATAGTATGAGGGACACAGAGAAACAATTTTTTCCTTTTTAAAAATATTTTATTGTTTATGCAATTACAGTTGTCCCAATTTCCCCCCTTTGTCCCCTCCACCCAGCCCCCTCAATTTAAGCCTATCCATTTATTTTTTAAAAAATTACTTTATTGTTGTTCAGTTACAGTTGTCTGCATTTATGCCCCCACCCAATCCCCCCAACCCCTGCCAAACCCACCTAGCTCCCTTGCTTCCACCACCCACTTAGTTTTGTCCATGTGTCCTTTATTTGTTCCCGAAAACCCTTCCTCCAAATTATGCCCTCCCACCTCCCCTCTGGTTACTGTCATATTGTTCTTAATTTCAATGTCTCTGGTTATATTTTGTTTGTTCTTTTCTTTTGTTGATTAGGTTCCAGTGAAAGGTGAGGTTATATGGTATTTATCCCTCACTGCCTGGCTCATTTCACTTAGCATAATGCTCTCCAGTTCTATCCATGCTCTTGCAAAGGGTAGTAGCTCCTTCTTTCTCTCTGCTGCATAGTATTCCATTGTATAAATGTACTATTTTTTTTTTTATCCACTCATTTACCGATGGGCACTGAAGTTGTTTCCAGCACTTGGCTATTGTAAATTGTGCTGCTGTGAACATTGGGGTGCATAGGTTCATTTGGATTGGTCTTTCAGGATTCTTAGGGTATAAATCTAGCAGTGGAATTGCCAGGTCAAAAGGCAAATCCATTTTTAGTTTTCTGAGAAAATTCCATACTGTTTTCCACAGTAGTTGTACTACTCTGCATTCCCACCCACAGTGTACTAGAGTTCCCTTTTCTTCACATCCTCTCCAACACTTGTTTGTTGATTGTTCATGATGACCATTCTCACTGGTGTGAAGTGATATCTCATTGTGGTTTTAATGTGCATCTCTCTGATGGCTAGTGATGCTAATCAACTTTTCATATATTTCTGAACTGTATGTTTCCCTCTGTATGTCTTCCTTGGAAAAGTGTCTGTTCTAGTCTTTTGCCCATTTGTTAAATTAGTTTGTTTGTCTTCCTGGAGTGGACTTGTGTGAATTCTTTATATGTTTTGGAGATCAAACCCTTGTCTGAGATATCATTGGCAAATATGTTTTCCCATATAGTTGGTTCTCTTTTCCTTTTAATGTTTTTTGTAGCCATGCAGAAGGTTTTTAATTTGATGAGGTCCCATTTGGTTATGTATTTTTGTATGTCCCTTGCTTTAGGAGATGATCAGTGAAGATATTGCTATGTGGAATGTCTGAGATTTTCCTGCCTATATTTTCCTTTAGGACTTTAATGGTGTCACAGTTTATATTTAAATCTTTTATCTACCTTGAATTTATTTTTGTGTATGGTATAAGTTGGTGAGTGAATTTCATTTTTTTTTTTTTACATTTAGCTGTCCAGTTCTCCCAACACCATTTTTTGAAAAGGCTATTTCTACTCCATTTTATGCTGTTGTCTTTGTCAAATATTAATTGATCATAGAGACTTGGGTTTATTTCTGAATTCTCTATTCTATTCCATTGGTCTATACGTCTGTTCTTATGCCAGTACCAGTCTGTTTTAAAAACAGTGGCCTTGTAATACAGTTTGATATAAGGCATTGTGATCCCTTATAGTTTGTTTTTCTTTCTCAAAATTTTTGCAGCTATTTGGGATTGTTTATGGTTCCATATACATTTCTGAAACATTTGTTCTATTTCTGTGAAATATGTCCTTGATACTTTAATAGGTATTGCATTGAATCTATAAATTGCTTTGGGTAGTATGAACATTTTGATGATGTTAATTCTTTCAATACATGAGCACAATACATGCTTCCATTTGTTTGTGTCTTTCTAAATTTTTTTCTCCAGGGTTGTCTAGTTTTCTGAATACAGATCTTTTACCTCCTTGGTTAGGTTTATTTTTAGGTGCATTATTTTTCTTGTTGCTATATTAAATAAGATTTTTTTCCTGATTTCTGTTTCTGATATTTTATTGTTGGTGTACAAAAATGTCTTTGATTTCTGAATATTTACTTTGTATCTCAGTGTTTTGCCAGATCCACTTATTAGGTCGAGTAGTTTTTTGGTGGCATCTATAGTATTTTTGATGTACACTGTCATGTCACCTGCAAACAATGGCAGTTTTACTTCCTCCTTTCCAATTTAGATGCCTTTTATTGCTTTTTTCTGATGTCTGATTGCTGTGGCTAGGACTTCCAATTCTATGTTGAATAAGAGTGATTAAAGCAGGCATCCTTGTCTTATTCCTGATCTTAGTGGGAAAGTTTTTAGTTTTTTTCCATCATGTATGATGTTGGCTGTAGGTCTCTTGTATGTGGCCTTTGTTATGTTGAGGAATGCTCCCTCTATTCCCACTTTCCTAAGTGTTTTTGTCATACATGGGTGTTGTACCTTATCAAGTACTTTTTCCTGCATCTATTGCTATGATCATAAAATTTTTGTCTTTTGTTTATATAATGTATTACATTTATTGATTTGTGAATATTGTACCAATCACACTTGATCATTGTGTATGACCTTTTTAATGTTTTACTGGACGTGGTCTGCCAATATTTGGTTGAGGATTTTAGCGTCTATGTTTATCAGCAATACTGGCCTGAAAGTTTTCTTTCTTTGTTGTGTCTTTATCTGGTTTTGGAATTAGGATAATGCTGGCTTCACAAAGAGAGTTTGGGAGTCTTCCATCTTATTGGTTTTTTTTTAATAATCTGTGAAGGATTGGGCTTATATCATCCTTAAATGCTTTGTAAAATTGTCCTGTGAAACCATCTGGTCCAGGGCTTTTGTGTGTCAGGGGTAGTTTGATTACTGCTTCAAATACAGAAATACTTTTTAAAGGGAGCTGGCACCAGATCCAAGGCTCAGCAGGGACCCAGGGCTCACACACCTGTGTGCATGGGTGGGGCACAAAATCTTTGCTAATAAAAAACTCAGAGGCAGAGAATACACTGGAGTAATGGAAGGACCTGACCCAGCATGGCTTGTGGGCAGAGGGCAGATGAGCACAGGGAATTTGTGCCAAACTTCCTGTGAGACAGCAGCAGGCTTGGGTCTTGAAGGCAGAAACTGAATGCTTGAGATTTGCTGCAGTAAACCAGACCCCTTCACAGACAGGTGAAACCAACCCTCACCTGTGGGATTACAGGCTCGGCAGATGGGTCAGACTAGGCTCAGGAGTTTCCTTAGGGGTAAGAAGAAAAAGTGCACCAGACTCTTCACCAGGCACTATGTTCAACAGAGCTCCTTGGGCCACTTTCTAAGAAACCCAGCAGAGCAGAGAAAGTAGAGACAGGCACTAAAAGGCACTATCTTCTCTCTTGTATAGCTGTTTAACATTCACTACATATCTTTCATGTTTGGGCACAATATGGCACAACATTTTATAATATGGTCCATTCAAATATTATAAATTGCCCTTCCCTTGTCTTACTCCATACTACCTCTTTCCTCTGTCTTTTTATTTTTGTTCTAAACTCTATTTTCTCTCTTGCTACAACTTGTTTCTATTTTTCACTGATTCTGTTGCTCCCCCTCCAGCCTCCCAAAACAATTTTTCACTAGTTATCTCACATTCTTTTTTCCTATTCTTGAAATACCCTTACTCTCTCTCCATCTTTATCAATCTTTGCTCTTAAATTGCAGATAAGACAGTTGTTTTTACTCTTTTTCAATCTGATTTCTTTATAGTCACTATCTTTGTATTTCAAATCCCAAATTTCACCATTTATCTCACCTACTCCATTTTACCTTCCTCCTGCTCCTTTTTTTTTCATTTTAAATGTTAATTTTCCCCGTCTTAGCCAGACTTTCCTTCCATACCCTTAGTATTCCTACTCCCTCTATTCTCTCAAAATAACTTCTCTTTTCTCTAGATGACTCTTAAACTCTTCTTTCTTTCCTTTAACCATGTTATTCTTATTCCACCCATAAAATCTTAGTTAACTGGTTGTTGATATTACGGGGGGGGCTTTTATATATACACACACAGTTATGGTTGTCTGTTTTATTCTCTCAATAGATACATATATATACATTTTTCTTAAATTTAAGTTTTAATCTAATACTATATGTTTTCCTTCTCTTACTCCATTTCACCTTCTCTCCTCCCTTTTTTATTTATGAATAAATTTTATTTATTTTTCCTCTCTGCCTTGTCTCTATTCCCTAATCTTATTATTGACCCTCCCTCTACTGTTGCAAAATCTCTTTTATTTCAGTAAGTCATTTAATATTTTTTCCTTTCTTAAAATAGTCTTAATCTCTTTACACGTAATTACTATGAGTTAATTTGATGTTTATAGTGTAATTGTGGTGTTGGTTGGTTTCCTGTGCTGTTTGGTTTTTGTTCTTGCAGCATCAGTAAAACAGTATACCAGATGTGGTGAGTGGAGTGACTCTCTCAGTCAGTCATATGGAGGGATAAGCCCACCAAAGAATTATCTTTGCTACAAAAATCCAGCTACAACCAGAAAGGCCACATAAAAGGCATAAAGGGAAGCACAAGAGCACCCAGCCAAGTTGATCAAGGAGACTGCACCACCGAGCCCTAAAGGTCCCTTAGCACGGAAGATCATACCATGAACACAGGGAGTGAAATCAGATAAATCTATCATGCAGAAACAACCAGAAAAAGGTCATAAAAATGGAGAGACAAAGAAACAACTCCCAGTTGAAACACAAGTAGAAATTCCCAGAAAGACTGCTAAATGAAATTGAGGTAACCAAACTATCAGACATTGAGTTCAAAATAATAGTTATAAGGATGCTCAAGGAGCTCAGTGAGAACTTCAGAGAGTTCCAGCCAAGATGGAAGCATAGGTAGAAAACCCTCACATCCTTGCACAACCAAAAGGAGGATAAAAAACAATCTAAAATCAATAAACAACCAGAAGTGCCAGAAAATCAAACTGCACTGAACTCTGATAACCAAGCAATCAAAGAAAAAGTCAACTAGAATAACCATACCTGTAAGAACCTGTGTCACAAGTAGGGCCAGATGAGAAAAACTGCTGTCAGGTGGTGGACTGTGTGTGTGGGGGGGTGGCTGAAGCTGAAACTAAGAGTCAGAGTTGACTGTGGACTATGGCAGCTGTGGTGATGGGAGAAACTCCCAGTGTCACAAGAGAGTTCATTGGGAATCATGCTAGAAAAGAGCAGGTAATCTGTATTGTTCCCTCTCTTACTCCTCCCCCACAGGCAGTGCCACAGCACAACAAGGAGGGCTGCCCAGCCCTGGCAAATACCTAAGGCCCTGCCCTCTTACAATTTAGCAGATGTGCTGAGACAAGAAATATAGCACAAATGAAAGAACAGAGCAAAACTTCAGAAAGAGAACTAAGTGATGAGGAGATAGCCAATCTCTTTGATGGAGAATGTAAAGCCCTGGCAATCAAAATGCTCACAGAACTGACTGAGCTTGGTCAAAAAATGAAAGAAAAAATGAAAGATACCCAAAATGAAATAAAGCAAATATTCAAGGAACCAACAGTGACAGGAAGGAAACTAGGACTCAAAGCAATGATTTGGAACAAAAGGAAGAAATAAACATCCATCCAGAACAAAATAAAACAAGAATTCAAAAAAGTAAAGAGAAACTCAGGAATCTCTAGGACAACCTGAAGCATTGCGATGTCCTAATTATAGGGGTTCCAGAAGGAGAAGAACACAAGAAGTTAAAAACTTATTTGAACAAATAATGAAGAAAAACGTCCCCAATTTGGCAAAGAAAATAGAATTTCAGGTAGTCAAGGAAGCCCAAAGAGTCCCAAAGAAGTTGGACCCAAGGAGGAACATACCAGGACACATCATCTTTAGGTACCTAAGATTAAAGATAAAGAGAGACTCTTGAAAGCAGCAAAAAAAAAAAAAAAGAAGGAGTTTGTTACCTACAAAGGAGTGCCCATAAGTCTATCAGGTCATTTCTCAAAAGAAACCTTGTACGCAAGAAGGGGATGGAAAGAAATATTTGAAGTCATGAAAGGCAAGGACTTACATCCAATGTTGCTCTATCCAGCAAAGCTTTCATTTAGAATGGAACGGCAGATAAAGTGCTTCCCAGATAAGGTCAAATTAAAGAAGTTCATGATCATCGAGCCATTATTATAAGAAATGTGAAAGGGACTTATCTAAGAAATAGAAGAATAAAAACTATGAACAGGAAAATGACATCAAACTCACAACTATCAACAAACAAACCTAATAGAAAAGAAAAACAATGAAAACAAAAACTAAGCAAACAACTAGAACAGGAACAGAATCAGAGAAATGTACACCATATGAGGGATCTGAATGGGGAGGAGAAGGGAGAAATAGGCAGGAAAGGGTACCGGGAAGAAGAAGCATAATTAATAGGCATGAAATAGATGGGGAGAGATAAAAATGGTATAGGAACAGAGAACTAAAAAAAAACTTCTGTGCACAACCCATGGACATGAACTAAGGAGGGGTGAATGCTGGAGGGTTGGGGTGTGCAGGGTAGAATGGGGATAAAGAGGAAAAAATTGGGAAAACTAATACCATAATCAATAAAATATACTTAAAAAGAAGAAAATGGAAATCACCTTGTGTTATAATGTCTTTGAAATGAAAATAAATCAGTACTTTCTGCAAAACAAAACAAAAAAATGAACTTCAAAGAACTGCTGGGAAGCTTCAAGAAATTTACTGTTAACTACATCAGCATGAAGAAGGACATAGGAACTCTCAATAACAGTCAGAAGGAAATGAAAAATACAGCATCTGAAGTGAGGAAAACAGTAGAAGTTATCAAAACCAGGATATATGAGGTAGAGGGTCAAATCAGTGAGCTGTAAGATAAGGTAGAAAGAAATTCACAGACAGAGCAACAAAATGAAAAAAGATTCAAAAAGAAAGAAGAGGTGTTAAAGTTTCTGTACAACATGAAACATAATATCTGTATCAGGTATATCAGAAGGAGATGAAAAAGAGCAAAGGATAGAAAACCTATTTGAGAAATTAATGACAGAGAACTTCCCTAACTTGATGGGAGAAAAAGTCATACAAGTCCAGGAAGCACAGAGGGTCCTAGTCAAGATGAACCCTCTGGAAGAGGCCCACTGCAAGGCACATCATAATTAAAATGGAAAAATTCAAAGACAAATAGAAAATCTTAAAGGCAGCAAGGGAGAAACAGATAGTAACCCACAGGGGAGCTCTGATAAGGTTAACAGCTGATTACTCAACAGAAACACTACAAGCCAGAAGGGAATGACAAGATATATTCCAAGTAATGAAAAGGAAAGGCCTGTAAACAACACTAGTCTCTATTCAGCAAGGCTGTAATTTAAAATGGAAGGTGAAATAAGGAGTTTCTGAGACAGAGGAAGGCTAAAAGAATATATCTTTGCCAAAGAAAGATTGCAAGACATGCTAAAGGGACTGTTTTATGAAGGTGAAGGAAATGAGTGAAAAAGGAACACAGGTACAAAGGGGAAAATGGCAATGAATAACTGCCTATCAATAATAACCTCAAATCCAAATGGAAGAAAAGCTCCAACCAAAGTACATAGCATGGGGAAGCTTTCAGATAAATGGTGTGCCTCTAAATCTGAGATACTCCTCCCAAATTTTAACTGCCACACATGGATGTGGGACTATCCTGTTCCATATTTCTGCCCCTCTTACCAGTATCAATGTGGCTTCTTCTGGGTATCTTTAGTTATAGGACTTTTGTTCAAGTAGATTACAGGTTGCTCTGAATGATAGTTTTCTTTAATTTAGTTGTAATTTTGGTGGTGGAAGAATGCAATTCCTGCATTTACCTCCATGTTTTATAATACTGGATTGAATACTAAACATTGTGATTTTTACCTTGTATCTGGGATTTTGGTATGCTTATAAATATTTTTAAGGTTTTGTTCTGGGTCAAATGTGTTCTCAGTTAAATTATTGGAAATATTTTTTTCTGTCTCATTTTGAAGCTTTGTTTGGTAGTTCCCCAGGAGTGTGTAGTATAAGACTACTTTGATCCCCTCCTTGGACAAATGCCCTCTGAATACTTTTGACTACCCATGACTAAAAAACTTTTTCACTCAACTGGTAAAAAATATCACCAGCTCTTCATAAGCTTAAATATTATACCATGTGATGTTTTCAGGTGATTCTTTCCCTAGCCTTGGGTAGTTTCAATAGATAATTACAGTGATCATTAATCAGCTGTGGACTTACTTAAAGGGGTCCCTTAAACATTTATAGAGCTCTCTCTGTTCTTTAATATTTTAGCCAGTATTCTCTTTTCTTAGCTTTATTTTCCTTGGCCTTTGTGGATTTCTTCTCCTCAGCTGAGGCCTGTTTCTGGAATCTGCTTAATTTTCCTTCTCTTTGTATTATGGCTGGAAACTGCTTTCCCTACAAAGTAAGCTTAGGAAATCAAAGGGCTCATCTTATTTGCTTCTTGTTACAGAAGGATCATTGTCATTCATGGCCTGATAGCCAATGTCTTGAAATTCATTATTTTAAATATTTAATCTATTTTTTAGTCATTTTAGCCAGGAGGATAAAGCTGTTACTCCAACCCTCTGGAAGAAAAAGCCTTTACATTATCCCTCAAAGAATGATAAATGTAGCAAACGTCCATGGTAAAAAGTTTATGATCCAGCCCTGGCTGGCGTAGCTCAGTGAATTGAGCGCGGGCCTACGAACCAGAGTATTGTGGTTCGATTCCCAGTCAGGGCACATGCCTGGGTTGCAGGCCAGTTCCCAGCAGGGGACGCATGAGAGGCAACCATACATTGATATTTCTCTCCCTCTCTTTCTCCTCCCCTTCCCCTATCTCAAAAAATAAATAAATAAAATATTTTAAAAAAAGTTTATGATCCAATTCCAATTAAATTTCAGATATGTCATTAGCCAGGAGTAATGGACACCTTTTCCTATAATGACATAAGCTGCTGTGTTTCTATTTGTCAGGTTTTTCTTTCCTCATTGAAGTTCATTGGCACTGTTGAAAATCAATAGAATCCACAAATGTACCTTGTCTTATGATGGGATTATATCTTAATCCCATCATAAGATGAAAATATAATAAATTGAAAATATCATAAGTTGAAATACATTTAATATAACCCACCTACTGCACATCATAGCCTAGCCTAGCTTCAAATGTGCTCAGAACACTTACATTAGCTTACAGTTGGGCAAAATCATCTAATATAAAAAAATACAAGGTACAATATAGGTTTTTTACCCTCATGATCACATGGCTGACTGAAAGCTGTACCTCTCTAGCATCATGAGAGAATATTGTATTACATATTACTAGCTTGGGAAAATATTCAAATTAAAATTCAAAGTATGGTTTCTACTTACACATATCACTTTTGAGTCATTGTAAAGTTGAGAAATCATAAGTCAATCCATTCTAAGTCAGGGACTATGTATGAGTAGGTGTACTTTTGAACTTTTAATTTTGTATTAATCTCTTTGTATGCTTTTTGCAATACCATACTGCCTTAATTACTATAGCTTTATACTGAAAAATAGTAGATATCTGCTCAAATCTAAAAAATTTGAGGCTCCCTTTTAAAATTAAATATCTCTTTTCTGATTTAAGTTACAGCTCTCTTACCCCTTACATTTATAATGGTTTTTAGAAATTTTGAATTTAGCAATTCAGTTCTTTGTAAGCAATTTTCTCAGATTAAATTTATTGCCAACTTTTGTTTTATGTTGTGTAGTACTTAATAAGTTTAAACATTATGTATATTTTTCTATTATTGACATAATACATACCAAAAAATGTACAAATGATAACTGTTAACCTTCATGATTTCTGAACACACCCACAAAGTCAGAGCAGGAGACATTTCTGGCACTCCAGAAGTCTTCTTTTCCTCCCTTTCCAATCAATCCCAACTGTAACTGCCAATATTACACTAGAGAGCTTGCATTAGCTATTGTAGGCTGATTGTTAAATTTTCAGGAATTTGGAGTGGCTGTTAAACAGCCATCATTAACAATGAAATGACATCAAGTTGATATTTTAAAATATTTAACTTTTGGTCGAAAATGTTTCACATTAATAATTTTCAATTTTTAAAAGACACAATTTATTGAAGTCAAACTACTGAAAAAAATTCTACCCTGAAAAATCGCGTATGAGAGTACATGAAAACGGATGGCAACAGATTTATATGGCACAACTCATCTTTCTAGTCCGCTTTATTAGTAAAACCTCGAAGCTGCTGCAGAAATCCATGGGAGCACAGAATATGGTAAATGAATTCTCAAAAGGTCTCTGAAAAGAACTTTAAACAATGAAGATGAGGGCCAGGGGCTCAGTTTTTGCTGGCGATGCCCAAAGTTTTCGAAGTACCAAATGTTTCATTTATTTTGGCTAAATGCTTGACAGAACCTATGTTTGTGAAGGGGTGAGAGTGCAAGAAAGAATGAGACCGCAAGCCGTTTATCTTGAAGACTCCACAGTTGTCTAGATTTCCCACTTTGGCTCAGAAATACAGGAGCCAGGGTCCTCCTTCAGCATTGGACATCGAACTTCAAGCCTGGCGTCAGGTGTCATCAACGTAGAGTCAACGGCCTAACTCCGTGGCATGCGCCCTGCCGTCATTGCTGTCGCCCAGGGCGCAACGGCAGGCCTTTGCTTTCGACCTCAGTGTCAGTTTGTCAACTAGCAGGGTTGGAGTCTGTGGGCTTCTGTCTTGAAGGAAGTCTGGGCTGGGCGGCTCAGAATTTCCAATTTGGTTACCTTGGAGCTCGTGTAAACAAGAGAACTGCCCCGAAACCTGACTCTCAATGGCCTCAGCCGATAAACCCTGAGGATTTAGGGAAGACTAAATCTCCCCTAAAGATGAGACTTGGTGAGCTTCCTCCTTCATCCATTGTGAGAATTTTCATTAGATTCTCTGGCAAAAGCATCTTTGCTTTCCTCTTATTTTTTCCTCTGTGTGGGTTCCACAGAGGCAATCGTGCTCCTTTTGATGTAGAATTCAGGCAAATTCATGCTTTTCAATCCTCCCCCTGCCCATTTTGTATACTGTATCATTATGGTATGAAATGAATATCAAATTAATCCTCGAAGGAAAACCAGAAAACACTTGTCTTTGTGGTGAAAAGTGACTGATAAACTTTGGCCAATTTATGGTATATGATATCCATCTGGTATATATTATATGGTATATGATATACGTTTAGGATTGTTTTACTTATTTATTTTTCAGTATATATTATTGATTATCCCATTCCCGCTCCCCGCCCCCACATTATCCCTCTGCCCTGTATACCCCACCAGCATTCCCCATTCCCCTTAGTTCATGTCTACGGACCATTCATACAATTTCTTTGGCTTCTTCATTTCCTATACTATTCTTAATCTATCCCTGTCTATTTTGTACCTACCATTGATGCTTCTAAGTCACTATACATATTTCCCCCATTTTATCCCCTTCCCATCCCTGTGATAGCCCTACCTGTGATCTTCATTTCTGTGATTCTGTTCCTGTTCTGGTTGTTTGCTTAGGTTTTTCTTGTTTGTTTATTTTATTTTATTTTTTTTTAGGTTCAGACTGTCTCACCTGCCCAGTCCACCAGCTGCTGCCTTGCTGTGCATCCTCTCCATTCCAGCTGCCCATCTCCACCCCTCATACCAGTCTGAATGAATGTTTCTTTTTTAACTCCTTGGCTGTCTGACTTTCATAGTGTTTGATATTCTGGCAGTTCTGGTTGTTTTTGTTTTTAAATTGGTTGCTATCCTTTTGGTTGTGTGAAGAAGTGAAGCATATCTACCTATGCCTTCATCTTGACCTGAAGCTTCTCTAAATCTGGATTTAGGATGTTTTTAATTGAGTAAATATAAGTATTCACATGTAACATTTATATAAATGTGAACATGGATCGGTATTTGAGGTCATTTTCTAGCACCTGTCAAGGGTTCCATTTTCTTACTGGTTTCCTGAAGTAGTCCACATTTCCACCTTCCTGTCATTACAGATAACTTTTCCTGTACCCATCTAAAGTTCACCTACTCATTTGTGCATTAAGACCCATTTCTTCTTGTTAACTCAAGGATATCAGGCTGACAGTTTTCCTCTTCATCACATACATTTTGCTTTCTCTTGAATCATTTCCATCAGTGTATGTATAGTTTCCTAAGGCTGTATGTATAGTTTTCCATGACAGAGTACCACAAACTGAGTGTCTTTAAACAGTGGAAATTTACCGTCACATTTCTGGGGTCTAGCTTTCTGAAATGAACGAATTGGCAGGGTTGTGCTACCCCCTGAAGGTTCTATTGAAGACTCTTTCCCTTTTCTTCCTAGCATCTGGTGGGTACTGTCAGTTCTTCATATTAATATTCCTTGGCTCACAGCTGCATCACTCTAATCTCTGCCTGTGTCATTACCTGGCCTTCTTCCTTGTTTGTCTTTGTGCATGTCTTCACATGTATCTTACAATGACACTGGTCATTGGATTTGGGCCTACCATAGACCAGCATGACCTCATATTAACTTGATTACATCAGCAAAGACTGTATATTCAAATGTGGTTATAGTCACAGGTTCCAAGGTCATTTTCTAGCACCTGTCTTGCACTTTCTAGCACTTGGAGTTGAACATATCTTTTTGGAGGATACAATTCAACCCAAAACAATGCAACTAGTCTAGGTTTGGAGAGCTTTAGACAATAGAGAGCCAATGATTTTCTGTGTCAATTTTGCCAGTTTTTCAGATAACTCTCATGGTCAGGTATATCCTTTCGAACTCTTTGGGAGGAGGCATTGTCCAGAGTCTTAATCAGCTTTGGAGAGAAAGAGAAGTAGAGTGAAAGTCTTAAGGCCTGCCCAGTCTATACTTCTTTATGCTGGTACGACTTTGGTGGAGCCCTTATAGTACTCTGTTTTATACCTTGGGCCATATTAATTCTATGAAAATAGTGATATATTTGAAGAGCATATATTAATTTCAAAATGAGGGAAAGCTGAGAATAAGATATTTTAATTCTAATCCAAGGAATGTTCATTGTTTTTAGAGCGAGAGGAATGGGAGGAGAAATTGATGTGAGAGAGAAACATAGATAGTTTGCTTTACATATATGCCCTGACCAGGGATTGAACCCACAACCTAAGTATGTGCTCTGACTGGAACTTGAACTCACAATCTTTTGGTGTATGTGATGATGCCCCAGCCAACTGAGCCACCTGGATGGGGCCAAAAACAATATTTTAGAATTTTCTAAATATATTCTTTCACTGCTGCCAATGTCTTCTTCCATCCTGTCAGCACCCATTCTAAATGCCCATCATAAATCAGCCTTCAGTCACCTCTAGGGGAGTCTTACATTTTTTAAAAAAATTTGATGTTAGGAATGTTTCCTTTTTAATTTGTAATTTCTCCAGAGTTTATTTTGGGATTCACCATCTTCATGGCAATTGATAGTCCCGCCATCAATTTAAATCTGAAATCTTCATCTTTTCTTCACAGGGAGAACTAAAACTTTTTCACCTATAACTTAGAAGCCAAATAACAAAATGAAGCCAGTAAAACATCTGTTGTCCTCTAGTAATAAACTGGCAAATGTTCCAGAATTAAGTTACAGAAAAGGAGTACTTAATTCATCATTGTCACCTAAACCAAAGGAAAAACAAAGTTCAAAATTAGTACGTGATAAACTTGAACCAATGGTTTTAAGATCTCCACCAATGGGAGAATCCATTGTGAGGTATGCTTTGCCCATTCCATCAAGTCAGACAAAGGAGTTAATAGCAGAAAATGAATTGCTCAGGAAAATTACCAAGCACCTGAAGATGGTAAGTCGCTATTGGTCCCTGTGTTGAGGGTCCTCATGACCTTCCCCAGGTTTAGTGATTTGGTAGGTAGACTCACTGGACTCAGTATAAGTCATATTGATAGCTAAGATTTATTACAGTGGAGGGATACAAAGCAAAATTAACAAAGGAAAAAACCCATGGGTGAAGTGTAAAGAAAAACAGGTCCAACTTCCAAGATTCCTCTCCTTTTGGAGTCACAGAAGACATGCTTAGTTCTTCCCAGAGCAAACTGTGACAAAACGTGAAAAGCGTACAAGATATGTTCATTGGAGACTGAGTGCCCAGGGTTTTATTGGAACTTGATCACTTAGGTACTCTTCACTTGTCATATATCAAAATTACAGATTCCTGCCCTGGCTGGTGTGGTTCAGTGGATAGAGCGCTGGCCTGTGAACCAAAGGGTTGCCAGTTCGATTCCCAGTCAGGCCACATGCCTGAGTTGTGGGCCAGGTTCCCAATAAGGGGGTATGTGAGAGACAACCACACATTGATGTTTCTCTCCCTCTTTCCCTCATTTCCCCCTCTGTCTAAAAATAAAAAGTAAATAAAATCTTAAAAAAAAGAAATTTCAGACTCCCTGAAGGAAAACAAGTGTTCAGCTTAAATTATTGTTTATACAAACAGTTTAGGGACAGAGAGCCATTAATCAGTTAATGAATGGTGGGGACTTTCTTGAATTCCAAGTTCTGAGATGCAAGTGGAGTTTTCTAAAAATAGGTTTTTTGAAGTCCTATATCTGTTATGTCAATTCTTCTTTGCAATTTAGAAACTTAAGCTCTTAGTGTTGGGAAATAAATCTCCCTTTCTCTGGGTTTCTTTTTGCCCAATGAGATAGAATTAAATTGTAAATGCAGTGAATACCAAGTGAGAACTGTAGTAGACCACTCTGCCTAGTTTTAGGAATTGTATCTCTACCCCTTGTGGCTAAGGGCGAGAGACGATATTTGGAATGCCAGCCACAGGAGACAAAGCCTGTCTCTAGTAGCAAATGCTGCCTTAGTTTCTCTCCCTGCCCCCAGAGCTTGGTCGGAAGTCAATGACGGGTAAGACCCCTCACAGCGGGGGGCAACCTAAGACAGACTAGATCACCTGGGAGGCCTTCATGGAAGGACTCGGGGGGGCTGCAACAAAGAGCAATGGACTCTGGCCCCCCGGCTTTGACATAGCGCAAGTCCCCAAGTTCTCTGGGAGAAGCGCTTCCTGGCTCTAATCCCCTTAAGCCTGAGTACCTGTTGGGAAGAGGTGCAGCTCCTTGCTTTGCTAGAGTGTGTCCCGGGGAACAATGTGGCATCACAAAGACTTCTTGATAAACCTGTGAAATCTGCTCTGCTAAGAGTGCTTTCATTCATATGATAAGGGTCCGAGAGGAAATGGGTATGTATCCCAAAGTTTCTGCAACTCTTTTTCTGACAGACACTGACTCAGACTTTGAAGCCCTCAGATTTATTTTTAATGTTTTCTACTGTTTGATCCTTGCTGCCCTGTATTCCTGTGTATTACAACCTAATAAAAGGCTGTGGAGAAAGGCGCTCAGGGCCTTTTTCTCCTCAGAGAAACTGGCCACTGCTGGCCTTTGTCTCCCCTGAGAAACTGGCCACAGCCCACCCCTCCTCCCCTAAACAGATCCAGCATGTCTTGGCCATATTCTTATTTATTCACGCATGCCTGTGGCACTGGGGGGACTCACAGAGAGGTCACCCCCCCTTCCCCAGAGAACATCAAGGAATAGCACAAACATAAAAAGAATATAGTTTGTAGAACTTGTGAAATAGAAGTTTGCTCAAAGTTTGAGGGTTTCGTTTAGAGAATTCGCTTTAAAAATTATTGCTTCAGGTCTCTCTATTCTCCCAACTCTCTTCAATCAAGAAGTTTGAGTCAGATTTTGAGGAATATTTTGGTGGTAAGTAGAAGTGGGGAAGTGTTATAGGGCCTCACTTGCTAGGAAATAGGGTCAAGGACTGTTGCTCATCACTGTGATGATAGAAGATGCAAAACAAGACAGAAGATTTAAGTTTATGACACTGGCAGAAATAAATCTTACTGCCAAAAGGTCCTGATATGGTTGATTTAATATTTTTTAAAATGTAATATAATAATTTAACCTAATAAAGTACTTAATTTACTTTGATTTTTCTCATAGGTTGTTTCTACTTTGGAAGAAACTTATGGAATTGGCAATGAAAATGTAGAAAAACCAGTTGTGAAGGCTAAACATGAAGAATTCTCTTTATCTGTAAGTATGCATAACCCTAATGTAGAGACATTGACACTGAAAAGGGCTAAACTTTTTTTTGAGTCCATGTATGTTTACAGAATGAATTTCTCATCCATTAAAATGATCTTCTGCTGGTGTCAGAAGAATGATTGTGTGAGAGATCCCTTTGGTGTTTCTCACTGAAATTTCAATCATTTGAACAACTATAACCCAACAAAGGATTCACTGCTCAACATACAGGCACGCCTGAGAGATCCATGCATGGAAACATCTAAAGGTGGGCAAGCAGGAACAAATGGTAGGTGAGAAGGTTGTAAGGCTCAGACTAGCCATGAATGCAGCCCTGCATCTGGATGCTCACAGCAGAGCACAGGCGGAAGAGGGGGGGAAACCAGTTATGGCTAACATGCCCTTCAGCTGGAAGGAGCAGAGAAATTTGGTGGGCATTCTTGTTGGAGAGAGCAGCACAAGCTGTGGCTGAGCTTGGAGATCTGGGCAAGGGCACAGTATGAGGATGCTGTTGTGGCTGTTGGGCGGTTAGAATTTCAGACAAAGAAGGAAAGTCATGAAGACTGGCTGTTCCATGAACTACCAAAAGTTGCCTTCCTTTGCCCTTGATAGTGGGTTGTGGAGCACATTATCTGTAAACCTGAGAACTGGTATTACAGAATCACTATTTCCCCAGAACTAAGGGTGTACTCTGTAACTGATTCCCAGTTCAGGGGCAGAGGGGAACCTCACAGAGATCTGAGGTTGCCATTACCAGGAGTACAAAACAAAGAAGGTAACTGGATTTCCCCAGATAATGCCACCGCCAAGAATTATGGCCGCACTGTTATCAGCTGTAGGGGTCAGCAATGGGATTTCACAGAGCTAAAATAAAAAAGAAAACAAATGTGATTCAGTGCCATGTACTGGAAGATAATAGAAAGATCTCTTCACAGTGATCTGCTAGAGAAGTGCCACTAATATATAGATACCTGGACAGAGAAGGAAACTGTCAAATACCATGAATAATCAAGTAGCAAGGCATCTCAGAAAGAAAATGAAAAATCTAGACTTCTGGCCAAGATGGAGGTGTAGGTAGTTATACTTAGCCTCCTCACACAACCAAAAGAACAACAAAGAATGTAAATATAGAAAATAACCAGAACTGCCTAATATCAAATTGTATGGAAGGTCTACAACCATGGAGTTAAAGAAGAAACATTTATCCAGACTGGTAAGAGGAGTGAAGATAGGCAGCCAGGGTGGAGAGGATGTGCAGCAATGTGGCAGCTGGCAGACTGGGCAGTCCTTCATTTGCATGCAGATAAGCTGGGAGGAACAACTGAAGAGTGAGAGAGACCGCACACCCAGGGTTCCAGCCTGGGGAAATAAAGCCTCAAAACCTCTGTCTGTAAAAATCTGTGGGAAATGCAGGATGGGAATTTCTCCCACCCTCACAGGAGAGTTTGTTGGAGAGATCCACAAGGTCTTAGAACACACACAAGCCCACCCACCTGGGAATCAGTGCCAGAAGGGCTCAATTTGCTTGTGGGTATTGGGGGAAGTGACTGAAAGCTATCCAAGAGCTGAACAAGCAGCATTATTCCTTCTCTGACTGCTCCACCACATACAGTACCACAAAGCAATAACGTGGGTTTCCCTGTACTGGCAAATACCTAAGGCTCTTCCTTTTACAATGTAACAGGTATGCCAAGAAAAAAATATGGCCCAAATGAAAGAACAGATCAAAGTTCCAAAAATAGAACTAAGCGATGAAAAAGAAATAATCAATCATTCAGATACAGAGTTCGTTGGTAATCAGGACACTCACAGAAATGATTGAGTATGGCTGCAAAATAACAGAAGAGGAGAAGGCTATATTAAGTGAAATAAAGAAAAATATACAGGAAACCAACAGTGAAAAGTAGGAAACTGGGACTCAAATCAACTTTTTGGAACAGAAGGAAGAAATAAACATTCAACCAGAACAGAATGAAGAAACAAGAGTTTAAAAAAATAGGGAGAAGCTTAGAGACCTCTGAGACAACTTTAAACATTCCAACATCTGAATCAGAGGGGTGCCAAAAGGAGAAAAAGGAAGAACTTGAGTAAGAATTTGAATGCAAAATTTCCCTAATCTGGCAAAGGAAGTAGACTTCCAGGATGTCAGGAAGCTCAAAGAGTTCCAAAGAAATTGGACCAAAGGAAGTACACACCAAAGCACATCATAATTACATTATTCAAGATTGAAGCTAAAGAATCTTTTTTCTTTTTTTATTGATTATGCCATTACATTTGTTCTATTTCCCCCTCCATTCCCCTTCACCCTTCACACTCCTCCCCCGCCATTCCCCCCCTTTAGTTCATGAACACGTGTCTCAAGTTCTTTAGATTCTGTATTTCCCCTACTATTCTTACCCTCCCCCATCTATTTTCTATCTACTGTCTATGCTACTTATTTTCTGTACCTTCTCCCCACTTCTCCTTCTCCCACTCCCCTGTTGCTAATCCTCCATGTGATCTTCATTTCTGTGGTTCACTCCTAATCTACTTGTCCTCTTAATTTGCTTTTGTTTTAGGTGTGGTTGTTGATAACTGAGTTTTCTGTCCTTTCACTGTTCATCTTTTTTATCTTCTTTTTCTTAGGTAAGTCCCTTTAACATTTCATATAATAAGGGCTTGGTGATGATGAACTCCTTGAATTTGGTCTTATCTGAGAAGCACTTTATCTGTCCTTCCATTCTAAATGAAAGCTTTGCTGGATAGAGCAATCTTGGATGTAGGTCTTTGGTTTTCATGACTTGGAATACCTCTTTCCAGCTCCTTCTTGCCTGTAAGCTCTCTTTTGAGAAATCCGCTGACAGTCTGATGGGAACTCCTTTGTAGGTGACAGTCTCCTTATCTCTTGCTGCTTCTAGGATTCTCTCCTTCATTTTTTAAAAATATTTATTTATTTTTTGAGAGAAGGGAAGGGAAGGAGAAAGAGTGGGAGAGAAATATCAATGTATGGTTGCCTCTCATGCGTCCCCTGCTGGGAACTGGCCTGCAACCCAGGCATGTGCCCTGACTGGGAATCGAACCGCGATACTCTGGTTCACAGGCCCACGCTCACTCCACTGAGCTACATCAGCCAGGGCTCTCTCCTTCGTTTTAATCTTGGCTAATGTAATGATGATGTGCCTTGGTATGTTCCTTCTTGGGTCCAACTTCTTTGGGACTCTCTGAGCTTCCTGGATTTTCTGGAAGTCTACTTCCTTTGCCTGAATGGGGAAGTTCTCTTTTATTATTTGTTCAAATAGGGTTTCCACTCATGACTGTTTCTCTTCCCCTTCTGGTACCCCTATAATTTGAATGTTGGAATGTTTAAAGATGTCCTGGAGGTTCCTAAGCCTCTCCTCATTTTTTTGAATTCTTGTTTCTTCATTCTTTTCTATTTGGTCATTTTTTCTTCCTTCTGGTCTACTCCCTTGATTTGAGTCCCAGTTTCCTTTCCATTACTATTGGTTTCCTATGCATTACCATTCATTTCAATTAGTTTAGCCTTCATATGTTCCTCTAATTTGTGACTAAAATTAACCAGTTCTGTGAGGATCCTGATCACCAGTGTTTTGAACTGTGCATCTGAAAGTTTGGCTATTTCTCCTTCATTTAGATTTATCAGCTCTGGGGCTCTGAGTTGTTCTTGAGCCATGTTTTTATCTGTTTCTGCCTGTTACATATGAGGAGCGGAGCCTTAGTTGTTTACCAGGGCAGGGCTACCCGGGTCACTGGTTTCTGATGCTTTAGGTGGGAGCAGGGTCAGAGAGGGAGCTATGGCAGTCCTCTCCGCTCTCCCAATTCATCCCACCGCTCGCCCTGGCCTGTTTATCTGAGCGGAAATGTGCAAGCCCACTGCCCTCCGCCAAGCAGTCTCAATGCTCGCCTCTTCACTGGTTTATCTGCACGAAAATGCTCTACCGACCGCAGATAGCCAGCTGTGCCTCTTCTCTGTGTCTGCCCATAGCTAGCCCACACCTGGGATCCGTGCCTTCAGCTGCCTGCGCACCACCCCTGTCGGGGATCTTTTTGGCCAACCCTCTCTGCTGCTGGCTTCGCCCCTCTTACCGGTTTAGCTGAGCATTTTGTTGTTTTTGGACTCCGTATTGTCGATTTTCTGTGTGGTTTGCTTTCATTTATTGTTGTTAAAACTTTATTATTTTTAGATTTGGTTGTGCGAGGACGCAAGGTGTTTCCACCTATGCCTCCATCTTGGCGTAAGTCTAAAGAGAGAATCTTAAAAGCAGCAAGAGAAAAGAAGAACATTGCCTACAAAGGAGTTCCCATAAGACCAGTGGCTTTTTTCTCAAAAGAAACCTTAGAGGCAAGGAGAGACTGGAAAGAAGTATTCAAAGTCATGAAAGGCAAGAACCTACATTCAAGATTACTCTATCTAGGAAACCTATCATTCAGAATGCAAAGGCAGATAAAGTGCTTCCCAGATAAGGTCAAGTTGAAGGAGCTCATCATCACCAAGCCCTTGTATGAACTGTTAGATAGGGACTTCTCTAAGGAAAAGAAGGAGATCAAAACTCTACACATTAAAATGGCAACAAACTCACAACTATCAACAACTGAACCTGAATAGCAACAAAAACAAAAACAAACTAAGCAAACAACTAGAACAGGAACAGAATCACAGCAATGGAGATCACATGGTTTGTCAGTGGGGAGAGGGAGGGGGTGAATGGGGGAAAAGTTACAGGGAATAAGTAGTGTAAATGGTAGGTAGAAAACAGGCAAGGGGAGGTTAAGAATAGTATAGGAAATGTAGAAGCCAAAGAACTTATATGTATGACCCATGGACATGAATTGAGGGTGGGGAATGTGGGTGGGAGAAGGTTGCAGGGTGAAATACATTATAGGCAATAAAATGTATTAAAAAATAGAAACACAGGAATGACTCAGAGAGCAGAAGAGAGAGATTTGAGCACTATGGGATCAATCTGATTCCATCAGAGCAATACAATATAAGACTTATAGGCAGGCATACCAGAAGAAGAAGAGAAAGAGGAGGAAATGGAGAGCTTATTCAAACAAATAGTTGATGTGAACTTCTTACAACTATGGAAAGATCTGGATCACTGCACCCAAGAAGCAAACAAAATTAATTACCTCAATCCAAAGAGGCCTTCTTCAAGGCACATTGTGTTAAAATTGTCACAAATTAATGAGAAAACAAGAATTCTCAAGGCAGCCAGATAAAGAAGAAAGAAACCTATAAAGCCCCTCAGGTTATCATTGTTCTTCTCAGCATAAAGTCTACAAGCCAAAGGAGAGTGGATACAAATACAGTGTCTGGCATAAATAATTCCCCTTTTTATTACAAAATTTTAATTACAATATCATAAGGATGTAATTCTGTTACATAACTATCACACTCAAGCAATACCATATGACTTTTAAAAAATTTTATTTAGTTATTTTTCAAGTACAGTTTTTTGTCTATTTCTCCCATCCCAGCCTCCCCCACCCTGTGCTCCCCACCACCCTCCCGCTTCCACCCCCCTTTGTTCTTATCCCTGTGTCCTTACTATTTGTTCCTCCAAATCCCTCCCCCTTTTTCCTCTTAAATTCCCTTCCCTCTCCCCTCTGGTCACTGTCCCCTTGTTCTCTATTTCAGTGTCTTTGGTTTTTTTCCTGCTTGCTTGTTTGTTTTGTTGTTTAGCTTCCTGTTAAAGGTGAGATCATATGGTATTTGTCTTTCAACACCTGGCCTATTTCATTCAGCATAATTCTTTCCAGTTCCATCCATGTTGTTGCAAAGGGTAGTAGCTCCTTCTTTCTCTCTGCTGCATAGAATTCCATTGTGTATATGTACCACAATTTTCTGATTCATTCATTTACTGATGGGCACCTAGGTTGCTTCCAACTCTTCCCTATTGTAAATTGTGCTGCTATGAACATTGTGGTGCATAGGTTCTTTCAAATTGATGTTTTAGGATTCTTAGGATATAATCCTAACAGTGGAATTGCTGGGTCAAAAGGCAGGTTCATTTTTAGTTCCTGAGAAAATTCCATACTGTTTTCCATAATGGTTGTACCAGTCTGCAATCCCACCAACAGTGAACTAAGGACCCCTTTTCCCCACAACCTCTCCAACATTTGTTGTTTGTTGCTTTGTTTATGATAGCCATCCTGACTGCTGTAAAGTGGTATCTCATTGTGGTTTTAATTGGCATCTCTCTGATAGCTAATGATATTGAACATCTCTTCATGTGTCTGGATGTTCTGTATGTCCTCCTTGGAGAAGTGTCTGTTCAAGTCCTTTTTCCATTTTTTAATTGGGTTCGTTGTCTTTTTAGAGTGGAGTCGTGTAAGTTCTTTGTATATTTTGGAGATTAAATCTTTGTCTGAGGTATCATTGGCAAATAAGTTTTCCCATAGAGTTAGTTGTCTTTTTAATTTAATACTGTTTTTTTTTTAGCCACGCAGAAGCTTTTTATTTTGATTAGATCCCATTTGTTTATTCTTTCCTTTATATTCCTTGCTCAAGGGGACACTTCAGTAAAAATGTTGCTGTGTGGAATATCTGAGATTTTCATGCCAATGTTCTCCTCTAGGACTTTAATGATTTCACGGCTTATATCTAAGGTTTTTATCCACCTTGAATTTATTTTGGTGTATGGTGTAAGTCTGTGCTCAAGTTTCATTTCTTTGCACGTAGCTGTCCAGTTCTCCCAACACCATTTGTTGAAGAGGCTATCTTTACTCCATTTTATGTACTGCCCCCGTTGTCAAATATTAATTGACTGTAGAGAGTTGGGTTGATTTCTGGACTGTCTGTTCTGTTCCATTGGTCTATGTGCCTGTTTTTATGCCAGTACCAGACTGTTTTGATTACAGTGGCCTTGTAATACAGTTTGATATCAGGTATTGTGATCCCTCCTACTTTGTTCTTCTTTCTCAAAAGTGCAGCTGCCATTCTGGGTCATTTATGGTTCCATATAAATTTTTGAAGTGTTTGTTCTATGTTTGTGAAATATGCCATTGGTACTTTAATAGGTATTGCATTGAATCTGTATATTGCTTTGGGTAGTATGGACATTTTGATGATGTTAATTCTTCCAATCCATGAACAAGGTATATGTTTCCATTTGTTTGTGTCTTCCCTGATTTCTTTCTTCAGTGCTGTGTAGTTTTCTGCATACAGGTCTTTTACCTCCTTGGTTAAGTTTATTCCCAGATATTTTATTTTTGTTTTTGCTATATCGAATGGGAATTTTTCTTGATTTCTGCTTCTGCTGATTCATTGTTAGTATACAAAAATGCCTTTGATTTCTGGATATTGACTTTGTATCCTGCTGTTTTGCCAAATTCATTAATTAGTTTGAGCAGTTTTTGGGTAGAGTCTATAGGATTTTCCATGTACACTATCATGTCATCTGCAAACAGTGACAGTTTTGCTTCCTCCTTTCCTATTTGGATGCCTTTTATTTCCTTTTCCTGCCTGATTGCTGTGGCCAAAACTTCTAATACTATATTGAATAGAAGTGGTGAAAGTGGACATCCTTGTCTCGTTCCTGATCTTAGTGGAAAAGCTTTTAGTTTTTGCCCATTGATTATGATGTTGGCTGTAGGTCTCTCATAAATGGCCTTTATTATATTGAGGAATGTTCCCTCTGTTCCCACTTTGCTGAGTGTTTTTATCATAAATGGGTGCTGTACCTTATCAAAAGCTTTTTCCTCATCTATTGATATGATCATGTGGTTTTTGTCCTAGCTTTTGTTTATGTGATGAATTACATTTACTGATTTGTGAATATTGAACCATCCTTGCATCCCTGGGATGAATCCCACTTGGTCATGGTGTATGATCTTTTTGATATACTGTTAGATGTGATTTGCCAATATTTTGTTGAGGATTTTAGCATCTATGTTCATCAGAGATATTGGCCTGAAGTTTTCTTTTTTTGTTGTGTCTCTATCTGGATTTGGAATTAAGATGATGCTTGCTTCATAAAAAGAATTTGTGAGTTTTACATCCTTCTGGATTTTTTGGAATAGTCTGTGGAGAATAGGGGTTAGCTCTTCCTTAAATGCTTTGTAGAATTCTCCTGTGAACCCATGTGGTCCAGGGCTTTTGTGTGCTGGGAGTTTTTTGATTACTGCTTCAATTTGTTTTGATGTTATTGGTGAGTTTAGATTTTCGGCTTCTTTTTCATTGAGTTTTGGAAGACTGTATTTTTTAGACATGTGTCCATTTCCCCTAGGTTTTAAAATTCCTTGGCATACATTTCTTCATAGTAATTTCTTACAATCCCTTCTATTTCTGTGGTGTCGGTTGTAATCTCTCCCCTTTCCCTTCTGATTGTGTTTATTTGTGTCCTCTCTCTTCTTTTCTTGATGAGCCTACTTAAAGGCTTGTGTATGTTTTTTATCTTCTCAAAGAACCAACTCCTCGATTCATTGATCTTTAGAATTGTGCTTTTAGTTTCTATTCACTTAATTTTGCTCTGATCTTGGTTATTTCCTTCCTTTTACTTGCTTTGGGCTGTCTTTGTTGTTGTTCCTTGAGTTCTTGCAGGTATAGGGTTAGGTTGTTTGTTTGAATTGTTTGTGTGTTCTTTACGTAGGCCTGTATTGCTATACACTTTCCTCTCAGGACTGCCTTTGCTGTGTCCCATAAGTTTTGGGTTGTTGTGAGTTCGTTTTCATTTGTTTCCAGAAACTTTTTGATTTCTTCCCTAATTTCATTTATGACCCATTGGTTGCTTAATAGCATAGCATTCAGTCTCCATGATTTTGGGTGCTTTAGGTTTTTTTGGGGGGGGTTGGTTTCCAATTTCAGTCCCTTGTGGTCAGAGAAAATGCTCAGGATGATTTCAATTTTCTTGAATTTGTTGAGGCTCGTTTTGTGTCCTATCATGTGGGCTATCTTTGGGAATGTTCCATGTACATTTGAAAAGAATGTGTATTTCGCTTCTTTGGGATGAAGGGCTCTATATATGTCAGTTAAGTCCATTTCATCTAGGGTGTTGCTTAATGCCACGATATCTTTGTTGGTATTTTGTTTGGAAGCTCTGTCCATTTTTGATAGTGGGGTGTTAAAATCCCCCACTATAATTGTGTTGCTGTCAATATCTTTCTTGAAGTCCTCTAAGATTTTCTTGATATATTTTGGTGCTCCTTTGTTGGGTGCATATATATTTATGATGTTAATTTCTTCTTGGTGGATTCTTTCCTTGAGTATTATAAGGTGACCTTCTGGGTCTCTCTTTATGGCCCTATTTTTGAAGTCTATTTTGTCCGATATGAGAATTGCTACCCCAGGTTTTTTTTTCTTGTCCATTTGCTTGGAAAATTTGTTTCCAGCCTTTCACTTTTAGTCTGTGATGGTCTTTTGTCCTGAGGTGGGTCTCTTGTAGGCAGCATACGTGTGGGTCATGCTTTCTTATCCATTGGGCTATCCTGTGTCTTTTGATTGGAGCATTTAATCCATTTGCGTTTAAGGTTATTATTGATAGGTATTTATTCATTGCCATTTTTGTACCTGTGTTCCTCTCTGTCTCTCTCTTTCCCTTTCTTCCCTTAAAGCAGTGCATTTAGTATTTCTTGTAGGACTGGTTTGGTGGAGGCATATTCTTTTAGACTTCTTTTGTCTTGGAAGCTCTTTATTTGGCCATCTATCTTGATTGAGAGCCTGCTGGGTAAATTAGCCTTGGTTGTAGGCCTCTGGTTCTCATTACTTGAAATATTTCTTGCCATTCTCTTTTTGCTCGAAGTGTTTCCATTGAGAAGTCAGTAGCTAACCTTATTGGGGCTCCCTTGTATGTTATTTCTTTTTTCTCTTTTGCTGCCTTAAGATTCTCCCTTTGTCTTGGAATTTTGCCAATTTGATGATGATGTGTCTTGAGGTGGGCCTCCTTGGGTTCCTCCTGATTGGAACTCTCTGTGATTCCTGGATTTGTGTGACTTTTTCTCTCATCAAATTAGGGAAATTTTCTCTCATTTCTCTTTCAAATAGGTTTTCTATCCCCTGTTCTTCTTCTTCTCCTTCTGGTATTCCTATTATTCAGATATTAGTATGTTTCATATATTCTCACATTTCTCTCAATCTCTCTGCATTCTTTCTGAGCCTCTTTTCCTTTTCCTGCTGTTTCTGTGAGTTTTTTCTACTTTTTCCTCCAACTCACTAATCTAATCTTCTGTCTCATCATCTCTACTTTTAATACTTTCTATTGTGTTCTTCAATTCGGAAATTGTATTCTTCATTTCCTCTTGTCCCCTGCTGATATTTTTTATTTCCTTTTTCATGTTGATGTAGTTTGCAGAGAGATCATTGTAGTTCCCCTGTAGTTTCTGATAGCTCATTGTGAGCTCTTTGACCTTCCTAATAACCAATAGTTTGAATTCACTATCTGGCAGTTGATTAGCCTCTATTTCATCTAACATTCTTTCTGAAGTTTCTGCTTTTTCTTTCATTTGGTGATTGTTTCTTTGTCTTCCCATTGTTTGAGACTCTTTTTGTGAGTCTCAGGTTCTAAAATTGATCTGTTCTGACACCCTGGGTTCATGGTGTGAACTTCTGTGGTATGATACCTGTAAAGTTCAGTGTATCAGACTCATTGAAGTATCTTGATGTTCTCCATCTGCACCTATTCTCACGCTGGTCGTTGCGCTGGTCCCCGTGCTGGTTGCCTACCACTGCTGAGTGTCCTGGCCCCAGTAGCTGAATCCTCTGGTGCCCAGGTTTGTCACAGGGGTTTCGGTTGTCCGGCTCCTGTAGCTGACTCCCTGGTGTCCAGGCCCATCTCTATGGCAGTGGCACAGGGGCTGAGAATGTCCCGGCTCCCGTAGCCAACTCCTCTGGTGCCCAGGACCGTCACAGGGGCTTGGAGTATCCGGCTCTCGTACCTCACTTCCAGGCTCCCAGGCCTCTTGCTATGGCGGCGGTACAAGGGCTGCGTGTGTCCCAGTTCCCATAGCTGACTCTGCCGCTGTCTGGTGTTTCAGGGTCGGTCACAATCTCTGTTCTTTTAATTTCATAAATGCTGGGTAACTGATGGTTTATTGTGCTGTTTCTCTATAGATCTGCCAGAATTTTCTCCCAGGAGTACAGGAGCTAGAATCCTCTCTGTCCTACTCTGTTGCCTTCTTCCCAGCATCCCCATCATATGACATTTTAAGTGAAATGTTTAATTAAAACTATAAATTATTGCAACCATATTATTACCCTACCAACCATACTCAAGCAGGCATTACTTTTGCTGGCTCTCATATTTAAACTACTGAAAGAGAGAAATTACCAGCTAAGAATATTATAACTAGCAAAGTTTCCTTTAGATATGAAGATTTAAGATTTCTCCAGATGTAGAGAAACTGAAGGATCTTGTCACCACAAGACCTCTATTGTAGGAAATAGTCAAAAAGGTTATTCTATCTGAAAGAAAGAACACAAGGCCACAACACTGCAAGTAAGATCATCAATCTTTTAGCATAAACAGAGATAATTTATGACAACAAAAACATGAAAGGAGAAGTCTGTTTCCAAAGAAGGCCTGGAATCTAATGGATTCAAAGGAAAAAATATCTGTATATATGAAACTTTCTTTTTCATAAACCTAATGGTAATCACACACAAAATATCCAAATGGAGACATATAGCTTAAAAAAAGAGGAAACGGCCCTGGCTGGCATAGCTCAGTGGATTGAGCATGGGACTGCGAACCAAAGAATCGCAGTTCAATTCCCAGCCAGGCTACATGCCTGGGTTGCCAGTCATGTATGGCTGTCTCTCATGGTAACCATACATAGTAACCATGGTAACCATGAGAGGCAACCATACATTGATATTTCTCTCCCTTTTTCCTTTCCTTCCCCTCTAAAGATAAATAAATAAAATCTTTAAAAAAAAAGAGGAAACACAGGTAATAATTTTTAGAATATCTCCAACAAAGACCAGAGACAGAAATACAAAGGAAAAGTACTAATGGAAGCACAGAGCTATCAGAAAACAAAAGAAAAATGGCTGTAGAAAATACTCATACATTAATAATTACCCTAAATATAAATGGACTGAACTGACCAATGAGGAGACACAGAGTAACGGATTGGATTAGATAATAACACCTGACCACATGCTACCTCTGGGAGACACATTTAAGGTGCAAAGACAAAGTTAGACTCAAAGTGCAAGTGCAAAAAAAAGATTCTCTAGGCAAATAACATCCTCAGAAAATCAGGTTTAGCTATACTTACCATCTGACAAAATAGATTTTGATATAAGAAAGGTAACAAGGTACAAAAATGGACATTTTATAGTGATAAAGGGGATGCTACATCAAGAAGACATAAAAAATTGATAAATAACTAAAGAGAGGAACTAAATGTGATTAATAATGAAAATTAAAAATTAAGCAGGCTTACAGTCATAACTCACTAGGTAATTTTTACTTTGTCACTCTCATTAAACCATATATGTTTCAAAAATAGCCTTTTAAAAAGACAGTATCTGAAATAAAATGAAACTTCAAAGAGAAAAACAAAAAGAGTACATACCATTTCTTAATATATATGCATCAGGGACCACTGGAATATGTAAACCTACTCCTCACAGAGCTAAAGGCAGAAACTGACAAAAACACGGTCATAGTTGGGGACCTTAATACTCCTTTGACAGCTCTAGATAGTTCAACCAGACAGAAATTCAATAAAGAAATATTAGCCTTAAATTACATATGAGAACAAATGAACATAATTGGCCTTTACAATTTTCCATCCCAGATCATGATTGTACATCCTCCAGTGCACATGGAACATTCTGCAGGATAGACCATATGTTGGATCACAAAACTATCTTCAACAAATTCAAGAAGACTGATCATACCAAGCATATTCTCTAACCACAGTGCTTCAAAATTAGAAATCAACTGCAAACCAGAAGTGAAGAAATCCAAAATTATGTGGAGATTAGTCAACATACTACTAAAATTGGCTGGGTCAAAGAAGAAATAAAAGATGAGACCAAAAGATATAGAGAGACAACTGAGACTGACAGTATAACATATCAGAATCTTTGGGATCAGGGAAAGCAGTAATGAGGGGGAAGTTAATATCATTATAGGCATATCTCAAGAAACAAAAGAAGTCCCAAGTAAACAACATAACGGAAACAGAAGAACAAAAGCAAGCCAAAGTCAGCAGAAGAAAGGAAATAAAAACTAGAGCAGAAATGAATAAAATAGGAAACAAAAAGACTATGCACAAAATTAATGCAACAAAGATCTGATTCTTTGAAAACATTAATAAAACTGACAAGCCCCTGGCTAGACTCACTAAGGAAAAAAAGACTCATAAATAAAATCAGAAATGAAAGAGAAGTTATCACAGACACCACAGGTATACAAAGGATTATACTATAATACTGTGAAAGACTATATGCCACAAAATTCAATAATCTAGAAGAAATGAATAAATATCTACAAATATATCACCTTCCTAGACTGAATCATGAAGAATTGAAAAATATAAATAGATTATTCAACAGTTAGGAAATTGAAAAAAAGTGAAAACCACCCCAAAAAACTGAAGTCCAGGATCAGATGGCTTTGCTAGTGAATTCTACCTATCCTTCTCAAACTCTTCCGAAAAATTGAAGAAGTGGCAAAGCTTACTAACACATTTTGTGAGGCCATCATAACCCTGATACCAAAATCTGGCAAGGATAACACAAGCAAAACTATAGATCAATATCTCTGATGAATACAGATACAAAAATACTGGCAAAGTGAATACAACAATATATTTAAAAATAATACACTACAAGCAATTAGGTTTTATTTTAGGGTCACAAGCATTATTCAACATATGCAAGTCAATGTCATGCACCACATTAACAAAACAAAGAAATCATGTGATCTTACCAATAGATGCAAAAAAAAAGCATTTGATAAGGTATGACATACGGTTATGATTATAACAATAAAATAGGTATAGAAGGAGAATACCTTGACATAATAAAGGCAATATGTGATAAAACTTCAGCCAGTATCATTCTCAATGGTGAAAAACTGAAAGATTTTATTCTAAAATTAGGAACAAGACAAGAATGCTCACTCTCATCACTCTTATTCAACATAGTACTGAAAGTCCTAGCCCAATGAATCAGACAAGAGAAAAAAATAAAAGACATCCAAATTGGGAACAAAGAAGAGAATGTGTCACTTTCTGCAGATGACAAAATTTTTTATACAGAAGTGTGCAAAACTTCATCAAATATTTAAGTTGCTGGTTACCAGAGGAGTGGGGGTAAGGGGATGTAGAAGTGACCCAATATATGATGTTGGAAGATGATTTGAATTTGGTGGGCACAAAATAAAATATTTAGATTGTGTGTCATAGAAACACACACTTGAAATCTGTATCATTTTTATTAATATCATCACAATAAATTTATTTAAAAATTAAATTAAAAATTAAAAATCATTCCTTAAATATTTTTGTAGTTTCAAGATTTTTGATTATCAATAATGTTTTATAAAAGTGTTCTGAAGAAAATAATAACAGGAAGGCACAAAAGAGAGCAAAAACTTATCCTCTTAGGTAATGAAAATAGTGTACTGATTTTTCCATCCTCTGCCAACAACACTTATCTTAAAATTTAATTAAAGCATATTTATATGCCTTTTAATTCTAATACTTTTATTTTTAAGCATGTGGTTGGCTGTTGGTTTGAAAGGCATATTCTTTATTATGTTAACAGTCTTCTATTTCTAGTTTGATAAATAACAAAATAGTAAAGAAGTTATTGAATTTAAAAAATTTTTATTGTATATGTTGAAGTTATATAACTATTAGGGTGATAATGTAGTTTTTAAAAAATTTTTATTTAGTTATTTTTCAAATACAGTTTTGTGTTTATTTCTCCCATCCCAGCCCCCGCTGCCCCGACTCCCCACCGCCCTCCAATCCCCCCCCCAGTCCTCATCCCTGTGTCTTTCATACTTGTTCCTCAAAATCCCTCCCCATTTTTCCCCTTAAATTCTCTTCCCTCTCCCCTCTGGTTGCTGCCCACTTGTTCTCTATTTCAGTGTCTTTGTTTTTATTCTGTTTGCTTGTTTGTTTTGTTGTTTAGCTTCCTGTTAAAGGTGAGATCATATGGTATTTGTCTTTCAACACCTGGCCTATTTCACTCAGCATAATGCTTTCCAGTTCCATCCATGTTGTTGCAAAGGGTAGTAGCTCCTTCTTTCTCTCTGCTGCATAGAATTCCATTGTGTATATGTACCACAATTTTTTGATCCATTCATTTACTGATGGGCACCTAGGTTGCTTCCAGCTCTTGGCTATTGTAAATTTTGCTGCTATGAACATTGTGGTGCATAGGATCTTTCAAATTGATGTTTAGGATTCTTGGGATATAATCCTAGCAGTGGAATTGCTGGGTCAAAAGGCAGGTCAATTTTTATTTTTCAGAGAAAATTCCATAGTGTTTTCCATAGTGGTTGTACCAGTCTGCAATCCCACCAACAGTGAACTAAGGACCCCTTTTCCCCACACCCTCTCCAACATTAGTTGTTTGTTGCTTTGTTTATGATAGCCATCCTGACTGGTGTAAAGTGGTATCTCATTGTGGTTTTAATTTGCATCTCTCTGATAGCTAACGATATTGAGCATCTCTTCATGTGTCTCTGGATATTCTGTATGTCCTCTTTAGAGAAGTTCTGTTCAAGTCCTTTTCCCATTTTTTAAGTGGGTTAGATGTCTTCCTAGAGTGGAGTCGTGTAAGTTCTTTGTATATTTTGGAGATTAAATCTTTCTCTGAGGTATCATTGGCAAATATGTTTTCCCATACAGTTGGTTGTCTTTTTAATTTAATACTGTTTTCTTTAGCCATGCAGAAGCTTTTCATTTTGATGAGATCCCATTTGTTTATTCTTTCCTTTATATTCCTTGCTCTAGGGGACATATCATTAAAAATGTTCCTGCGTGGAATATCTGAGTTTTCTTGCCAATGTTCTCCTCTAGGACTTTAATGGTCTCACAGCTTATATTTAAGTCTTTTATCCACCTTGAATTTATTTTGGTGTATGGTGTAAGTCTGTGCTCAAGTTTCATTTTTTTGCATGTAGCTGTCCAGTTCTCCCAACACCATTTGTTGAAGAGGCTATCTTTACTCCATTTGATGTTACTGCCCCCTTTGTCAAATATTAATTGACTGTAGAGAGTTGGGTTTATTTCTGGGCTCTCTGTTCTGTTCCATTGGTCTATGTGCCTGTTTTTATGCCAGTACCAGGCTGTTTTGATTACAGTAGCCTTGTAATACAGTTTGATATCAGGTATTGTGATCCCTCCTACTTTGTTCTTCTTTCTCAAAAGTGCAGCTGCCATTCTGGGTCACTTATGATTCCATATAAATTTTTGAAGTGTTTGTTCTATGTTTGTGAAATATGCCATTGGTACTTTAATAGGTATTGCATTGAATCTGTATATTGCTTTGGGTAGTATGGACATTTTGATGATGTTAATTCTTCCAATCCATGAACAAGGTATATGTTTCCATTTGTTTGTGTCTTCCCTGATTTCTTTCTTCAGGGCTCTGTAGTTTTCTGCATACAGGTCTTTTACCTCCTTAGTTAGGTTTATTCCCACATATTTTATTTTTGTTTTTGCTATATCAAATGGAATTTTTCTTGATTTCTGCTCCTGCTGATTCATTGTTAGTATACAAAAATGCCTTTGATTTCTGGATATTGACTTTGTATCCTGCTGTTTTGCCAAATTCATTAATTAGTTTGAGCAGTTTTTTTTGTAGAGTCTATAGGATTTTCCATGTAGACTATCATGTTATCTGCAAACAGTGACAGTTTTGTTTCCTCCTTTCCTATTTGGATGCCTTTTATTTCCTTTTCCTGCCTGATTGCTGTGGCCAAAACTTCTAATACTATATTGAATAGAAGTGGTGAAAGTGAACATCCTTGTCTTGTTCCTGATCTTAGTGGAAAAGCTTTTAGTTTTTGCCCATTGATTATGATACTGGCTGTAGGTCTCTCATAAATGGCCTTTATTATATTGAGGAATGCTCCCTGTATTCCCACTTTGCTGAGTGTTTTTATCATAAATGGGTGCTGTACCTTATCAAAAGCTTTTTCCACTTCTATTGATATGATCATGTGTTTTTTGTCTTTGCTTTTTTTTATGTGATGAATTACATTTACTGATTTGCAAATGTTGAACCATCCTTGCATCCCTGGGATGAATCCCACTTGGTCATGGTGAATGATGTTTTTAATGTATTGTTGGATGCGATTTGCCAATATTTTGTTGAGAATTGTAGCATCTATGTTCATCAGCAATATTGGCCTGAAGTTTTCTTTCTTTGTTGTATCTCTATCTGCTTTTGGAATTAGGATGATGCTGGCTTCAAAAAAGGAATTTGGGAGTATTCCATCCTTTTGGATTTTTTTGGAATAGTCTGTAAAGAATGGGGGTTAGCTCCTCCTTAAATGTTTTGTAGAATTCTCCTGTGAACCCATGTGGTTCAGGGCTTTTGTGTGATGGGAGTTTTTGATTACTGCTTCAATTTCTTTTGCTGTTATTGGTCTATTCAGGTTATCTACTTCTTTTTCATTGAGTTTTGGGAGATTATATTTTTCTAGAAATGTGTCCATTTCCCCTAGGTTTTCAAATTTCTTGGCATACAGTTCTTCATAGTAATTTCTTACAATTCTTTCTATTTCTGTGGTATCAGTTGTAATCTCTCCTCTTTCATTTCTGATTGTGTTTCTTTGTGTCTGTTCCCTTCTTTTCTTGATGAGCCTACTTAAAGGCTTGTCTATTTTGTTTATCTTTTCAAAGAACCAACTCCTGGATTCATTAATCCTTAGGATTGTGCTTTTAGACTCTATGTGGTTTAGTTCTGCTCTGATCTTGGTTATTTCCTTCCTTCTACTTGCTTTGGGCTGTTTTTGTTGTCGTTCCTCGAGTTCTTGCAGGCTTAGGGTTAGGTTGTTCGTTTGAAATTTTTCTGTCTTCTTTAGGTAGGCCTGTATTGCTATAAACTTCCCCCTCAGGACTGCCTTCACTGTGTCCCATAAGTTTTGGGTTGTTGTGAGATCATTTTCATTTGTTTCCAGAAACTTTTTTATTTCTTCCCTAATTTCATTCTTGAGCCATTCATTGCTTAATAGCATGCCATTCAGTCTCCATGATTATAGGTGTTTTGGGTTTTTTCCTTTGGGGTTGGTTTCCAGTTTCAGTCCCTTGTGGTTAGAGAAGATGCTCGGTATGATTTTAATATTCTTGAATTTGTTGAGGGCTTGTTTTGTGTCCTATCATGTGGTCTATCTTTGAGAATGTTCCATGTGCATTTGAAAAGAATGTGTATTTAGCTTCTTTAGGATGAAGGGCTCTATATATATCAGTTAAGTCCATTTCATGTAGGATGTTGTTTAATGCCGCAATATCTTTGTTGATATTTTGTTTGGAAGCTCTGTCCATTTTTTTTTTTATTTGGTTACTTTTCAAGTACATTTTTTTTCCCTCTTCCCCCCCCCCCGCCCGGTCTCCCCCCTCCCTCCCGTTCCCTCCCCCCCCAGTCCTCATCACTGTGTCATTCATACTTGTTCCTCAAAATCCCTCCCCCTTTTTCCCCTTAAGTTCCCTTCCCTCTCCCCTCTGGTCGCTGCCCACTTGTTCTCTATTTCAGCATCTTTGTTTTTATTCTGTTTGCTTGTTTGTTTTATTCTTTAGGAAGCTCTGTCCATTTTTGATAGTGGGGTGTTAAAATCCCCCACTATAATTTTGTTGCTGTCGATATCTTTCTTGAATTCCTCTAAGATTTTCTTGATATATTTTGGTCCTCCTTTGTTGGGTGCATATATATTTATGATGTTAATTTCTTCTTGGTGGATTCTTTCCTTGAGTATTATAAGGTGACCTTCTGGGTCTCTCTATGGACCTCTTTTTGAAGTCTATTTTGTCCTATATGAGAATTGCTACCCCAGGTTTTTTTTCTTGTCCATTTGCTTGGAAAATTTGTTTCCAGCCTTTCACTTTTAGTCTGTGATGGTCTTTTGTCTGAGGTGGGTCTCTTGTAGGCAGCATATGTGTGGTCATACTTTCTTATCCATACAGGTATCCTGTGTCTTTTGATTGGAGCATTTAATCCATTTACATTTAAGGTTATATTTGATAGGTACTTATTCATTGCCATTTTTGTACCTGTGTTCCTCTCTGTCTGTCTCTTTTCCTTCCTTTCCTTAAAGCAGACCTTTTAGTATTTCTTGTAGGGCTGGCTTGGTGGCAGCAAATTCTTTTAGACTTCTTTTGTCTTGGCAGCTCTTTATTTGGCCCTCTATCCTGATTGAGAGCCTTGCTGGGTAAATTAGCCTTGGTTGTAGGCCTCTGGTTGTCATTACTTGGAATATTTGTTGC
Source organism: Artibeus jamaicensis (assembly GCF_021234435.1). Lineage (NCBI taxonomy): Eukaryota > Metazoa > Chordata > Mammalia > Chiroptera > Phyllostomidae > Artibeus > Artibeus jamaicensis. The sequence goes on from NW_026521916.1 coordinate 670,894, forward strand.
CATTGTCTTCTTGCTTGGAGTGTTTCTATTGAGAAGTCAGCGGCTAACCTAACTGGGGCTCCTTTGTATGTTATTTCTTTTTTCTCCCTTGCTGCCTTTTAGATTCTCTCTTTGTCTTGGAAAATTGCCATTTTAATGATGATGTGACTTGAGGTGGGCCTCCTTGGGTTCCTCTTGATTGGGATTGTGTGTGATTCCTGGATTTGTGTGACTTTTTCTTTTATCAAATTAGGGAAATTTTCTCTCATTACTCTTTCAAATATGTTTTCTATCCCTTGTTCTTCTTCTTCTCCTTCTGGTATTCCTATGATTCAGATATTATTACGTTTCATATATTCTTGCATTTCTCTCAATCCCTCTTCATTCTGTCTGAGCCTCTTTTCTCTTTCCTGTTCTTTCTGTGAAATGCTTTCTACTTTGTCCTCCAATTCTCTAATCCGATATTCTGTTTCATCTACCCTATTTTTAAAGCTTTCTACTGTGTTTTTTAGTTCAGAAATAGTATTCTTCATTTCCTTCTGGCCCTTGGTAATAATTTCCATTTCCTTTTTCATGTTGATGTAGTTCATGTTGTGATCATTATAGCTCCCCTGTAGTTTCTGGTAGCTCATTGTGAGATCTTTGAACTTCCTGATAACCAGTGCTTTGAATTCAGTATTTGATAGTTGACTTGCCTCTATTTCATCTAACATTCTTTCTGAGGGTTCCTCCTTTCCTTTCATTTGGGGATTGTTTCTTTGTCTTCCCATTGTTTGTGAGACTCTTCTTTTTAGCCTTAGCTTCTTTGATTAATCTGTTTTGACACCCTGGGTTTATGGTGTGAACTTTTGTGGTGGAATGCCTGTGAATTTTAGTGGTGCAGTGTCTTTTGTTTATTCTGTCATTCTCTGCTTCCACCTACTCAAATATGCAGGAACTTTTCACTTCTCTTCTATAGCAATGTGCAATTTGTCTCTCTGCCTCTACTATTTGGAGGCCTCTTCTATGTGTCCAGCTCTGGTCTTTTCATATTTTCAAGTTGATCGTGACTGTTGTGGGTAAAAGAAAGAAATGAAAAGGAAAGAAATAAAAGGAAGAAAGAAAAATGGTAGGGGAATGGAAGAAAGAGCAATAAGTTTAGAAAGAAAAGAAGAATAAATAAAACAGAAAATCCAGGAAAAGAGGACAAAATTATGGAAAGATGAAACAGTAATAAAATTTAAAAGAAATAACAGATTACATTAAAAAGCAAAAAGATAAAGAAAAGGAATAGAGAAGGAAGAAAAGTAAAAAAAAAAAAGAAAGAATAAAAATAAAATAAAGTAATGTAAAAAAAAACAAGAAACAAAAAACACACAAATAAAAATATTCCCCCAAAAACAACATCAGAAAAGGAAGTGTCACTTGTTGGCTTCAAACTAGCCAAACCGGTTTTTTCTGGTTGCAGTTGGCTGAGGGTGGATTGTTGTGATTTTTTTTCAGCCAGCCCCTCTCAGGATCCAGACACTTGGCGCCTCTCCCCAGCTCCCTACAATGGGGAAGTAGGACTTCCTCACAGCGCTCCCCTCCCAGGGGTTACCACCCTGGGCTTGTTTGCTGTGTTTGCGGGTACCTGCACCAGCCTAGTTGCCTGGTTCCCTCAGGATTGAGCACAGACCTGCCCCTGTTCTGTTGGGAAGCTCTAGGCCCTCCGCCCAATCTTGGGTTCGCTGCCAAGCTGGGTGTGAAGCAGACCGGGTTGTTGTGTCTATTGGATTCAGAGCCCCAGGCTGTACCTCTCAGTTCTCCTGGTCTGGCAACCACAGAGTCCTTGGTTGGGGCCCTTTGTCCTCCGTACCCTCTTTGCAAACTCTGTCAAACAAGTCTCTCCTGGCACCCCACCTTGCTTGGCCAGAAAGGGAGGGGATTGAGGGTCTCAGCTCTTTTTCCAGGACCCCTCAGTGCCCGGGGCTTCCTGATAGTCTGAGGGGGTGGGTGGACTGGAAGCCAGGAGCTGATCTGAGGACTGGGTGCAACCTAGAAAGTCTGTGCGCACCTCATGGCACGCTGCATGGTGTGTATCCCTTCTGGTCCTGTGTTTGTCTGGGTCCCCTGGCCAACCTCTGCCAAAAAAACCTAGGGATGGAGCAGCACCACGCCGGGCGCTGGACCCAGAACTGTGTGCAGGCTGAAATCTTCTGCTCCCCTCTGGTTGGGTCTCTTGGCAGGTCCGGGCCCAAGAATCCTAGGGAGGTAGCTTTCCGGGTGCTGAACGTTGGCCTAGGCGCCCTCAGGCACTCACCCAGATACACTGCTTTGGGCCACCAGTTCCCCAAATTGTGCGCAGGCTGAAATTCCTTCCACACCTCTTTGCCTGGGCCACTTGGCCTGCCCGGCTAAAAAATCCCAGGGAGGGAGCCGTCCGGGCACTGAACGCTGTCCCAGGCACTGTTAGGCACTCTCCCAGTCACAGTTCCCACCAGGCGTAGGACCTCCAAACTGCACAGGCTTAAATCACCTCTGCTCCCCTCTGATTGGGCCACTTGGCCAGTCCCCGGCCCAAAAATCCTAGGGAGGGAGCCCTCTGGGTGCTGAAGGCTGTCCCGTGCGCAGTTGGGGTCTCGCCACTGGGCGCTGGTTCCCCTACCTTGCACTGGCTATTTCTCTTTGCTCTGTCCCAGAGACTACTGTACTGCTGCTGTCTCCCTACAGTCTGGTTCCTCCGTGACCAATGAGGTTTCTGGTCTCTTATTTTCATATATGCTTGGCAACCGCTGGCTTGCTGGTTTCACCTCCTCCGATTGGACAGGTTTCTCTCCCTTTCGTACTAGGAACTGGTATCTGCTGCGTCCTAGTCCATCTTCATCTTGAAAGCCTCTTGATAATGTAGTTTTAAAAAATCTATTAATGTGATGAATTATCTTAAATATTTCTTAGTATTCAACTGTACTTTAGTATGCTTTACTCATAATAGTATTTTTCTTCTATAATTGTTTTTGTTAGGTAGAGATTGAGTTTGGCTGTTGTTAATAGAACATTTATGTTGAGTCTTTGAATCATTGAACATGATATATCTTTATTTATTTAGAGTTTATTTGATTTCTTTCATCAGAATTTTGTAATTTTTTTAAAGAACAATCTGACAATAACTAGAGGGAAGGTGAGAGGGGATAATGGGAGGAAGGGGGGAAGGGTTTTCAGGAACAACTATAAAGGACACATGGACAAAACCAAAGTGGGGTGGAAGCAAGGGAGGGAGGTGGGGATGGCTGAGGTGGGGGGAAAGTGGAGGGGGTAAACACAGACAACTGTAATTGAACAACAATAAAATAATTTAAAATCTTCACCATTCAAATCTTCTACATGATTTGTTAGGTTTATATGTTAATATTTAATGTTTTTAGAATGACTTTTAGTGGCATTATATTTTAAATTGTTTTCACATATTGCTGGAATGTAGAAATATGATTGATGTTTGTTGATCTTATACAGGGCAGGGGAAAAGTAGGTTTACACTTATTTGTAAGGAAAGTAATATAATTAATAAATAATAATTCAAGAAGAAATTATACCTCATGTACTCACAACTGTACCGACTTTTGCCTCACCCTGTATTTTGCAATCTTGTTCAACGTACTTTTTCATTCTAGGAACTTTTCTGTATGTTTATTGGGATTTTTTATATAGACAATTATGTCACCTTGAAATAAAGACAATTTTACTTCTTCCTACTCAATATGATTTCTTTGTATTTCTTTCTCTTGATTTACTGTGCTGGCTTTGGTTCCCAGTATTAATCTGGTTCCCAAAATACTGGTTTTCAATATTTAATAATAGTGATGAGAACAGACATCCTTGACTCATTCTGACTGCTACTTACAGACAAGGGAGGAAAGTTAGCTCTCTCCTTGCTTCCACCAATACCACTCTGGTGGCAGAACGGGAGTGCCACTTACTACAGCTGACTGACTAGGTGGTAAAGATCCACTCTCTAGCCCTGCTGAAACCACCATAGTGGGAAATAAGGAAGGCCAGCTTTCATTGCCACATTGTTTTTCAGCTCTATTTACACATATGGGATGGTGGTGCAGTTTTTTCTTTGTGTTTGGCTCAAGTGGGATAGGTATCGTCAAAAAGGTTATGTGTTATGGTAGAGACACCTTTTCACAGTCCTTTGGTTTTTCTTAAGGATTCTTTTTGGTCTTTTTAGCCTTAACATTTTTATTATTGGCAATTCCAAGTTGCAGTCCTTTCCAGTGCTCTCCATTCATTTTATATGTATATAAAAAGAAAATCTAAGGAACTCACTATCCCTCCAGTCTCAAGATTCCTGTCTTTCTCTTTCATCTTTCAGAATTTTCCTGGGTTTGTGGTATTATGTCTAGTGTATTTTAGTTGTAGGACAGATGATTAGAGGAATGGGCCTAGTACATCATGGTCAGAACTAGAAGTTCAAAATTATTTATCTTTGATATAGTTCTATGTTCTGATGTCTGCTTTGTCTGATACCAGCTTTATGATTAGTAATTTCATGTTATATCTCTTATTGTTTACTTTATTTATATTGTTTATACTATACAGATGTTCCTATTCCCTCCCCTTTTTCTACATTCCCCATGCTGTCACCACCCACTTCCCTCTGGTTATCAGCATACTGTTGCCTCTGACTATGGGTTATGCATATAGCTTCTTGACTAATCCCTTCACATTCTTACATCCAGTCCACCATCCCCCTTCCCCTCAGACATCTTTCAGTCTGTTCTGTGTATTTATGCCTCTGTTTCTATTTTGTTCCTCAGTACGTGTTTTTTTAACTTGTTTTTTATTGTTGTTCAAGTACAGTTGTCTCCATTTCACCCCGCCAGCACTCCCTCAACCTCAATGTATTTTGTTCATTAGATTCGACATAAAAGTAAGAGCATATGGAATTTATCTTTCACCAACTGGTTTATTTCACTTAGCATAATAATATTCAAGTTCATTCAGACTGTCACAAAAGGTAACATTTCTTCTTTTTTTATGACCGTGTAGTATTCCATTGTGCAGATGTACCACAACTTTTTAATTCATGCATCTACTGATGGCCACTTGGTCTGTTTACAGATCTTGGCTATTGTAAATAATGTTGTTATGAACATAGGGGTGCATATATAGTTCTGATTGGTGTTTTGGGATTATTAGTATATGTTCCCAGAAATGGGATTGCTGGGTCAAAAGGCAGTTCTTGAGGAAACTCCATATTGTTTTCCATAGTGGCTGCACAAGTCTGCATTCCCACCCACAGTACACTAGTATTCCCTTTTCTACCGATCTTTGCCTGTACTTGTTGGGTGATTTATTTATGGTATACATTCTGGTAGGTGTGAGATGATATCTCATGATGGTTTTAATATGCATCTTTCTGATGATTAGTGACACTGGATACCTTTTCATATGTTTGTTGGCCATCTGTATGTTCTCTTTGGAGAAGTGTCTACTCAGTTCCTTTGCCCATTTTTAATTGTAGTATTTGGGTTTTTTGGTGCTATATAAGACATTTATATATTTTGTACATTAACTCCTTATAAGATGTTTCATTGGCAAATGTGTTCTCTTGTATAGTGAGTTTCCTTTTTATTTTACCAATGATTTTTTTAGCTGTACAGATGCTTTTTAATTTGATGTAGTCCCATTTGTTTATTTTTCCCTTGTTTCCCTTGCCCTAGAAGATGTAGTGGCAAAATTATTCTATGAGATATGTCTTAGATTTTAATGGCTATGTTTTCTTTTAGCATCTTTATGCTTTTGTAACTTACATTTAAGTGTTTTATCAATTTTGAGTTTATTCTTGTTATGGAGTAAGGTGGTGGTCTAGTTTTATTTTTTATATACCTGTCCGATTTTCCAAAACCATTTTTGATGAGACCTTTTAAAAATTATATTTTACTGATAATATTGTTTTAATTGCCCCAGATTTTTTTATTGCCCTCATCCACCCAGCCCCTCCACTCCCTCAGTCAATCTGAAGGAGTGGTTATCCCACAGGACAACCACATTGTTGTCCATGTCCACAGTGACTATTCTGTAACTACCAGTTTGAACTTCTTAATACCTTCATATTTTCACCCATCCACTGGATTCTCTCCTATGTAGCAACCATTAAAATGCTCTCTAGCTATGATTCTGTGTCTGTTCTGCTTGTTTGTTTATATTGCCTTTTAGGTTGAACTGTTGATATATAAGGTTTTTTGCATTGTATTGTTCATATTTTTGTTCTTCTTAAAGAAGACTCATTAACATTTCATTTAATGCTGATTTGGTACCCTTTCAGGTGGGTTTTTTTGTTTTTTTGTTTTTGGTCTGGGAAACTATTTGTTTTGTGATTCTAAATGATAGCTTTTCTGAATAGAGTAATCTTGGATGTAGGTACTTGCTTTTCATGACTTTGAATACTTCTTTCCAGCTCCTTCTTGCCTATAACATTTCTTTTGAACTCACATGACTTCATTCCAGGAAGACGAACAATCCAATGAAAAATGGGCAAAGGACCTGAGCAGACACTTCTCCGAGGAGGGCACACAGAGGGCCCAGAGACATATGAAAGGGTGCTCAGCATCACTAGCCATCAGATAGATGCAAATTAAAACTACAGGGAGATACCACTTCACACCAGTCAGAATGGCCATCATAAACAAAGCAACAAACAATAAGTGCTGGGAAGTTGTGGGGAAAAGGGAACGCTAGTACACTACACAGTTGGTGGGAGTGCAGACTGGTGTGGCCATTGAGGAAAACAGTATGGAATTTCCTCACCCCCCAAAAAATTAGAACTGCCTTTTGACTCAGCAATTGCACTGCTGGGACCATATCCTGTGAATCCTGAAACACCAATCCAAAAGAACCTATGCACCCCAATGTTCATAGCAGCACAATTTACAATAGCAAAGTGCTGGAAGCAACCTAAGTGCCCATCAGTAAATGAATGGATAAAAAAATTATGGTACATTTGCCCAATAGAATACTAAGCAGCAGAAAGAAGGGAGCTTCTCCCCTTCACGACAGCAAGAATAGAACTAGAGAGTATTATATTAAGTGAATAAGCCAGATGGTGAAAGACAAGTACCATATGATCTCACCTATGAGTGGGACCTAATCAACAACAACAACAAAATCAAGTAAGCAAAGTATAACCAGAAACATTGAAATAAAGAACAAACTCATGGTAACTAGAGGGGTGGAAAGTGAAGAATGATGGGGAAAAAAGGAAAAGGGTCATAAAGGAACATGTATAAAGGACCTATGGACAAAGCCAAAGGCGGGTAGGAGTGAGGGTGGTAGGTGGGGGTGGTTGGGCCTGGGGAGAGTGGTAGAGGGAAAATGGGAACAACTGTACTTGAACAACTATAAGAAAATCAGCTAATAGTTTTATGGGAGCTCCTTGTAGGTGACACTCTCTTTTTCTCTTGCTGATTTTAGTATTCTTTCCTTAACTTTTATTTTGGGTGATGTAATTATGATGAATCTTGGTGTGTTCCTCTTTGAGTCCAACTTGTTTGGGGCTCTCTGTGCTTCCTGGACTTACATGCCCATTTCCTTTGCCAAATTAGGGGAGTTTTCTTTTGTTATTTTTTCATAAGCTTTCAATTTCTTACTCTTCTCCTTCCGGCATCTTTTTAATTTGGATGCTGGCACTTTTTGAGCTGTCCCACATTCATCTTATACTCTCCTTATTTTTAAAAAATTCTTGTTTCTTTATTCTGTTTTGGTTCACTGTTTATTTCTTCCTTATGTTCCAAATCATTGATTTGAACCCTGGCTTCCTTCATTTCACTGTTGGCTCCCTGTGGATTTTTCTTTATTTCACACAGTGCAGCCTTCATTTTTTCCCCTTTCGCTTTTGCTGTACTCAGTGAATTGTCCAAGCATCCTTATCACCAGTGTTTTTTAACATTATTTTTATTGTTGTTCAAGTACAGTTTTCTGCCTTTCTCCCCCACCCCTCCCCACCACCTCAGCATTCCCCACCTACCTCCCCTGTTTCCACCCCCTTGTTATTGTCCATGTGTCTTTTACAACTGTTCCTGTAAACCCTTCACCCCTTTCGCCCCATTATCCCTGCCTCCCTCCCTGTCTGGTCTCTGTCAGCCTATTCTCAATTTCGCTGTCTTTGGCTATACTTTACTTCCTTCTTTGTTTTGTTGATTAGGTTCCTGTTAATGGTGAGATCCTCTGGTATTTGTCTTTCACTGCTTGGCTTATTTCACTTAGTGTAATGCTCTTCAGTTCCATCCACACTGTCTGTCACAAAAAGGAGGAGCTCCTTCTCTCTTTCTGCTGCATAGAGTTCCATTGTGTAAATGTACCATAGTTTTTTGATCCATTCATCTACTGATGAGCACTTAGGTTGCTTACAGCACTTGGCTATTGTAAATTGTGCTGCTATGAACATTGGGGTGCATAGGTTCTTTTGGATTGGTGTTTCAGGTTTCTTAGGATATAATCCTAGCAGTGGAATTGCCAGGTCAAAAGGCAGTTCTATTTTTAGTTTTCCGAGGAAATTCCATACTGTTTTCCATAGTGGTTGCACCAGTCTGCATTCCCACCAACAGTGCACCGGTGTTCCCTTTTTTTCACATCCTCTCCAACACTTGTAGTTTATTGCTTTGTTTATGTTGGCATTCTGACTGGTGTGAAGTGGTATCTTATTGTGGTTTTAATTTGCATCTCTCTGATGGCTAGTGATGCGGAGCATCTTTTCATATGTCTCTGGGCCCTCTGTGTGCCCTCCTCGGAGAAGTGTCTGCTCAGGTCTTTTTCCCATTTTTTCATTGGATTGTTTGTCTTCCTGGAGTGGAGTCGTGTGAGTTCTTTATGTATATTGGAGATCCAGCCCTTGTCCAAGGTATCATTGTCAATATGTTTTCCCATATAATCAGTTCTTTTTTCATTTTAATGCTGTTTACTGTAGCTGTGCAGAAGCTTCTTATTTTGATGAATTCCCATTAGTTTACTCTTTTCTTTATGTCCCTTGCTCTAGGGGACATATCAGTGAAAATATTGCTCTATGAAATATCTGAAAATTTTCTGCCTATGTTCTCCTCTAGGACTTTTATGGTGTCATAAATTATATTTAAGTCTTTTATTCACGTTGAATTTATTTTTGTGTATCATGTGAGTTGGTGATCAAGTTCCATTTTTTGCATGTAGCTGTCCAGATCTCCCAACACCATTTTTTGAAGAGGTTATTTTTATTCCATTTTATGCTTTTGTCCCCTTATGGTTAATTAATCAAATATTAATTAACCATAGATACTTAGGTTTATTTCGGGGCTCTCTGTTCTGTTCCATTGGTCCATGTGTCTGTTCTTGTGCCAGTGTCAGGCTGTGTTGATTGCAGTGGCCTTGTAGTACAGTTTGATATCAGGTATTATGATTTGTCCTACTTTGATCTTCTTTCTTAAAGTTGCTGTAGCTATTCACAGTCATTTATGATTCCACATAAATTTTTGAAGTGTTTGTTCTATATCTGTGAAATATGCCATATATTTTTCTGTGAAATACATTAAGTATTACATTGAATATATAAATTGCTTTGAGTATTATGGACATTTTGATTATGTTAATTTTTCCAAAACATGAATACAGTATATGTTTCCATTCCTTTGTGTCTCCTTAGTTTCTTTCTTTAGTGCTGTGTAGTTTTCTGAGTACAGGTCTTTTACCTCCTTGGTTAGGTTCATTCCTAGGTATTTTATTTTTCTTGTTACTATATCAAATGGGATTTTTTCCCCCGATTTCTGTTTCTAATGTTTCATTGTTGGTATACAAAAATGCCTTTGATTTCTGAATGTTGATTTTTTTATCCATTGTTTTGCCAGATTCATTTATTAGGTCGAACAGTTTTTTTGTGGAGCCTATAGGATTGTCCATGTACACCATCATGTCATCTACAGACAATGACAGGTTTGTTTCCTATTTTTAAATTTGGGTGCTTTTTATTTTCTTTTCTAGTCTGATTGCTGTGGCTAGGACTTCCAATATTATGTTAAATAGAAGTGGTGAATGTGAACAATTTTGTCTTGTTCCTGATCTTAGTAGGAAAGTTTTAAGTTTTTGCCCATTGAGTGTGATGTTGGCTGTAGGTTTCTTGTCTATGGCTTTTATTATGTTCAGGAATGTTTCCACTTTCCTGAGTGGTTTAATAATAAATGGGTGTTGTACCTTATAAAAAGCTTTTTCCACATCTACTGATATGATCATGCAGTTTTCATCTTTGCTTTTGTTTATGTGATGTATGACATTTGTTGTTTTGTGAATATTGTACCACCTTTGCATTCCTGGGATGAATCCCACTTGATCATGGTGCATGATCTTTTTAATGTATTGATGGGTGTGGTTTGCCAATATTTTGTTGAGGATTTTAGCGTTTATGCTCATTAGTGATATTGGCCTGAAGTTTTCTTTCTTTGTTTTGTCTTTATGTGGTTTGGGATTAGGATGATGCTGGCTTCATAAAGACAATTTGGGAGTCTTCCATCTTCTTGGACGTTTTGAAATAGTCTGTGAAGGATAGGGGTTAGCTCTTCCTTAAATGCCTGAATTCTCCTGTGAAACTGTCTGGTCCAGGGCCTTTGCATGTTGGGAGTTTTTTTATTACTCTTCAATTTTGTCAGCTGTTATTGGTCTGTTCAGGCTTTCTGCTTTTTCTTCACTGAGTTTTAGAAGATGATATTTTTCTTGAAATTTGTCCATTTCCCCTAGGTTTTCCAATTTCTTGGTGTATTGATCTTCATAGTAATTTTTATAACTCTTTGTATTTTTGTGGTATCAGTTGTAATCTCTCCTCTTTCATTTCTGATTGTGTTTATTTGGGTCCTCTCTCTTTTTTTTCTTGATGAGCCTCCTTAAAGGCTTGTCAATTTTGTTTATCTTTTCAAAGAACCAGCTCCTGGATTTATTAATCCTTAGAATTGTGCTTTTAGTTTTTATGTCATTTAATCTTGCTCTGATGTTGGTTATTTCATTCCTTCTACTTGCTCTATGATGTCTTTGTTATTGTTCTTCTTTAAGTTCTTGTAGATGTAAGGTTAGGTTGTTTATTTGATATGTTTGTATCTTTATTGGATGGGGCTGTATCACTACGAACTTCCTTCTCAAGAGTGCCTTTGCCGTATCCCATACGTTTTGGGTTGCTGTGAGTTCATTTTCATTTGTTTCCATAGACTTTTTGATTTCTTCTATAATTTCATTCTCGACCCATTCGTTGTTTAATAACATGCTATTTAATCTCCATGAGTTTCTTTTTGAGTTTTCCTCAGATTTGGTTTCCAGTTTCAGTCCCTTATGGTCAGAGAAAATGCTTGATATGATTTCATTTTCTTAAGTTTGTTGAGGCTTTTTTTGTGTGTTCTATCATGTGGTCTATCTTTGAAAATGTTCTATATGCATTTGAAAAGTTTGTTCATTTTGTTTCTTTGGGAAGAAAGTCTTTATATATATTAGTTAAGTCCTTTTGATCTAAGGCATTGTTCAATGGGACAATAGGTTTGTTGATATTTTGTTTGGAAGATCTGTCCATTTTTGACAGTGGGGTGTTGAAATCCCCTACTTCAATTGTGTCACTGTCAATATCTTTCTTGAAGTCCTCCAAGATTTTTAAATGTATTTGGGTACTTCTAATCTGGGTGCACATATATTTACAGTGTTTATGTCTTCTTGAGACATTCTTCCTTTGAGTATTATGAAGTGACCTTCTGAGTCTTTTTTATGGCCTTTTTTAAAAATTTATTTTGTCTAACATGAGTATTGCTATCCCAGTTTTTTTCCTGTCTGTTTGCTTTGAATGTATTCAGTGCTTCATTTTCAGTCTGTGTAGGTCTTCTTCTCTGAGGTGGGTCTCTTGTAGGCAGCGTATGTGTGGGTCATGCCTTCTTATCCATTCAACTATTCTATGTCTTTTGATTGGAGCATTTAATCTGTTTACATTGAAGGTTATCATTGATAGGTACTTATTTATTGCCATTTTTGTACCTGTGTTCCTCTGTCTCTCACTCTTTTTTTTTCCTGTTTTTAAAGCAGTGCCTTCAGCATGTCTGGCAGAGGTGGTTTTGTGGAGTTGTATAATTTTAGACTACTTTTGTCTGGGAAGCTCCTTATTTGGCCTTTTATTTTAATTGAGAGTCTTGCTGGATAAAGTAACCTTGGTTGTAATCCTCTGTTTTTCATTACTTGTAATATTTCTTACCATTCTCTTCTGGCTTGGAGCTTTCCCATTGAGAAATCAGCTGCTAATCTTATTGGGGGGGGTTCCTTTTATGTTACTTCCTGTTTCTCCCTTGCTGCCTTTAAGATTCTCTGTTGTCTTGGAATTTTGCCATTTTTTAATTATGATGTGTCTTGAAGTGGGCCTCTTTGGGTTCCTCTTGATTGGGACTCTGTGTGTTTCCTGGATTTGCGTGACTTATCACCAGTGTTTTGAACTCTGTATCTGATAGGTTGGCTATCTCTGTTTCATTTATTTCTTTTTCTGGTGTTTTGTTCTGTCCTTTCATTTGAGTCATATTTCTTCGTCCCCTCAATTTGGCCATCTTTGTGTTTGTTCCTGTGCATTAGGTAGAGCTTCTTTGAATCCCTGTATTGATGCACCTGTTAAGTTGCATGGAGCGGAGCTTAGATATTGGCTAGGGAGGGGTAATCAGCTTCACCACTTTGTGACTCTGTGTGTGGGGGAGGTTTCAGAGAGGGGACAATGCATCTGCCTGGCTACTAGAGTCTCGCTTAGCATTCACTTCATTTCTAGTCACTTCATCCACTTCCCGTATGTGACTGGTGCCCCTCTAGCTGTTGCCCTGATGATGGTTCATAGAGCGGGTGGGTTTGTGTGTGTCTAAGACCATGCAGACCCTTTAAATGGATTATCCTGAGAGACCAGCAGTTTCTTCCACTGCCCCATCCCACACTGGTTTTTACAGCCAGAAATCGTGAGGCTACATTTCCCTGTGCTAGGACCCTGGGCTGCATGGTCTTGGCTGGGCCTGAGAATGCTTGCTCCCTAGGTATCCCTCCTGATTTTTATCCACCACATGTGAATATGGGACCACCTATTCCATCAGTCACCACCGTTGCCGCCATGCTACCACCACCTTGCTGCCACTGCATCTTCTCCACCCTTGTTCCCCATCTCTGCCCCTCCTACCTGTCTGGATGAATATGGCTTTTTTAAATCCTTGGTTTGGGCTTCCATACAGTTCAATTTTCTGGAAGTTCTGAGTGTTTTTTTTTTTTAGATTAGTTGTGATCCTTTTTATAGTTGTGCTGTTAGACAAAGCATGTCTACCTATGCTTCTATCTTTACTAGAAATCTGTGTCTAAATTGTTTCTCAATGTTCTACAGTTTCCTGAGTATATGTCTTTTACCTCCTTGGTTAAATTTATTACTAGGCAGGTTATTATTTTTGTTGCAGTAGTATATGGGATTGATTTTCTTAGTTTCTCTTTTCCTGATAGTTCATATTGGTGTATGAAAATGCCACTAATTTATGAATATTAATTTTGTGCCCTCTACAGAATTCCTGTATTAGATCTAGTTGTTTCTGGTGGAGTCTTTAGTGCTTTTTATGTACAATATTATGTCATTTGGGAATAATGACAGTTTTACTGCCTCCTTCTAATTTAGATGTTTTTTATTTATTTTGTCTGATAACTGTGGCTATGACCTCTAGTACTATGTTGAATAAAGACAGTAAAAGAGGATGTTGCCTGTGGGTTTTTATATATGGCCATTATAAGTTGAGGTGTCATGCCTCTAGTCCCACTTTGCTGAGGGTTTTTAATCATAAATGGATGCTGGATTTTATCCAATGTTTTTGCTGCATCTGTTGATATGGTCCTTTTTGTTTTTGCCTTTTATTTTGTTTATGTGATGTATTACATTTATTGATTTGCAAATATTGTATCAACCTTGCATCCCTAGAATAAATTCCATATGATTGTGGGGTCTGATCTTTTTAATGTATTTCCGGATCTGTTTTCCTAATATTTTGTTGAGGATTTTAGAGTCTATGCTCATGATGGATATTGGCCTATAGTTTTCTTACTTTGTAGAGTCTTTATCTGGCTTTGCAATTATGATAATGTTAGCCATGTAAAAAGAGCTTGGAAGTCTTCCCTTCTCTTGAATTTTTTGAATGATTGGTAAATTTCTCTTGTGAACCTCTTCAGTCCGGACTTCTGTTTGCTAGGAGTTTTTAAAAATTATTTATTTTAATTTGCATCTCTCTGATGGCTAGTGATATTGAGCATCTCTTCATGTGTCTCTGGATATTCTGTATGTCTGTTCAAGTCCTTTTCCCATTTTTTAAGTGGGTTAGATGTCTTCTTAGAGTGGAGTCATGTAAGTTCTTTGTATATTTTGGAGATTAAATCTTTGTCTGAGGTATCATTGGCAAATAAGTTTTCCCATACAGTTGGTTGTCTTTTAATGTTAATACTATTTTCTTTAGCCATGCAGAAACTTTTTATTTTGATGAGATCCCATTTGTTTATTCTTTCCCTTTATGTCCCTTCCTCTAGGGGACATATCAGTAAAAAAGTTTCTGCGTGAAATATCTGAGATTTTCTTGCCAATATTTTCCTCTAGGACTTTAATGGTTTCACGGCTTATATTTAAGTCTTTTATCCACCTTGAATTTATTTTGGTGTGTGGTGTAAGTCAGTGCTCAAATTTCATTTATTTCCACGTAACTGTCCAGTTCTCCCAACACCATTTATTGAAGAGGCTATTTTTAGTCCATTTTATGTTACTGCCTTCTTTGTCGAATATTAATTGACTGTAGAGAGTTGGGTTGATTTCTGGGCTCCCTGTTCTGTTCCATTGGTCTATGTGCCTGTTTTTATGCCAGTACCAGGCTGTTTTGATTACAGTGGCCTTGTAATACAGTTTGATATCAGGTATTGTGATCCCTCCTACTTTGTTCTTCTTTCTCAAAAGTGCAGCTGCTATTCGGGGTCATTTATGGTTCCATATAAATTTTTGAAGTGTTTGTTAAAACCACAATGAGATACCACTTTACATCAGTCAGGATGGCTATCATAAACAAAGCAACAAACAACAAATGTTGGAGAGGGTGTGGGGAAAAGGGGTCCTTAGTTCACTGTTGGTGGGATTGCAGACTGGTACAACCATTATGGAAAACAGTATGGAATTTTCTCAGAAAAATAAAAATCAACCTGCCTTTTGACCCAGCAATTCCACTGCTAGGATTATGTCCCAAGAATCCTAAAACATCAATATCAAAGAACCTATGCACCACAATGTTCATAGCAGCACAATTTACAATAGCCAAGAGTTGGAAGCAACCAAGGTGCCCGTCAGTAAATGAATGGATCAAAAAATTTGGTACATATACACAATGGAATTCTATGCAGCAGAGAGAAAGAAGGAGCTACTACCCTTTGCAACAACATGGATGGAACTGGAAAGCATTATGCTGAGTGAAATAGGCCAGGTGCTGAAAGACAAATACCATATGATCTCACCTTTAACAGGAAGCTAAAGAATAAAACAAACAAGCAAGCAGAAAAAAAAATAAACAAAGACACTGAAATAGAGAACAAGGGGACAGTGACCAGAGGGGAGAGGGAAGGGAATTTAAGGGGGAAAAAGGGGAGGGATTTGGAGAAGCAAATATGAAGGACACAGGTATGAGAACTGGAGGGGGGTGGAAATGAGAGGGAGGTGGGGAGCATGGGGTGGGGGGGTGGGATGGGAGAAACAGGCAAAAAACTGTACTTGAAAAAATAACTAAATAAAATTATTGAGAAAAAATAAAATTTATTTTATTTTATCTTTATTGAGAGAGGGAGGGAGGAAGGGAGAAAAAAAGGGAGAGAAACATCAGTGTGTGGTTGCCTCTTGCATTCATGCTACTAGGACCTGGCTCACAACCCAAGCATGTGACCTGAATAGGATTCTAACCAGCAAGCCTTTGGTTTGCAGGGTGGAACTTAATCCACTGAGCTATACCAGCCAGGGCTGTTTGTTGGGAGTTTTTTTTTTAAATTATTGCTTCCATTTCATTAGTTATAATTGGCTTTTCCATGCTTTCTGCTTCATCCTGATTCAGTCTTGGAAGATTGTATGTTTCTAGAAATTTATGTATTTCGCACTGTTTGTCTAATTTGTTGGCATTAGTTGTTCACTGTATTGGGTTACAAACCTTTGTATTTCTGTGATGTCATTTATAACTTTTCCTGTTTCATTTTAGATTTTATTTATTTGGGTTCTCTCTGTTTTTCATATTGTTTCTGGTTAAATGTTTGTGAAATTTGTTCAATTTTCAAAGAACCATGGCTTGGTTTCATTGATATTTTGTATTTTTTTTTGTCTCTGTGTCATTTATTTTGTGCTCTGATCTTTACTATTTTCTCCCTTGTACTTACTGTGGGCTTTATTTTTTGTTCCATTTTTAGTTCTTTTATATATAGGGTTAGATTGTTTGAGCATTTTGTTTTGTTTTTGCTTCTTGAGGTAGGTTTGTAATGCAATGAGCAAATGGACTGCTTTTGCTGTGTCTCATAGATTTTGGGTTGTGTGTTCATTTTCATTTGTTTCTAGGCAATTTTTTATTTCTTCCTTTTCATTAATAACACATTCATTGTTTAATAACATGCTATTTAGTTCCCATGTTTTTTAATGTTCTTGAGTTTTTAATTGTAGTTTATTTCTAGTTTCATGCTGTTGTGATTCAACAAGATACTTGCTATGATATCAATCTTGAATTAGTTAAGTTTTAATTTGTGTCTTAACATTTTTATCTTTGAGGATTTTCTACCTGCACTTGAGAAGAATGTATATTCTGCTATTTATCTATGAGAATGTTTTATGTGCACTCAGGAAGAGTTTATATTCTGTTGCTTTTGGATGAAATGTTCTGTAAATATCAATTAAATCCATTTGATTATGTCATTTAAGGTCTCTGTTGTCTTGTTGATTTTTGGTTTGGAATATTTACCCATTGATGACAGTGGGGTATTAAAATCTCCTAATTTGATTATATAGCTGTTGATTTTACTTTTACAGTCCACCAAGATTTTCTTTATATACCTAGGTGCTGCTACACTGGAATGCATATTTGTTTACAAGGGTTATACCCTCTTGTTATGTTGGGGACCGTTCTGTCTGATTTCAGGAATTGTAACTCTCTACCCGCTGTGGATGAGGATGAGTCACTGACCTCTGGAATGTGAACTGCAGGAGACAAAGCTTGTCTCTGGTAGCAAATGTTGGCTCAGTTTCCTCTCCCTGCCCCCAAAGCAAGGTTGGAAGTCCTTGATGAGTAAGACCCCTCTGAGAAGGGGCAACCTAGGCCAGACATGATATGATCACTTGGGAGGCTATCATGGAAGGACTTGGGGGGCTACAACAAAGAGCAATGGACTCTCACTCCCCAGCTTTGACAAAGCCTGAGTCCCCACGTCCCTTGGGAGAAGTGCTTCCTGGCTCTAATCCCCTTAAGCCTGAATACCTGACAGGGAAGGGTGCAGCTCCTTGCCTTGCTGGAGCGTGTCCTGGGGGAAAACCTGGCATCATAAAGAATTCCTGAAAAACCTGGAATTTTCTCATAAAAATAAAAATCGACCTACCTTTTGACCCAGCAATTCCACTGCTAGGATTATATCCCAAGAATCTTAAAACATCAATTTGAAAGAACCTATGCACCACAATGTTCATAGCAGCACAATTTACAATAGCCAAGAGTTGGAAGCAACCAAGGTGCCCGTCAGTAAATGAATGGATCAAAAAATTGTGGTACATATACACAATGGAATTCTGTGCAGCAGAGAGAAAGAAGGAGCTACTACCCTTTGCAACGACACGGATGGAACTGGAAAGCATTATGCTGAGTGAAATAGGCCAGGCATTGAAAGACAAATACCATATGATCTCACCTTTAACAGGAAGCTAAACAACAAAATAAACAAGCAAACAGAATAAAAATAAAGACACTGAAATAAATAGAGAACAAGTGGGCAGCGACCAGAGGGGAGAGGGAAGGGAATTTAAGGGGAAAAATAGGGAGGGATTTTGAGGAACAAGTATGAAAGACACAGGAATGAGGACTGGGGTGGGGGGAGGAAATGGGAGGGAGGTGGGGAGATGGGGCAGGGGGGGCTGGGATGGGAGAAATAGACAAAAAACTGTACTTGAAAAATAACTAAATAAAATTTTAAAAAAAGATACTGTAGTCTTCATTTCTGACTGTTTCTTTTTGGTTTCTATGTCTTTTTTTAATTACTTACCGTTTCTTTGTTTAAGTTCTCACTGAGATCATCTGTTCTCCCCTAAAGTCCTTGTGCATCCTTGTAACCATTATTTTAAAGTCTTTATCTGATATACTGGTTGCTTCCATTTCATTCACTTTATTTAATTCTTTTTATGGAGGTTTCTCTTGTTCTTTTGCTTGGGTCATTTTTTGTCTCCCCATTTTGTCTTTGTCTATTAGGTAGATCTGCTATGACTCCCAAACTTATGATGTTGGCTTTATAATGAAGGTTCTTGTTGGGCTCAGTGGCTCAATCTTTCATATCACTGGAGGTTTATGCTCCAGGAATGTTTCCTGTGGGCTATGGGTACTTCCTATTGTTGTTGAGGATTGAATGATATTGCCCTTTTGTTGGTGGTTACCTAATCCTTCAGTCTGGGTGACTATAAGGTTAAACCTTGTTTACCATGTATTAGACACTGTGTAGGAGCTGCCCCTTGAGGTGGAGTTGTTCCTAGCAAGGCCTGGGAATGTTGGAATTCTCTTATGGGTCTGTCACTTGTGTGGCTAGTTGGATAGATCTCTTCTGTGGTCTAAGGTTCACCACTGATTGTGTTGGTTCTGGTTCTACTTGGGTACAGGTTGGGGTCAAGACATTGTGTGTAATCAGCCCTGGGGCTACCCTTGGTAGCTACACATTGTTCACTTTTTGTGTTTGCATCTATGGACCTCAGTGTGTGTGGGAGGGATAAACTGTGTGAAAGGATTAACTTCTTCCAGACTAGAGCTGGGAGAAGATCTGTAAAAGGACTGAGGCTCCCTGTGGTCTGCCTCCATCTGTTAGCTACCCTGGCTCTCCCTGAGGTTGTCTTATTTTTCTTCACAGCCTTTCAAAAATAGACTGTAGGATGACCCCAGGGTATTTGAGATATGGCTAGTGGGTCTTATGCTTGGAGATCATGCAGTCTGGCACTCAAGGAAGGGAAAGTAGCCCCTACTTCAATGCTAAACAGCTCAGTCTCTGCCAGAGTGTCTAACTCTTGTTCCCCCAAAATGGGTTCTCTGTGGGTTGAATCTGTATGCATTAAGCCAATACCTCTGCAGGAGTAAGCTCAGCAACCCTGAGCTCATGGGGATTGATCAAAAGAGTCTCTTGTTGGGATGATACCAGCCCAACCCAACAGGAGGAGGCTAAACACTTTGTCCCAGTCCCAGACAATAGCCTCTGGGGGTATCATACTTTGAATGTATGAGACCACTCTCTTGTACTCCCATGGATCTGTACCCAGCAAGGGTATCTTGGACTTTGCAGGGCTGATCTAAACTCTCCCATTGGGAGTGGTGTCCACAAGCTTGTGGGAGGGTGGGTGGACACTTCTGTTCCTTCCTGGGATAGTACAGGCTGAACTCTCAGGGGAGCTTAGATTTGCCTCTGCAGTGTAGCCACAGAGCTCAGCACTTGCTCACCTGGCTCCTGAACAGAGCCTCCCTGAGCGACACAGTCTGAAAAATACCAACAATGTGTGGCTCTCTGTTCCTCCCGTGTTGCTGAACCAAGTTGGATGGGATTGAAGGTCATCCCTGGGTGATACTCTGATATCTCTATGTGCCTGGTCTCAGCAGATTGGAGAGTAAATTCATATCTTGCATGGGCTCTGAACTCAGCAGGACAGGGTGAAAGTCCCAGCCTTGCATAGCTCTCCTGTGCTGCCAAACTTAGCAGAATGGGACAAGTCAAGTGTCTCGACAGGTGAGTGAGGAATAATACTAGCTCTGCTCTGAAGGTGAAGGAGACTGGCCCACTTTCTCAAACCACATATTTAGTCAATGTTGGGTCTCTACAAAAAGCCTTCCCACAAAATACAGGACCCCTTGAAGTCACTGCTGGGTGTAGCCAGCAGACTCTTCTGCAGAACTTAAGTACAGCAGCATGGACTCGCCAGCAGTCAGAATTTGGACTGCGAACTCCCCAGGCTGGTGTTATAACACTAGGGTATACTTATCCCTAAGAGGGTGCAATCCAATTCTCTCTTGCAGAATGATTCCCTACTGATTCCCATTACCAGGTGCTATGCAGGCTCCTCTTCCCCTCTCTGTTTCTCTGAGTTGGGGATCCTTGCACAGGGTTGAGACCTCATGCTTCTAGGGAGAGGGAGTTTAACAGCTGCAGTATCCATCTGACTTCTCAGCCACCATTGCACCTGTGTGCAAGAGCTCTGTATTTCTTTTTTTATTCCTTCCTACCATTCTTTATGTAGCTTTTCCTGTAATCCATGGTTGTAATGAATCAGATTAGCTACCTTTCAGGGTTTTTTTTCAGGTTGCTTGCTCTGTAATATCACTGTTAATCTGTTTTGGGACTAGGAGCAAGTGAACATAGCTTCCATCTACTCTATAGCCATCTTAGAATCTCTATATGTTACTTCTTCAAACTACCTATGACTGTGTGTACTGTGTGTTTCTTTGAAATGGTATATAGGTGAATTTCAGTTTTTTTGTACAGTCTGACAATTTGTCTCTTTTACTTTTAAAACTATTTTAATTTCACTTATTTTTAGAGAGAGGAGAAGGGAGGGAGAAAGAGAAGGAGACAAATATCAGTGTGTGGTTGCCTCTCATGTGTCCTCATGTATAACTGCCACCAGAATCAGATTATTAATATAAAACATTTTGATTAGTTCCCAAATCTCCTTTGTAGCCCTTTCTAGTTAAATTTCTTTTATCCTGGCTGTATGGAACCACTTATCTATCACTATAGTTTTGCCTTTCCAAAAATTTCATATAAATAAAATCAAACAGTATATAGCTTCCCACTTCTGATGTTTTTGAGATTTGTCATTTTGTTTTATGTTTCAGTAGTTGTTTCTTTTTATAGTGAAGAAGATTCCACTTATGGCTTTCCTATAATTTGTTTATTCTTTCAGCAGTTATTGGATCCAGTAGCTATTGTGGCTATTATAAATCAAATTTTTATGAATATTTGTGCATAAGTGTGAGGACATAAGTTTTCATTAATTTTGGATAATTACTTTTAGTAGGATTGGTGGGTTATATTTTAAGTATACATTTAACTTTATGAGAAATTGCCAAGCCTTTTCCCAACATGAAAGTACCATTTTGTATTCCTACCAGCTCTCTATGAAAGTTCCAGTAGCTCCATGTTTTTATTAAAAGTGATATTCTCAGTATTTTTAATTTTGGCCATTGTTAATGGGTATGTAGTCCTTATTTTCTGCCTTTTTTTCCAAGCGAATTTCAGATAGGGAAGGATTTTGTGAGAGAAAACTGGTTGGTTTGAGGGATTTGCTTTAGCAGTTTTTCTCATTCCAGTCTCTCGTGAATCTAAATGGCTGTTAGAAGGCCCAGTTGGTTTTTCTTTATCCTCTAAATTCTGTTTCTCAATTTCAGGCCTGCTTTTTGACTGCACACATTGGGCTAAGTATTTTCCTCCCTTGGGCACACCCCTTTTAGATATGGATAAGGCCTTGGTTCTTTGCTCACCCACAAGTGTTTGTTCTCTGGAATTTGATTCATCAAATTTTCATTGTGTTATTTTCTTTTCAGTATCCTCAAAGAAAAACATAATTATTTTAGATATTTTTTATTTTGGGAATGTTAACACTGAAGTGATGGCCTCTCATGTCTTTTTACATCCTGATCATGAGTGGCATTTTTGCTTTACCCCACCTTAAATGATATTTTAGAACTGCCATGCAACAATTTTTTTCTCTCATTGGTCTAATTGAGAAATATAGCTACACAATTAGTAAAGACAACTGGAAATTTATAATTACTATTGTTATTATTAGTTATGTACATTGCTATCCCCCCAAAATAGAGGTCCTGCCAATGATATTTTGTTAAGGATTTTAGCATTTATGTTCATCAAAGATAGTAGCCTATAAGATCCTTTTTTTGTAATGTCTTTATCTGGCTTTAGAATTAGGGTAGTGCTGGTCTTGTAAAATGAACTTGGGAGCTTTTCAGAATGTTTTGTAAAATTCACCTGTGAAGCCATCTGGTTCAGGCCTTTTTTTTTTTTTTTAATTACTGCTTCAATTACACTAAGTGTAATCTGTCTATTCAGATTCTTTGATTCTTCCTGATTTAGTTTAGGAAGATTGTATGTGTGTAGGAATTTATCCATTCATCTAGGTTGTCCAATTTGTTGGCACATAGTTTTTCATAATATATTCTTATCATAGAATTTATGGTAATATTTTCTTGCAATAGAATTTATTTGATGTCATTTGTAATTTCTCCTTTTTTATTTTTGATTTTATTTATTTGGATCCTCTCTTCTATTGATAAATCTGGTTAAATGTCAAACTTGTTTATCTTTTCAAATAATCAGCTCTTGGATATTTTGATCTTTTGCATCTTTAAAAACTCTATTTTTTAAATTTCTGCTTTGATCCTAATTGTTGCCATCTTTTTACTCACTCTGGGCTTTGTTGTTCTTTCTCAAGGTCCTTTAACTATAAAGTCAGTTGTTTATTTTGGATTGTTTTATTTTCATTTTCATTTGTTTCAAGGTATCTTTTGTTCCTTCATTTCGTTGTTTACCCCTTTGTTGTTTAATAACATGTTATTTACCTTCCATGTGTTTACATGTTTTTAGTACTCTTCTTATGATTGATTTCTAGTTTCACAGCATTGTAGTCAGAGAAGATGCTTGACATGATTTCAATCTTCTTAAATTTGTTGAAACTTGTTTTGAGTCCTAACATATGGTCTACCCTAGAAAATGTTCCATGTGCACTTTAAAAGCATGTATATACTGCTGTTCTGGGATTATATATTCTTTTTTTTAAAATATTTTATTTATTTATCTTTATAGGGGAAGGGAAGGAGAGAGGGAGAGAAACATCAATGTGTGGTTGCCTTTTGTGCGTCCCCTGCGGGGAATTGGTCTGCAACCCAGGCATGTGCCCTGACTGGGAATCGAACCGCGATTGTCTGGTTCTCAGGCCCGCGCTCAATCCGCTGAGCTACACCAGCCAGGGCGCTGGATTATATATTCTGATGATATCAATTACACTCATTTGATCTAGTGTGTTGTTTAAGACCACTGTCTCCTTATTCACTTTCTGTCTGTAAGATCTATGCATTAAAATCATTGGGGTGTTAAAATACCCTACTATGACTATATTTGTGTCAATCTCTCCTAATGTCTGTAAGAATTTGCTTTAAATATTTTGATGCTTCTTTATTGGTTGCACAAATGTTTACTATGGTGATATCCTCTTGTTGGATTGTTCCCTTTAACATTATGTAGTATCCTTCTGTGTCTTACTATAGACTAGGTTTTATAGTCAATTTTGTCAGATATAATGGCCAAATTTGTCAGAATTTTGTCCAGCTTGTTTTCCCTTTTCATTTGCATGAAATATATTTCTCCATTCCTTTACTTTTAGTCTCTGTGAATCTTTTGATCTGAGGTGTGTCTCTGGGAGACAGCAGATGTATCACTCTTGTTGTCTTACCCATTCAGCTATCCTATGTCTTTGTGTTGAAGTGTTTAAGCTATTTATTTACATTTGAGATGATTATTGATAGATACATATTTGTTGCCATTTTATTTTTAAACTATATTCTTCTGTTTTTCTTTTTCTTCTTCTCTCTTTTAACATTTGTTGCAGTACTGGTTTGGTGTTAACAATTTCCTTCAGCTTCTTCTTGTATTGGAAACTCTTTATTTCTCCTTTGCTTTTAAATGGTAGCCTTTCTGGATAAAGTAGCATTGGTTACAGGTCCTTACTTTTTATCACCTTGAATATTTCATGGTAATACCTTCTGGCCTGAAGTATTTCTGTCGAAAAATCAGATGACAATCTACTGGAGCTCCCTTGTAGGTAACTACCTGCTTTTCTCTTGCAGCATTTAGTACTTTCTCCTCGCCTTTATGTATTGCCATTTTAATTATGATGTGCCTTGGTGTAGTCCTCTTGGGTCCATCTTGTTTGGGACTGTGCACTTTTTTGGACTTGTGTATCTTTTTTTTTTTCACCAGGACAGGGAAGTTTTTGATCATTATTTCTTCAAATAGGTTCTCAATTCCTTGTTCACTCTCTTCGCTGTTATTTCCATAATGCAGATACTGTTATGCTTCATGGTGCACCAAAGCTTTCTTAAACTATTCTCATTCTTTTAAATTATTTTTTCTTTCTGCCACTCTGTTTGTGTGTTTTTTCTATCTCTTCTAAATCGCTAATTTGATTCTGCTTCATCTAACCTACTGTTTATTGCTTTCAGTGTATTTATTTCATATATTGAATTCTTTATTTCTGACTACTCCTTTTTATTGTGTCTTTTTTTTTTCATGCTGTTGAGTATCCTTATAATCATTACTCTAAACTCTCTATCTGATAAATTGCTTGCCTCTGTTTCATTGTTATTGTTTTGGTGGATTCTTCTGTTTTTACATTTGGAGCCCCTTTTTTTGTCTTCCCATTTGGCTGCCTCCTTCTGTTTATTTCTATGTATTAGGTAGACCTGCAAAGGCTGGTGAGGCCCTTTGTCAGTCACTGCTTATAACATGCCCTGGCAACCTGTTTTGAGCTACCAGTAATCCATAGTTTGTGGTGGCTTCCTCTGCTGGGCCTGGGTGTGTGCAGAAAGAATGAAGCTGTACAAGACTGGCTTTTATCAGTACACACCTGGGGGAGGGTCAGCTAATGTCTCAGGTCCTCCAGAGATCTGTCTTACATGTTAAACTTAATCACTGATATAGCGTCAAGCTGAATTCAGCAGCCTGGATTAAGATCCATAGTGTGGGGCAGAATAATTCCTTCGGGCAGGGGTATTGCTTCTCCTCAGGGAAAAGCCACTTGGAGGGGAGTATATCTGCTTGAGAAAGATAGCCTCGGCAGTATGGGGAGTTTTTCAGCACAGGGATCCTAGCAGCTGTTCTTTCAGCTCTCTCCTTAGACCCACCAGCCACATGGTCTCATCATCACCTGTCTCTAGTCCACCATGCCCTCCCTCTGCCAGAGCACAGGGTAAGTGGCAGTAAATGGAATTTTGTCCATTGGCCCTTTAAAGAGGCTCTCTGTGTCTCCAGTATCTCTCCCCAGTGGCCAGAAATGCCACTACTTTTCACAGCTGGGTGCTATCTGGGTTCCTTTCCCAGCTCTGGTGCTGTAGGTTGGGGAGCTCAACTAGGGGTTTAGACCCCACACTTCTCAGTGGAATCCCTTGGATGCTGAAATATCCTTCCAGAACTTCAGTGGACCCCCCCAAACCCCATTGTAGCCTAGCCAGTCCTCTTGTGTCTCCTCCTCCCTTTCCACCAGTCAGATGATGAAATGGTTTCCTCTGTCTTTCCTTGGTTATAAGGCTTTTGTCCAGTTAGTGTTCAGTTAGTTATTCAAGATGATTGCTCTACAATTTGGTAGTAATTCCAGATTGGTTTTCTGAGGAGGTTAGTGCAACTTCCATTTACTCCTCTGCCTTGTTGGGTCTCCACATTGTAACATTTAATCTGGGACTATTATTTTCTCAAAGTTTTCTGTTTACAATTAAGTGACTATGAAAGACTACATCTCTTGGAAAATATACCCTATAATCAGAAGTCATAATTAGCATTCATTTTTAACACAAAGAAATATTTATAATGTATGTACATAATGATTACTTTTTTGTAACCACCCATAGCATTTTAGGAGTTTAAGGCTGCAGTGCTTGATTTTCTGCAACTATGCCATTAATGAGCCACTACCACAATGTACTACTAAATTTTCTTTCTGGGAGAATTTGCTAGTATAGAATTTGGAGCATGGTTTCTTCTCTTATATGTTTGAATGAATGCACTGTATTTTGCCATGTAAAATGGGCTCCCATGTATAATGCACACCCACGTTTTTGGTCCAAACTTTCAGGGATAAAACTTTCATTTTATTTTTTTAAATTCAATTATTTATTTATTTATATTTAGATACTTGGGTGGGTTTTGTATTATAAAGGAATTTTAGCATTTATTTTTGAATATATTATGGTACAAAAAGTTTTATGTAACACATAATTACAAAACACAAGAACAGACATAAGGTTTATAATGCATACCTTTATTTTCCAACAAAAAACTTTGGACAAAAAAGTGTGCATTATACACAGTAAAATAAAGTAAGTTACATACACAAAATTATTTTCAAAACTAGTTAAATATACTAAAATATAGATGAATATACATATAGATTCTGAAATAAAGGTAACTTTCTGTTTTGTCATTTGCAAAGGTTGGGGATGATCTGAATTCATTCATGGCATGTTCACAGTTTGCAGCTCAGTTAGAAGAAGCAGTTAAAGAGGAACATCATGTATGTATTCTCTGCAAACTACTAAGTGTGAAATATAGCTTATTATTTTAATAACAAAGTTAATAATATCAATAAAACAAAGTTATGTAATTAAGTATTATTAACAATAATTTTAGCAATACATTATTTAAAGTTATATTGGTTATTTGACTTGAATGTGATTATCCGGTCAACATTATTAGCCTAGATACAATGCCTTAAGTAGTTATAAAGAGCATGAGAAAGCATTATTTATTTTTCTATATTCCCAACATAGGCATTTAGATCTGTGAGTTTTCCTTTAAGTAAAGCATGGATTGGGTCATTTGTATTTACATATGTAGTATCTATATTTTTATGTGTTTTTCTAAGTAATTAATATTACAAAAGTAACATAATTAATAAAGATTAAAATATGAAGACATGCAAAAAGGAGAAAATAAAAATTCCTATAATTTTATTTCTCCAGGTAACCAACTCTTGTAAACATGTATTTGTTCACCTTTTCAGTTTTCCTTAGTTATACATGTATATACACACACATACATAAACATATTTCTTTAAAAATGAAATTATATTTTGCATACTATTTGGTATTCACTTTTTTGAGTTTTGAAAAATAATATGTTTTACATGATTATTAAAGTATTTTTGTAGAATATTTGAAAAAGTGAGAAAAGTAAAAGGGAAAAAAGTTATATGTAATCTCACTCTAATATGCAAGTATCATTGATATTATATAATAAGTTTTTAGGGTTTTGCAGTATATAGGTATGAACATACATGCATGTATACATATATACATTTATATGTACATTTATAGATACATTTTCAATTTTATTGTGGTTTATTAAAATAAACATAACAAAATTATCTTAACCATTTTTAAGAAAGATTTCAGTGGTATTAAGTACATTTATATTATACAAGCATCACTACTATTTATTAGAACTTTTCACCCTGTGGAACTGAAACTCTCTATGACTTCATCTTCCTGGACACATAACCACCATTCTACAATTTGTTACTTTGCTTTTTTCTTTGTAGGATACACATATAATTCAGATCATGTAATATTTGTTTTTCTGTTTCTGGCTTATTTCACTTAACATGTTTTCTGTATTTATTTATGTTGTCACAAATGGCAAGATTTAATTTTTATAACTGAGTAATATTTCACTGTATATACAAGATCTGTCCAGGAAAAGCCCAATCATTGTTAATATAACAAGAATTGTTTGTGTGACATCAGTGTAACCTGGCAGCCAAGGAGAGTGGACTGGAATGCACATTTGTGGACAAGGATGACTGCACTGTGATGGAGGTGTTGAGTGAGCAGGTGCACTGTGTGGCCATGCATTCAAAATGACTGAATGCATAGAGCAACAAATCTTCATCAAAGTTTACATTAAGCTTGAGCATTCCTCTCCAGAAACTATTCAAATGATTGAGAAGGCTGCAGCTATGGGCAACTGGTGGTTGGCAGCTTCATCAAGACAGTGAGCCTGATCATGCATCATGTCTGGTGCAGAGATTTTTTGCAGAGCATGAAATCACCCAGGTGACTCAGACCTGCTACAGCCCAGATTTGGTGTCCTCTGACTTCTGGCTCTTCCCAAAACTAAAATCACCTTTGTAAGAGAAGAGATTTCAGGCCATCAATAAGATTCAGGAGAATAATACAGGGCAGCTGATGGCAATTGAGAGAACTGTGTGAGGTCCCAAAGTGCCTATTTTGAAGGAAACTGAGGTGTCATTGTCCTATGTACAATGTTTCATGTATCTTGTATCTTCTTCAATAAATGTCTCTATTTTTCATAGTACACAGCTAGATACTTTCTGGACAGACCTCGTATTTACCATACTTCTTTATCCATTCATCCATCAATGGACATTCACATTGTTTTCATATCTTGGCTGTTGTGCATAATGCTGCAGTGACAGTGGGAGTGCAGATATATAACTCTTTGAGATACTGGTTTTGTTTACTTGGATATACATGTGAAGTAGGATTGCTAGATCATATGGTTATTCCATCAGTATTTCAAAATTTTTGAGGAACTTCCATATAATTTTATGTAATGGCTATGCCAATTTATCAAAGGTTTCTTTCTTCACATTCTCACAGACACGTTCTCTCTTTGATAATAGCCATTCTAACAGGTGTGTTTTTTTAAATTGTTGTTCAAGTACAGTTTTCTTCCTTTTCCACCCACCCCTTCCCACCACTCCAGGACTCCTCACCTTCCTCCCCTGTTTCCACCCCCCCTTGTTATGGTCCATATGTGCTTTATAATTGTTTCTGTAAACTCTTCACCCTTTTCCCCCATTATCCCCTCAACTCTCCTCTCTGGTCACTGTCAGCCTGTTATCAATTTCAATGTCTTTGGCTATACTTTGCTTGCTTGTTTGTTTTGTTGATTAGGTTCCTATTAAAGGAGATATCATATGTTATTTGTCTTTCACTGCCTGGCTTATTTCACTTAGCATAATGCTCTCCAGTTCTATCCATGCTGTTGCAAAGGGTAGGAGGTCCTTCTTTCTTTCTGCTTTGTAGAATTCCATTGTGTAAATGTACCATAGTTTTTTTATCCATTTATTTATTGATGGGCACTTAGGTTGCTCAGGGCATTTTATTTTTATTTTTTTAAATCACTTTTATTTTTTGATTGCAGTTGACACATATTATTGTATTAGTTTCAGGTGTACACCTCACTGATTATACATTGTATAATTTGCTTAATGATCATCCAGATGAATCTCACATCCATGTGACACCATAGGTAGTTATTAGACTATTACTGACTATATTCCCTAGGCTGCACTTTCCATCTCCATGACTAGTCTTCCTCCCCAACCCCAGCCATCTCCACCTCCCTCCATGTTTCCACTTCCCCTTGTTTTTGTCTATGTGTCCTTTATAGTTGTTTCTGTAAACCCTTCATTCCTTTCCCTCGTTATCCCCTCCCATCTCCCTTCTGGTTACTGTCAGTTTGTTCTCAATTTCAATGTGCCTGGTTATATTTTTTTTTCTTGCTTGTTTTGTCAATTAGGTTCCAGTTAAAGGTGAGATCATATGGTATTTGTCTTTCACCACCTAACTTACTTCACTTAGCATAATGCTCTCCAGTTCTATCCATGCTGTCACAAAGGGTAGGAACAACCAGGTGTGGTTTTGATTTGTATATTCTTGATGATTACTGATGTTGAGCAACTTTTTATGTACCTTTTGGCCATATGTATATTTTTTTTGGAAAAATTTTTGTTTGTCTAGTTCTTTGCCCTTTATAACCAGGTTATTTATTTTATTTGTATGGAATTGCATGACTTTCTTATATGTTTTGAATATTAATCTCTAATAAATATATGGTTTGCAAATATTTTCTTGCAATCAATAGATTGCCTTTTCATTTTCTGAGTGTTTCATGTATTGAACAGTATCTTTTTAGTTTGATGTAGTCTCACTTGCTTAATTTTGCATTTAAAAATATTTTATTGTTTATGCTATTACAGTTGTCCCCACCTTTTGTTATGCCTGGATTTTTGGTGTCATTTAAAAAAATTATTGCCAAAATTAGTATCGTAAAGCTTATCTTTTATGTTTTCTTTCAGGAGTATAATAGGTTTAGAGCTTACATTTAGGTCATGGGTTCATTCTCAGTCAATTTTTGTACATATTGTAATGGGAGATTCCATCATTATTCTTCTGCATGTTGATATTCAGTACTCCTCATTAAAGAGATTGTTCTTTGCCATTTTGTTGTCTCAATAGCCTTGTCAAAAATCATTTTTGCTATATGACCAAGAGTGTATTTCTGAGTTCTCAATTCTGTTTCATTTGTTCTATGTATGTATCTTCTTAATTATTGTTTTAATTTTTATTTTAAAAACATATATAGTTAATATATAATACTGTATTAATTTAGTTGTATTTTTTAAATCCTCACCCCAGGACATACTCATTAATTTCAGAGAGATAGGAAAGGAGAGAGAAAGAGAAACATCAGTTAGTTGTCTCTACCCTCTGACAGGGGAGCAAACCTACAACCTACATATGTATTCCATCCTGGAACCAAAGCAGCAACCTTTTGGTGTATGCAGTGATGTTCCAACCAACAGAGTCACACTGGCCTGTGCAATGTGCTTCTATCTTTATGCCGGCACAACTGTCTTAAGTACTGTTGCCATTGTATATTTTAAAATTAGAAAGTTTGAGGCCTCCAACTTTGTTTTTCTTTTTCAAGATTGTTTTAGCTGTTCAGTGTCCATTGAGATTACATATGAACTTTAGTATGTTTTTTTTATATTTCTGCAAAAAGTGTGATTTGAATTTTGATAGAGATTACAATGAATGTGTAGATCACTTTGGATAATGTAGACATTTAAAAATATTGTCTGCCACTTTTGAGCATGGAATGTCTTTCCATTTATCATGTCGTTCTTGATATTTTAGCAATGTTTTACAGTTTTCTGTGCACGGATCTTTCATTTATTTGGTTAAATTTATTCCTAAATATTTTTTATTTTTAGATGATATAGAAAATGGGATTACTTCCTTAGTTTAGTTTTGGATTAGTCATTGTTAACATGAGGAATTCAATTTTTGAATATTGATTTTGTATCATTCAACTTTGCTGAGTCTTAAATTAGTTATAACATCTTTTATGGACTCTTTAGGGTTTTATACATGTAACATCATGTCATTTGCAAACAGATAATTTTCCTTCTTTTTTCTTTGCTGATTGTTCCATCTAGAACTTCCAGTATTATGTTGAATAGTGATGGTGAGAGTGGGCAGGCAGCCTTGCCTTCTTCTTGATTTTAGAGGAAAAGTTTTCAGTATTTCCCAATTGAATATAATGTTAGTTGTGGCTATTCTTACATGAATTTTTATTTTTATGTTAAATTATTTTTTCTATTCTTAGTTATTGAGTATTTTTATCATGAAGTGTTGAATTTTTTCAAGGGCTTTTTCTGCAACTATGGAGATGATCATGTAGTTTTCATCCATTTTGTTTATATGGTATATTACATTGATACATAGGTGATATATTATGTTGTTACATATTATTACTTATGTTGACCCATTGTTATATCTCAAGTGTAAATCATACTTAAATATGCTGTGTGATCCTTTTAAATATTTTTGAATCTGTTTGCTAGTATTTTGTTTAGGATTTTTCATCAGTATTAATCAAGGATATTGGTCTGTAATTTTCTTGTGTTCTTCAGTGGTTTAGATAACATGGTAATGATGGCCTTGTAGAGCAGGTTTGGAAGGTTCAGTTCTCTATTTCTTTGGAAGAGTTTGAGAAGTATTGATGTTAATTTTTAAATGCTTGGTAGAATTCTTTAATGAAGCCGTATAGTTTTGGGGTTTTTGTTTTCAGGAGGCTTTTGCTTATTGTTTCAATCTACTCCCTAGATATAGGTCTGAAAAGTTTTTCTTTTTAATTTTTTATGGTTTGGCCTTGATAGGTTATATATTTCTAGGAATTTATTCTTCTTATACAACATTTTGGCATATAATTGTAGTAGTCTCTTATGATCCTTTGTCTTTCAGTGCACATTATTGTAATAGTTCTTTATTTTCCAGTTTTAGCTAGTAGAGTCTTATTTTCTTTGAAAATGATTAATTTTTTTATTGTTGTTCAAGTACAGTTGTCTCCATTTTTAGCCCATCACGTCCCCTGCCCCACTCATCACTGCCTTTCACCCATGAACCTATCCCATCTGAATTTGTCCAGGGGTCCTTTTTACATGTTCCTTGATGGCCCTTCCCCTATTATCCCTCTCCCCCTTCTTTTTTGGTTACTGACAGTTTGTTCTTTATTTCAATATCTCTGGTTATATTTTGCTTGCTTGTTTGTTTGTTGATTAGGTTTCACTTATACGTGAGATCATATGGTATTTCACTGCCTGGCTTCTTTCAATTAACATAATGCTTTCCAGGCCCATCCATGCTGTTGCAAAGTGATGGAGCTCCTTCTTTCTCTCTGCTGCATAATATTTCATTGTGTAAATATACCACTGCTTTTTGAAGCACTAATTTACTGATGGGCACTTAGCTTGCTTCCAGCACTTGGCTACTGTAAATTGTGCTTCTGTGAACAGTGGGTGCATAGGTTCTTTTGGATTGGTGTTTCAGGGTTATCAGGATATAATCCCAGCAGTGGAATTGCCAAGTCAAAAGACAGTTACATTTGTAGTTTTCTGAGGAAATTCCATACTGTTTTCCACAGTGGCTGCACCAATCTGCATTCTGACCAACAGTGCACTAGGGTTCCTTTTTCTCCACAACTTCTCCAACACCTGTTGCTTATTGATGTGTTCATGATGAACATTCTGACTGGTAGGAAGTGGTATCTTACTGTGGTTTTAATTTGCATTTCTCTGATTGCTAGTGATGCTGAGCATCTTTTCATATGTCTCTGGACCCTCTGTATGTCCTCCTTGGAGAAGTGTCTGTTCAAGTCTTTTGCCCATTTTTTCAGTTGCTTAATTATTATTTTTAATTTTTATTATTTTAAAAAATTATTGTTCAAGTACAGTTTCCTGGCTTTTACTCCCATCCCAGCCCACCCCCCCCAGTGCTCCCCACCTCCCTCCCATTTCCACCCTCCCCCTTACTTTTCTTTTTTTTCCTTTTTTATTTGTTTTTTTAATTTTATTTTTTTATTGATTATGCTGTTACAGTTGTTCTATTCCCCCTTTCATTCCCCTCCACCCTACCGCCCCATCCCCACCATTACCCCCCTTTAGTTTATGATCATGTGTCTCAAGTCCTTTAGATTCTATATTTCCCATGCTATTCTTGCCCCCCCCCATCTATTTTCTACCTACCGTGTAAGCTACTTATTTTCTGTACCTTCTCCTCCTCCCACTCCCCTATTGCTAACCCTCCATGAGATCTTCATTTCTATGGTTCTGCTCCTGATCTAGCTGTCCTTTTAGTTTGCTTTTGTTTTAGGTGTGGTTCTTAATAACTGTGAGTTTGCTGTCCTTTCACTGTTCATGTTTTTTTTATCTTCTTTTTCTTAGATAAGTCCCTTTAACATATCATATAATAAGGGCTTGGTGATGATGAACTCCTTGAATTTGATCTTATCTGAGAAGCACTTTATCTGTCCTTCCATTCTAAGTGAAAGTTTTGCTGGATAGAGCAATCTTGGTTGTAGGTCTTTGGATTTCATGACTTGGAATACCTCTTTCCAGCCCCTTCTTGCCTGTAAGGTCTCTTTTGAGAAATCTGCTGACAGTCTGATGGGGATTCCTTTGTAGGTGACTGTCCCCTTATCTCTTGCTGCTTCTAGGATTCTCTCCTTCATTTTAATTTTGGCTAATGTAATTATGATGTGCCTTGGTGTGTTCCTTGTTGGGTCCAACTTCTTTGGGACTCTCTGAGCTTCCTGGATTTCCTGGAAGTCTATTTCCTTTGCCAGATTGGGGAAATTCTCCTTTATTATTTGTTCAAATAAGTTTTCCACTGGTGGCTGTGCCTTTCCCCCTTCTGGTACCCCCTATAATTCGGATGTTGGAGCGTTTAAAGATGTCCTGGAGGTACCTAAGACTCTCCTCATTTCTTTGAATTCTTGCTTCTTGACTCTTTCTGTTTGGCCATTATTTGCTTTCTTCTGGTCCACTCCATTGATTTGAGTCCCAGTTTCCTTTTCATTGCTATTGGTGTCCTGTGCAATTCCATTCATTTCAATTAGTTTCGCCTTCATATATTTGTCTAATTTGTCCGTATAATCAACCAGTTCTGTGAGGATCCTGATGACCAGTGTTTTAAACTGTGCGTCTGAGAGTTTTGCTATTTCTTCAATGCTTAGATCTATGGGCTCTGGGGCTTTGAGATCTTCTTGCGACATTTTTGGTCTGTTCTGGCCCTTTAAGTGTGAGAAGCGGTGCCTTGGACTCCCAGGTCTCTGGGTTGTGACCCTGTATGTGGGGGCGTGGTCAGAGCGGGGAAATGGTGACCCCCTCTGCTGTTTCTCACAGCTGGGTGAGGATCAGCACATTAAATGGTTCACCTGGGGCGGGCCACTCAGAGTCGCTGTGTTATGATGCTGTATGTGGAGGTGGGGTCAGAGCAGGGAAATGGCGGCGCTCTCCCTGCCGCTTGCCTTGGGGACCCACTGGGTCCCGGTCCAATCGCCCACTCCCTCGCCTGTCCACCCACGCACAAATGCACAACCACAGTCAACACGCAGCCCCGCTCCCCCGCTGTCTCCTCCGCAGTCGCTTGCCTGGTTGCTCGCTCGGTCGCTCACTAGGTCCAACCCTGCGCCTGGATTCCGCGCATATGGATTCCTCGCGCTTGAGTCCATCCGACCGAGTTTTCCTGTGCAACCCTGCTTCACCAGCCCCTGGTTTCGCCCCTTACGGGTCAGGCTGAAGAATTTGTTGTTAACGGACTTCCGAAAAGTTCAATTTTCCGTGTTCTGGCTGTGTTTTCTGTTGCTAATATTTAGTTGTTTCTAAACTTGGTTGTGTGAGAAGGCACGGCACATCCACCTATGCCTCCATCTTGGTGGAAGTCCTCTCCCCCTTACTTTTTATCCAGGAGTCTTTTATACTTGTTCCTGTGAATCCTTCCCCCTTCCCCCTGAAATTCTCTCCTCTCTCCCTTCTGGTCCCTGTCAGCCTGTTCTGTATTTCAGTGTTTTTGGTTATATTTTGCTTGCTTGTTTGTTTTGTTGTTTACCTTCCTGTTAAAGGTGAGATCATATGGTATTTGTCTTTCAACACCTGGCTTGTTTCACTCAGCATAATGCTTTCCAGTTCCATCCATGCTGTTGCAAAGTGTAGGAGCTCCTTCTTTCTTTCTGCTGCATAGAATTCCATTGTGTAAATGTACCATAGTTTTATTATCCATTCATTTACTGACAGGCACCTAGGTTGCTTCCAACTCTTGGCTATTGTAAATTGTGCTGCTATGAACATTGTGGTGCATAGGTTCTTTGATATTGATGTTTTAGGATTCTTAGGATATAATCCTAGCAGTGGAATTGCTGGGTCAAAAGGCAG
Organism: Artibeus jamaicensis; assembly: GCF_021234435.1. Classification (NCBI taxonomy): domain Eukaryota; kingdom Metazoa; phylum Chordata; class Mammalia; order Chiroptera; family Phyllostomidae; genus Artibeus; species Artibeus jamaicensis. The sequence continues at coordinate 706,421 of NW_026521916.1, forward strand.
GTTGATTTTTATTTTTCTGAGAAAATTCCATACTGTTTTCCATAATGGTTGTACCAGTCTGCAATCCCACCAACAGTGAACTAAGGACCCCTTTTTCCCACACCCTCTCCAACATTAGTTATTTGTTGCTTTGTTTATGATAGCCATCCTGACTGGTGTAAAGTGGTATCTCATTGTGGTTTTAATTGGCATCTCTCTGATAGCTAACGATATTGAGCATCTCTTCATGTGTCTCTGGATGTTCTGTATATCCTCCTTGGAAAAGTGTCTGTTCAAGTCCTTTGCCCATTTTTTAACTGGGTTAGTTGTCTTCTTAGAGTGAAGTCATGTAAATTATTTCTATATTTTGGAGATTAAACCCTTGTCTGAGGTATCATTGTCAATTATGTTTTCCCATACAGTTGGTTGTCTTTTTATTTAATGCTGTTTTCTTTAGCCATGCAGAAGCTTTTTATTTTGATGAGATCCCATTTGTTTATTCTTTCCTTTATATTCCTTGCTCTAGGGGACATATCAGTAAAAATGTTTCTGTGTAAAATATCTGAGATTTTTCTGTCAATGTTCTCCTCTAGGACTTTAATGGTTTCATGGCTTATATTTAAGTCTTTTATCCACCTTGAATTTATTTTGGTGTATAGTGTAGTTGGTGCTCAAGTTTCATTTTTTTGCACATATCTGTCCAGTTCTCCCAACACCATTTGTTGAAGAGGCTGTCTTTACTCCATCTTTTGTTACTGCCTTCTTTGTTGAATATTATTTGAGTGTAGAGAGTTGGGTTTATTTCTGGGCTCTCTGTTCTGTTCCATTGGTCTATGTTCCTGTTTTTATGCCAGTACCAGGCTGTTTTGACACTTCTCCAAAAAGGACATACAGAAGATCCAGAGACACATGAAAAGATTGTCAATATCGCTAGCCATCAGAGAGATGCAAATTAAAACCACATTGAGTTACCACTTTACAGCGGTTCGGATGGCTATCATAAACAAAGCACAAACAACAAATGTTGGAAACGTTGTGGGGAAAAGGGGACCTTTGTTCACTGTTGGTGGGATTGCAGACTGGTACAACCATTATGGAAAACAGAATGGAATTTTCTCAGAAAAATAAAAATCGACCTGCCTTTTGACCCAGCAATTCCACTGCTAGGATTATATCCTAAGAACCCTAAAACACCAATTTCAAAGAACATATGCACAATAATGTTCATAGCAGCACAATTTACAATAGCTAAGAGTTGGAAGCAACCTAGGTGCCTGTCAGTAAATGAATGGATAATAAAACTATGGTACATTTACACAATGGAATTCTATGCAGCAGAAAGAAAGAAGGAGCTCCTACACTTTGCAACAGTACGGATGGAACTTGAAAGCATTATGCTGAGTGAAATAAGCCAGGTGTTGAAAGACAAATACCATATGATCTCACGTTTAACAGGAAGCTGAACAACAAAACAAACAAACAAGCAGAATAAAAACAAAGACACTGAAATAGAGAACAGGGGGACAGTGACCAGAGGGGATAGAGGAGGGAATTTAAGGAAAAAAGGGGGAGGGATTTAGAGGAACAAGTGTAAAGGACACAGGGACAATAACCAAGGGGGGTGGAAATGGGACAGAGGTGGGGAGCACAGGGTGGGGTGGGCTGGGATGGGAGAAACAGACAGAAAACTGTACTTGAAAAATAATTAAATAAAAAAAGAAGAGGTTATTTTTACTCCATTTTATGTTACTGCTCCCTTCGTCAAATATTAATTGACCATAGAGGCTTAGGTTTATTTCTGGGTTCTCTGTTCTGTTCCATTGGTCTATGTGCCTGTTTTTCTGCCAGTACCAGGCTCTTTTGATTATAGTGGCCTTGTAATACAGTTTGGTAGAAGGTATGTGATCCCTCCTACTTTGTTCTTTTTTCTCAAAATTGCAACTGCTATTCAGGGTCATTTATGGTTCCATATAAATTTTTCAAGTGTGTGTTCTATTTCTGTGAAATATGTCATTGGTACTTTAATAGGTATTGCTTTGGGTAGTATGGACATTTTGATGATGTTAATTCTTCCAATCCATGAACACAATATATGTTTTCATTTGTTTGTGTCTTCCTTGATTTCCTTCTTCAGTATTTTGTAGTTTTCTGCGTACAGGTTACTTAGGTACTTGGTTAGGTTTATTTCTAGGTATTTTATTTTTTTTTTTTTTGCTATATCAAATGGGATTTTTTTCTTGATTTCTGCTTCTTCTGTTTTATTGTTTTTATTTTCTTTTTTAAATTTAATTAATTATTGTTCAAGTACAGTTTCCTGTTTTTTACTTCCACCCCAGCCCACCCCTCCCCAGTGCTCCCCACCTCCCTCCCATTTCCACCCCCCTCAGTTGTTGTCCATGTGTCCTTTATACTAGTTCCTGTAAATCCTTCCTCTTTTTCCTCTGAAATTTCTTCCCCTCTGCTGTTTCATTGCTGATATACAAAAATGTCTTTGATTTCTGGATATTGACTTTGTATCCCACTGTTTTGCCAAATTTATTTATTAGGTCGAGCAGTTTTGGGGTAGAGTCTATAGGAATTTCCATGTACACTATCATGTCATCTGCAAAAAGTGACACTTTTGTTTCCTCCTTTCCAATTTGGATGCCTTTTATTTCCTTTTCTTGTCTGATTGCTGTGGCTAAAACTTCCAATACTATATTGAATAGAAGTGGTGAAAGTGGACACCCTTGTCTTGTTTCTGATCTTAGTGGAAAAGATTTTAGTTTTTGCCCATTGAGTATGATGTTGGCTTTAGGTATCTCGTATATGGCCTTTATTATATTGAGGAATGCTCCCTCTATTCCCACTTTGCTGAGTGTTTTTATCATAAATGGGTGTTGTACCTTAACAAAAGGTTTTTCTGCATCTATTTATATGATCATGTGAGATTTGTCTTTGCTTTTGTTTATGTGATGTATTACATTTACTGATTTGCAAATATTGAACCATCCTTGCATTCCTGGGATGAATCCCACTCGGTCATGGCGAATGATGTTTTTAATGTATTGTTGGATGCGATTTACCAATATTTTGTTGAGAATTTCAGTGTCTATGTTCATCAGCGATATTGGCCTGAAGTTTTCTTTTTTTTTTTTTTTGTTTCTTTATCTGGTTTTGGAATTAGGATGATACTGGCTTCATAAAAAGAGTTTGGGAGTCTTCCATTATTTTAGAAATTTTGGAATAGTCTGTGAAGAATAGAGGTTTGCTCTTCCTTAAATGCTTTGTGGAATTCTCCTGTGAAACTATGTGGTCCAAGGCTTTTGTGTATCAGGAGGTTTTTTGATTACTGCTTCAATTTGATCTGCTGTTATTGGTCTGTTCAAGCTTTCTGCTTCTTCTTCTTTGAGTTTTGGAAGATTATATTTTTCTAGAAATTTGTCCATTTCACCTGGGTTTTCAAATTTCTTGGCATACATTTCTTCATAGTAATTTCTTACAATCCCTTCTATTTCTGTGGGGTCAGTTGTAATCTCTCCTCTTTCATTTCTGATTGTGTTTATTTGTGTCCTGTCTCTTCTTTTCTTGATGAGCCTACTTAAAGGCTCCTTGATTTTGTTTATCTTTTTAAAAAACCAGGTCCTGCAATCATTGATCCTTAGAGTTGTGCTTTTCATCTCTATGTCATTTAATTTTGCTGTGATCTTGGTTATTTTCTTCCTTCTACTTGCTTTGGGCTGTCTTTGTTGTTCTTCAAGTTCTTGTAGGCATATGGTTTGGTTGTTTGTTTGAAATGTCTCAATCTTTTTTAGGTAGCCCTGTATTGCTATGAACTTTCCTCTCAGGCCTGCCTTCACTGTGTCCCATATGTTTTGAGTTGTTGTGAGTTCATTTTCATTTGTTTCCAGAAAGTTTGTGATTTCATCCCTAATTTCATTCTTGACCCATTTGTTGTTTAACAACATGCTATTCGATCTCCATGATTTTGTGGGGTTTTGTTTTTTTTTTTGGTTATTTCCTTTGGGCTTGGTTTCTATTTTCAGTCCCTTGTGGTCAGAGAAAATGCTTGGTATGATTTCACTTTTCTTGAATTTTTTTGAGGCTCGTTTTGTGTCCTATCATGTGGTCTATCTTTGAAAATATTCCATGTACATTTGAAAAGAATATGTATTTTGCTTCTTTGGGATGACAGGTTTTCTCTCTCTTTATATATATATATATGTATATATATTTATATACATATAAATATATAAATATAAATATAAATATAAATATAAATATAAATATAAATATAAATATAAATATAAATATAAATATAAATATAAATATAAATATAAATATAAATATAAATATATATATCAGTTAAGTCCATTTCATCTAGGGCACTACTCAATGCCATAATATCTTCATTGATATTTTGTTTGGAAGATCTGTTCATTTTTGACAGTGCGGCATTAAAATCCTCACCTATAATTGTGTTGCTTTCAATATCTTCCTTGAAGTTCTCTAAGATGTTCTGTATGTATTTGGGTGCTCCTATGTTGGATACATATATATTTACAATGTTTATATTTTCTTGGTGGATTCTTCCCTTGAGTATTACGAAGTGACCTTCTGGGTCTCTGTTTATGGCCCTTTTTTTGAAGTCTATTTTGTCTGATATGAGTATTGCTACCCCAGCTTCTTTTTTTTGGCTGTTTGCTTGGAAAATTTGTTTCTAGTCCTTCACTTTTTGTCTGTGTAAGTCTTTTGTCCTGAGGTGGGTCTCTTGTAGGCAGCCTATATGTAAGTCATGTTTTCTTATCCATTCAGCTACCATATGTCTTTTGATCTATTAACATTTAAGGTTATTATTGATAGATACATATTAATTTTTCTGCCTTTGTATCTGTGTTCTCTCTCACTGTTTTTCTTCCTCTTCTTATAGTAGTTCATTAGTATATCTGGCAGTGTTGGTTTACTGAAGGTGTATTCTTTTAGCCTTCTTTTTTCTGGGAAAACTCCATTTTATATTTTACCTTTTATTTTAATTGAGAGCCTTGCTTGGTATATTAGTCTTGGTTCTAAACCTTTGTTTTTTATTGCTTGCGATATTTCTTACCATTCTCTCCAGGCTTTTATTGTTTCTGTTGAAAAATCTGCTGCTAGTCTTTCAGGGGTTCCTTTGTATGTTACCTCTTCTTCTCCTTTGCTGCTTTTAAGACTTTCTCTTTGTCTTTAAAAGTTGGCATTGTAATTATTATGTATCTTGGAGTAGGTCTCTTTGTATTCATCTTGTTGGGACCCTGTGTGCTTTCTGATCTTCCATGTTTTTTTCCATCTCCAAGTTTGGAGAGTTTCCTGTCATTATTTTTTTTTAACAGGATTTCTATCTCTTGTTCCTTTTTCTCCTTCTGGTATTCCTATGATTCAAATGTTGCTGCCTTTTATGTTGTCTTGCAGTTCCTGTTAGCTATCTTCATAGTTTTATAGTCTTTTTTGTGTGCACAGCTGCTCTACCTGTTTATTTCTTTTTAGCTTGTCTTCCGCCTCACTAGGTTGGTCCTCTGCTTCATCCAGCATACTTGTAATTTCTTCTAGTGTGTTTTTTTTTATTTCAGAAATTGTATTCTTCATTTCTTTCTGGTTCTTGTTTATAGTTTCTGTTTTCTTTTTCATACTGTTGTAGTCTTCACTCAGTTCCTTGTAGTTGTCTGTGAATTCCTTGAGCATCCTTATAACCATTCTTTTGAATTCTATAGTTGATAGTTTGTTTGCCTCCATTTCAATTAGCTCTTTTATTGAGGAGTCTTTTATTTCTTTTTTTTGCAGGTTTCAGTGAAACTTGTCTCCCCATTTTAGGTGACTCTTTTTGTTTGTTTTTGCAATTCCTGATGCTCTACTTGGCTAGCTGTCTTTGTAGGGTGAACTTCTATGGTAGGAGTTCCATGGAACTCAGTGGCGTGGTCTCTTTGATCTCCTTATCTGGATGGTCTATAGTTGCCCTTTCTTCTATTTGTGTGGGCTCTCTTGTACTTGGGTTTTACCTGTTGGTGGGTTCTTTGCTAGTGGGTTCTCTCTTCCAGTGGGTTTACTGGTACGCACAACTTTCACCTTGCCTTGTATGTGATGAGGGGCTGAACAAAGACCGTGGGAGTGTTTTTTATGAGATTTAAAGTACCAACAAATAGAAAACAGATAAGAGATCCTTTGGGGAGGTACAGCAGCAACTGTGATATTTCACCAAACTAGCCACTTCTTATAAAAGGTGAAAATGAGTTAATACCCTTATCAGAGGGGGAAAAATGTGAGCTGACTCCAGAAAGTAGAACATTTTTGTGAGGTTAGATGGTGAGATATAGTGAGAGTAAGGGATACAAACTTGGCATAGTTTGCAAGAGAATAAAGTTAACCACAGCAGTAATATAAAGCTCAGGAAGATAGTGAAATGGACCAAGACCAGGGAAGGGTGCTGTGTGGGAATTGGAACAACAAAAATATGATGAGAAATATATGATTGTCCGTTTTTAAATCTCCTCTGCAATCTTTGGCTTTCAAACTTCATATAAACTGGGATTCCACTGGCTGTTCAGTCTGTCCTTAAGAAGATTGGCTAGGTGTCACAGTTGGGTGCACTAGGAAGTAGATTCAGGTCCCACCTACCTTGCTGCCATCTTTAGTACCCCCCCAAAAAAAGGTATTTTTTAAATTGTTTCAGTGTAGTTTGGGCTAATCGGGATATATTTTATATGTAACCAAAGGTTCTACTTATAATTTAAGTTGACTAATATTTTTTATTGTTAGTACTATTACAGATGTAGCCCCATTCCTCCTGTCCTTTACTCATTTCCACCCAGCCCTCCAACCCAGCTTTTATTATATTGTTTTCTGTGTCCATGGGCTATGCATATATGGCTGATCTCTTCCAATCCCCCTCTTACCACTCAAACTTGTCAGTCTGTTCTCTGTGTCCATGCCACTGGTTTTATTTTGTTCATATTATATTTTGTTCATTAGATTCCACATATAAGTGAGATCATATGGTATTTGTGTTTTCCTGTTACTGGTTTATTTTGCTTAGCATAATAATCTCCAAGCCCATCCATGCTGTTGCAGAGGGTAAGAATTTCTTTTTTATTCACTCATCTATCGATTGGTACTTGGCTCTTTCCAGGTCTTGGCTATTGTAAATAATGCTGCTATGAATATAGGGATGCATATATTCTTTCTGATCATAATCTATTTTTAGTCCACTTGACCTGTCTTAAACTGTTTTACATAGGTGATTATTATGTTATTTGTTATGTAGATATTCTTAAATGTTATATCTTCATTGTAGAATGCTATTTTGGTTTAATATTTATTTTGGTTTTGGGATTGCAACTTCTATTTTTTTATTTTTTCTATAGTTTTACAATTGTTGTTCAATTACTGTTGTCCTTGTTCTTCTCCCATTACTCCTCCCTGTCCTATTCACCCCACCTCCCACATTCAGTCCTCTCCTACCCCCATTGTCTTTGTCTATGAGTCCTTTATAATGTTCCTTGATGACCCTTCCCTGTCTTTCCCCCATTACCCCTCTCCCTGCTTTCCTTTGGTTACTGTCAGTTTG